>NC_092037.1:35584282-36245402 GCF_003086295.3 Arachis hypogaea
CTAAGAACTAAAATGTCCAAAGATGATCTAGAGATCTAAAGTGATCAAAGATTTCTAATACAATAGTCAAAGGTCCTACTTATAGAAAACTAGTAGCCTAAGGTGTACAGAAATGAGTAAATGACATAAAAATCCTCTTCCGGGCCCACTTGGTGTGTGCTTGGGCTGAGCAATGAAGCATTTTCGTGTAGAGACTCTTCTTGGAGTTAAACGCCAGCTTTAGTGCCAGTTTGGGCGTTTAACTCCCATTTGGGTGCCAGTTCCAGCGTTTAACGCTGGGATTTCTTGAGGTGACTTTGAACGCCGGTTTGGGCCATCAAATCTTGGGCAAAGTATGGACTATCATATATTGCTGGAAAGCCCAGGATGTCTACTTTCCAACGCCGTTGAGAGCGCGCCAATTGGGCTTCTGTAGCTCCAGAAAATCCACTTCGAGTGCAGGGAGGTCAGAATCCAACAGCATCTGCAGTCCTTTTGGTCTCTGAATCAGATTTTGCTCAGGTCCCTCAATTTCAGCCAGAAAATACCAGAAATCACAGAAAAACTCACAAACTCATAGTAAAGTCCAGAAAAGTGAATTTTAACTAAAAACTAATAAAATATACTAAAATCTAACTAGATCATACCAAAAACATACTAAAAACAATGCCAAAAAGCATACAAATTATCCGCTCATCATCCACCATTATTAAAGCCTTGTTGAGGCTTTTGTTGATCCTTCCATGAGAGATTTGGATGATTTCTCCATGATGAATTATAGGTGTTTCATAAGGTTCACCCATGTAATTTACCTCTGCTATTGCAGGGTTCTCAGGATCATAAGCTTCTTCAGAAGCTGCCTCTTTAGTACTGTTGGATGCATTTTTCCATCCATTTAGACTTTGAGAAATCATGTTGACTTGCTGAGTCAACACTTTGTTCTGAGCTAATATGGCATTCAGAGCATAATTTCAAGAACTCCTTCCTCTGAGGCATCCTATTATTCACGGAATTCCTCTCAGAAGTGTACATGATTGTTATTTGCAACCATGTCAATAATGAGCTTCTGCAGCTTCTTAGTGAAGGATCCTGCAATGCAGCTGGATAGATCATTGATACTAATATGTCATTCTGAAACTTCAAGGAACTGGTCATCTGCATTCCAAGCTTCATAGAGGATCACACTTGCTTGAAGTCGAAATCATCTAATCTCCAATTAGAAGGCTGACACTTATCCAGAGTCCAGGCATCTTTAGTTGGAGTCCAACCATGTTAGCTCTGTTCTTACAGCAAAAGGGAAACATAGTGTAGATTCAGGATCTACTCCATTTGCTTGAAGTCTCACAAATCTGCAAGAATCAGTTAAAAACTGATAGGATCTCAGATGAAGTCCAGAAATGCAGTCTGTTATCAAGCACTATGAGAGTTCTTACAACGATGGAGTGATACAAGCATTCTTGCATTGTTGGTTGATTTTCCTTCAGAGGATTACCTATTATTGCTTTCGAATCATCTCAGTTTGATAAGGAAAGTATCAGAAAGGTTCTAGGAAGATATAATTAGTAAGAAGATAAGAGATTTCAGTATGGAATCATTTAAAAAAGAGAAAATTTGTATTCAATTAAGAAGAAAAGAAGAATAATTGAAAAGGTAAGTTTTCAAAATTGAAAAATTATTTTATAAACAATAAGAATCTTTGAAATAAGAGTGAGTTGATAGATGAAAGTATTAGTGTTTTGAGAAAGAAAACAGAAAGTTAATATTTTAAAATATTATTCTAACTTAGATAGATAGATTTCAGATTTAGATAGCTTCAACAAAGATTTTTTTTTAAAATGTCAAATGAAAGAGAAGATTGAAAAAGAAAAAAAAGAAAAGATTTTTGAAAAAGATTATTATTAAACAAGAAAGATAAAAGATAAGATTTAGATTTAAAATGAAATGTTTATTTAAGAAGAAAGAGAAGAGAATTCAAATATTTTAAATAATTAATTGAAGAAAAAAAAATTAAATAAAATAAAAAGAATTTTTGAAAAGATAGAATTTCAAAATTAAAGAAAAATTAAAGAAAGATCAAATTTTTTGAAAATTTAAGAGAAAAGATAAAAGATATTTTTAAATTAAATTTAGATTGAAAAAAGATAAATTTTGAAAAAATTTAAAAAATCAATTTTCAAAAATGAAGATACAAAAGAAAAGATATTTTTTTTGAATAAAATTAATTATGAAAAAGAAAATCAAAAATATTAAATGATTGAAAAACATCAAGATCAAAAAGAAGACTTGTCAAGAACAACTTGAAGATCATGAAGAACACATGAATGCATGAATTTTCGAAAAAATGCAAGAAAAATTTTTAAAGCAATGAAAAAAAAAAAAAAAAAAAAAAAAAAAAAAAAAAAAAAAAAAAAAAAAAAAAAAAAAAAAAAAAAAAAAAAAAAAAAAAAAAATGCAATTGACACCAAACATAAAAATTGACTCAAGACTCAAACAAGAAACACAAAATATTTTTGGTTT
Organism: Arachis hypogaea; assembly: GCF_003086295.3. NCBI lineage: Eukaryota > Viridiplantae > Streptophyta > Magnoliopsida > Fabales > Fabaceae > Arachis > Arachis hypogaea. The sequence goes on from NC_092037.1 coordinate 35,586,779, forward strand.
TTATAATTTTATGATTTTTTTGTATTTTTATTATTTTTTTCGAAAATTATATTTTTGAAAAACGAAAATAAAGAAAAAAATTTTGAAATATTTTTGAAAACTTTTTGAAAGGAAAGTAAAAAGAAAATTACCTAGTCTGAGCAACAAGATGAACCGTCAGTTGTCCATACTCGAACAATCCCGGCAACGGCGCCAAAAACTTGGTGGACGAAATTGTGATCATCAACAATGGCTCCAATGACTTGGTAGCTCTCACACGTGAAACACACTTTGTTACAACTCCGCACAACTAACCAGCAAGTGCACTGGGTCATCCAAGTAATACCTTACGTGAGTAAGGGTCGATCCCACAGAGATTGTTGGTATCAAGCAAGCTATGGTCATCTTGTAAATCCCAATCAGGTGGATTTAACTAATTTAAGAGATTATTGGTTTAAATAAAAATAATAAAATAAACAGAAAATAAAGATAGAGTTACTCAAGTAATTCAATGGACGGAATTTCAGACAAGTGTATGGAGATGCTTGTCCCTGTTGAATCTCTGCTTTCCTACTGCTTTCATCCAATCCTTCTTACTCCTTTCCATGGCAAGCTGTATGTAGGGCATCACCGTTGTCAATGGCTACATCCCATCCTCTCAGTGAAAATGGTCCAAATGCTCTGTCACAGCACGGCTAATCATCTGTCGGTTTTCAATCAGGTTGGAATAGAATCCCATTATTCTTTTGCGTCTGTCACTAACGCCCAGCCTTCAGGAGTTTGAAACTCGTCACAGTCATTCAATCCCGGAATCCTACTCGGAATACCACAGACAAGGTTAGACTTTTCGGATTCCGATAAATGCCTCCATCAATTCTAGCTTATACCACGAAGATTCTGATCAAGGAATCCAAGAGATATGCGCCCGGTCTAAGGTAGAACGGAAGTGGTTGTCAGTCACGCGTGTTCATAGGTGAGAATGATGATGAGTGTCACGGATCATCACATTCATCAAGTTGAAGTGCAACGTATATCTTAGAATAGGAATAAATCGAATTGAATAGAAAATAGTAGTAATTGCATTGAAACTTGAGGTACAGTAGAGCTCCACACCCTTAATCTATGGTGTGTAGAAACTCCACCGTTGAAAATACATAAGTGAAAGGTCCAGGCATGGCCGAATGGCTAGCCCCCAAAACGTGATCACAGGATCAAAAATACAATCCAGGATATCTAATAAACTAGTAAAAAGTTCTATTTATACTAAACTAGCTACTAGGGTTTACAGAGGTAAGTAATTGATGCATAAATTCACTTCCGGGGCCCACTTGGTGTGTGCTTGGGCTGAGCTTGATCTATCCACGAGCTGAGGCTTCTCTTGGAGTTGAACGCCAAGTTGTAATGTGTTTTGGGCGTTCAACTCTGGTTCGTGACGTGTTTCTGGCGTTTGACTCCAGAATGCAGCATGGAACTGGCGTTGAGCGCCAGTTTATGTTGTCAAATCTCGAATAAAGTATGGAGTATTATATATTGCTGGAAAGCTCTGGATGTCCACTTTCCAACACCGTTGAGAGCGCGCCAATTGGAGTTCTGTAAATCCATAAAATCTATTTCGAGTGAAGGGAGATCAGATTCCAACACCATCAGCAGTCCTTTGTCAGCCTCCTATCAGAGTTTTGCTCAGGTCCCTCAATTTCAGCCAGAAAATACCTGACATCACAGAAAACACACAAACTCATAGTAAAGTCCAGAAATGTGAATTTAGCATAAAAACTAATGAAAACATCCCTAAAAGTAACTAGATCATACTAAAAACTACCTAAAAATAATGCCAAAAAGCATATAAATTATCTGCTCATCAAGAAGAAAGGAGAAATGGGGAAAGGGAAGAGAGCAAGGGATCTGAGGAAGAAGAGAGAATGAGAGGGGAGCTGAGTCGCCAGGAAGGGAAACCGTTCGTGACCCGTCGCAGTCGTTGGAGGGAGGCCAACGTCGCATCCTGCCACTGTCGTCATCACTGAGCCGCTGATCAGTCAGACTCCCAGTCGATGATACTTCCATCGTCGTCGCCACGCTTCTGCCACTGCTGAGCTGCTTCTACCGCTGTTGTTACCATCTCACCGCCACTACATGTCGTCGCCACCTCTTTCAGTCGTCGCCGTTCGAGTCCAGTTGTCGTTACCTTGCTTCGTTGTCACCAAAAGAGAGGGAGCCGCGAGGAGCGTTTCTGTCACAGACAAGCAAAACGCGAATAGTGAGGAGGAAAACTCACCGGATGAGGAGAAGGCAGCACCGTAGTGCCTGGCTATCGGAGAATGGCGCCGTGGTCACCGAGGAGCACACCAGAGGTGCTGCTATCCCTGTTCTTCCTTCCTAGTGGTCCAATAAGCCTCTTTTTCTTAGAAAACCTCTCTTTGTCGCTGTTTTGTTATGGATTATTGAGTTTTGCGCAACAATTTTCTGTCAGGATTGAGTTATAATTATTAGCTGATGCTCTTATGGCTGTTACCGCTATAGAACATAGTCGGATTTGACACCGTTTCTGGGCCGAGGGTAAAAGGTTTTCTATAACGCGTCGGTTCGACTAACTGAGGTAGGGTTTTGTTTTTAAAATTAAATGTTTTAATTTAAGAATGCCTAAAAATCTTATTGAGTAATTGCAAATAATTTACGAGAGTTTAGTATTACTAATTGATGTGAATTTGTTGAATTGTGGTTGTGAATAGTGTTCAATTGGTGTTTTTTGTGAAAATGAGATATGAATTGAGTTTGGATTGAGGTTGTGAATGTTGCTGGAATTTCTGGTCATGTTAATTTCTTAGTTTAGTTGTTGATTTGAGATTTGTTTGCTAATAGTGAGTATTATTGCAATAATTTGGGAATTGTTGTTTGTTGAATATGCTCATTCGATTTGGATATTATGGTATTAAATGCCGAAGTGGACTGTTGGTAATTAAAATGAGTTAAAGTAGGTTGATTATTAAGAATCATGCTGTATTGATGATTGTGGAATCAAATTAGTGAATTGTTGAGAGAATGAAGTAGCCCGTAAGGATGGTGAATTCGAATGTTAAGGGAGGTCCTGTCTGAGTTTTATAAAGATATACAAAAAGGTGATTTTGATTTGAAAATCTGACATATAAGATTATTTTGAGAAATATTTCTACGTTGAGAAAAGAATAGGTTTACATATTTACACATATCGAAAAATGGTTTAATATTGAAAAGTTTGATTTATATTTCTAAAGTAAGGAATGACTTGGGTTTAAAACTGTTGGAAAGAGTTTGAGAAAGTGTTGGTTGATTTATAGGTAACAAATGGAGAGTTGAAAATAATTTGATATTGAAACAAGTTAGCTTTCAAATTTATAAATGCTTCGATAATGGATATAGTTTGTTGGATTTATCAAAGATTTTTGAGAATTGAAAATGGTTTGGAAGGGACCCTGGAAGGGTGGATAGTCTGATTTTAGAGGAAATGCTGCCAAATTGTTACAAAACTCTAAGACTTTATTTAAAGCGTTATTTAAAAGAAAATTTGATTTAAGAATATTATTTGATTTTGATTTATTATGGAAAGAGCCTTTTTTTCTTCAATTTATTAAGAAAAGTATAATATTTTAAATTCAATCTTTTAAGGAGAGATTTTGTTTTAACTTATGGTTAGAGTTCGGTTTGTTAAGATGAAGAAAGAAGGAGAAAAGAGAACAAGGCACGTGTGATTTATAAAATGGTTAAAAGTTCATGAGAAGGTGAGGAAAAGTAAATAGTTATGGTGCCGATGTGAAAATGTCTTGGGTTGATGATAAGACAAGAAATTAAATGACAAGAAAAGTAAATCAAGCGACTAAAAATGACAATTACTAAAAAGAGGCATTCATAGCAAGGATTGAGAATCTAGGTTTTCTATCCTAGTCATTAATCATAACACAATAATTATCAATAGCTAATCCTATTTTGTTTTCTCCTCATTGGAAGAAAGCCAAATAAGCGTAGTTAATCCCAATCCATAAGAAATGTTAATAGATACAAGACTAACTAATCACTCGAGATCGTCAATCAGAATTGGGTATTAATGAATCTAGAGCACCTAATTTTTCTTTCAAAGAAAAGAATGCTCAAAATCTACTCTAAAGCCCAGCCAAGTGGTGCACGAAATTTTGATCTCTAACAATGGCGATCAACTTGGTATGCGCGTTCATAATCTCAGCACTTTCTTCACAACTCCGCACAAATAACCAGCAAGTGCACTGGGTCGTCCAAGTAATAAACCTTACGTGAGTAAGGGTCGATCCCACGGAGATTGTCGACTTGAAGCAAGCTATGGTCACCTTGTAAATCTCAGTTAGGCGGATTAAAATGGTTATGGAGTTTGATAATTAAAATATAAATAAACATAAAGTAAAGATAGAGATACTTATGTAATTCATTGGTGGAAATTTCAGATAAGTGTATGGAGATGCTTCATCCCTCTTGAATCTCTGCTTTCCTACTGCCTTCATCCAATCCTTCATACTCCTTTCCATGGCAAGCTGTATGTAGGGCATCACCGTTGTCAATGGCTACTTCCCGTCCTCTCAGTGAAAATGGTCCAAATGTGCTGTCACCGCACGGCTAATCATCTGTCGGTTCTCGATCATGTTGGAATAGAATCCAGTGATCCTTTTGCGTCTGTCACTACGCCCAACATTCGCGAGTTTGAAGCTCGTTACAGTCATCCCTTCCCAGATCATACTCGAAATACCACAAACAAGGTTTAGACTTTCCAAATCTCAGGAATGGCCGCCAATAATTCTAGTTTATACCACGAAGACTCCAATCTTTCGGAATAGAGGCTAAGAGATATACGCTCGATCTAAAGAAGAACGGAAGTGGTTGTCAGGCACGTATTCATAGGTTGAGAATAGTGATGAGTGTCACGGATCATCACATTCATCAGGTTGAAGTGCAAACGAATATCTTAGAATAAGAATAAGCATGAATTGAAGAGAAAACAGTAGTAATTGCATTAATACTCGAGGAACAGCAGAGCTCCACACCCTTAATCTATGGTGTGTAGAAACTCCACCGTTGAAAATACATAAGAACAAGGTCTAGACATGGCCAAATGGCCAGCCTCCCCAAATGACATGTCAATTTGAAAAATGGGAAAAAGACCCCTAGTACAATAGTAAAAAGTTTTATTTATAATGAAACTAGCTACTAGGGTTTACAAAAATAGGTAAATGATGCAGAAATCCACTTCTGGGTCCACTTGGTGTGTGCTTGGGCTAAGCATTGAAGCTTTCACATGTAGAGGTCTTCCTTGGAGTTAAACACCAGCTTTGATGCCAATTTGGGCGTTTAACTCCAACTTTTATGCCAGTTCTGGCGTTTTGACACCAGAAAATGGCAGAGAACTGGCGTTTTGACGCCATTTTACGTCATCAAAAATCGCGCAAAGTATAGACTATTATATATTGCTGGAAAGCCCTGAATGTCTAATTTCCAACGCAATTAAGAGCGTGCCATTTGGAATTCTGTAGCTCCAGAAAGTCCACTTCGACTTTAGGGAGGTCAGAATCCAACAGCATCTGTAGTCCTTTGTCAACCTTTGAATCAGATTTTTGCTCAGGTCCCTCAATTTCAGCCAGAAAAACACATAAACTCGTAGTAAAGTCCAGAAATGTGAAATTTGCTTAAAAACTAATAAAAATATACTAAAAACTAACTAAATCATACTAAAAACTATATAAAAACAATGCCAAAAAGCGTATAAATTATTCGCTCATCACAACACCAAACTTAGATTGTTGCTTGTCCCCAAGCAACTGAAAACAAAATAGGATAAAAAAAGAGAATATACAATGAATCCCACAGTATCAATGAAACTTAGTTCTAATTAGATAAGGAGGGCTTGTAGCTTTTTGTTTCTGAACAGTTTTGGCATCTCACTTTTTCCTTTGAAATTCAGAATGATTGGCATCTATAGGAACTCAGAATTTCAGATAGTGTTATTGATTCTCCAAGTTCAGTACGTTGATTCTTGAACACAGCTGCTTTATGAGTCTTGGCCGTGGCCCTATGCACTTTCTTTTCCAGTATTACCACCGGATGCATCAATGCCACAAACACATAACTGGGTGAACCTTTTCAGATTGTGACTCAGCTTTGCTAAAGTCCCTAGTTAGAGGTGTCCAGAGTTCTTAAGCACACTCTTTTGCTTTGAATCATGACTTTAACCACTCAGTCTCAAGCTTTTCGCTTGGACCTGCATGCCATAAGCACATGGTTAGAGACAACTTGATTTAGCCGCTTAGGCCCGGATTTTATTTCCTTGGGCCCTCCTATCCATTAATGCTCAAAGCCTTGGATCCTTTTTACCCTTGCCTTTTGGTTTAAACGGCTATTGGCTTTTTCTTTCTCTTTTTTTCGCCACTTTTTTTTCTCTTTCACTGCTTTTTCTTGCTTTAAGAATCAATTTTATGATTTTTCAGATTACCAACAACATTTCTCTTTGTTCATCATTCTTTCAAGAGCCAACAATTTTAACATTCATAAACAACAAGATCAAAAATATGCACTGTTCAAGCATTCATTCAAAGAACAAAAAGTATTGCCACCACATCAAAATAATTAAACTAGTTTCAATTTAAAATTTGAAATCCAAGTACTTCTTGTTCTTTTGTAATTCAGCACATTTTTCATTTAAGAGAGGTGAAGGATTCATGGAGTTATTCATAGCTTTAAGACATAGACACTAGACACTAATGATCATGTAGTGAAGACACAAACATAGATAGAACATACAACATAAAGCTGAAAACAGAAAATAAATAGATAAGGAGATTAAGGAATGAGTCCACCTTAGTGAGGGTGGCGTCTTCCTCCTCTTGAAGAACCAATGGTGCTCTTGAGCTCCTCTATGTCTCTTTCTTGCCTTTGTTGCTCCTCCCTCAAAGCTCTTTGATCTTCTCTAATCTCATGGAGAATGATGGAGTGCTCTAGGTATTCCACCCATAATTGGTCCATGTTGTAACTTAAACTTTCCAAAAAAGTGTTGAGTTGCTCCCAATAATTGTTTGAAGGAAATTGCATCCCTTGAGGCATCTCAGGGATTTCTTGATGAGGGTCCTCGTCATGCTTTTGTTGAGTGCCATGAATGGGCTCTCTAGTTTGCTCCATCCTCTTCTTAATGGTGGGCTTGTCCTCTTCAATGAGGATGTCTCCCTCTATGACAATCCCAGCTGAATAGCAAAGGTGACATGAGATGAGGAAAGGTTAATTTTGCCAAAGGTGAGAACTTGTCACCCACCTTGTAGAGTTCTAGAGGTATGATTTCATGAATTTCTACTTCCTCTCTAATCATGATACTATGGATCATGATGGCCCGATCCACAGTTACCTCAGATCGGTTGCTAGTGGGAATGATAGAGCGTTGGATGAACTCCAACCATCCTCTAGCCACAGGCTTAAGATCCGGTCTTCTCAATTGAACCGGGTTGCCTCTTGAGTCTCTTTTTCTTGAGCTCCTTCTATACATATGTCCATGAGGACTTGGTCCAACCTTTGATCAAAGTTGACCCTTCTAGTGTAGGGGCGTGCGTTTTCTTCCATCATTGGCAAGTTGAACGCTAGCCTCACGTTTTCCGGACTGAAAGCTAAGTATTTCCCCTGAACCATTGTAAGCCAATTCTTTGGGTTTGGGTTCATACTTTGATCATGGTTCCTAGTGATCTATGTGTTTGCATAGAACTCTTGAACCATTAAGATCCCGGCTTATTGAATGCGGTTGGCAAGAACTTCCCAACCTCTTCTTCAGATCTCTTGTCGGATCTCCAGATATTCACCCTTTTTGAGCCTAAAAGGGACCTCAGGGATCACTTTCTTCTTGGCCACAACTTCATAGAAGTGGTCTTGATGGACCTTTGAGATGAATCTCTCCATCTCCCATGACTCAGAGGTGGAGGCAGTTGCCTTCCCTTTCCTCTTTCTAGAGGTTTCTCTGGCCTTAGGTGCCATAAATGGTTATGGAAAAACAAAAAGCAATGCTTTTACCATACCAAACTTAAAATATTTGATCGTCCTCGAGCAAAAGAAGAAGGAAAGATGTAGAAGAAGAAGAAAATAGAGGAGATGGAGGGTGTATAGGGTTCGGCCAAGAGGGGAAGAAGGTGTTTATGATGTGTGAAAATGAAGGTGTAAAGGGGGGTATTTATAGAAAAAGGGAAGGAGAGTGGCCGAAAGGTTTTGGGTTTGGGAGGGAAATGGTTTTGAATTTTGAAGGTGGGTTTTGGGGGAAGAGTTAAGGAAGTGATTGGTTAAGGGTATTTGGGGAAGAGATATGGAGGTGATTGGTGAAAGGAGAGAGAGTGAGTTAAGGTTGGTGGAGATCCTGTGGAGTCCACAGATCCTGAGGGGTCAAGGAATTCGCTTCCCTGATCCAATTGGGCGTTCAAAACACCTTAGAGTGCAATTCTGGCATTTAAACGCCAGTCTGCTGCCCTGTTCTGGCGTTTAAACGCCAGCCTTCCTTCCTGTTCTGGCATCTAAATGCCAGTTTGTTGCCCTGATCTGGCGTTTAAACGCCAATCTGGTGCCCTATTCTGGCATTTAAACGCCCAGAAAGGTGCCAGATTGGGCGTGTAAACGCCCGTTTTGCTACCCTTACTGCGTTTAAACGCCAGTAAGACCTTCCTCCAGGGTGTGCTGTAGATTTTTTTTCTTTATTTTTTTTGTAATTGTCTTTGTGACTTCACATGATCATCAACCTAAAAGAAAACAAAATAATATAGATAAAATTAAAATAAAATTGGGTTGCCTCCCAATAAATGCTTATTTAATGTCAATAGCTTGACAGTGAGCTCTCATGGAGCCGCATAGTTGATCAGAGTATGGTTGAGATCTCTCAACACCAAACTTAGAGTTTGGCTATGGCCTCCCAACACCAAACTTAGAGTTTGAATGTGGGGGCTCTATTTGACTCTGTATTGGGAGAAGTTCTTCATGCTTACTCTCCATGGTTACAGATGGAGAACCTTGAGTCTTTACTACAAGGCATTCTTCATTCACATGAAGGATCAATTCTCCTCTGTCAACATCAATTACAGCTCTTGCTGTGGCTAGGAAGGGTCTTCCAAGGATGATGGATTCATCCTCATCCTTCCCAGTGTCTAGGATTATGAAATCAGCAGAGAAGTAAAGGCCTTCAACCTTCACTAGCACGTCCTCTACTAGTCCATAAGCATTTTTCATAGATTTATCTGCCATCTCCAATGAGAATTTGGCAGCCTGTACCTCATAGATTTCCAGTTTCTCCATTACAGAGAGTGGCATCATGTTTATCCCTGATCCCAGGTCACACAGAGCTTTTTCAAAGGTCATGGTGCCTATGGTACAGGGTATTAAGAATTTACCAGGATCCTGTTTCTTTTGAGGTAAATTTTGTTGAACCAATGTATTCAGTTCATTGGTGAGCAAGGGAGGCTCTTCCTCCCAAGTCTCATTACCAAACAGCTTCGCATTCAGCTTCATGAGTGCTCCTAAATATAGGGCGACTTGCCTTTCAACAATGTCTTCATCCTCTTCAGAAGATGAATAGTCATCAGAGCTCATGAATGGCAAAAGGAGGTCCAAGGGAATCTCTATGGTCTCTGTATGAGCCTTAGATTCCTTTGGTTCCTCATTAGGGGATTCCGTACTGACCATTGGACGTCCCCTGAGGTCTTCCTCATTGGGATCCACGTCCTCCTCCTCCTCCTCCTCTAAGGCTTCGGCCATATTGATTATTTCAATGGCCTTGCACTCTCTTTTGGGATTCTTTTCTGTATTGCTTGGGAGAATGCTAGGAGGAGTTTCAGTAACCCTTTTACTTAGCTGGCCCACTTGTGCCTCCACGTTTCTAATGGAGGATCTTATTTTAGTCATGAAACTAAGAGTGGCCTTAGATAGATCAGAGACTATGTTTGCTAAGCTAGAAGGATTCTGCTTAGAATGCTCTGTCTGTTACTGAGATGATGATGGGAAAGGTTTGATATTGCTAAACATGTTTCTTCCACCATTGTTATTATTGAAGCCTTGCTTCTGTTGATCGTTCCATGAAAAATTTGGATGATTTTTCCATGAAGGATTATAGGTGTTGCCAAAGGCTTCACCCATGTAATTCACTTCTGCCATTGCAGGGTTCTCAGGATCATAAGCTTCTCCTTCAGAAGATGCTTCTTTAGTACTGTTGGATGCATTTTGCAATCCATTCAGACTCTGAGAGATCATATTGACTTGTTGGGTCAATATTCTGAGCCAATATGGCATTCAGAGCTTCAATTTCAAGAACTCTTTTCCTCTGAGGTGTCCCATTACTCACAGGATTCCTTTCAGAAGTGTACATGAACTGGTTATTTGCAACCATGTCAATGAGTACATGAGCTTCTAGGCATTTTTTTCAGCTAAATGGATCCACCTGCAGAATGGTCCAGTGACATCTTGGAAAATTCAGACAGACCATCATAGAATATATCTAATGTGGTCCATTCTGAAAGCATGTCGGAAGGACACTTTTTGGTCAGCTGCTTGTATCTTTCCCAAGCTTCATAGAGGGACTCACCATCTTTTTGTCTGAAGGTCTGAACATCCACTCTAAGCTTGCTCAGCTTTTGAGGAGGAAAAAACTTGGCTAAGAATACCGTGACCAGCTTATCCCAAGAGTCCAGGCTATCTCTAGGTTGTGAGTCCAACCATGTTCTAGCTCTGTCTCTTACAGTAAAAGGGAAAAGCATAAGTTTGTAGACTTCAGGATCAACTCCATTGGTCTTAACAGTATCACAGATCTGCAAGAACTCAGTTAAAAACTGATAAGGATCTTCTGATGGAAGTCCATGAAACTTGCAGTTCTGTTGCAGTAGAGAAACTAATTGAGGCTTTAACTCAAAATTGTTTGCTCCTATGGCAGGGATTGAGATGCTTCTTCCATAGAAGTTGGAAGTTGGAGTAGTAAAATTACCAAGCATCTTCCTTGCATTGTTGTTTGGTTCGACCATAATTGTTTCTTTTTCTGCCTCCTTTTCGTAAATTTCAGTGAGGTCCTCTTCAGAGTTTTGTGCTTTAGCTGCTCTTAGCTTCCTCTTCTGAGTCCTTTCAGGTTCAGGATCAGCTTCAACAAGTATGCCTTTATCTTTGTTCCTGCTCATATGAAAGAGAAGAAGACAAAGAAAAAATGGAATCCTCTATGTCACAGTATAGAGATTCCTTGAGGTGTCAGAGGAAAACAAGAATGGAAGGATGAGGTAGGTAAGGAAGAATTCGAACATTCAAAAGAGAGATGGAATTCAAATTGACAATGGAGGAGGAATCTTAGTGTTTAAATAGAAAAAGATGAGAGAGTGGAAGGAATTTTCAAAAATAAAAATTTAAAATAATTAGTTAACTAAAATAGATTTTAAAAAAAGTTAATGTTTTTCGAAAATTAAGAGTGAAAAGGTGGTTTTGAAAAAGATAAGAAATAAAATTGAAAAAGATAAGAAGTTAAAAAGATTTTGAAATCATGGATTTTTAAAAAGATATGATTTGAAAAAGATGTGATTTAAAAGATATGATTGAAAAGATAAAAATTAAAAAGGTTTGATTTTAAAAAAAATAATGACTTGATTATCAAGAATCTAAAAGATATGATTCTAAATTTCAAATATTGAACTTTTCTTAACAAGAAAGTAACAAACTTGAAATTTTTTAATCAAGATTTTTTTTGAAAATATGAGGAAAAGATTTGATTTTTGAAAAAGATATGTTTGAAGAGATATGATTTTGAAAAAGATATGATTGAAAATATTTGATTTTGAAAAATTATGATGATTTGAAAAAGATTTTATTTGAAAACAAAATTCCTCTCCTTGTGTCATCCTGGCGTTAAACGCCCAGGAGCTGCATGTTTTAGGCGTTTAACGCCCAATTACTGCATGGTTTGGGCGTTTAAACGCCCAATAGGTATCCTGACTGGCGTTTAAACGCCAGTTTTCCTTCTTCACTGGGCGTTTTGAACGCCTAGCTTTTTCTCTGCAATTCCTCTGCTTTATGTTCTTGCATCTTCATTTTGCTAAATCCTTAATTCAAGAAGATATGTTTTCAATTTTGAAAAACAACAAAATGAGTCAAAACATATAATTCTTGGATCAAAACACAAGATATATGCAAGAACATTATGAACGTCAAGATGAACACCAAGAACAATCTTGAAGATCAAGATGAACATCAAGAACTCAGTTTTCTTAATGAAAGAAAACATGGAGGACACCAAACTTAGAACTTTCTCATGTTTGGGCCATATGAATACAAGAATGCATATGTAGAACATCATGCAGTGCAAATCAATAAATCATGAAGATCAAACAAGGCAATTCATCAAGAACAGCTTGAAGATCATCAAGAACACAACGTATGTGTTTCGAAAATTGCAAGACAATTGAAATCATGCAATTGACACCAAACTTAAAATTTGGCCCTAGATTCAAAAAAAACCATGAAATATTTTTGAGTTTTTATGATTTTATAAAAAAAAATTTGTATTTTTCGAAAATTATTTTGGAAAAACAAAAAAGAAGAAAAATTTTAAAAGATTTTTGAAAACCTTTTGAAAACAAAATAAGAAGAAAATTACCTAATCTAAACAACAAGATGAACCGTCAGTTGTCCAAACTCGAACAATTCCCGGCAACGGCACCAAAAACTTGGTGCACGAAATTGTGATCTCTAACAATGACGCTCAACTTGGTATGCGCCTTCATAATCTCAGCACTTTCTTCACAACTCCGCACAACTAACCAGCAAGTGCACTGGGTCGTCCAAGTAATAAACCTTACGTGAGTAAAGGTCGATCCCATGGAGATTGTTGCCTTGAAGCAAGCTATGGTCACCTTGTAAATCTCAGTCAGGCGGATTAAAATGGTTATGGAGTTTGATAATTAAAATATAAATAAACATAAAGTAAAGATAGAGATACTTATGTAATTCATTGGTGGAAATTTCATATAACTGTATGGAGATGCTTCATCCCTCTTGAATCTCTGCTTTCCTACTGCCTTCATCCAATCCTTCATACTCCTTTCCATGGCAAGCTGTATGTAGGCCATCACTGTTATCAATGGCTACTTCCCATCCTCTCAGTGAAAATAGTCCAAATGCGCTGTCACCGCACGGCTAATCATCTGTCAGTTTTCGATCATGTTGGAATAGAATCCAGTGATCCTTTTGCGTCTATCACTACGCCCAACATTTGCGAGTTTGAAGCTCGTCATAGTCATCCCTTCCCAGATCCTACTCGGAATATCACAAACAAGGTTTAGACTTTCTGGATTTCAGGAATGGCCGCCAATAATTCTAGTTTATACCACGAAGACTCCGATCTTTCGGAATAGAGGCTAAGAGATATACGCTCGATCTAAAGTAGAACGGAAGTGGTTGTCAAGCACGCGTTCATAGGATGAGAATAGTGATGAGTCTCACGGATAATCATATTCATCAGGTTGAAGTGCACATGAATATCTTAAAATAAGAATAAGCATGAATTGAAGAGAAAACAGTAGTAATTGTATTAATACTCGAGGAAAAGCAGAGCTCCACACCCTTAAACTATGGTGTATAGAAACTCCACCGTTGAAAATACATAAGAACAAGGTCTAGGCATGGCCGAATGGCCAGCCTCCCCAAATGACATGTGAATTTGAAAAATGGGAAAAAGACCCCTAGTACAATAGTAAAAAGCTCTATTTATAATGAAACTAGCTACTAGGGTTTACAGAAATAGGAAAATGATGCAGAAATCCACTTCTAGACCCACTTGGTGTGTGCTTGGGCTGAGCATTGAATCTTTCATGTATAGAGGTCTTCCTTGGAGTTAAACACCAACTTTGATGCCAGTTTGGGTGTTTAACTCCAACTTTTATGCCAGTTCTGGCGTTTTGACGCCAGAAAAGGGCAGAGAGATGGCGTTTTGACGCCATTTTACGTCGTCAAAACTCGCACAAAGTATAGACTATTATATATTGCTGGAAAGCCCTGGATGTCTACTTTCCAACGCAATTGAGAGCACGCCATTTGAAGTTCTCTAGCTTCAGAAAATTTACTTCGAGTGCAGGAAGGTTAGAATCCAACATCATCTGCAGTCCTTTGTCAGCCTCTGAATCAGATTTTTGCTCAGGTCCCTCAATTTCAGCCAGAAAATACCTGAAATCACAAAAAAAAACACACAAACTCATAGTAAAGTCTAGAAATGTGAATTTTGCTTAAAAACTAATAAAAATATACTAAAAACTAACTAAATCATACTAAAAACTATATAAAAATAATGCCAAAAAGCATATAAATTATCCGCTCATCACCAAGCATTTGTCAAACACTTGGAAGGCATAAAAAGAAAGCATTGTAAAATTGAAAGGAATAGTAATTTTTACAACTACCCAATGCAAGAAAATCACAACAATAACTCAATCAAGCATTAAATGAACATAAAACATGATATTGCATTAAAGGAAATTGAAAGTACCAAGAGTGTTCATAAAACTAAGAGTGGCGTAAAAGAGAAATTAATAAGTAAAACTAAGAGAATTAAAATGCTAGAACAAGGAAAAGTAAAAGAAACTAGATCAAAATAAGAATCAAAACCTAAATTTAAGAGGAAAATAAACTTAAAAACCCTAATTCTGGAGAGAAGAGAGAGCTTCTCTCTCTAGAAAACTACCCTAAAACATGGTCCTAAGCTACCCTAATTGCCCCCCTGTCCATTCTTTATTTCTGCCTCAAATACTTCAGAATTGAGTCATTTGGGCCTTAGCAAGCTCAAAAATTGCCCCCAGCGTGTTGCCTTTAATGAGGTCACGTACCGTTTATCACACATACACGTACGCATCGTCTTCATGAGTTTCTTCTTCACGCGTATGCATAGCTCACGTGTATGCATCACCTTGAATCTTCCAAATCCTTATCCTCCATGAATTCTTCATCTTCATGCTTTTCTCTACACTCCTTTGACCCATTCCTTGCCTCTTAACCCTGAAATCACTAACAAACATATAAAGGCATCGAGTGGAATCAAAGTGAATTAAATTTATCAATTTTAAAGCCTAAAAAGCATATTTTTAATCATTAAGCACAATTTAGGGAGAATTACCAAACCATGCTATTTAGTGAATAAATATGAAAAAAGTTGATAAATCTTCTAAATTCAACACAAGATAAACCCTCAAAATGGAGTTTATCAACCTCTCCACACTTAAACCAAGCATGTCCTCATGATAAATTAAAGAAAGAAAAAAGGGTAATGAATTTATTCAAGCTACCTACAAGCATCTAGCTATTCTAACTACTATATATATATATATATATATATATATATATATATATATATATATATATATATATATATATATATATATATATGTGTGGTCAAAGTGAGTCAAATTTCCAAGAAATCATATATGCACAATCAATGGCTAAATCAATCATATCAAAACACATTCACAATTAAATTGAGTTATTCAAAAGAGTTCACAAACTTGCAAGATAAGCAATGATCAAAGATGGACATATGGAATTAAGCAATTGAACCCTCACTAGATGTGTATATGCACTCTTGTCGCTCAAGTGTTTAGGGTTAATCCACTCAAATATCCTCTAATCATGTTTTCTAAATTTGTTCTTCATCTAACTAATCAACAAATATTTAGTGTACATATGCAAATATCATGAGGGCTTTTCAAGGTTGTAATGGGACAAGGTAAGAGTGAGGATATATGTATGGCAAAGTGAGCTATCATTTGAATCTTTGACTAACCTAAGTTCTCACCTAACACATACACACACTCTATACAATTCTAAAATCAAGCTTAACTACCCAAAATCTCACTTTTACATATATACACACACTCATGTATCAATTCCAATTCCATCAGATATGCATTGATCTTCTTATTGAACTTCACATTGGGATAATTTTGTCTCCTATTAATTATTTATTTTTCTTTTCTTTTTTTTCTTTTTTTTCTTATTTTTTTTATGAAAGAATTATTTATACAAAGGACATCAATGCATATGGTTTCTATACTTTCACATGAGTATACACCCGAATTCTCAATATTTCTCAATAAAAACAAAACACATTCTCATCAACCAAAATTCTCATATTTTTCCACACTTAACTAACACACACACACACTCACTATCCTAAGTTAACCAAAGATTCAAATAGGACAAATAATTATTTTTCTTCTTAAGGCTAGTGATATAGTAATATAAAGAACAAAAGGAGGTTAAAAAAGCTCAAAGTGGCCAACAAAGGTAAATGAAATGGTAGGCTATTTGGGTCAATTGATCTATAACAAAATGATGGCCTCAATCACATAAATGCATGAATATACACTAAATAATGGACATATAGAATGGAACAAATCAAAGATTACAATCATAGAGAAGAAAACACACAAGAATTAGCCGGTCCTGTTGGTCCAGAAGGTGCTGATGGTGCTGCTGAAGGTCCTGCTGCAACTGAAGAAGTAGCCGGCTCAATAGCTACGGCTAGGACAACTCGGTCTCGGTGCCGGGCTACTGGACGATCACCGAACCAGTTCCCTCAAGGAATAACTTTCTCCTTCTTGCTGTGAATTGCCGATGTCTCATCTCCTTGATCCCATGGTACCTCAGCCTGGTGAACTAACTGTGTGATTAAACATGGGAATGGCAGGGTGCCTCTGACATAGGCCCGACCCAAATACCTCCTGATGAGTCTCGGAAGGTAGAGTTCCTTTCTATAACAATCCGACTTTTTGAAAATTAAATAAAAAGTGGTTTACGATTTATTATATTTATTAAGAATTTTATTTAAAGAAAATTATTTTTTCTAAAAGTAATTAAATTAAAATTTAAGATACTTTAAATTTAAAATTTATTAAATTTTTTAAATAATATTTATTATAATGAAATATTTCAAAAAAAGATAAAAGAATTTTAATTATTATTATTATTATTGTTGTTGTTAAAAAAAATGGCCGAAGGCCATTATATATATACATAAGTAATGAAAGAAAGCAAGCAAGCCAAATGTGGCTTATATGCATGAATATACATAAACACGACACATGCCCCTAAAATCATCATGTCACCATCTTAATTCTTTTTTTTTTCATCATTCAGCCGTGGGTCTTGAGAGAAGGAAGAGAGAGAACCACGAGAAAAATGAAAAAAAAAATGGTACCGTAAACTTTTTTATTTCAATTTTTTACAATTTGTAACTTCAATAAAAAATTAAATCTGATAAAAGTGTTTATATCTTTTTCTTCTACGTGTTAGCGTTACTTTTGTCCAGTAGAAGTTAACGGTGACGTACCTCCTCTTTCCTTTGAGTTCGACTAATTGGAGCTTTAGAAAGCACAGACAATTTCTGACATTTTCTTGTTCAGCAATTCGGCCAAAAAGATTCTTCAGAGCTTCCGTTGTTTTAATTTCGTACAGAGGTAGGGTATTTTATTTTAAAATTAATCGTTTTAATTTATGAATGTCATTAAAGTTTAGTGAATAAGTGCAATTAATTTATAAATGTCTCGTGACTAGTTTTGTTGTTGTGAATAGTTAATTGATGAAATTGAATTGCGACTGGTTGAATTGAGGCTGTGACTGATGTTGGTTTTCTGATTTTGATGGAATTGTTTAAAATTTTAATTTATGAGATTATTCTGAATTGGTTGGTTGTGGCTGAAATGATTTTGAAGTTGATTTGGGAAAATCATGGTTAAATAAGAACTGATTTTTGTATGAAAGAAGAACTTCTTGTAAATAAAGTTGTTTTGGAGGTTTGAAAAAAGGTTATAAAGAGTGATGTTAGTTTTAAATAAAAAATGATTTGAGTTCGGTTTATTAAGAAAAGGAATCTCTGTCACAGGAGAGCAGTGAACAAAGATCAAAAGAATGTATTAATTAAAGAGGTTGTTTGCCACAGGAGAGTAGATGTGACATTGTTTGGGCCTTAGTGCCAAATGTAAAGTGGAGACGCCCACACACTGAGAACTGTTTTCCAGATGTATGCTTATTGATTTGGAAAGTCACATTGTATGCGGCCTAGCCGTACGACTTAAAGTTACACTGTATGCGGCCTAGCCGTACGACTTATAAGAACATTGTATGCATCTGGAAAGCCATACCTGGGACTTGTTCCCGGGTAATATCGGGAGCGGGTAGGAAACCGACACATAAGCTCATGGCCTGCACTATGGATAGACATGCATTATGTTGTTTGCACATTTGCATTTGGTTGTGTTTGCTTGTATTACTTCTCTGGGATTGTGCTGTTTGACTTATTTTTATGTTGGTTTGGACCTCTTACTTGTGCTATTAGTTTGTGAATGTATTGAGGTGTTTAAGAATTGATGTTGTGATTGCTGAGGATTAATTATGTGACTGACAGAATGGATAACGTGACTAGTTTTATATTTAAAATTTGATTTGAGTTTAGAGATTTCAAAAGAGGTAATTAGTTAGCTAAAGTAAAACCAAAAGTATTTTCAAAAAGTTTTGATAGAAATATAGTTTTTTTAGTAAAGTTAATTATTTGTATTTTATTTCACTATTTTTACGGCATTTTCATTCCCTACTGAGAACGTGTGGTTTGTTCTCATCCTAAAGTCTTCCCCCCCCCCCCCCTTTCAGTGACGTGGGTCAGTTTGAAGCTACGGGCGATTATTAGTCTTGTTTGAGTTAAGTTTATGCATTGAGTTGCTTTCATAGAACTCACTCACCTTTGTTATTAAGCTTTTATTTTATACAGAGGGACAGAAATTGTATCTAAATTCATTTGAATCCTTTTGTATAATATTTATTATTATTAATAATTATGTGATTATCATTATTTGAAGATCTTTGAAATGCCATTTTAATTAATAGAAACATTTTTTTGGAATTTTCTTAAAAATTGAAACGCGACATCGAACTAAAGGCTCAATATTAAATAGTTAATAAAGAAAACGAATTAGTAACGCATTACTTTTGGTACGATCATGACATGCTAAAAGTTAGGGTGTTACACTTTCCCTCCAAGACGCACCATATCAATGCAATCATGTCGGCCCGAACCTCAGTCGCATGAGTGCTAGGCATGACATAAGTACTCAGGATCTGCTGCCACACCTTAGCCTCCTGCGTCAGATACTCAAACTTGATGCCTTTGGGATCTTGTTTAGAATGACCATACTCCAAAGGAACATCAGAACTAATAGCAACAATCTGGCGCACTGCGTCCCAATCAAAATTCATACAATGCATTGCTTCCTCGGCCTTATCAAAATCATCTTTATTGCCGATCTTTGGCCGAAAATGAAGGATCTCCTCGATAGCTTCTTCTGTCACCAGAATCTGTCTATCTCTGAGGTGAACTGCATCAAGGGTCACCCGGTAATAATTACTGTAGAACTCCCAGACACAAGATTCATTCACTCGCACCAAGTCTCTATCCAGAAATAAATGTGTTCCTCAATTCGATGCTCAGTAAACTTCTTCATATCGAAGGGTACAACTAATTTCTTTTTTATAATGAATCTCCGCTGCAGAAATTGCGAAAATTTGAGCTCACAATACAGATTGGCGAACTTAACTGATATATGAGTTTTTGTCGGTCTAAAAATTTCCACAAAAATAATCATGTTGCAAGTATAGTCCAAACCGACAAACAACCTTCTATCAATGTTTAATTTGGTTGTCAGAAGTTCAACCCAATAAAAATAATTGAGAGTATTACTCCCGAGTCATTCTCCCTAGGAATTATAATCGAGTGCTCAATTATTGGTTATGAGTTTCACGGGGTTGGGTTGATGATAAGACAAGAAATTAAATGACAAGAAAAGTAAATCAAGTGACTAAAAATAACAATTACTAAAAAGAGGCATTCATGGCAAGGATTGAGAATCTAGATTTTCTATCCTAGTCATTAATCATAACACAACAATTATCAAGAGCTAATCCTATTTCGTTATCTCCACATTGGACGAAAGTCAAATAAGTCTAGTTAATCTCAATCCATAAGTAATGTTAATGGATATAAGACTAACTAATCACTCTAAATCGCAAATCTAAATTAGGTATTAATGACTCAAGAGCACCTACTTTCTCTTTCCAAGCCAATAATGCTCAAAATCCATTTTAAAGTTCAACCAAATATTTTCTCAAACACTTGAAAGGCATAAAAAAAAGCCTGGTAAAATTGTAGGGAACAGTAAATTCTACAACTACCCAATGCAAGAAAATAACAACAATAACTCAAACAAGCATTAAAAGAACATAAAATATGAAATTGTATTAAAGAAAATTGAAAGTACCAAAAGTGTTCATAAAACTAAAAGTGACGTAAAAGAGAAATTAACAAGTAAAACTAAGAGAATTAAAGTACTAGAACAAGGAAAACTAAAAGAAACTATATTAAAACAAGAATCAAAACCTAAATCTAAGAGGAAAATCAACCTAAAACCCTAATTCTAGAGAAAAGAAAAAATTTTTCTCTAGAAAACTCACCTAAAACATGGTCCTAAGCTACCCTAATTGCTCCCCCCCCTTGTCCATTCTTGATTTTTTCCTCAAATACTTCAGAATTGAGTTAGATTTGGGCCTTAGCAAGCTCAGAAATCACCCTCAGCGTGTCGCCTTTAATGAAGTCACGTGCCACTTGTCACGCGTACGCGTTGTCTTGACGAGTTTCTTCTTCACGCGTACGCGTCGCCTTGAATCTTCCAAATCCTTATTTTCCATGAATTTTCCATCTTTCATGCTTTTCTCTCTACTCCTTTGATCCATTCCTTTCCTCTTAACCCTGAAATAACTAACTTATGAAGGCATCGAGTAGAATCAAAGGAAACTAAATTTATTAATTTTAAAGCCTAAAAAAATATGTTTTAAACCATTAAGCACAGTTTAAGGAGAATTACAAGACCGTGCTATTTTGGTGAATAAATGTGAGAAAAGTTGATAAAATCCTCTAAATTCAACATAAGATAAACCCTAAAAATGGAATTTTTCATTAAGCCGTGGGCTTTATATGTGAATAATTGTGTGGGAACGCCCGTGTATATAGAATGGCTTCTAGGAGAAAGGGACACATGCTTCAGTTAGAGAATCAGCGCCTGCAAGAGTTCAGAACCTTGCAGAGGTTATGCCGCTGGAAAGCCTTATCTGACTTGCGAGTTGAATTGCATCGGGTGCAAGTCGAAACCGATAAATGAGGTTATTACCTGCGTTAAGGATAGACATCCATCATGTTTTTTGCACATTCGCATTTGGTTGTGTTTGTTTATATTACTTCTCTGTGATTGTGCTGTTTGAGTCGTTTGTGTGTTGGTTTGGATCTCTTACATGTGCTATTAGTTCATGTATGGAGGTGAAATGTTGTGGTTGAGAAATGATTGTGGCTGGAAGATGGTTAATATGACTAATTTTGTAATTAAAATCTGTTGAGTTTAGAAATTTAAAAAAAATAGTAATTAATTATTTAAAATAAAACTAAAAGTATTTTCACGGGTTTAATAAAAATAATTTTATTGAGTAAAATTAGCTATTTGTAGTTTATATTCATTACTTTTACGGCATTCATATTCCCTACTAAGAACGTGTGGTTTGTTCTCACCAAGGTTGTGAGAACCGGACCAGTCAATGAACTGGTAAAGTAACTGGTTTACTGGTTTAATGGTCCAACCGGGATTCAACCGGTTTATTTAAATATTAAATAAAATTATTAAAAATTAATATATGTAATGCTTGATCACTATTTAGTTGTTCTATCTTCAAAAATAAAAAATTTCTAATTAGTAACAACTACAATTTACAAACACAAATTTACACAAACTAAATATTGACTGAACAGATTTACAGAATTTCTAATCACATCAAGAAGCAAAGAATACATGCAGCACCAAAGTTCAAAACAGAAAATTATCAATTACATTCGGCATCAAAAGTTCAAAAAACAAATTCAGAAGTTAGAATCCAAACAATTAGACAATTAAATCAATAATTAACAACAAAATTAATAAGTACCACAAAAAATTAACAAAATTATTTTAAAAGAATTAATTCAAATAAAAAAGAAAAGTGAACCTGAACAAAGTCACTAAATGAAATCAATCAAAATACAATGGTTCTCAACAAGCAACTAGAGAGGACTAATTCCATAATTTCTAGCCTTGAAGATGCCCACAGAATTATGTTGTAGTTGCTGATCATGACTTTTCCATCTAAATTCAAAATGACAGCAATTTAGAATTCAGAAAAATATATCAATCCATATAACTCATACGACATTCATTCAACATAATTAACAGAGCATAATTGAATTTAAATTTTAAACCCCAAAATTTAACAGAGCAATATTCAATAGAGCAGAAATAAACAAAACTCAATATAGCCAAATCCAACATAGCAGAATTGAATTTATATACCGAAATTCAAAATAAACAAAATTGAAAAACAAAACAAGAATAATTAACAAAATAAAAAAAATTAATTGAAAAATAGAACAAGAATCCATGAACAAGAACTCAGAAGATGGAAAAGATTTGAAAAATAGAACAAGAACCATGAACTGAAATCTGTCCAATTCATACAGTTTTATCACCAAATAAACGAAATTAATTGAAAGAAGGAAAAGATTGAAGTACTGACTACTGAGTACTCACCGCGGGACGACGACCTTCGACCCGGATGCCACGGTGACCTTCGACCCGCGACGGTGATGCTTTGCTCCAGCGTTTGTTGGAGGTGACGGTGGTGTTTGTACTTTGGAGGAAGAAGGTTGAAGAGAGACTGAGAAAGTTAGGGTTGGAAGACAGAGTATTACCGGCGGCGAGTAAGGGCGACGATGGAGGAGGCGAGCTCGGCGACGACGATGGAGGAGAGGAACTCGATGACGACGAAAAGGGGCTGCTCCATCGTGGTGACTATGGTGTCTCTTGTGAGAGTGTGAGAATTGAGAGTTGAGAGTTGAAACTGAGATTAAGATTAGGGTTGTGCGTTTAGCACTTTAGCTTCTCTCTCTCTTTTTTTTTTAACCTTCAAAACGACGTCGTTTTAAAGTTTAATATCCAAACTAAAAACCGCTAAAAAATCAGACAGTTCTCCCGATTTATCGGTTAACCGCCGGTTCGACCTTTTTTATCGGTTTTTTGTCAAGCGATTTCTGACCTTACTCGGACCGACTAGGTGACCGGTTCCCAATTTTTCCGGTTGAACCGGTCGGTCCGGTTCGATTTTCAGAACCATGGTTCTCACCCAAAAATTTTCCACCCTTTCAGCGACACAAGTTCAAAGACTCGATACGAAACTGCTGGCGATCAGTTTAGATTTTATTTTGATTTCTTGTGTATAACATCTATTATTATTAATATTTGTGATTATTATTATTTAGAGATATTTGATATGTGATTTTAATTAATAAAAACAAAATTTTTAATTACTTTCTTTAAAGTTGAAATGCAATATCGAACTAAAGGCTCAATATTAAATATTAAATAAGAAAGATATGTTAGTAACGCCTTTCTGTTAGTACGATAATGACATAGGGAAAGTTGGGTCATTACATCCTCAACAAGTGTTTTTTTTCTTTATTTTTGTTTTAAAATATTGTTTATTTCCAAAATAAAACTAAGGGTAAAATTGTCAATTTAAATTGTGTATTTGACATGTTCTACATAACCAAACACAAATTTACACACCACAGTAATGTTATGTCATTGTGCACAATTTCCAAACACTATACACAAGCACATGTATGTTATGTATTGTCTATATCTGTCTTAATGCCCGTTTTAATAGATGCACAAACAATACGAAGCCTAAAGGAAAATTCATAACAAGATATAACTCGCGTTTAGTTTGGAAATTGAAACCGTTAACTTCAGAAAACAAATCACCTTAGTGGTAAGGTGGCACCCCAAGCAATGACTCCAAGGGAGCTAACTCCTCTTGGAGAAACTTATAAACCGATTCAGTTGTCATTGCAGCAACTCGAACAACAAGACTAGTTTTCTGCGCAAAAAATGAGGTTGAAAATGAAAAAAATTATATAACCTAATTTATATAAATTATAACACAAAAAACCTAATTATTCTAAATCTAAAACAAATTAAATGGTCAAACTTCATGTGTGTGGTCACAATATGCAATATTACTATTACCAAGTCGGCTCACAAGTCACCGAGTCAAAAGATAATAAAGCTCAAGCTCAGTTTTCTTAAAAACAACAAGCTGAGATGTTCAGCTAATGCTTAGCTCATAAGCCCATGAACTCAGCTTATTGAACTGTTTATGACTTGAAAGGGAATTAGTTTCCTTCTCCAATAATAATGGGAGGAATACCCTTTAGAGGGAAAAAAATAACAAAACAAATAACAAAAATTACACAATTGTAAATTGTAATATATAGTGTGCCAGAAATCAAGGACGGTAACGTATCAACTTGTGCAGCAAAAAATACACTTGCTACCAAAAATATAGTCAAACTGACTAGTGTTTCAGAAGAAACTTTTGTTGGTTACTGAACGCTGAAGTGAGTAATACACAATAATACGCTGTAAATCCTTGAAAAAATAACCATTCATGAGGGAAAGGAAATATAAGAGAGTGTAAATGAAAACTTCTGCATTAATAGGTAACATATTAAATACACATAGATGTTAACTAGTGGAGGATTGAGACTGGTGCACAGTTACAGAAGAGAAGCTCTTTGGAAAAGCAAGGCCAAGGACCTGATGGTTCGACACCTAGACATTTTCAGGGTTATTAATAGATATCATCTATTACCCTCCAAACAAACTATCAGAATTGGCTGAACCTAACTTATCCCAAAAGCTAGCTTAAGAGGTGACAGATGCCCCATCTTTAAAAATTCTCTAAAGATCATATCATTAACTGATGTGGAACTTTTAATACAAACATACCCCAAGTAGTAACCTGTCAGCCATGTTGCTAGTCTTCAAAAATAAAATAAAATAAATCACAAGACATGTCGTTTGTTTGGCCTGAATTAGATAATAGAGAAAATTTAATTCATAACACTGAAATCCGCAGTACTCTAATTATAGCCAAACAAATTTTGGATGCACTTAAAAACAGGCTAATCTACTTATTTAAATATATATAAAAATACATATAAAGGACTTTGAGAACGCTTACGAAGTATAAGTTGGGGATTTTATGATAAGGGTTTTCGAGGGGGGAAAAGACCTGAATCTAAGTGAAGAAGCTGCACGGCAAGAACTGTGATTATTAATGATGAGAAAAGAGCATGGTTTTGTGGGGAAAAAGGCAGTAAGAAATCTCCATTTTCGTTTACTTTTGTTGTGAAAGTCCTAAAGTGGCCTTCTAGGCACTAAGACTACAATCTATCTTTTGTAATTTGTGGATGACAAAATTTTCTTAGAAAATGTTGTGGAAAACTTCACCATCCTCTCTTGGGCTCAAGCTTTTGGGCAAGACATCAACGTCTGAAAGTGATAAAGCTTTTGTCATTTTGTACCACATGATCTACCAATAATATAATTTAGTAACTAATCTACCAAAAATATCCACAGAAGAAAAAAAATAATCACAAAAGGTAGAAACCAAAACTACATAACAATGTAGGCAATTTTATGACTTAATTATCATTTCCAATTTTGTAATATCTGAGGGCTAATTCTAACCATGAAAGATGTAAACAACTGATGCCCATAAAAAATTGGATTATTTTGACAAAACTATCCAAAAAACTACCTACTATGGTTAATTTTGTCAAACTATCTCAATCTTTTATAGGTACAAACAACAACAACAACAACAAAAACAAAGCCTTGTCCCACTAGGTCAGATCGGCTACATAAATCAAACGACGTCATTGAGCTCTATCATTTATCGTGTCAATAGAAAGACCGTTTACATGTGGATCTCGTTTGACCACCTCATGAATAGTCTTCTTAGGTCTTCCTCTACCTTTCACCCCTTGTCCATCTTCCATCTCATCCACCTTCCGGACTGGATGTTCTGTCGGTCTTCTTCTCACATGTCCGAACCACCTAAGACGCGATTCTACTATCTTTTCCAAAATAGATGCTACTCCAACTCTCTCTCTTATATCGTCATTCCTTATTCTATCCAATCGCATATGACCACTCATCCATCTCAACATCTTTATCTCTGTCACACTTAGCTTATTTTTGTGCTCCCCTTTGGCCGCCCAACACTCTGTACCATAAAGCATAGCCGGTCTGATAGCAGTGCGATAGAATTTACCTTTAAGTTTTAAAGACACTTTTTTGTCATATATAAAACCAGACGCACTCCGCTATTTTGACCAACCTACTTGGATCCTATGATAAGTTAAGATCTTTTATATGTAAGTTGAAATAATTTGATAAAACTACCCAATAAATTACCCATTTTCGGGCTATTTTGGGTAGTTTGTTGAACTAGCCCAATCTTTGATGGGTAGCAAGTTAGTTTACACCTTTGATGGTTAAAATTGTTCGCAATCAAATATTTCATGCTTAGAAATGGTAGTTTACTGGATTTTATATTTTGTGGATATTTTTAGTTGTTTGTAACGATTCAGCAGTATAGTTGTTACTCTATTTACTTTCTGGGTTCTAATGCTAAATCCATAATTAATGATGGGAAACACAGTTATAATAGAGAAAGAATGATTATTACTTGTAAAGATTGGAATGGGCCGAGATCATGAAGTTAGCATTTCTTGTTTTTCTTCCCCTAGTTTCTATCGATTTGTAAAAGCTTTCAAGCCAAATATGCCCAAATTGGTTCTACACATACCCTACGCCAAAACAAATGTTAAATTAGATGCTATATACCCTAACATGACATTCTATTTATACCATATCATCAAGCATTATATCAAATACCAGTGCCACTAATACAAGCCAACATACCCTAAGAACAACAAAACTGACATTCTATAATTTTAAGCAGTTAAAAACACAGAACGCATCTCTTTTAAATTCATTTTCTAACATTTTTTATCTTCAATCCTATAGAACTTCCTTTGAATTGACTACAAACTGTGAGCATGATCATAGTTAGATATCAGATTTAAACAAACTCATGTCAAAGTACACTTAAAACATTGAATCATATTTGTGTATTATAAGCATTATATTCATTAAATAATTCATAATTTACCTTAGTCCCAAAGACACTGCAAGAAGCCATCAAGCTTGGCTTGGAAATGAAATAACCAGCCTCATTTCTTTTGTGACTCAAGGCACCTGAAGGATGCTGCAATTGCTCAGACATAATTCCTTTTACCTTATCTTGCACCAGATTCTGCACAAACTGCAACTTTGGCCTGATAAACACATGCATGTAGTACACAAATTCGTAATTTTGTTTTTTCTTTTATTTTGAAAAAAAAATGAAAGAAGGAGCGGATAAGCATGTCCATCAATAAGTCAAGAAAATTCATTCACCCCAGTAGTAGAATCATTGCAATCACTTGGTAGTCCTGCACAAGTTCATGTATGCAGCCAATTTTTTCTTTCTCTAATGACATCTGTATATCAAACAAACCATTTTAGTAGTGGGATGTAAGTATAGAAGTCACAAAACTGGAAGATGACATAATTTTTTCCCAAATATCTCAAAACTACATCTAAATAGCATAGAAAGAATTTGTCATGTCCCAGGTTCCTCTGCATCCGCACTGCCAACCCAAATTGACGAATTCTTTCTGGTAACTCACCACAGTATCCATCTGTTTCCCATTAAATGCTCTTTTCCTCTGCTGATACTCCCTTGTATAGTCTTTGAACAAATTGCAAACAATTGCAGTTGATTTTGGATCTAGTTAGTGGCAATATTTCCACCATGGGTGTGCCCTATTGTTCGACACTGAAGGTTGAGTTTGTGGCACTTGGTTTGATATTGAAGTAGTAACGGGACTAGAGCATAAGCAAGAGAGAAGGAAATAAAAAATGAAGTGAAAGGAGAAGGGAAAGAGATGGAAGTAGACAGGCAAAGGAGCCAAGAGAAGGAAGGAAAAAAATTAAGAGAACAGGCGAAAGATCTTTGGTACAGAACAGAGTGTGTTTCTTGTGTGTTGTTTTTAGTTTTTTTGGTGCTGTGAAGTATCTGAAGAATGAAAGATTATCTTAAACTTTATATAGGGTCGTCCTAGAATCCCAAAATGACAAAAAAAACCCAAAAAAGGCATGCACATAACACTTGCAGCACAATTCTTCATTTTTCTCACAACTGAGGTTCCGCGATTTCTGCGACAGAACGCGCCGCCGGGATCCGTCGTGGAACTCCTTGGACGCGAGCAAAAACCGTGACGTTACGCCTTCCCTAATGCCAAAATTGAAAAATCCGCTATGATATTGCATTATAGCGCCACAAGTCCACCATTTGACAAACATTGCTTCGAATACCAACTTCCAAAACTTAGTAAGTTTTAAACAGGACCTTTTTCCCATTAAGAGGGAGGTACTAAAATCATTAAACTATGCATAAAAAATGATTGTATACCAGACGTGTTTAACAGTCAGGATAAATTATTTCCCTGTATTTTATGAACATAAAACAAAATAAATTATTGCCATCAGATAATTATGTTTCATTCAAATAGTTTAAGTGCTTGCATCAGAAGAAATTATTGCCATCAGAATTTGTTTATTAACAGGTACTGAGTTTAGCCCCCATCAAACCCGACAACAATGGTAGGGAAATGGGGCAAGGGGAAGATGTGATGCATGCAGTGCAACAAGTTAGACTTGCATAAGATTAGAAAAGCTATTTAAGTTGCATTATTATTATTGGGAATACCAACGAAATTTCCATAAGCCATACTCGGATAAAAGATAAAGTTTGCTACAGAGAGATCCCGTCGAAATATTGAAAGCTAAGATTTAAAAATAATGTTAACAGATTATACACTTAACAAAATCAAGCGATCAAGAAACACAATTTGTATTTGTAATAACCTTATCAAGGACAAGAAAATGTATGTTACCGTATCGAGAAACAATGGTTCACCATCCTCCAAGAATATATTATTGATGCTTCTATAAAGATCAAAATCCCATTTTTCTCCACTTTCATGTCGCCCACTGGTTATCCAATCAACAATGACCAGATTTGAGTTTGAAGACACATTAAATACTTGCTTCTGGTAGTATCTTGCAGTGGAGAAACATGTTACAGGATCTGGAATGATGGCTAAAAGTGCATTGCTTCCAACCCTTGCCTACTATGTTGAACAAAATCTTAGAAGTGTGTTTCACAATAACATAAAAAGTAATAGTAGTAAAAATATGCTAAAACAAATTAAAAATGTAATCCATTACATCAGACCAAACCTCTGTATCAATAACATGACCATAAATATTGATCGACATCAAATATTGTAAAGTGAAACGCAATCATTATTAATCATTTCTTCTATTTCTATCTTATAAAATGACAACTCCCTAATAAATGCCAAGGATAGCTGCTAAACAGAAACATGCAATGCTGCTACCTCCAATAGTTGTTTAGAGCACTTAGATCCCACTGATTTGTAGACCTAAACAAAGACAAAATATCTTTAGTTCTTAGCACTTAGGATAAACCAAGTTAAAGAACAGTCAATCACTCTTACTAATCAAAGAGATAAACGGTCCAACTCATGAAAATCTGAAAGAGAAGCTACAATTAGCCAAAATAATGAAAATAGCCAACAATGTAAAAAATGAGATCACCTTAGTGGAACCTTGCGTGGTTAACACCATTGTACAACAATCTCCCACTGAAAATTTGCATAAAATTTGATCACCCTACACCACAAAACCAAACTCCAAATTTGTTGCAAAAGAAACAAGCATCTAACCAAAGTAGTTAAGAAATAGTACAACAAGCGACCAAACAAAATGGAAGGATCTTACCGATACAATTCCACCTCCATAATTGAGGGCATAAACCCATACAACATCAGTTCTGGAAGAACCCACCTAGGCAAACCAAGAAAAAATATTTTTGACAAATTAAGATTTTTGTCATGGTAACAATCACTACATAAAAGTCGGATTTAGAGAGGGAAAAAAATAATAATAAAAGATTCCAGTATGTTTTTAGTTCTTCCAGAACTTTTGCTTTGATTTTAATCTATCTTTTCTCTTTTCCTATAACTAGGGATTTAGTCCCCATCACTTGTATTCGGAGTCAACTAATAATACAAATTTCAAATATTTCTATTGTTTATCTGCATGCTCTGAAGTAATTACAAGAATCAAACTCAAATTAATGAAGAGAAGAGAATAGAAGGACCAAAATCATAGCAAAAGATTTAAACAGACTAGGGTCAAACTGACCTATATTTATATGGATTAAAAACATAAGAAAGAAAAAAAAATTAAAATCAACTTTAAAAGAAGACTAAAGAATTGTCAAAACCTTTTTGGGTATAATGAACTTGACGGGATATCTTGAGAAGCAGTGTACCACTGATGATCTGCCGCCGACCTTTTCAACTACAATTGAACCCATTTCCATTTCTTTGTCCTCCTGTTCGTTTCCCATTCTTCCTCTACTGTAATGTTAAGTATGAGTAATTAGACAATAAAAATGGGAGAAAAATGCCCTGCATTCAAAGTTCAAAGAATAGAAAGCCAAAGATCAAAACCGATTGAAACCCTTAAAAGTACACAGAGGAAACACCCAAAGCATAAATGTTTGCTACAATGTAGTGCATGAACGAAAAACGTACTGCATTGTTCTTTCACTTTTTCTATGTATTTAGTTTATGCAGCAAATTATAGAAGATATTAATCTCTTCTTTTCTTCCTTAAAGCTGTGTTTTTCAGTTAATCCATTTCAGAGGCCATTGACTAGGTTTGAGTCACCGAAACTTAGTTAGGGTCATAAAATTAACTCAGATTATCAACAATCAACAACAATCACAAAATTAACTCGTAAACATTATCTGAGATTATCAACAATCAACAACATTCATAAAAATTAACTCTCAGAAAAATACTGAAGAAGCACTGGAGCAGCAAGCAGTGAGCGAGGAGCCGAGGAGTGCTTGCTGGAGAGATGGCGAGGGAGGAAGGTGAGGGACGGCGAGGTGAGCAGAGACCAGAGACCGGAGAGCAGCAAGCAATGAGGAGACCCGCGACGTGAGTGACGTGAGCGATGGCCAGGTGAGAAATGGGAGCCACGTGAGCTTGGTGTACCAGGAAATCGATCAGTCAATTAATTTTGTTCTAGAATTAGTGAATTACTCTTATGACTGTATTTAAATCCTGTAACTATTGATCCGTACCTTAGTAGCGTTTGTTTGCGAGACCTGAGAGACAAAAACTTAAACAAATTTTAGTAATATGTTTGGCATAGTAGTATACACATTGAATTTTGTCTCATTATCCTCTTTGGTTTGAATTAAAATTAAATACTAAAATTGTTAAATTTATAATTATATCTTAAATTTTATATAAAATTCTAATTCCAAATTCAGATTTCATTTCTTCCTGTACCTACTGTAGCTAGAATCCACTCCAGACTTCTTCTTGTCTCCTTTCTCCAAATCTTTTGGTCTTTCCAATCACTAGCAGAAATCTAGTAAATTCTGTTGTTGCCGTTAGCAGGCTTGGGATTCCCAAGTATGAATGGTGGTCTGAGGCTTTTTATGACCTCTCCGACGTCGACCCCGACACACACTTTTTCACTCTTGTTCCGGCAGCCACCAATTTTTCCATACCTATTCTTACAGCAGCTTCTTTCAACACTTCACTCTTTCAAGCCATTGGAAAAGTTAGTCGCTTTTCTCTTTTCTTCTTCTTCTTTTTCTTCTCTTTTCTCAGTTTTTGGATAATGTTTGACTATATAAAAAATTATTCAAGTTTTCAATAAATCTAATGCATTTGATAATTTGAAATTTTACCAGTAACGAATTTTATTTATGTAATTTTTTGTGACAAAGTCTTAAAATATAGTAAGTTTTTGTCAATAAAGTTGGTAGAGGTAGTTCTATTCTGAGGAATTTATTATATATTTATGTTACAGTCATAATCATAATGCAGTCCATTACTTGATTCAACGGTTTAGATAAACACCGAAAAAAGAAAAGAGAGTTCTTATTAAATTAGTGTTGTAAGTATGAAGATTTTGAAAAGTTGGGGGAAAAGGATTGACTTTAGAGATTTATTTTTGTTTTTAATTTTTTTAATATAAATGTAAAAATGTCTGATTAATCAGTACAATAATTACATGAAACAAAACTTTGGGTGAGTTGCGTGCCACAATTTTAAAGTAGACTTCAGAGGCTTTCCAACTTGCAAATTAAAGTCAGAGTGAATAATATAGTAGTTGTTGTTGACTTGTTGATGTTGAATGATTACCAATTACATAATTTAAGAATTGACCACTAATTCAATTCTATTTTTCTCATAATAGATTTATGAAGGAAAACACCAACTTTGCTTTTAACTTGTCAAAAATCTAAAACAAGGAGTTCATGATATTTTGCTACAAAATGGCCAACTTTTGTGATGTTTATATTTCTTTTGTGTCATTTTAGGTGGTTTCAACAGAAACAAGGGCAATGTACAATGTGAGGTTGGCTATTTTTTGCTTAAATGAGATGAGTTTTACATTATATAACTTTCAACTGGTACATTAAACCTGTGCCTATACTGGTCCAAGTGCATTTGATGTAGGTTCAAATTATGTGCTCATTTTTTGGGAGTAGGGGTATTTGTGCATATAGGTTGCCTTGTTAGATATTTTTCATTGTTTTCCATAACTTCTAATTTTGATACATATTAACCTCTACATATTTGCAGTATTTTGGTTCCTTTGGATAACTATATTTCAAGAGGAACTGCTCATTTTCTTACTTGTAAAGAATTTGACTATCAACAGAGTCTGTGGAATATGATTTCATCTGTGAGTTATTACCTCATTATTGCTTGAGTTATCACCTTCTATGGTGCAAGTTGGTTGTTTAAAATGGTGGTTGTTATTTTTGCTGTTACTAATGTTGTCATGATTCATATTTCATGTTGCAGACCATGGCAGACAAAAATATGGAGGACAATGATATTGTGCCAACTCCAAAACTTATTGAAGTTGTCTTCCAGAACTGCAGAGGATAGGTGGATCATTGGGTTGAGCCATATCTTAGAATCACAGTTGAAAATCTTCATACTGATGTTGTGTATTTGAAATTGTTAGCGTTCCTTCAAATACTTGTTTCTATGGTCTGTGTTGTCTTGGTCATTTTATTGTTGTGTAAGTTGTAGTTTGACCTTTGAACTCAAATAGGCAAAAGCAAAGATGTAATGACTAGTTTGAGAACATATTTCAGTAACTTTTGTTGTTAATTATAAAATGAGTACAGGTTCAATATCTCTTCGTCTCTTTGTCACTGTATTCAACATTTCAGGATATTTGATCACCCATTTTGGTTTTGTTTCTTGCTTCGTTAGCCACAAAAAAGGCAGAAAAAAGAGGCACTAGTTGGTCTCTAGGCCTTCTTTGCAGAATAAGCTTGATCAACACTACTTCATCAATATATTCAATAAAATTAGTGTACACAGTATCATCTGAGAACCACAAATTAATGACCAAAAACTAAGATAATTGTCATCAACATGATCATGATCATAAATATTGTACTTAGCAAACAAAACCTGCTCAGGCGACCAAAATAAAGGCCATACCACGATAAATAGTAAGACTGTATGAAGAACCTAAATCTATTCTGAACAGAGCAAAATAAAGCGTTACCAAAATATCTATCTGAATGCATACCAAATAAAAGTTTGTACGTTATATCATCTTAAACATAACCTTCTCACAAAATCCTAAAACCCTATAGTGAAAAACTTAATACCCTAGCCCAAACCTAATACCCTTAACCAACCATCAACTTCATATAATGGAACGCACAAGGCCAATCATTTGTGAATCTGACAAGCCCCAAGTGTGCATACACGTTAGGACTTTCAGCAAACTTCAAAATCGCCCTCACCACCTCATCATCACCGAACCCAAGCTGTGTGAGCTTCTCGCCAACCTTCCACTTCTTGTTCACACTAACAATGGCATCAGCTATCAGTTGGGCATTCTTTCTTTAGTCAGCTGAAGATTGCTGAATATGGTCGGCCATCCTCTCTAGTACGTCAAATTATTTTCTCTTCCTCCCATATCGCCTTGTGCTTCCTGCACTCACACTTGCTTCAAAATGTGATGCTTGTCCTTGCATTACTGGACCTCCGCCATTGTCTGGATGTGGAGACATATCAGACTCATCAAATTCAACTGCAGTGTCTTCTGTCTCGCTTTGTTAACCTATTTCTCCGCATTAAAACCACTAACTGCTGCCGCTCTTGTGGCTCTATCCCTACTAAATATACCCTCTAGCCGGTGAAAAAGAGAAAATGGCTTGCCAGGACTGTAGAACTTGATCGGATGTGCTTGTGAAAAAATAGTAATGGAAAAATAGCAAACTTAAAAAGAAAATAAGAACAAGCACAAAGTTAAAATGTAATAAATGAAAGTATGCAAATGTAATAGACAAAAGAAAATAAAAGATGAGAAAAAAGAGAAGTAAAACTTTGAAAAAAGGGAGAAGGGAAATATAGAAAGGAAAGAAAAGAAATGGGAAGGGGGAAGAAGAAGAACGAAAGAAAGAAAGAAAGAAAGAAAGAAGTAGGACAGAAATAAAGAAAGAAGAGAGAAAAGGGTAATGGGGAAAGGAGCAAGACGGGGATGTGACGTGGATGCGTCGACCACGCGTACACATGGTATGCAGAAGAAGAAAGTGACACATACGCGTCAACCACGTGTACGCGTGCGAAGTAGAAAAGAGAAGGTAACGCATACGCATCGGTCATGCGTGCGCGTTCTAACTTTCCGTGCTCGACGCACGAAACCTGCACAATTCCATCACAACTCTCTGGTTTTTGAACCATGTAGCAGCATAATGGCAGCATTAAGATACGACACGTGCGCGTCAATCACGCACACGCGCGGATAGGGAAAAATCTTGTGTGACGCATACACATCAACGAGGCGTACGCGTGGCGTAGGTTATGCGCCTCGCACCCCACACGCATTGTTCCATCACAACTCTCTGTTTTGGAACCATGCAGCAGCACCCTTTCCGCACTGTTCTCGCATGGTGGGTGATAGGCAAAATTGTGGTTTACTCTTTTCATAACTTGAACAATTCTTAGCAATGGCTCTAGAGACTTGGTGCACACTACTATGGTTCACTCACATTCCTCACAACTTCGCACAACTAACCAGCAAGTGCACTGGGTCGTCCAAGTAATAAACCTTACGTGAGTAAGGGTCGATCCCATGGAGATTGTTGGTATGAAGCAAGCTATGGTCATCTTGTAAATCTCAGTCAGGCAGATTATAACAGTTATAAAGGTTTTTGAAATCAATAATAAATAAAGCATAAAATAAAGATAGAGATACTTATGTAAATCATTGGTGGGAATTTCAAATAAGTGTTTGGAGATGCTTTGTCCCTGTTGAATCTCAGCTTTCCTACTGCCTTCCTTCAATCCTTCATATTCCTTTCCATGGCAAGCTGTATGTAGGGCGTCACCGTTGTCAATGGCTACTTCTCATCCTCTCAGTGAAAATGGTCCCAATGCTCTGTCAAAGCACGGCTAATCATCTGTCGGTTCTCGATCATGTCGGAATAGAATCCATTGATTCTTTTGCGTCTGTCACCACGCCCAACAATCGCGAGTTTGAAGCTCGTCACAGTCATTCAATCCCTGAATCCTACTAGGAATACCGCAGATAAGGTTTAGACTTTCCGGATTCTCAAGAATGGCCGCTAATAATTCTATCTTATACCACGAAGATTCTGATTAAGGAATCCAAGAGAAATTCATTCGTTCTGAGGTAGAACGGAAGTGGTTGTCAATCACGCGTTCATAGGTGAGAATGATGATGAGTGTCACGGATCATCACATTCATCATGTTGAAGTGCAACGAATATCTTAGAATAAGAATAAGCCGAATTGAATAAAAGATAGTAGTAATTGCATTAAAACTCGAGGTACAGCA
Organism: Arachis hypogaea; assembly: GCF_003086295.3. Taxonomy (NCBI): domain Eukaryota; kingdom Viridiplantae; phylum Streptophyta; class Magnoliopsida; order Fabales; family Fabaceae; genus Arachis; species Arachis hypogaea. Next base: position 35,622,806 of record NC_092037.1, read on the forward strand.
GAGATCCACACCTTAATCTATGGTGTGTAAAAACTCCACCGTTAAAAATACATAAGTGATGGTGGTCCAGGCATGGCCGAATAGCCAACCCCCAAAATATGATATGAAATTTGAAACTAGGGAAAAAGGACCCTAGTACAATAGTAAAAAGTTCTATTTATACTAAACTAGCTGCTAGGTTTTACAGAAATAAGTTTAAGTGCAGAAATCCACTTCTGGGACCCACTTTGGTGTGTGCTTGGGTTGAGCTTGAGCTTTACGCATGCAGAGGCTTCTCTTGGAGTTAAATGCCAAGTTGTAACGTGTTTTTGGCGTTTAACTCTGGTTTGTGACGTGTTTCTGGCGTTTTACTCCAGAATACAGCATGGAACTGGTGTTGAACGCCAGTTTGCGTCATCTAAACTCGAATAAAGTATGGACTATCATATATTGCTGGAAATATCTGGATGTCTAATTTCCAACGCCGTTAAGAGCGCGCCATTTGGAGTTCTGCAGCTCCAGAAAATCCATTTCAAGTGCAGGGAGGTCAGATTCCAACAGCATCAGCAGTCCTTTGTCAGCCTGAATCAGATTTTTGCTCAGGTCCCTCAATTTCAGCCAGAAAATACCTGAAATCACAGAAAAGCACACAAACTCATAGTAAAGTCCAGAAATGTGAATTTAGCATAAAAACTAATGAAAACATCCCTAAAAGTAGCTAGATCCTATTAAAAACTACCTAAAAACAATACCTAAAAGCGTATAAATTATCCGCTCATCAGTGGGTCATGCGTTCGCGTGCCTGACACGTACGCGTGGGTTTGATGAATGAATTCTTGACGGTTTAGAATTTATCTAATAGAGTCTCATTGTAAAGTATAGTTTCCAAACCAATCAATAATCCTTTCATACAAAAATATTGGTTGTCACAATTAACAATCCCCTATAAGAATTAACCGAAGTATTTAGACTATGGGTCGTCTCACAAGGAATTGTAATGAAGTGCTCAATTATTGACTACGGGGATCAAGGGGTTTTGTTTTTAAAATGGCAAGAAGAGTAAATCAAACAAGTAATTAAAGAAAGCAAGTAATAAAGAGAGACATTCATGGCAAAGTTTGAGATCATGGGCTTTCTATCCTAGTCATACAATGATTAATTCATCTTATCTAGTTAACTCCAATAAATAGGGAGAAAGTCAAACAAGACTAATCAATCATATCACAATAATAAACAAGAATTTATCTCATTCCGTCATCCCCAACATTGGAAGAATGTATAAGTTATCTTCCATGAGAGAAAGTCAAACAAGACTAGTTAACCTCAATCCAAATGTACTAATCAACTTACTAGTAGAATTAGCAAAAGATTAGAGTTAATGGAAATCATATTAACTAACAACTCTAGATCACCAATATTAGTTGGGTATTCATGACTCAAGATCACCTAAACACTCTTTTCAAGCCAAGAATGCTCAAAATCTACTCTAAAGCCCAACCAAGCATTTTGTCAAACACTTGGTGGGTATAGATGGAAAGCATGGTAAATGTGCAAGAATAGTAAAATCTACCAACTACAAATTACAAGAAAAATAAATCAACAACTCAAATCATCAATAAAAGAAACATCAACATTAAATTTCATTAAAAGAAAATCCAAATCCAACATGAGTTCATCATCACAAAAGAGAGTAAAGAGGAAAATTGACACTACAAACCATGAGAATAAAATAGTAGAAGCAAGAAATCATGAAGGAAACAAGATGAAAACATGAAATCAAAGCTAGATCTAAGAGAATTGTTTGTTGGTATAGAACTATACTTGCAACGAGATTTTAATTTGTGTGAAATTCTATACCGACACGACAATTTTCTTAAATCAAAATGGCGCCGTTGCCAGGGAGTTGCAATGGTATTACATTATTGGCTATTGTGAATATGTGAATATGTTTGTCTTTTTCTTGTTTGTTAGTTTTTGTTAGGTTTAGGACTTTGTCTCTCATTTTTGTTAGTTTTTGTTTCCTCTTACTATTATGAATTCTCACCATTTTGGCTATGAGTTTAGCTCCAATTATGTTGTAGGAAATGGGAGCTACAATGACAATATGCATCAAGGATGGAACAATCAAAGGTGGGAGGAGCCTCAAGGGACTGATCAACCTTCTTGGCAACAACAACCTCCGGATTCTTATGGGTATAACTCTCATCCTAATGCATATCAATCTAATGGATGTGGTGACCCTTATTGTGATTGTCAACAACCACTACCACATGCCTATGAACCACCCCCTCAACATGATTTTGAACCACCTTACTCACAAGCCACATACCACCAAACACCTCGTTATGACCCTAAGCCCTATCCATCATACCAACCACCTTATGAACCATATGAACTACACATGGAACCACCACCATTTCAACACAATTACTCTCAAGAACCACCTCAATATACACCACCTGCATACCCTTACCAAGATGAACCAACTTCCAATTATGAAACCTTCCTCCCAAACAATGAACCTTCTCTTCCACCACCACCCCCCAATGAAGCCCTCACGCTAGAACTAAGAGATCTTGACTCTCATATCCAAAGGCAACAAGAGGGGATGGAAAAGAAGTTTAAGGAGCTAGGAGCCAAGATGGATATCCTAGTGGAAGCCGTTAGCAATATGGCCTCCTCCCGACTAAGCCTAAGCAACCAAGGCACTCCCATTGACGAATGTGGATAAGCAACCAAGGAGCATAGTGAGGGAGTGAGTTTAGAGCTTCAAGGTGAAGAATATGATTTAAAACAAGGAGTGCAACAAGAGGAGGAAGTTAAGATAATTGAGCCGGAAGAAGTGGTTGACGCCTTTGAAGAGGTTGACCAAGAGATGGATTCAATCATTGAAGAATTCTTATGTACAATTGAATCCTCTCCAATTGGGTTTGACATAGAGGGTAGGGAAGAAGATACCTCACCTTCCATACCCTTGGTAAGCAATGAAGAAGAGATTGAATTGGAAGGAAGCTACCAAGAGGAAGAGGTTGAAGTTGAAGAAAGTTGTAGAGAGGCGGGGGTAGTCAAGAAGGAGCACAAGGGCGTAGACCTCGCATTGGCTAAGTGTGGGGAGGTCCCCCTTCCTAAGTCACCATCATCCAACACAACATTCAAGTGGGTAAAATTTCTATCCCTAAGCTTCACTTTCCCACTTGAATATGGTTTGATTGAAAATGATGGGCAACTTAGAGCTCTTTGTGGAATTAAGAGTAGGAGAGAGTTGTGTAGTGGTTAGAAACATCACTTTAAGTTCATGATGGTTGCATGCTTAAAGTTGAATGGCAATGGGTGTTGTAGAACCAAATTGCATGGGTCTAGGGGAATGTTTGGAGGCCTAATTGAGAATTCACAAGCCTTGTCACCCAATTGGAATCATGATGATCAATTTGAAGATGGGTGTCAAAACAAACTGTGGGATCCCGGATCACACAAGGATAATCAAATTTGGGAGCCCATGGCTTGTGTGGAACTCCATCAAGGCTTGGAGTTATCATCTTTGAAGACTAAAGCTCATTGGAGATTCAAGCATTGGTGGATGTTCAAGGATAGCTTCAGACATAAGCCACCTTGAGAGGAGCTCCCCATAAGTCCAACTTAAGGACAATAAACAAAAGTGCTAGGTGGGAGACACCCCACCATGGTAATATCTTTTCATTTTCTCTTTTGTAAATATTAGTAGAATTAGTTTAAATTCATATTTAGAGTAGTTTGTTGAGTCTATTTGGTAGTCTAATATGTTAAATAAGGTTTTATGGTGTTTGGGTAGCTGTTTGGAGGTTTGGAATGCTTGGATTGGTGCAAGAACATGAAAATTTTTGAAAAACAGAGCACCAACTTGCACGTGCACGTACCTGGCGCGTACACGCGCCTCAAGCATTTTCGACCATCCACGCGGACGTGCCTTGTACGCGTACGCGTGGATGCAAAAATTCCACCTCCATACATTGAGCCGAAAGTTGTGCCTACACTGCACCAGCACCATGCCTGAGGCACAAACTACCCACGCGTGCGCGCACCTGGCGCGTACGTGTCCTTGAAGCTAATCGCGCAATGCGCGCGCACGCACGTTGTGCACGTGCGCGCCGATAGCGCCACCTGCCTTCCTGGTACATGTTCCAGAGAGTTATGCACAGTTTGTGCCTATTCTGTGTGTGGCCGCGTCGCTTGTCCCTTTTGCCAATTTGTGCATCGGCGCGTGGGCGTGCATGACGCGTCCGCGTAGCAAAAAAAAAACAAAAAAAGAGTTTTTTTTTCTCCTCTGTCATTTTCTTTTGTTTATCGCATTCATATACTTCTATTCTTTACATTTCAATTTTGTTTCTATAGCCTTTTTTCAGTTTTTTTTCTAAGTCTCTTCTTTCAATAATGGTGTTCCATTTTTCCACTCAATTGTTGAGAATTTCTTGCATTATTTGGGTGCTTCTTGACTTGTTTGATATTGTTAGGTGATGAAACTTTTAAAGCAATGCTTAACCTTGATGATCCTTGAATCCTTTGTGCATTGATATGAGCTTACATGTCTTTTATGACCCACTCTTTCTTGTTTGAACTTGATGCTTTTGAGTGCTCTTCATGCTTTGACTTTACTCTTGCATCAAGTATTAGTTAATATGCCTTAGCATACATTGTTTTCTCACTCATATATTGTAGCTACCATATGGTGAGAACCTTACTCTTATTTGGCATTAGTCTCGCCTATGTTCTATATGCTTTGCTATCTTTGTTGTAGGCTTAATTTTCTTTCTTTTTCTTTCCTTTTAGGATGGCCACCAAGAAGAAAAGGAAAAGTTTCTAATGGGGGCAACAAACAAGTTCATCTGCACAACCTTTTGAAGGAGCTCATCAATTGTAGCAACCCATCCACATTGTCCTTCTTTGCATGCACCGAGGACAGTGCAAATTTCTAAGTGTGGGGAGGTCGTCCGACCGACCTCCATGGGTAACAACTTCCTTTTTCAACACCAATTCTTAATTTTTATCTTTGTTAGTTAGTTGTTACATTGCATGATAGGTTGCATGTTAGTTATAATTTGTATATATTCTATCATTTCTTTTTATGTTAGGACTACTTGGTTAGGGTGATGATTTCTTTTCCAAGAAACTGTTTTTAGGGCACCCTACGAATTTGAAAAAAAAAATTTGTTGAACTTGCTTGAAGAATTTATTTTGGAACATGGTTTTTGAGCTAAAAACACAAGCATGTGAGTTTTGCGCCTAATTGCGTGGTTACATCTTATAACCACTTATTTCCCATTCTTGTGTGCATTATTCTCTTTTCTATGATTGTAATCTTTGAATTGTTTGATTCTTTATGTCCATTATTCCATGTATATCTGCATTTATATGATTGAGGCCATCATTTCATTTAGCTCACTTATCCAAATAGTCTACCTTTCATCAACCATTGTTAGCCAAATTTGAGCCTACTTCATCCCTTTTATTCTTAATTTTAGCACATCACTACCCCTAAGTGAAAAATAATAAATATCCTTAATTTGGATCTTTGATTAGCTTAGGCTAATGAGGGTGTGTATCATTTAGGTATGGGAAACTTGGGACATTGGTTGAGGTAAAAGTGTAATTTTTGTATTTTTGTTGAAAATATTGGGAATTGGGTACATATTCATGCACTATATGTAAAACCATATGCATTGATACGTTTGTATATACTTTTGAAAAAACAAAAAAATGTGAAAAAAATGATAAAGAAAAAATATATATATAGAAAAAGAAAAAAAAGAGAAAAAGAAATAAAAAGGGGACAAAAATGTCCCAAAGTAAAGTTCAATAAAAATCAATGCATATGGAATGTGAATTAAAGAGAATGCATGAGTATGTGAAAAGTGGGAATCGTGGGTAGCTAGGTTGTGTATTAGAATTGTATAAGTTGTTATATGTGTTTGGTGAGAGCTTAGGTTAATCAAAGATTCAAATTTCAAGCTCACTTGACCATATGCATCCTACCTTGACCCTAGCCCCATTACAACCTATGAACAATTCCTCATGATGAATGTATACATGCATTGAATAATTGTTGATTGTTAGATGAAAAAAAATCAGAGAAAGCATGATTAGAAGAGAATTGAGTGGATCGACCCTATACACTTGAGCAACTAGAGCGGATACACATCCGGTGAGGGTTCGATGCTCAATTCCTTGTTCTCGGCTTTCATGAGCATTCTTCTTGCAAGTCTGCTTGAACTTCATTTTAATGTTTGAATTGGTAGGATTCATGAATCATCATATGATCTTAGCCCTACTTGTTTATACATGCTCTTGGATATTGATTTGCTTTTGACCAAGTAGGTAGAATCATTTTGCATTTAATTGCATTCATATAGATAGGTGCATATAGTTTCTTTGCATTGAATAAATGTTCATACCCTTTTCTTGTCCTTCTTTATTCTTAGCATGAGGACATGCTTGGTTTAAGTGTGGGGAGATTTGATAAACTCCAATTTTGTGGTTTATCTTGGGCTTATTTTGGGGAATTTTATCACCTTTTCTCACATTTATTCAATGAAATAGCATGGTTTTGCAATTCTCTCTTGATTTGTGCTTAAATGTGAAAACATGCTTTTTAAGCCCTAAAATTGGTGATTTTAATTCACTTTAATTCCATTCGATGCCTTGATATGTTTGTTAAGTGATTTTAGGTTCATAAGACAAGTATTGGATGGAAGAAGTGAGGAAAAAAGTATGCAAGTGGGAGAACTCATGAAGAAATGAAGGAACCGTAAAGCTGTCAAGCCTGACCTCATGGCACTCAATCAACCATAACTTGAGCTATAGAGGTCCAAATGAGGCGCTTCCAGTTGTGCTGGAAAGCTAACATCCGGGGCTTCAAAATGATATAAAATTTTTCATAGTTGCATCGCGTATATGGAGGCACACGCGCCATGTACGTGTGCGCACCGATGGAGCACGTGGTTCACTAAAGTGAAATTGTGGCCAGCGATTTTACAGCTCATTTTGGGCCCAATCCAACTCATTTCTAAGGCTATTTCATGCAGAATTCAAGCTTGAGCAAGGGGGAGTAATTGTTTGGTAGTATAGCATCATGTAGGTTAGTTTCTAGAGAGAGAAGCTCCCTCTTCTCTCTAGAATTAGGTTAGGTTAGTTTAATTCCATCTTAGATCTAGGTTTTGATTATTGTTCTCACCTTGTTTCTTCTACAATTTCTTGGTTCTACACTTTCATTCTCTTATTAATTTCTTGTTTTGCTCTCTTTTATGTTTATGAATAATTGTTGGATCTTATTTTTCTTTAATGCAATTTTATGTTTCCCTGCTCTTCTATGTTTATCTTCATTGTTATTGTTGATTTCTTGCTTGTGATAGTTATGGATTTTGCTAATTCTTGCATTTGATGATGTTTACTTTTCTTGCACTCTAGGTGTTTGTTAAAATGCTTTCACTAGTTTTTGAGTAGTTTCCTTTACTCTTGGCCTAGGCTAAGGGAATTGAGTGATGCCAGGGCATTTTGGCCAGTTTTACTGACCTTTTTTTTACTGTTTTTAGGGTAGTTTCATGTATTTTCTTAAGAAATAAGCTAGTTTTGGGTGGATATTCACTTACATCTTGATTCAAGCATACATTGTGCACTTTACATGATTTCATGAGAATTTTGCATGAATTGTATGAGAAATTGGATGATGCATGTCTCATGACTTGGATTAGAACTTTGATGCACTTTGCTGCTTGATTTCAGGACAAAGAAAGCAAAGAAAAACCACGTTAGCATTCACATTAGTTCAACTAACGTGACCTCTAACGTGGAATGGGAGCTAGCTTGCAAAGTTAGTGAAAAAGATAATCGCCAATAACGCCCTCGAAGCCATCATAGCCCACGTTAAGAGTCACGTTAACTAAGTTAACGTGAACTCTAACGTGGAAGAAGACAATAAGGCTAACGTTAGTGACACTCTCCTTTGTCACTAACGTTGGACCAAGCTCATAATTTGCCACGTTAGTTGCCACGTTAACTTAGTTAACGTGAACTCTAACATTAAGAAGCAAAAGAGAAGCCAACGTTAGTGACATTCACCTTTGTCACTAACGTTGGCCAAGCCTCCATGAGCCACGTTAACTCCCACGTTAACTTAGTTAACGTGGAAACTAACGTGGAGAGAGCAATTGATCGCCATCGTTAGTGACACTTATCTTTGTCACTAACGTTGGGGTGAACCACCAAGAGCCACCATGAGCAACGTTAACTCCCACGTTAACTTTGTTAACATGGAAGCTAACGTGGATAAAGAGATGATGTGCCAACGTTAGTGACACTCACCTTTGTCACTAACGTTGGTGATGGCTAGCATGACTACGTTAGAAGCCACGTTAACTAAGTTAACATGGACTCTAACGTGGGAAGTAGGGGCACATTGAAATGTTAGTGACAAAGGTAAGTGTCACTAACGCTCTCAAAGAATTGGCATTGCTACGTTAGAAGCCACGTTAACCTAGTTAACGTGGACTCTAACATAAGGAGAAGGGGTGACTCACCACGTTATTGGGAAAGGTAAGTCCCAATAACGTATGCGAAGGACCAAGAGGCAACGTTAGTGGTCACGTTAGTGCCACTAACGTTGAAGTCAACGTGATCATATTTGGGTTAGGAACGTTAGTGAAAAAGGTGATTGTCACTAACGTTCTCAAACCCACACTCTCACTTAACGTTGACACCACTAACGTCCTGAGCCAAAGTCCCTGCTTACTTCACCTTTTCTCTCTGCAAGCAAAGCTAAGCCCAATGAAGAGGATAACTCCATCAAACTCAAGATCCAGAGGCCCATACCCAAGACTTGAAGAGCCAACTAGAAGATCAGAAGAGTAGTATATATAGGAGTAGCTTTGAATTAGAATGGGGTTGGAAACTTTAGGAGCCTTAGGCATAGAACTACTCTCTGTATTTTACTTTCTCTGCAACTTCTAGCTTTACTTTCATGATGTATTCTCCATCTTTGTTTTCAATTTCCAGAGCTATGAACAACTAAACCTATTTCATTGGCTTAGGGAGCTCTGCTGCAATTTGATGGATCAATATTAGTTTTCAATCTTCTTATTCTATCTTTTCTCTTGATTTTACTAGAAAGCTTCCAATCTTCATCTAATTGGGTAGTTATCTTGGAAAAGAAACTATTCATACTTGGATCTCTTTGGAACCTTGGAAGAGGAATGAAGAGATCATGCTAGAAACGCTTTCTCATGCTGGACCAAATTGGGTTTGGATGGATATGTGACTATAATCCTACCTATACTTGATTTGGGAATGCATGTGGTATAATCAGTGACCATACTTCATCTCTTCTCGTGAGCAATTGACCAAGGAATTGGCTATTGATCAAGATTTGAGAGATTGGATTACCAAGGAATTGGAATTCGATCACTTAAGATTGCCAAGGAGATCAATGAATGCATTGATTGAGGAAGAGATGAAAATAAATTTGATCCGGAGAATGCAACATCTCCTAAGCCCAATGAACACCCTATTTCCGATCTTACCCATTCTCTTTAATTTCTGCCATTTACTTTTATGAGCATTTCCCCATTCCCATTTAAGATTCTGCAATTTACTTTCTGCGATTTACATTCAACTCTTTATTTCTAGCATTTACTTTTTTTGCTATTTACTTTTCCGCAATTTAATTTTCTGCAAATCTCAAATCAAATTCTGGTTTGCTCAACTAGAATATTCCTCTAATTAAAGTTGTTTGATCAATCAATCTCTGTGGGATTCGACCTCACTCTATAGTGAGTTTTTACTTGACGACAATTCGGTACACTTGCCGAAGGAAATTTGTTGAGAGACAAGTTTCCGTGCATCAAGTTTATGGCGCCGTTGCCGGGGATTAATTTTGTATCAACAATGATTAAGTTGGAGGATAACTAGATTGAGCATTTTTCATTCTGATGATTTAAATTTCTGTTTGAGCAATTTACTTTCAGTTTCGGTTGTTTTTCTTCCCATCCCTTTACCCCTTTATTCCAGTTGTTTACAATCTTTTTCACTCACCCACTAACTGTTTGATATATTGCATCACTCACACTAACAGCAATTTTTAACAAGAATAGTTTCTGCATTTATTTCCTTGCTTGTGCCGTGTTGATTGTATGACAGAGAGAAGAAGCGGGGCTTCAACTTTCTTTGATTCTGAACCTGAAAGGACCTTCCTTAGATTAAGGAAGGAAGCAAGAGGAAAAAGAGTAGTAGGTGTTAAAGAAGAGGAAGAATACTTTGAACCCAACATGGAAGAGAATTTGGAGAACAATCATGAAGAAGAAGCTCATAATCATGTTAGAGAAGGCCATGCAAACCGGGCTAGGCAAGAAAGGAGGGTCTTAGGATCCTATATCAATCCTAATCCAGGAAACTGTGGAAGCAGCATTCAGAAACCCACCATACATGCCAACAATTTCGAGTTAAAACCTCAGCTCATCACCCTGGTGCAGAATAATTGTTCATTTGGAGGAGGTGCTCAAGAAGATCCTAATCAACACTTGACCACCTTCTTGAGGATTTGTGATACAGTGAAGTCAAATGGAGTCCACCCAGATGTCTATAGGCTGCTCTTGTTCCCTTTTTCACTCAGGGACAAGGCATCCAAGTGGCTTGAATCCTTTCCAAAGGAGAGCTTGACAAATTAGGAGGAGGTAGTGAACAAGTTTTTGGCAAGGTTTTACCCCCCTCAAAGGATCAATAGGCTGAGAACTGAAGTGCAGACGTTCAGACAGCAAGATGGGGAGACACTTTATGAAGCATGGGAGAGATTCAAAGATTTAACAAGGAGATGTCCACCAGAGATGTTTAATGAGTGGGTCCAAATTCACATCTTCTATGAAGGTCTTTCCTATGAGTCAAAGAATGCTGTGGATCATTCATCAGGAGGCTCTTTAAACAAGAAGAAAACCATTGAAGAAGCTATATATGTCATCGAAACAGTTGCTGAGAATGACTACTTCTATGCCTTTGAAAGAAGTAACACTCGAGGAGTAATGGAGCTGAACCACATGGATGCACTGTTAGCCCAAAACAAGATGATCACCAAGAAGCTAGCAGATCTTACCAAGAAGGTAAAAGAGAACCAAGTTGCAGCAGCCATCACCTCATCACCAACTCAAGAAGGAGTAAACATAGGAGAAGAAGGTGACTGGGAGCAAGCCAACTATGTGGGAAACTTACCTAGACAAGTCCATGATCCATACTCCAAAACTTACAACTCTGGATGGAGAAATCACCCCAACTTTGGATGGGGAAATCAACAAGATCAAAGCCAAGATCAAAGACGTCCAAATCCCAGCAGCATAGCTCACCAACATGCCACACCTAGACCATATCAACACTCACATAACAACCTCTCTCAACACCTATACCAAAGGTAACCTAACCATTCTCATCCTTCCAATCTTAACTCACCATCACCTTCTAATGACAGACTCTCAAGGATTGAAAACTTACTTGAAAGCATATGCAAAGAGATCTAAGACAGTAAAGCATTCCGAGAAGAAGTGCAGTCCAATATGCAGAATCAAGATGCTGTCATCAAGAAACTTGAGACACAAATTGGGTACCTATTCAAGCAGATTCTCAGCCACAACCTTTGCAACGATACTAACTCAAACCAAAGGGAGGAGTGTCAAGCTATCACCCTCAGAAGTGGGAAAGAATTAAAGGAATCCTCCCAAAAACCACAAGAAGAGGGCTCAAATGAAAAAGAAGCAAAGCAAGATGGAGCTCAAGATTCCATTGCAAGTTCGCAAAAAGAAGAAGGAATGCTGAGGCTAGACGCCCCAAGAGTCCCATACCCTCAGCAGTTGAGGAAGAAGGGGGATGACAACCAATTCTTGAGATTTTTGGAAATCTTCAAGAAACTACAAATCAATATACCCTTTGCTGAAGCAATAGAACAAATGCCACTCTACGCCAAGTTTTTAAAGGAGCTAATGACTAAGAAGAGAAGCTGGAAGAACAACGAGACTGTGATACTAACCGAAGAATGTAGTGCTATCATTCAGCATAAACTGCCCCAGAAATTGAAAGATCCTGGGAGCTTCTAGATCCCTTGTATTATTGGGGAAATCACAGTAGAGAAGGCTTTATGTGACTTAGGAGCTAGCATCAACTTGATGTCAGTAGCTATGATGAGGAAGATGAAGATCGAAGAGGCTAAACCAACAAAAATGGTCTTACAACTGGCAGACCAATCGTTCAAGTTCCCCCATGGCATAGTAGAAGATTTGCTGGTGAAAGTGGGAGATTTCATATTCCCGACAGATTTTGTAGTGCTGGACATGCAAGAGGAAGCCAAGGCCTCCATCGTCCTGGGAAGGCCATTCTTAGCCACTGCTGGAGCTGTCATTGATGTCCAAAAGGGTGATCTCACCCTGAGATTACACAATGAAAAGATGACAATCAATGTGTTCAAGGCCATGAATTACCCACCAGAACAATTGGGGGAATGTATGAGGTTGGACTCACTTGAAGAGGAAGTGCAGGAGAGTTTTGAAGAGGAAGAACCTGAAGAGTTAGCAGAGGAGGAGTCAACATCTAGTGAAGAGGTTGCAACAACAGAGATTCGCATACAAGGTGCACAAAAAGAAGAGAATGAAAAGATAGAGGCACCCAAACTTGAACTCAAAGCACTGCCACCCACTCTCAAATATGCATACTTAGGAAAGAATGAAAGTTATCCAGTAATCATAAACTCATCCCTCAACCAAGATCAAGAGGATGAACTACTCCAAGTATTGCGAAAGCATAAGGATGCCATTGGATGGACCCTCGCTGACCTGAAGGGAATCAGTTCAGCCATATGCATGCACAAGATACTGTTGGAAGATGATGCCAAACCATCCATTCAATCCCAAAGGAGGCTTAACCCAATCATGAAGGAACTGGTACAGAAAGAAGTTATGAAATTATGGCAGGGAGGAGTAATCTACCCGATCTCAGACAGCCCCTGGGTCAGCCCCGTGCATGTCGTGCCCAAAAAAGGAGGAATCACTGTAGTCCCCAATGAGAAGAAGGAATTAATTCCTACAAGGACCGTCACAGGATGGCGGATGTGCATAGACTACCGGAAACTTAATGAGGCTACACGAAAGGATCATTTCTCCCTCCCATTCATGGATCAGATGTTGGAAAGACTCACAAGACACGCATATTATTGTTTTCTCGATGGCTATTCAGGATACAACCAAATAGTGGTTGATCCCAGAGACCAAGAGAAAACCTCATTTACTTGCCCATATGGAGTGTTTGCCTACCGGCACATGCCATTTGGGCTATGTAATGCACCTGCGACTTTCCAATGTTGCATGCTATCTATCTTCTCAGATATGATAGAGAAATTCATTGAAGTTTTTATGGATGATTTCTCAGTATTCGGAGATTCCTTTACTAGCTACCTGAATCACCTAGCCTTGGTATTGAAAAGGTGCCAAGAGACCAATCTGGTCTTGAACTGGGAGAAATGTCACTTTATGGTGACAGGAGGAATAGTCCTTGACCATAAAGTTTCTAACCAAGGCATTGAGGTGGACAGGGCTAAGGTGGAACTTATTGAAAAACTTCCTCCACCTAGTGATGTCAAGGCAATTAGAAGTTTTTTAGGACATGCTGGCTTTTACAGAAGGTTTATTAAAGATTTTTCAAAGATAGCCAAGCCCTTGAGCAATCTCCTTGTATCCGACACACTATTTATCTTCGATGAAACATGCATGCTAGCATTCGAGAATTTAAAAAAGAGATTGTCCTCTGCTCCTATCATTTCCCCACTTGATTGGAACTTACCCTTTGAATTGATGTGTGATGCATCTGATTTTGCAGTTGGAGCAGTGTTAGGGCAGAGGAAAGATAACTTAGTCCATGTGATATACTATGCTAGTAAAGTCCTCAATGATGCTCAAAGAAACTATACCACTACTGAAAAGGAGTTGCTAGCAATAGTTTTTGCATGTGACAAGTTCAGATCATACCTCATTGGTGCTAAAGTGATTATTTTCACAGATCACACAGCACTTAAATATTTGTTTGCCAAGCAAGAATCAAAACCAAGACTAATAAGATGGATCTTATTGTTGCAGGAATTCAATATTGAAATCAGAGATAAGAAAGGAGTGGAAAACAAGGTACCAGATCACCTATCCAGAATCCTTCATGAGGAAGGTGGAACACATGATACAAGTATGAACGAGCTCTTCCCTGATGAGCAATTGATGACAATTCACAAAGCACCATGGTTTGCAGACATTACCAACTTCAAGGCAACCGGGGCCCTACCGCCAGGGATCAATAAACATCAAAAAAGAAAGCTCATAAATGATGTAAAATATTTTGTCTGGGATGAGCCATATCTCTTCAAGAAGTGTTCAGATGGAATCCTTAGAAGATGTGTCTCGGAAGAATAAGGATGAGAGGTTCTATGGAATTGCCACAGCTCATGCTATGGAGGCCATTTTGGAGGGGACAGAACTGCAGCAATGGTGTTACAAAGCGTTCTTTTGGCCCACCCTTTTCAAGGATGCCAAAGAACTAGTAAAGAGCTGCAATGAATGCCAAAGATCTGGAAACTTGCCCAAAAGAAATGAGATGCCACAAAATTTCATCTTGGAACTGGAACTGTTTGATGTGTGGGGAATCGATTTCATGGGACCATTCCCAACCTCATATTCAAACAAGTACATCTTGGTAGTAGTGGATTACGTTTCCAAGTTGGTAGAAGCTATTGCCACTCTAACAAATGATAACAAGATGGTTCATGAACTTCCTCAAGAAGAACATCTTTAGCCATTTTGGAGTCCCCCGAGCACTCATCAGTGATGGAGGTAGTCATTTTTGTAACAGACCACTAGAAGCTCTCCTCCTACGATATGGGGTAAAACACAAGGTTGCCACACCTTACCATCCCCAAACAAGTGGGCAAACTGAGATATCCAACAGAGAGCTAAAAAGGATTTTGGAAAAGACTGTGGGTGCATCAAGAAAGTATTGGTCGAAAAAGCTGGCGAACAACATTCAAAACACCAATTGGAATGTCCCCATATCAACTGGTGTATGGGAAAGCTTGTCATTTACCACTGGAGCTGGAACACAAAGCTCTCTGGGCTCTCAAGATACTAAATTTTGACAGCATTGCTGCTGGTGCAAAGAGGATCTTTGGTGGACGAAATTGTGATACAAGAGTTCCAGGCACTGTTAGAGAATCTCACAACTCCGTTCAACTTAACCAGCAAGTGTACTGGGTCATCCAAGTAATACCTTACGTGAGTAAAGATCGATCCCACAGAGATTGTTGGTATGAAGCAAGCTATGGTCACCTTGTAAATCTCAGTTAGGCGAATAAAATTGGTTTATGATGAGTTCGAAAATTAATAAATAAATAGAAAATAAAAAGGGATAGAAATACTTATGTAAAGCAATAGTGGAAATTTCAGATAAGTGTGTGAAGATGCTGTGCTCCTCTCGTATCTCTATTTTCTTATTACATTCATCCAGTCCTTCCTACTCCTTTCCATGGCAAGCTGTATGTAGGGCATCACCGTTGTCAATGGCTACATCCCATCCTCTCAGTGAAAACGTTCCTATGCTCTGTCACAGCATGGCTAATCATCTGTCGGTTCTCAATCAGGTTGGAATAGAATCCCTTGATTCTTTTGCGTTTGTCATCATGCTCAGCCTTCAGGAGTTTGAAGCTCGTCACAGTCATTCAATCACAGAATCCTACTCGGAATACCATAGACAAGGTTTAGACTTTCCGGATCCTCATGAATGCCGCCATCTATCTAACTTATACCACAAAGATTCTGTTGGGGAATCTAAGAGATATGCGCCCTGCCTAAAGTAGAACGGAAGTGGTTGTCAATCACGCGCGTTCATAGGTGAGAATGATGATGAGTGTCACGGATCATCACATTCTTCAAAGTTAAGTATAACGTATATCTTGGAATAAGGATAGAAGAGAATTGAATAGAAAGTAATAATAATTGTATTGAAACTTGAGGTACAGCAGAGCTCCACACCCTTAATCTATGGTGTGCAGAAACTCCACTGTTGAAAATACATAAGTAAAAGGTTCAGGCATGGCCGAATGGCCAGCCCCCTGAATGTGATCAATAGCCTCCTAAGATGAAGAATAAAACAAAACTGAGACCAAAGATGTCTAATACAATAGTAAATTATCCTATTTATACTAGACTAGCTACTAGGGTTTACATGAGTAAGTATTTGATGCATAAATTCACTTCCGGGGCCCACTTGGTGTATGTTTGGGCTGAGCTTGATCTATCCACGAGCTGAGGCTTTTCTTGGAGTTGAACTCCAAGTTATAACGTGTTTTGGGCGTTCAACTCCAGATCGTGACGTTTTTCTGGCGTTTAACTCCAGACAGCAGCATGTACTTGGCGTTCAATGCCAAGTTACGTCGTCAATTTCCGAATAAAGTATGGACTATTATATATTGCTGGAAAGCTCTGAATGTCTACTTTCCAACGCCGTTGAGAGAGCGCCAATTGGAGTTCTGTAGCTCCAGAAAATCCATTTCGAGTGCAGGGAGTTCAGATTCCAACAGCATCAGCAGTCCTTTTGTCAGCCTTTTTCAGAGTTTTGCTCAAATCCCTCAATTTCAGCCAGAAATTACCTGAAATCACAGAAAAATACACAAACTCATAGTAAAGTCCAGAAATATGAATTTAACATAAAAACTAATGAAAACATCCCTAAAAGTAGCTTGAACTTACTAAAAACTACCTAAAAACAATGCCAAAAAGCGTATAAATTATCCGCTCATCAATCTTGCAGCTGCAAGAGATGGAAGAATTTAGATCACAAGCCTATGAAAATGCCAAGATTTATAAAGAAAGGGCAAAGAGAAGACATGACCTGCATCTTGCACCTAGGAGTTTCGAAAAGGGGCAACAAGTACTCCTCTACAATTCCAAATTGAGACTGTTCCCAGGAAAACTCAAATCAAGGTGGTCCGGACCTTTTCTTGTCACAAAAGTCTTGCCATATGGACATATAGAAATCATGGATGAAAGTTCAGAGAGGACATTCACTGTGAATGGACAAAGGCTGAAGCACTATATGGGAAACATGGGGGAAAACCCCAGAGTAAAGTATCATCTCAAGTAATGGAGGAATCGTCGAGCTAGCGACGCTAAAAGAGCGCTCTGTTGGGAGGCAACCCAACCTGAGGTAGTTTCGTTTTCATTTTCATTTCAATAAAGATCACAAGTTGTTTCCCCGGTATTGCGAGGAGCTAAGTTTGGTGTTTACACCAAAACAATCCAAGAGTGAAAGTGTAATTCTAAGTTTGGTGTTCTACCAAAGATATTAGTTAGAATCACACTACACCCCCAAAACACATTGCTAGCTCCAACCAATCAGGGGAACCAATTAGCTGTAGTTTAGTCTTTAGTTAATAATGGTTTTGTTAACAACATGATATGAGGTTCTCTGCATGTATGCAAACTTGTGTACTGGGCAAGGAACTAAGTTTGGTGTTCACACACCAAATTCAGTTCAGAAGTTCACAAGCATACATGCAAGCTAACTATTTTTCAAGTGTTTCGGGAAACTTCCAATAACTTTGCAGGAACCTTATGAGGAAATGGTGCACCTTCATCCAAGGAAGTGAAGTAGCAAAGACTATGGATGATGACAAAGAGGAGGACAACTAGAAACCATCACCCGAAGGTTGTATTGTTACTTAATTCCATGTACTGAGAATGTTAAAATTGGAAGCCCAAATACACCTTTGATTAATAGTTACTCGTTAGTTGGAACCTTTTCAATTCTATTTTTTAGTTTCTCACAGCTTAGGTCTATGTTTGCTAGTCTGAATGTCACTGCATCTTTTCTTTACTTAATTGTATGCTTGACCTTTTTAATCAAATGAAAAGAGAATGAGTGTTTTATAAAGGACCAGAGTGGAGTTCATATTATGGAGTAAGTTCCTAAGTTTGTGGTGTAATCATAAGTTAGCTAAGTTGGTTCACCAACAAGATGGGAAGACAACTATCCGTCATGAATCCTATGCTTTTAACACACCCCATGAGGCTACTTAAATAACAAGATCCTAATAAGAAAAAGAGAAAGAACAATCAAAGTTGAAGAATAAAAGAAAATAGCAAGAAAAGAGGCTAGGCACCACGGGTTTGAGTCTTGAGAAATGTGTCTGTGGTGTTCTTGTACCAAGGATCTGCTTGGATTACTAAGCTCTCAGGGGTGCTTTATCACCTGGTAACTTGGGTTAACTAACCCGGGATTATCAGCTCAAAGTTCACTATCAAGAGCAATCTTTGCTACAGAACATTTAGTAGCCCAAAGAGGTGCTGGACACCAAGACCTCAAGGAAAGAAAATAAACAAACCATGTGTCTGTGGTGTGTATGTATGGGGGAGAGACTTGAGGAAGTAAGTCCTTAGGGGTGTTTCAACACCTAGCACCTTGAACCAACTGGTTCGGGAGTGTTGGCTGAAAGCTTATTCTAAAGAGTTGCCCCCTTACAGAGCACTTAGACCAAGAACACAAATAAGCCCTGAAATGACAACAAAAGGATCAATGAATAAAAGTCTCATGGGATGCAATCAAGGAATGAACCTAAGTTGCTATGCATGAAACCACCATAAAACTAGGGACATGACTTCCACAAGAATGACTTATTTCTCTTGGAATTCCATTCATCATTCTCTTGTTCCAGTACTTGCTTAGGGACAAGCAAGCTTTAAGTTTGGTGTTGTGATGCCAGGGCATTTTGGCAAGTTTCACTGACCTTTCTTTACTATTTTTAGGGTAGTTTCTTGTATTTTCTTAAGAAATAAGCTAGTTTTGGGTGGATATTCACTTACATCTTGATTCAAGCATACATTGTGCACTTTACATGATTTCATGAGAATTTTGCATGAATTGTATGAGAAATTGGATGATGCATGTCTCATGACTTGGATTAGAACTTTGATGCACTTTGCTGCTTGATTTCAGGACAAAGGAAGCAAAGAAAAACCACGTTAGCATTCACGTTAGTTCAACTAACGTGACCTCTAACGTGGAATGGGAGCTAGCTTGCAAAGTTAGTGAGAAAGGTAATCGTTAATAACGCCCTCGAAGCCATCATAGCCCACATTAAGAGTCACGTTAACTAAGTTAACGTGAACTCTAACGTGGAAGAAGATAATAAGGCCAACGTTAGTGACATTCTCCTTTGTCACTAACGTTGGACCAAGCTCATAATTGGCCACGTTAGTTGCCACGTTAACTTAGTTAACGTGGACTCTAACGTTAAGAAGCATAAGAGAAGCCAACGTTAGTGACATTCACCGTTGTCACTAACGTTGGCCAAGCCTCCATGAGTCACGTTAACTCCCACGTTAACTTTGTCAACGTGGAATCTAACGTGGATAAAGAGATGATGAGCCAACGTTAGTGACACTCACCTTTGTCACTAACGTTGGAGATTGCTAGCATGACTACGTTAGAAGCCACGTTAACTTAGTTAACATGGACTCTAACGTGGGAAGTAGGGGCACATTGGAACGTTAGTGACAAAGGTAAGTGTCACTAACGCTCTCGAAGAATTGGCATTGCTACGTTAGAAGCCACATTAACCTAGTTAACGTGGACTCTAACATAAGGAGAATGGGTGGCTCACCACGTTATTGGGAAAGGTAAGTCCCAATAACGTATGCGAAGGACCAAGAGGCAACGTTAGTGGTCACGTTAGTGCCACTAACGTTGAAGTCAACGTGATCATATTTGGGTCAGGAACGTTAGTGAAAAAGGTGATTATCACTAACATTCTAGAACCCACACTCTCACTTAACGTTGACACCACTAACATCCTGAGCCAAAGTCCCTGCTTACTTCACCTTTTCTCTCTGCAAGCAAAGCTAAGCCCAATGAAGAGGATAACTGCTTCAAACTCAAGATCCAGAGGCCCATACCCAAGACTTGAAGAGCCAACTAGAAGATCAGAAGAGTATTATATATAGGAGAGCTTTGAATTAGAATGGGGTTGGAAACTTTAGGAGCCTTGGGCATAGAACTACTCTCTGTATTTTACTTTCTCTACAACTTCTAGCTTTACTTTCATGATGTATTCTCCATCTTTGTTTTCAATTTCCAGAGCTATGAGCAACTAAACCCATTTCATTGGGTTAGAGAGCTCTGCTGCAATTTGATGGATCAATATTAGTTTTCAATCTTCTTCTATCTTTTCTCTTGATTTTACTAGAAAGCTTTCAATCTTCATCCAGTTGGGTAGTTATCTTGGAAAAGAAACTATTCATACTTGGATCTCTTCGGAACCTTGGAAGAGAAATGAAGAGATCATGCTAGAAACGCTTTCTCATGCTGGACCAAATTGGGTTTGGATGGATATGTGACTATAATCCTACCAATACTTGATTTGGGAATGCATGTGGTATAATCAGTGACCATACTTCATCTCTTCTCATGAGTAATTGACGAAAGAATTGGCTATTGATCAAGATTTGAGAGATTGGATTACCAAGGAATTGAAATTCGATCACTTAAGATTGCCAAGGAGATCAATGAATGCATTGATTGAGGAAGAGATGAAAATAAATTTGATCCGGAGAATGCAACATCTCCTAAGCCCAATGAACTCCCCATTTCTGATCTTACCCATTCTCTTTAATTTCTGCCATTTACTTTTATGAGCATTTCCCCATTCCCATTTAAGATTCTGCAATTTACTTTCTGCCATTTACATTCAGCTCTTTATTTCTAGCATTTACTTTTTCTGCTATTTACTTTTCCGCAATTTAATTTTCTGCAAATCCCAAATCAAATTCTGGTTCGCTCAACTAGAACATTCCTCTAATTAAAGTTGTTTGATCAATCAATCTCTGTGGGATTTGATCTCACTCTATAGTGAGTTTTTACTTGACGACTATTCGGTACACTTACCGAAGGAAATTTGTTGAGAAACAAGTTTCCGTGCATCATTGAGTAACCTTGATTCATTGGGTCTCAATGAATTGGTGATTTGAGAACCCTTGGTAATCAACTTGATAGCCATTGACACTAGCCTACTACTAGGTTAATTAGTAGTGAGGTTAGACTTTATGGGTTGATGTTGATCAAGCTATTTGACGTACCTCAAGCTTAGGAGTAGATTATACGTACTTAAAGCTTTTGGAGGTAGAATTAATGAACTTGGTTCCTCATAATTATCAATATTTGGTTTGTGGACAAGGATGGTGATCTTAATTACCTTTGTCTAACCAAGAGTACGTTTCTATACCTTTGTTAGTTCATTGTTCATTTACTTTCTTGTTATTTACTTTTCTTGTAAAAAATATAAAATCAAACCCCCTTGCATCCTCATAGCCGATAATTGAGCATTTCATTGCAATTCTTTGTGAGATGACCCGGAGTTCACTTACTTCATTAATTCTTATTTGGGGTTTGTACTTGTGACAAACAATATTTTTGTATGAAAGGATTATTGATTGGTTTAGAAACTATACTTCACAACGAGACTCCATTAGATAAATTCTAAACTGTCAAGAATTCGTTCATCAAAATGAACATGACATTGAAACTAGATTTAAGATGAAATTAACCTAATCTAACCTAAATCTAGAAAGAAGAGGGAGCTTCTCTCTCTAGAAACTAACCTACATGATGCTATACTACCAAACAATTACTCCTCCCTTGCCCAAGCTTGAATTCTACATGAAATAGCCTTAGAAATGAGTTGGATTGGGCCCAAAGTGCTTCAGAAATCGCTGGGGGCGATTTCACTTTAGTGGGCCATGAGCAGTATTGGAGCGCACACGTACATGGCATGTGAGCACCCCTATACGCGAAGCAACATATAGCAAATTTTATATCATTTCGAAGCCCCGGATGTTAGCTTTCCAACGCAACTAGAACCGTCTCATTTAGACCTCTGTAGATCAAGTTATGGTTGATTGAGTGCGAAGAGGTCAGGCTTGATAGCTTTACGGTTCCTACATTTCTTCATGAGTTCTCCCACTTTGCATGCTTTTTCTTCATTCCTTCAATCCAATCTTTGCCTTCTAAACCTGAAACCACTTAACAAACATATGAAGGCATCAAATAGAATTAAAGTGAGTTAGAATTAGCTATTTTAAGGCCTAAAAAGCATGTTTTCACATTTAAGCAAAAATCAAGGGAGAATTGCAAAACCATGCTATTTCATTGAATAAATGTGAAAAAAGTTGATAAAATCCCCCAAATTAAGTACAAGATAAACCACAAAATTGGGGTTTATCGAATCTCCCCACACTTAAACCAAGCATGTCCTCATGCTAAAAATAAAGAAGGACAAGAAAAGGGTATGAACATTGGTGCACGAAATTGTGATCATCAATGGCGCCATCAACATGGTACGCTCAATTGCAATCTCAACTTTTTATCACAACTTCGCACAACTAACCAGCAAGTGCACTGGGTCGTCCAAGTAATAAACCTTACGCGAGTAAGGGTCGATCCCACAGAGATTGTTGGTATGAAGCAAGCTATGGTCATCTTGTAAATCTCAGTCAGGCGGATTCAAATGGTTATGGAGGATTAATGATTAAAAGATAAATAAAACATAAAATAAAGATAGAGATACTTATGTAATTCATTGGTGAGAATTTCAGATAAGCGTATGGAGATGCTTTGTCCCTTCCGTCTCTCTGCTTTCCTACTGTCTTCATCCAATCCTTCTTACTCCTTTCCATGGCAAGCTGTATGTTGGGAATCACTGTTGCCAATGGCTACAGTCCCGTCCTCTCAGTGAAAATGTTCAACACGCTCTGTCACAGCACGGCAATTCATTTGTCGGTTCTCGATCATGTCGGAATAGAATCCAGTGATTCTTTTGCATCTGTCACTAACGCCCCACAATCGCGAGTTTGAAGCTCGTCACAGTCATTCAATCCCTGAATCCTACTCAGAATACCACAGACAAGGTTTAGACCTTCCGGATTCTCAAGAATGGCCGCCAATGGATTCTAGCTTATACCACGAAGATTCTGATTAAGGAATCCACGAGATATACATTCAAGCCTTGTTTGCATGTAGAACGGAGGTGGTTGTCAGGCACGCGTTCATAAGTGAGAATGATGATGTGCATCACATAATCATCACATTCATCATGTTCTTAGGTGCGAATGAATATCTTAGAACAAGAATAAGCTGAATTGAATGGAAAATAGTAGTAACTGCATTAATACTCGAGGTACAGCAGAGCTCCACACCTTAATCTGTGGTGTGTAGAAACTCCACCGTTGAAAATACATAAGTGATAATGGTGATCATTGGCTTCGGCCCCAGAGAGGGAACCAGAAGAACCAAGATGAAAATACAATAGCAAAAGGTCTTATTTATAGAGAACTAGTAGCTTAGGGTTTACAGAAATGAGTAAATGACATAAAAATCCACTTCCGGGCCCACTTGGTGTGTGCTTGGGCTGAGCATTGAAGCTTCCATGTGTAGAGACTTTTCTTGGAGTTAAACGCCAGCTTTTGTGCCAGTTTGGGCGTTTAACTCCCACTTCTGTGCCAGTTCCGGCGTTTAACGCCGGAAATTCTGAAGCTGACTTGAAACGCCTGTTTGGGCCATCAAATCTCGGGCAAAGTATGAACTATTATATATTGCTGGAAAGCCCAGGATGTCTACGTTCCAACGCAATTGAGAGCGCGCCAATTGGGAATCTGTAGCTTCAGAAAATCCACTTCGAGTGCAGGGAGGTCAGAATCCAACAGCATATGCAGTCCTTTTTCAGCCTCTAAATCAGATTTTTGCTCAGGTCCCTCAATTTCAGCCAGAAAATACCTGAAATCACAGAAAAACACACAAACTCATAGTAAAGTCCAGAAAAGTGAATTTTAAATAAAAGCTAATAAACATATAATAAAAACTAACTAAAACATACTAAAAACATACTAAAAAAATGCCAAAAAGCATATAAATTATCCGCTCATCACAACACCAAACTTAAATTGTTGCTTGTCCCCAAGCAACTGAAAATTAAATAGGATAAAAAGAAGAGAATATACAATGAATTTCAAGAACATCTATGAAGATCAGTATTAATTAGATGAGCGGGGCTTTTAGCTTTTTGCCTCTGAACAGTTTTGGCATCTCACTTTATCCTTTGAAGTTCAGAATGATTGGCTTCTATAGGAACTCAGAATCTGGATAGTGTTATTGATTCTCCTAGTTAATTATGATGATTCTTGAACACAACTACTTTATGAGTCTTGGCCGTGGCCCAAAGCACTCTGTTTTCCAGTATTACCACCGGATACATCCATGCCACAAACACATAACTGGGTGAACCTTTTCAGATTGTGACTCAGCTTTGCTAGAGTCCCCAATTAGAGGTGTCCAGGGTTCTTAAGCACACTCTTTTTGCTTTGGATCATGACTTTAACCGCTCAGTCTCAAGTTTTCACTTGACACCTTCACGCCACAAGCACATGGTTAGGGACAACTTGGTTAGCTGCTTAGGCCAGGATGTTATTCCTGTAGGCCCTCCTATCCACTGATGCTCAAAGCCTTGGATCCTTTTTATTATCCTTGCCTTTTGGTTTAAAGGGCTATTGGCTTTTTCTGCTTACTCTTTTTTTTTAATTCACTGCTTTTTCTTGCTTCAAGAATCATTTTTATGATTTTTCAGATCCTCAGTAACATGTCTCCTTTTTCATCATTCTTTCAGGAGCCAACAATTTTAACATTCATGAACAACAAATTCAAAAGACATATGCACTGTTCAAGAATACATTCAGAAGTCAAAAGTATTGCCACCACATCAAAATAATTAATCTGTTATAAAATTCGAAATTCATGCAATTCTTCTCTTTTTCAATTAAGAACATTTTTCATTTAAGAAAGGTGATGGATTCATAGGACATTCATAACTTTAAGGCATAGACACTAAGACACTAATGATCATAAGACACAAACATAAATAAAACATAAAGGATAATTTTCGAAAAACAGAAAAATAAAGAACAAGAAGATTAAAGAACGGGTCCACCTTAGTGATGGCGGCTTGTTCTTCCTCTTGAAGATCTTATGGAGTGCTTGAACTCCTCAATGTCTCTTCCTTGCCTTTGTTGCTCCTCTCTCATGATTCTTTGATTTTCTCTAATTTCATGGAGGAGGATGGAATGTTCTTGGTGCTCCACCCTTAGTTGTCCCATGTTGAAACTCAATTCTCGTAGGGAGGTGTTGATTTGCTCCCAATAGTTTTGTGGAGGAAAGTGCATCCCTTGAGGCATCTCAGGGATTTCATGATGAGGAATTTCCTCATGTCCATGAGTGGGATCTCTTGTTTGCTCCATCCTCTTCTTAGTGATGGGCTTGTCTTCATCAATGAGGATGTCTCCCTCTATGTTAATTCCAACTGAATTACAGAGGTGACAAATGAGATGAGGGAAGGCTAACCTTGCCAAGTTAGAGGACTTGTCGGCCACCTTATAAAGTTCTTGGGATATAACCTCATGAACTTCTACTTCCTCTCCAATCATGATGCTATGAATCATGACAGCCCGGTCTATAGTAGCTTCGGACCGGTTGCTAGTGGGAATGATTGAGCGTTGGATAAACTCCAACCATCCTCTAGCCACGGGCTTGAGGTCATGCCTTCTCAGTTGAACCGGCTTTCCTCTTGAATCTCTCTTCCATTGAGCGCCCTCTTCACAAATGTCTATGAGGACTTGGTCCAACCTTTGATCAAAGTTGACCCTTCTAGTGTAGGGGTGTTCATCTCCTTACATCATAGGCAAGTTGAATGCCAACCTTATATTTTTTGGACTAAAATCTAAGCATTTCCCTCGAACCATTGTAAGCCAATTCTTTGGATCCGGGTTCATACTTTGATCATGGTTCTTGGTGATCTATGCATTGGCATAGAACTCTTGAACCATTAAGATTCCGACTTGTTGAATGGGGTTGGTAAGAACTTCCCAACCTCTTCTTCGGATCTCATGTTGGATCTCCGGATATTCACTCTTTTTGAGTTTGAAAGGGACCTCGGGGATCACCTTCTTCATGGCCACAACTTCATAGAAGTGGTCTTGATGCACCCTTGAGATGAATCTCTCCATCTCCCATGACTCGGAGGTGGAAGCTTTTGCCTTCCCTTTCCTCTTTCTAGAGGTTTCTCCGGCCTTAGGTGCCATAAATGGTTATGGAAAAACAAAAAGCAACGCTTTTACCACACCAAACTTAGAAGGTTTGCTCATCCTCGAGCAAAAGAAGAAAGAAGAGAGTAGAAGAAGAAGAAATAGAGGAGATGAAGGGGGCTTTGTGTTTCGGCCAAGGGGGAGAAGTAGTGTTTAGGTTGTGTGAAAATGAGGGAGTGAAGATGGGTTTATATAGGAGTGGAGAGGGGGGGTATGGTTCGGCCATTATGGGTGGGTTTGGGATGGAAAGTGGTTTGAATTTGAATGGTGAGGTAGGTGGGGTTATATGAAGGATGGATGTGAGTGGTGAAGAGAATGGTGGGATTTGATAGGTGAGGGGTAGTTGGGGAAGCGGTATTGAGGTGATTGGTGAATGGGTGAAGAAGAGAGAGAGTGGTGGGGTAGGTGGGGATCCTGTGGGGTCCACAGATCCTGAGGTGTCAAGGATAGCTCATCCCTACACCAAGTGGCGTGCAAAATGCCCTTTCTGCTAATCCTGGCGTTAAACGCCAGGCTGCTGCCCTATTCTGGCGTTATACGCCAGTTTCTTGCCCATTCCTGGCATTAAACGCCAGTCTGGTGCCCCTTTTTGGCGTTAAACGCCTAGAATGGTGCCAGACTGGGCGTTAAACGCCCATTTTGCTGTCTTCACTGGCGTTTAAACGCCAGCAAGCTTTTCCTCCGGGGTGTGCTATTTTTCTTTCTGTTTTTGCTTTTTCAATTATTTTTGTGACTTCACATGATCATCAACCTATAGAAAACATAAAATAACAATGGAAAATAGATAAATATAACATTGGGTTACCTCCCAACAAGCGCTTCTTTAATGTCAGTAGCTTGACGTGGGCCCTCATGGAGCCTCACAGATGTTCAGAGCAATGCTGGAACCTCCCAACACCAAACTTAGAGTTTGACTGTGGGGGCTCTGTTTGACTCTATTTTGAGAGAAGCTCTTCATGCTTCCTCTCCATGGTTACAGAGGGATATCTTTGAGCCTTAAACACAAGGGATTCTTCATTCACTTGAATGATCAATTCTCCTCTGTCAACTTCAATCACAACCTTTGCTGTGGCTAGGAAGGGTCTGCCAAGGATGATGGATTCATCCACGCACTTTCCAGTCTCTAGGACTATGAAATTAGCAGGGATGTAATGGTCTTCAATCTTTACCAGAACATCCTCTACAAGTCCATAAGCTTATTTTCTTGAATTGTCTGCCATCTCTAGTGAGATTCTTGCAGCTTGTACCTCAAAGATCCCTAGCTTCTCCATTACAGAGAGAGCATGAGGTTTATGCTTGACCCTAGGTCACACAGAGCCTTCTCGAAGGTCATGGTGCCTAATGTACAAGGTATTGCGAACTTCCCAGGGTCCTGTCTCTTTTGAGGTAATCTCTGCCTAGTCAAGTCATCCAGTTCTTTGGTGAGCAAAGGGGGTTCATCCTCCCAAGTCTCATTACCAAATAACTTGGCATTTAGCTTCATGATTGCTCCAAGGTACTTAGCAACTTGCTCTTCAGTAACATCTTCATCCTCTTCAGAGGAAGAATACTCATCAGAGCTCATGAATGGGAGCAGTAAATCCAATGGAATCTCTATGGTCTCAGTGTGAGTCTCAGATTCCCATGGTTCCTCATTAGGGAACTCATTGGAGGCCAGTGGACGTCCATTAAGGTCTTCCTCAGTGGCGCTCACTGCTTCTTTCTCCTCTCCAAATTCGGCCATGTTGATGGCCTTACACTCTCCTTTTGGATTCTCTTCTGTATTGCTTGGAAGAGTACTAGGAGGGAGTTCAGTAACTTTCTTACTCAGCTGACCCACTCGTGCTTCCAAGTTTCTAATGGAGGACCTTGTTTCAGTCATGAAACTTTGAGTGGTTTTTATTAGATCAGAGACCATGGTTGCTAAGTCAGAGTGGCTCTGCTTAGAATTCTCTGTCAGTTACTGAGAAGATGATGGAAAAGGCTTGCCATTGCTAAACCTGTTTCTTCCACCATTATTACTGTTGAAACCTTGTTGAGGTCTCTGTTGATCCTTCCATGAGAGATTTGGATGATTTCTCCATGAAGGATTATAGGTGTTTCCATAGGGTTCTCCCATGCAATTCACCTCTTCCATTGATGGGTTCTCAGGATCATAATCTTCTTCTTCAGATGAAGCGTCCTTAGTACTGCCTGGTGTAGCTTGCATTCCAGACAGACTTTGAAAAATCATATTGACTTACTGAGTCAATATTTTGTTCTGAGCCAATATGGCATTCAGAGTATCAATCTCAATAACTCCTTTCTTCTTATTCGTCCCATTGTTCACAGGATTCCTTTCAGAAGTGTACATGAATTAGTTATTTGCAACCATTTTAATGAGTTCTTGAGCTTCTGCAGGCATCTTCTTCAGATGAAGAGATCCTCCAGCAGAGCTGTCCAATGACATCTTGGACAGTTCAGACAGACCATCATAGAAGATACCTATGATGCTCCATTCAGAAAGCATGTCAGAAGGACACTTTCTGATCAATTGTTTGTATCTTTCCCAAGCTTCATAGAGGGATTCACCTTCCTTCTATCTGAAGGTTTGGACTTCCACTCTAAGCTTACTCAATTTTTGAGGTGGAAAGAACTTTGCCAAGAAGGCATTGACTAGCTTTTCCCAAGAGTTCAGGCTTTCTTTAGGTTGTGAGTCCAACCATATCCTAGCTCTGTCTCTTACAGTAAAAGGGAATAGCATAAGTCTGTAGACCTCATGGTCAACCCCATTGGTCTTGAAAGTGTCACAGATTTGCAAGAATTCAGCTAAAAACTGATGAGGATCTTCCAATAGAAGTCCATGGAACTTGCAATTCTGTTGCATTAGAGAAACTAATTGAGGCTTAAGCTCAAAGTTGTTTGCTCCAATGGCAGGGATAGAGATGCTTCTCCCATAGAAGTCATGAGTAGGTGCAATAAAGTCACCCAGCACCTTCCTTCATTGTTGGCATTGTTGTTGTTTTCGGCTGCCATGTCTTCTTCTTGTTTGAATATTTCTGTTAGGTCCTCTACAGAGAGTAGTGCTTTAGCTTCTCTTAGCTTTCGCTTCAAGGTCCTTTAAGGTTCAGGGTCAGCCTCAACAAGAATACTTTTGTCTTTGCTCCTGCTCATATGAAAGAGAAGAGAACAAGAAAATATGGAATCCTCTATGTCATAGTATAGAGATCCCTTGAGATGTCAGAGGAAAGGAATAATAGAAGGAGGAGGTAGAAGAAGAAGAATTCGAACTTTTCAAGAGAGATAGAGTTCGAATTGTTGATAGTGGAGGAGTGTTAGTCCTTAAATAGAAGGATGTGAGAAGAGGGGAAGAATTTTCGAAAATAAATTAAAAGATTTTGAAGAAATTTTGAAAAATTGAAGAATGATTTTCGAAAATTAAAGTTGGGAAAGAAATAAAGTGATTTTTGAAAAAGATTTTTGAAAGAAGAAATAAACAAGATATGATTGAAAAGTTATGGTTTTAAAAAGATATGATTGAAAAACAGTTTAAAAAGAATTGATTTTTAAAATTAATGACTTGGCTAACAAGAAATTTAAAAGATATGATTCAGACATTAAACCTTTCTCAACAGAAAAGGCAACATACTTGAAATGTTTGAATCAAATCATTAATTGTTAGCAAGTATTTTTGAAAATGGAAAGAAATTGATTTTGAAAATATATGATTGAAAAGATATGATTTGAAAAAGATTTGATTTTGAAAAATTATGGAGATTTGAAAAAAATCTGAATTAAAAACAAAATCTTCCCTCTTATGCCATCCTGGCGTTAAACGCCCAGAATGGTATCCATTCTGGCGTTTAACGCCCAAAACCATTCTGGGCGTTTAACGCCCAAAACTCTACCTTTTTGGGCGTTAAACGCCCAGCCAGGCACCTTGGCTGGCGTTTAAATGCCAGTTTTCCTTCCTCACTGGGCGTTTTGAACGCCTAGCTTTTTCTGTGTAATTCCTCTGCTGTATGTTCTGAATCTTCAATTCTCTGTATTATTGACTTGAAAAGACACAAATAAAATTTTTTTTTTGAATTTTTAATGATGAGGAGTAATCAAAATGCCACAAAGATCAAATAAACAATGCATGCAAGACACCAAACTTAGAAGTTTGTATACTATTGACACTAACAAATTGAGAATGCATATGAGAAACAACAAAACACTCAAGACAAGAGAATTTAAAGATCAGAGCAAGAAAATCATCAAGAACAACTTGAAGATCAATGAAGAACACAATGCATGTAATTTTCGAAATTTAGAGGAATAAAGACATGCAATTGACACCAAACTTAAAATTAGACACTAGCTCAAACAAGAAACATAGAAATATTTTTTATTTTAAGATTTTATAATTTTTTTGTATTTTTCAAAAATTATATGGAAAAGAAAATTAAGAGATTCAAAATTTTTAATAAGAATTCCAGGAATCATGCAATGTTAGTCTAAAGCTTTAATCTAAAGAAATTAGACATGGCTAGCCAAGCTTCAGCAGGACATTACATTCAAGAGCTAAATTGATGAGAATCAATCAGCTTTGGTGATGATGAAAACATCATCTGAAACTCTAGAATTCATTCTTAAAAATTTTGAAGAAAAGATACCTAATCTAAGCAACAAGATGAACCGTCAGTTGTCCAAACTCGAACAATCCCCGGCAACGGCGCCAAAAACTTGGTGCACGAAATTGTGATCATCAATGGTGCCATCAACATGGTACGCTCAATTGCAATCTCAACTCTTTATCACAACTTCGCACTACTAACCAGCAAGTGCACTGGGTCGTCCAAGTAATAAACCTTACGCGAATAAGGGTCGATCCCACGGAGATTGTTGGTATGAAGCAAGCTATGGTCATCTTGTAAATCTCAGTCAGGCGAATTCAAATGGTTACGGAGGATTAATGATTAAAAGATAAATAAAACATAAAATAAAGATAGAGATACTTATGTAATTCATTGGTGAGAATTTTAGATAAGCGTATGGAGATGCTTTGTCCCTTCCGTCTCTCTGCTTTCCTACTGTCTTCATCCAATCCTTCTTACTCCTTTCCATGGCAAGCTGTATGTTGGGCATCACCGTTGTCAATGGCTATAGTCCTGTCCTCTCAGTGAAAATGTTCAACGCGCTATGTCACAGCACGGCTATTCATCTGTTGGTTCTCGATCATGTCGGAATAGAATCCAGTGATTCTTTTGCGTCTGTCACTAACGCCACACAATCGCGAGTTTGAAGCTCGTCACATTCATTCAATCCCTGAATCCTACTAAGAATACCACAGACAAGGTTTAGACCTTCCGGATTCTCAAGAATGGCCGCCAATGGATTCTAGCTTATACCACGAAGATTCTGATTAAGGAATCCAAGAGATATACATTCAAGCCTTGTTTGCATGTAGAACGGAGGTGGTTGTCAGGCACGCGTTCATAAGTGAGAATGATGATGAGCGTCACATAATCATCACATTCATCATGTTCTTGGGTGCGAATGAATATCTTAGAACAAGAATAAGCTGAATTGAATGGAAAATAGTAGTAATTGCATTAATACTCGAGGTACAGCAGAGCTCCACACCTTAATCTGTGGTGTGTAGAAACTCCACCGTTGAAAATACATAAGTGATAATGGTGATCATTGGCTTCGGCCCCAGAGAGGGAACCAGAAGAACCAAGATGAAAATACAATAGCAAAAGGTCTTATTTATAAAGAACTAGTAGCTTAGGGTTTACAGAAATGAGTAAATGACATAAAAATCCACTTTCGGGCCCACTTGGTATGTGATTGGGCTGAGTATTGAAGCTACCATGTGTAGAGACTTTTCTTGGAGTTAAACACCAGCTTTTGTGACAGTTTGGGCGTTTAACTCCCACTTCTGTGCCAGTTCTGGCGTTTAACGCCGGGAATTCTGAAGCTGACTTAGAACGCCTGTTTGGGCCATCAAATCTCAGGCAAAGTATGAACTATTATGTATTGCTGGAAAGCCCAGGATGTCTACTTTCCAACGCAATTGAGAGCGTGCCAATTGGGCCTCTGTAGCTCCAGAAAATTTACTTCGAGTGTAGGGAGGGTAGAATCCAACAGCATCTGCAGTTCTTTTTCAGCCTCTGAATCAGATTTTTGCTCAGGTCCCTCAATTTCAGCCAAAAAATACCTGAAATCATAGAAAAACACACAAACTCATAGTAAAGTCCAGAAAAGTAAATTTTAAATAAAAACTAATAAAAATATAATAAAAACTAACTAAAACATACTAAAAACAATGCCAAAAAGCATATAAATTATATGCTCATCAAACATTTATTCAATGCAAAGAAACTATATGCACCTATCTATATGAATGCAACTAAATGCAATATGACTCTATCTACTTGGTTAAAAGTAAATCAATCTCCAAGAGCATGTATGAACAAGTAGGGCTAAGATCATATGATGATTCATGAATCTTACCAATTCAAATATCAAAATGAAGTTCAAATAGACTTGCAAGAAGAAAGCTTATAAAAGCCGGGAACAAGGAGTTGAGCATCGAACCCTCACCAGAAGTGTATCCGCTCTAGTCGCTCTAGTGTATAGGGTCGATCCATTCAATTCTCTTCTAATCATGCTTTCCATGATTTGTTTTTCATCTAACAATCAACAATTATTCAATGCATGCATACATTCATCAAGAGGACTTATTCATAGGTTGTAATGGGGCTAGGGTAAAGGTGAGGGTGCATATAGTCAAGTGAGTTTGGAATTTGAATCTTTGATTAACCTAAGCTCTCACCAAACACATATAACAACCTATACAATTCTAATACACAACCTAGCTACCCATGATTCCCACTTTTTCACATACTCATGCATTCCCTTTAATTCACATTCCATATGCATTGATTTTTATTGAACTTTATTTTGGGGCATTTTTGTCCCCATTTTATTTCTTTTTCTTTTTTCTTTTTTACTTTTTCTATATATATATATATATATATATAATTTTTTTCTTTATCATTTCTTTTTTTCAAAGTATATACAAATGTATCAACGCATATGGTTTTACATATTTGATGCATAAGCATGTACCCAATCCCATGATTTTCAACAAAAATACAAAATGCACTTTTACCTCAACCAGTGTCCCAAGTTTCCTATGCCCAAATGATACACACTTTCACTAGCCTAAGCTAATCAAAGATCCAAATTAAGGACATTTATTGTTTTTCACTTAGGGGTAGTGATGTGCTAAAATTAAGAACAAAAGGGATTAAATAGGCTCAAATTTGGCTAACAATGGTTGATGAAAGGTAGACTATTTGGGTAAGTGAGCTAAATGAAATGATGGCCTCAATCATATAAATGCATGTATACATGGAATAATGGACATAAAGAATCAAACAAATCAAAGATTACAATCATAGAAAGAGAACAATGCACACAAGAATGGGAAATAAGTGGTTATAAGATGTAACCACGCAATTAGGCTCAAAACTCACATGCTTGTGTTCTTAGCTCAAAAACCATGTTCCAAAATACATTCTTCAAGCAAGTTCAACAAATTTTTTTTTCAAATTGGTTGGGTGCCCTAAAAACAGTTTTTCTTGGAAAAGAAATCATCACCCTAACCAAGTAGTCCTAACATAAAAAAAAGAAGCGGTAAAATATGTACAAATTCTAACTATCATGCAACCTATCATGCAATGCAACAACTAACTAACAAAGACAAAAATTAAGAATTGGTGTTGAAAAAGGAAGTTGTTACCCATGGAGGTCGGTCGGACGACCTCTCCATACTTAGAAATTTGCACCATCCTCGGTGCATGCAAAGAAGAGCAAGGTGGACGGGTAACTACAATTGATGAGTTTCTTCAAAGGGTTGTGTGGGTGAACTTGTTTGTTGCCCTATTTGAAGCTTTTCCATTCCTTTCCTTCTTGGTGGCCAACCTCAAAGGAGAGAAAAAGAAAGAGAACTAAGCCTACAACAAAGATAGCAAAGCATATAGAACATAGGCGGGGACTAATACCAAATAAGAGTAGGGTTCTCACTACATGTTAGCTACGCATGTAAGTGAGAAAACAATGTAAGCTAAGGTATATTAACTAATACTTGATGTAAGAGTAAAGTCAAGCATAAAGAGCACTCAAAAGCATCAAGTTTGACTAGAAAGAGTGGGTCATGAAAGATATGCAAGTTCATATCAATGCACAAAGAGTATAAGCATCATACAAGATTAAGCATTGATTTAAAAGTTTCATCACCGAACAATATCAAACAAGTCAAGAAGCACCAAGATTAACCAAGAAATTATCAACAATTGAGTAAGAGCATTCAACACCATTATTAAAATAAGAAACTTAGAAAGAAAAATAAGAACAAGCTATGAAAACAAAATTAAAATGCAATGAATGAAAATAAGCAAATACAATAAAAGAAAATAGAAGAATAGAAATTTTTTATCTTTTACATTAGTTTTTATTTATTTATTTATTTATTTTATTTTATTTTATTTTATTGTTTTTTTAGAAATATATTTTTTTTTCAAGAAAGAAAGAAGAAAAAAAAGAAAAAGAAAAAAATAGAAAGAAAGAAGAAGAAAAGAAGAAAGAAGGAAAAAGGAGGAAGGAGAAAAACAGGATGCAAATCCGCGCGCGCAATGCGTGCTTATGCGCGGATACAGCAGGGACAATCCGTGCGCACGCGCCATGCATGCTTATGTGCAGATTGCCTGGCACAAAGTAGGCATAAAGTGGGCACAACTCTCGGGTTTTAGTACTAGGAGTTGTGAAACCACATCGGCGCACGCGCGCACAGCGTGCTTATGCGCCGATGCCCCCCCTTTTTTTAAGAAGCATAAAAACAGAATTTAACACTCTCCTAACCTATAAACATTCTAAAGCAACCAAAATTCAAATTTAACAACAAATCTTTTTGGTTTTTGAAAAATTTTCAAATACACTAAAACAAAACTTATACTACAAGCAAAATGCAATTCAACAACAACTAAACTAATCAAATCAAACTAAGAGACAACCAATCAATCAAAGCAAAATGTAAAAGAGTATAGAAAATAACAAAAACTACCTACAACGGCAACTCCAATCACTTATTAACCAAATCTAAAAGAGAGTGGAAAGAGTTTACCATGGTGGGGTGTCTCCCACCTAGCACTTTTGTTTATTGTCCTTAAGTTGGACTTATGGGGAGCTCCTCTTAAGGTGGCTTGTACTTGAAGCTATCCTTGAACATCCACCAATGCTTGAATATCCAATAAGCTTTAGTCTTTAAAGATGATAACTCCAAGCCTTGATGGAGTTCCACACAAGCCATGGGCTCCCAAATTTGATTCTCCTTGTGCGATCCAGGATCCCACACTTTGTTTTGACACCCATCTTCAAATTGATCATCATGATTCCAATTGGGTGGCATGACCTTAGAATTCTCAATTAAGCATCCAAACATTCTCCTAGACCTATGCAATTTGGTTCTACACCAACCATTACTTTCAACTTTGAGCACGCAACTATCACGAACTTAGAGTGATGTTTCCAACCACTACACAAGTCTCTCCTACTCTTAATTCCACAAAGAGCTCTAAGTTGCCCATCATTTTCAATCAAACCATATTCAAGTGAGAAAGTGAATCTTAGGGATAGAAATTTTATCCACTTGAATGTTGTGTTGGATGATGATGACTTAAGAAGGGGGACCTCTCCACACTTAGCCAATGTGAGATCAATTCCCTTGTGCTCTTCCCTTGTAACTTCCACCTCTTTGCAAGCTTCTTTAAGTTCAATTCCTTGCTCACCAACCTCTTCTATACACCCTTCATTGGTGGAGCTTGCTTCTTGCTCAACCTCTCCCTCTTGGTAGCTTCTTTCCAATTCAATCTCTTCTTCATTGCTTACTGGTGCGCGAAATTGTGAACAATACTTTTCACAACTCTCATAATCCCCGGTCATGAACCCCAAAAACTTGGTAGCTCAGTACCATGGCATTACACAACTTCGCACAACTAACCAGCAAGTGCACTAGGTCGTCCAAGTAATAAACCTTACGCGAGTAAGGGTCGATCCCACGGAGATTGTTAGTATGAAGCAAGCTATGGTCATCTTGTAAATCTTAGTCAGGCAAACTCATATGGATATGGTGATGAACGAAAATAACAATAAAGATAGAGATAGAGATACTTATGTAATTCATTGGTAGGAACTTCAGATAAGCGCATGAAGATGCCTTCCCTTCCGTCTCTCTGCTTTCCTACAGTCTTCATCCAATCCTTCTTACTCCTTTCCATGGCAAGCTTGTGTAGGGTTTCACCGTTGTCAATGGCTACCTCCCATCCTCTCAGTGAAAACGATTGCATATGCTCTGTCACAGCACGTGGAATTCAGCTGTCGGTTCTCGGTCAGGCCGGAATAGAATCCATCGATTCTTTTGCGTCTGTCACTAACGCCCCGCCTGCTAGGAGTTTGAAGCACGTCACAGTCATTCAGTCATTGAATCCTACTCAGAATACCACAGACAAGGTTAGACCTTCCGGATTCTCTTGAATGCCGCCATCAGTTCCAGCCTATACCACGAAGATTCCGATTAAAGAATCCAAGAGATATTCACCCAATCGAAGGTAGAACAGAGGTGGTTGTCAGTCACATGTTCATAGGTGAGAATGATGATGAGTGTCACGGATCATCACATTCATCAAGTTGAAGAACAAGTGATATCTTAGAACAAGAACAAGCGGAATTGAATGGAAGAACAATAGTAATTGCATTAAAACTCGAGGTACAGCAGAGCTCCACACCTTAATCTATGGTGTGTAGAAGCTCCACCGTTGAAAATACATAAGAACAGGGTCTAGGCATGGCCAAATGGCCAGCCTCCCAATGATCTAAGATAGCATAAAATGAAGATAGCTACCCCTTGATGTCTCAATACAATAGTAAAAGGTCCTACTTATAGAAAACTAGTAGCCTAAGGTTTACAGAAATGAGTAAATGACATAAAAATCCACTTCCGGGCCCACTTGGTGTGTGCTTGGGCTGAGCAATGAAGCATTTTCGTGCAGAGACTTCTCTTGGAGTTAAACGCCAGCTTTTATGCCAGTTTGGGCGTTTAACTCCCATTTTGGTGCCAGTTCCAGCGTTTAACGCTGGGATTTCTGAGGGTGACTTTGAACGCCGGTTTGGGCCATCAAATCTTGGGCAAAGTATAGACTATCATATATTGCTGGAAAGCCC
The DNA here is from genome assembly GCF_003086295.3 of Arachis hypogaea. Lineage (NCBI taxonomy): Eukaryota > Viridiplantae > Streptophyta > Magnoliopsida > Fabales > Fabaceae > Arachis > Arachis hypogaea. The sequence continues at coordinate 35,660,224 of NC_092037.1, forward strand.
AGGATGTCTACTTTCCAACGCCGTTGATAGCGCGCCAATTGGGCTTCTGTAGCTCCAGAAAATCCACTTCGAGTGCAGGGAGGTCAGAATCCAACAGCATCTGCAGTCCTTTTTAGTCTCTGAATCAGATTTTTGCTCAGGTCCCTCAATTTCAACCAGAAAATACCTGAAATCACAGAAAAACACACAAACTCATAGTAAAGTCCAGAAAAGTGAATTTTAACTAAAAACTAATAAAAAATATACTAAAAACTAACTAGATCATACTAAAAACATATTAAAAACAATGCCAAAAAGCATACAAATTATCCGTTCATCACTTACCAAGGCTATGGGAGGTGAGGTATCTTCTTCCTTACCCTCTATGTCAAGCCCAATGGGAGAGGATTCAATTATCGATAGGAACTCCACACATAGCCACGTTAAGAGTCACGTTAATTTAATTAACGTGAACTCTAACGTAGAATAAAGAAGAGATCGCCAACGTTAGTGACACTCACCTTTGTCATTAACGCTGGATCAGGCCAAGATTGCCTACGTTAGTGGTCACGTTAAGACCACTAACGTGAATAGTAACATAGAGCAATGAATGATAAGGTCCACGTTAGTTACAATAACGTGGATCATTAACGTGGGAAAGAGGGACAAGGAGTAGCATTATTGGTAAAAGTGAGTGCCAATAACGCTTGCGAAGGGCTAATAGGCTACGTTAGTGGTCACGTTAGTACCACTAACGTTGAAGTTAACGTGGATCAACTGGTTTGGAATGTTGGTGACAAATTTATCATCACTAACGCTTTCGAACCTAAGTTTACACCTAACATTAACGCCACTAACGTCCTACCATGCCTGACTCACATTCTTTCTGCAAGCAAAGCTGAGCCCACTGAAGACTGTAACTGCTTCAACTAAAGATCAAGGGCCCATATCTAAGACTTGAAGAGCTAACTAGAAGATCAGAAGAGTAGTATATATAGGAAGTAGTTTTGAACTAGAAGGGAATCTGGGCATTATTGGGAACTACATTTTGTATATTTACTTTTCCTGCTGATGAGCGGATAATTTATACGCTTTTTGGCATTGTTTTCATATAGTTTTTAGTAAGTTTGAGCTACTTTTAGGGATGTTTTCATTAGTTTTTATGTTAAATTCACATTTCTGGACTTTACTATGAGTTTGTGTGTTTTTCTGTGATTTCAGGTAAATTCTGACTGAAATTGAGGGATTTGAGCAAAACTCTGAAGAAGGCTGACAAAAGGACTGCTGATGCTGTTGGATTCTGACCTCCCTGCACTCGAAATGGATTTTCTGGAGCTACAGAACTCCAATTGGCGCGCTCTCAACGGCGTTGGAAAGTAGACATCCAGGGCTTTCCAGCAATATATAATAGTCCATACTTTATTCGAAGAATGACGACGAAACTTGGCGTTAAACGCCAAGTACACGCTGCTGTCTGGAGTTAAACGCCAGAAAAACGTCATGATCCGGAGTTGAACGCCCAAAACACGTCATAACCTGAAGTTTGACGCCAAGAAATGCCTCCACACGTGAATTCATCAAGCTCAGCCCAAGCACACACCAAGTGGGCCCCGGAAGTGGATTTATGCATCAATTACTTACTCATGTAAACCCTAGAAGCTAGTCTAGTATATATAGGACATTTATCTATTGTATTAGACATCTTTTGACCACCTTTAGTCTTTTTCATTCGGTCACTTGATCATGGAGAGGGCTGGCCATTCGGCCATGCCTGAACCTTTTGCTTATGTATTTTCAACGGTGGAGTTTCTGCACACCATAGATTAAGGGTGTGGAGCTCTGCTGTACCTCAAGTATTAATGAAATTCTATCTTCTTTTATTCAAATCTCTCTTATTCTTATTCCAAGATATTTATTCGTACCCAAGAACATGATGAATGTGATGAGTCAAATTACCCTCATCATCATTCTCACTTATGAACGCGCGTGATTGACAACCACTTCCGTTCTACATGCAACAGAGCTTGAATGCGTATCTCTTAGATTCCCCAACAGAATCTTCGTGGTATAAGTTAGATAGTTGGCGGCATTTATGAGGGTCCGGAAAGTCTTACCTTGTCTGTGGTATTCCGAGTAGGATCCTGGGAATCCGGAAAGTCCAACCTTGTCTGTGGTGTTCCGAGTAGGATTCCGGTAATGAATGACCGTGACGTGCTTCAAACTTTAACCTGCTGGGCGTCAGTGACAGACGCAAAAGAGGGATTCTATTCCAGTAGGAGCGGGAACCAACCGGTGATTAGCCGTACTGTGACAGAGTGCGTTAGCATAGTTTTCACTGCGAGGATGGGATGTAGCCATCAGCCATGGGTGATGCCTCCAGACTGGTTAGCTGTGCGAGTGACAGCCGCACAGGTTATTTCCCCGTGAGGAATGAAAGTAGCCACAGTTGATGGTGAACCCCTATACAAAGCTTGCCATGGAAAGGAGTAAGAAGGATTGAGTAGAAGGAATAGGAGAGCAGGCGTCCAAGAGCTCTACAGCATCTCCATCCGCTTATCTGAAATTCCCACCAATGAATCTGCATAAGTATCTTTATCCCTTTCATTATTTCTATTTTCGAAAACCCATAAAACTATTTTAATCTGCCTGACTGAGATTTACAAGGTGACCATAGCTTGCTTCATACCAACAATCTCTGTGGATTCGACCCTTACTCACGTAAGGTTTATTACTTGGACGACCCAGTACACTTGCTGGTTAGTTGAACGGAGTTGTGACCACTCATGCCAATTTCTTAAATTCCATAATTTTACAATGATGCCAAAAGGCACAAAATAGGAATCACAATTTCGTCCACCAAGTTTTTGGCGCCGTTGCCGGGGATTGTTCGAGTATGGACAACTGACGGTTCATCTTGTTGCTCAGATTAGGTACTTTTCTTTTCAAAAATCTTTTTCAAAATTTTTCTTTTATTTTTCGTTTTCTTCACAAATATTTTCGAAAAAAAATTAAAATAAAAATACAAAAAAATCATAAAATCGTAAAAACCAAAAATATTTTGTGTTCTTGTTTGAGTTTTGTGTTAATTTTTAAGTTTGGTGTCAATTGCATGCTTTCAAAATTTTTCTTGCATTTTTCGAAAATCCCATGAATTCATAGTGTTCTTCGTGATCTTCAAGTTGTTCTTGACAAGTCTTCTTGTTTGATCTTGATGATTTCTTGTTATGTGTTGTTTGTTGTTTTTCATGTGCATTTTTGCATTCATATTTTTCATGCATTAAAGATTTCTAAGTTTGGTGTCTTGCATGTTTTCTTTGCATCAAAGATTTTTCAAAAATATGTTCTTGATGTTCATCATGATCTTCAAAGTGTTCTTGGTGTTCATCTTGACATTCATAGCATTCTTGCATGCATCTTGTGTCTTGATCCAAAATTTTCATGTTTTGGGTCATTTTTGTGTTTTTCTTTAAAAATTTAAAAATCAAAAATATCTTTTCCTTATTTCCCTCCAAATTTTCGAAATTTTGGGTTGACTTGGTCAAAAATTTTCAAAATTAGTTGTTTCTTACAAGTCAAGTCAAAATTTCAATTTTAAAAATCTTATCTTTTCAAAATCTTTTTCAAAAATCATATCTTTTTCATTTTTTTTATTTTATTTTCGAAAATTTCAAAAATTATTTTTCAAAATATTTTCAAAAATCTTTTTCTTATCTTTATATGAAATTTTCGAAAATTAGCTAACAATTAATGTGATTGGTTCAAAAATTTGAAGTTTGTTGCTTTCTTGTTAAGAAAGGTTCAATCTTTAAGTTCTAGAATCTTATCTTGTAGTTTCTTGTTAGTTAAGTCAATTTTAAAATTAAATCTTTTTCAAAATTAAATTTTTTTTTTTCAAATATATCTTTTTATCTTTTATCTTATCTTTGTCAAAAATTTTATCTTTTTCAAAATTTGATTTTAAAATATCTTATCTTTTTCTTATCTTCTTATCTTTTTCAAAATTTGATTTCAAATCTTTTTCAATCAACTAACTAACTTTTTGTTTGTTTCTTATCTTTTTCAAAACCACCTAACTACTTTTCCCTCTCTAATTTTCGAAAATTCTCCCTCTCTTTTTCAAAAAAAATTCTTTTTGTTTTAAATTTTAATTTTAAACTTATTTTATTTTTAATTTTCGAAAATCACTAACCCTTTTTCAAAATTATTTTCGAAAATTCTCTTTTGTTTTCTTCTTCTATTTAATTATTTAATTACTAACACTTCTCTTCACCTCTTTTCATCTAAAATCCGAACCTCCTTCTTCATTCTTCTACCCCTTTCTTTTTCTACTAACATAAAGGAGTCTCTATACTGTGACATAGAGGATTCCTCTTTCTTCTCTTGTTTTCTTCTCTTTCATAGGAGCAGGAACAGGGATAAAGGCACTCTTGTTGAAACAAACTGTGAAGTTGATTTTGGACCAGGTTCTGTGCACCAAATCTTGGGAGCCATTACCTTGGATTATTGAAGTAAAAAGAATAAATAAAGAAAATTAAGAGAAGCTAAATTACAACAATCCAGAAATAACCTTTCAGAAATTTTCAAACAAGAGAAGGACATGGCAGCCGAAAATAATAATAATAATAATGCAAGGAGAATGCTTGGTGACTTCACAAAGCCAACATCCAAGTTTGATGGAAGAAGCATCTCCATTCCTGCCATTGGAGCCAATAACTTTGAGCTTAAGCCTCAACTAGTTGCCTTGATGCAACAAAACTGCAAGTTTTATGGACTTCCATCTGAAGATCCTTATCAGTTTTTAACTGAGTTCTTGCAAGTCTGTGATACTGTAAAGACGAATGGAGTTAATCCTGAAGTCTACAGACTCATGCTTTTCCCTTTTGCTGTAAGAGACAGAGCTAGAATATGGTTGGATTCACAACCTAAGGATAGCCTGGACTCCTGGGATAAGCTGGTCACTGCCTTCTTGGATAAATTCTTTCCTCCTCAAAAGCTGAGCAAGCTGAGAGTGGATGTTCAAACCTTCAAACAAAAAGATGGTGAATCCCTCTATGAAGCTTGGGAAAGATACAAGCAGCTGACCAAAAGATGTCCATCTGACATGTTTTCAGAATGGACCTTATTAGATATATTCTATTATGGTCTCTCTGAATTTTCGAAAATGTCATTAGACCACTCTGCAGGTGGATCTATTCACCTGAAGAAAACGCCTGAAGAGGCACAAGAACTCATTGACATGGTTGCAAACAACCAGTTCATGTACACCTCTGAGAGGAATTCCGTGAATAATGGAGTCCCTCAGAAGAAAGGAGTTCTTGAAATTGATGCTCTGAATACCATACTGGCTCAGAACAAAGTGTTGACTCAACAGGTCAACATGATCTCTCAAAATCTGAATGGATTGCAACATGCATCCAACAGTACTAGAGAGGCAGCTTCTGAAGAAGCTTATGATCCTGAGAACCCTGCCATGGCAGAGGTTAATTATTTGGGTGAACCTTATGGAAACACTTATAACCCATCATGGAGAAATCATCCAAATTTCTCCTGGAAGGATCAACAAAAGCCTCAACAAGGCTTTAACAATGGTGGACGCAATAGGCTGAATAATAGTAAGCCATATCCATCATCTTCTCAGCAACAGACAGAGAACTCTGAACAAAATAATTCTAATTTAGCTAATATAGTCTCTGATCTGTCAAAGGCCACCTTCAGTTTCATGAATGAAACCAGATCCTCCATTAGAAATTTGGAGGCACAAGTAGGCCAGCTGAGTAAGAAAGTTATTGAAACTCCTCCTAGTACTCTCCCAAGCAATACAGAAGAGAATCCAAAAGGAGAGTGCAAAGCCATTGACTTAGTCAACATGGCCGAATGCACAAAGGAGAAGGAGGACGAAAATCCCAGTGAGGAATACCTCCTGGGACGTCCTCCAAACAAGAAGGAGCTTCCTGATAAGGATCCTGAGGAATCTGAGGCTCATACAGAGACCATAGAGATTCCACTAAATCTCCTTCTGCCATTCATGAGCTCTGACTATTATTCATCCTCTGAAGAGGATGAAGATGTGACTGGAGAGCAAGTTGCTCAATATCTAGGAGCTATCATGAAGCTGAATGCCAAGCTATTTGGTAATGAGACTTGGGAAAGTGAACCTCCCTTGCTCATTAGTGAATTAGAGACTTGGATTCAGGAAACTCTACCTCAAAAGAAACAAGATCCTGGCAAGTTCTTAATACCTTGCACCATTGGCACCATGAGCTTTGAAAAAGCTCTGTGTGATCTTGGGTCAGGGATAAACCTTATGCCACTCTCTGTAATGGAGAAGCTGGGGATCATTGAGGTACAACCTGCCTTGTTCTCATTACAATTGGCAGACAAATCCATAAGACAAGCTCATGGAATAGTAGAGGACGTTCTAGTAAAGGTTGAAGAATTTTACATCCCTGCTGATTTCCTAATCCTAGATACTAGGAAGGAAGATGATGAATGCATCATCCTAGGAAGACCTTTCCTAGCCACAGCAGAAGCTGTGATAGATGTCAACAGAGGAGAGTTAGTCCTTCAATTGAATGGAGAATACCTTGTGTTTCAAGCACATGGCAATCCCTCTGTGACAAAAGAGAATAAGCATGAAGAGCTTCTCTCAGTTCAAGGTCAAGAAGAGCCCACACACTCAAACTCTAAGTTTGGTGTTGTGAAGCCACAACCAAACTCTAAGTTTGGTGTTCAAACCCCATATCCAAACTCTAAGTTTGGTGTTGGGACTAGACAACATTGACTTGATTGCTCTGTGGCTCCATGAGAGCCACTGTCAAGCTATTGACATTAAAGAAGCGCTTGTTGGGAGGCAACCCAATTTTATTTATCTAATTTTATTTTATTTTGTTTCTTTGTTATTTTTGTGTTAAATTAGGTACATGATCATGAGGAGTCACGAAAAAATCAAAAAAATTAAAAACAGAGTCAAAAACAGAAGAAAAAAATTTTTCACCCTGGAGGACGCACGGGCTGGCGTTCAACGCCCAGAAGGTGCATCTGGCCGGCGTTGAACGCCCAGAACATGCACCATTCTGGCGCTGAACGCCAGAAACAAGCAACAACCTGGCGTTAAACGCCAGGATGGTGCACAGGGAGGACAAACTGGCGCTGAACGCCAGAAACAAGCATGAAACTGGCGTTCAACGCCAGAAACATGCATCACATGGGCGTTGAACGCCCAGAACATGCACCAATGGGCGTTTAAACGCCAGAATGGTGTGCCAAGGCATTTTACATGCCTATTTGGTGCAGGGATGGAATTCCTTGACACCTCAGGATCTGTGGACCTCACAGGATCCCCACTTACCTCGCCCTCTCTCTTTCCATTCATCCCTTCTGTTTTTCATTCACCACCAGCTCCCCTCACTCACCTCCATCTTCTTCTTCTTCTTCTCTTCTTTCTTTTCTTGCTCGAGGGCGAGCAATATTTTAAGTTTGGTGTGGTAAAAGCATAGCTTTTTGCTTTTCCATTACCATTAATGGCACCTAAGGCCAGAGAAACCTCAAAGGGAAGACAAAAGCTTCCACCTCTGAGTCTTGGGAGATGGAAAATATAAGCCGTCTTAGCTCAGTGGTAGAACATACGGCTGCAAATCAAGAGATCCCTGAGATACCTCAGGGAATAAATGGTCCTCCACACAACTATTGGAAACAACTATGAATAGGAGTACCAAAATCACTATAAATCATTCAACAGAAGCAAGGAAGAGACATAGAGGAGCTCAAAGAGCACCATTGCACCTTCAAGAAGGCGCCACCCTCACTCAGGTGGATTCATTCCTTGCTCTTTATTTCTTTCTGTTTTCGGTTTTTAATATTGTGTTTATCTATGTTTTGTGTCTTTACTTCATGATCATTAGTATGCAACCATGCCTTAAAGATTATGAATAATTCCATGAATCCTTCACCTCTCTTAAATAAAAAATGTTTTAATTCAAAAGAACAAGAAGTACATAATTTTCGAAATTATTAGTGAATTTAATTTAATTATATTGATGTGGTGGCAATAATTTTTGTTTTCTGAATGAATGAATGAACAGTGCATATGTCTTTTGATATTGTTGTTTATGAGTGTTAAAATTGTTGGCTCTTGAAAGAATGATGAACAAAGAGAAATGTTATTGATGATCTGAAAAATTCATGAATTGATTCTTGAAGCAAGAGAAAGCAGTGAAAAAGTAAGCTTGCGAAAAAAAAAAAATTGGCGAAAAGAAAAAGAAAGAGCAGTAGAAAAAGCCAATAGCCCTTAAAACCAAAAGGCAAGGGTAAAAAGAATCCAAGGCTTTGAGCATCAATGGATAGGAGGGCCCAAGGAAATTAAATCCAGGCCTAAGCGGCTAAATCAAGCTGTCCCTAACCATGTGCTTGTGTCATGAAGGTCCAAGTGAAAAGCTTGAGACTGAGTGGTTAAAGTCGTGATCCAAAGCAAAGAGTGTGCTTAAGAGCTCTGGACACCACTAACTGGGGACTTTAGCAAAGCTGAGTCACAATCTGAAAAGGTTCACCCAGTTATGTGTCTGTGGCATTTATGTATCCGGTGGTAATACTGGAAAACAAAATGCTTAGGACCATGGCCAAGACTCATAAGTAGCTGTGTTCAAGAATCAACATGCTTAACTAGGAAAGTCAATAACACTATCCAAAATTCTAAGTTCCTAGAGATGCCAATCACTCTAAACTACAAAGGAAAAAGTGAGATGTCAAAACTGTTCAGAAGCAAAAAGCTACAAGTCCCGCTCATGTAATTAAATTAATATTCATTGATATTTTGGACTTTATAGTATATTCTCTTCTTTTTATCCTATTTAATTTTCAGTTGCTTGGGGACAAGCAACAATTTAAGTTTGGTGTTGTGATGAGCGGATAATTTATACGCTTTTTGGCATTGTTTTCATATAGTTTTTAGTAAGTTTGAGCTACTTTTAGGGATGTTTTCATTAGTTTTTATGTTAAATTCACATTTCTGGACTTTACTATGAGTTTGTGTGTTTTTCTGTGATTTCAGGTAAATTCTGACTGAAATTGAGGGATTTGAGCAAAACTCTGAAGAAGGCTGACAAAAGGACTGCTGATGCTGTTGGATTCTGACCTCCCTGCACTCGAAATGGATTTTCTGGAGCTACAGAACTCCAATTGGCGCGCTCTCAACGGCGTTGGAAATTAGACATCCAGGGCTTTCCAGCAATATATAATAGTCCATACTTTATTCGAAGAATGACGACGAAACTTGGCGTTAAACGCCAAGTACACGCTGCTGTCTGGAGTTAAACGCCAGAAAAACGTCATGATCCGGAGTTGAACGCCCAAAACACGTCATAACCTGAAGTTTGACGCCAAGAAATGCCTCCACACGTGAATTCATCAAGCTCAGCCCAAGCACACACCAAGTGGGCCCCGGAAGTGGATTTATGCATCAATTACTTACTCATGTAAACCCTAGAAGCTAGTCTAGTATATATAGGACATTTATCTATTGTATTAGACATCTTTTGACCACCTTTAGTCTTTTTCATTCGGTCACTTGATCATGGAGAGGGCTGGCCATTCGGCCATGCCTGAACCTTTTGCTTATGTATTTTCAACGGTGGAGTTTCTGCACACCATAGATTAAGGGTGTGGAGCTCTGCTGTACCTCAAGTATTAATGAAATTCTATCTTCTTTTATTCAAATCTCTCTTATTCTTATTCCAAGATATTTATTCGTACCCAAGAACATGATGAATGTGATGAGTCAAATTACCCTCATCATCATTCTCACTTATGAACGCGCGTGATTGACAACCACTTCCGTTCTACATGCAACAGAGCTTGAATGCGTATCTCTTAGATTCCCCAACAGAATCTTCGTGGTATAAGTTAGATAGTTGGCGGCATTTATGAGGGTCCGGAAAGTCTTACCTTGTCTGTGGTATTCCGAGTAGGATCCTGGGAATCCGGAAAGTCCAACCTTGTCTGTGGTGTTCCGAGTAGGATTCCGGTAATGAATGACCGTGACGTGCTTCAAACTTTAACCTGCTGGGCGTCAGTGACAGACGCAAAAGAGGGATTCTATTCCAGTAGGAGCGGGAACCAACCGGTGATTAGCCGTACTGTGACAGAGTGCGTTAGCATAGTTTTCACTGCGAGGATGGGATGTAGCCATCAGCCATGGGTGATGCCTCCAGACTGGTTAGCTGTGCGAGTGACAGCCGCACAGGTTATTTCCCCGTGAGGAATGAAAGTAGCCACAGTTGATGGTGAACCCCTATACAAAGCTTGCCATGGAAAGGAGTAAGAAGGATTGAGTAGAAGGAATAGGAGAGCAGGCGTCCAAGAGCTCTACAGCATCTCCATCCGCTTATCTGAAATTCCCACCAATGAATCTGCATAAGTATCTTTATCCCTTTCATTATTTCTATTTTCGAAAACCCATAAAACTATTTTAATCTGCCTGACTGAGATTTACAAGGTGACCATAGCTTGCTTCATACCAACAATCTCTGTGGATTCGACCCTTACTCACGTAAGGTTTATTACTTGGACGACCCAGTACACTTGCTGGTTAGTTGAACGGAGTTGTGTCCACTCATGCCAATTTCTTGAATTCCATAATTTTACAATGATGCCAAAAGGCACAAAATAGGAATCACAATTTCGTCCACCACCTGCAAATTCTAGTTTACTTGAGAATGCACTCTTCTCTATCATCTTCCATTTTCAGAGCTATGAACAACTAAACCCTTTTTCATTCGGTTAGGGAGCTCTGTTGTAATTTGATGGATCAATTATAGTTTTCATTCATCTTCCTCTTTCTTTTCTCTTGATTTACTAGAAAGCTTTCAATCTTAAATCAATTGGTTAGTTGTCTTGGAAAAGAAACTCTCCATAATTGGATCTCCTCTGAGCCTTGGAAAAGGAATGAGGAGATCATGCTAGAATTGCTTTCTCATGTTGGACCAAATTGGGGTTTGGATGGATATAGTGACATATAATCCTACCAACACTTTGATTTGGAAATACATGTGGTATAATCAGTGACCATACTTCATCTCTTCCCATGAGCAATTAATGCAAGGAATTAGGCAATTGTTCAAGCTTAGAGAGATTAGGTTGCCAAGGAATTGGAATCCAATCACTTAAGATTGCCAAGGAGATCAATGAATGCATTGATTGAGGAAGAGATGAGAATGAACTTGATCCGGAGAATGCAACATCTTCTAAGCCCAATGAATCCCCCATTTCTAATCTTACCCGTTCTCTTTACCTTCTGCCATTTACTTTTATGTTCATCTCCCCAAATCCCCATTTAAGATTCTGCAATTTACATTTCGCCATTTATTTCCAGCATTTACATTTTCTGTCATTTGCTTTCCCGCCATTTAATTTTCTGCAATTATCAACTCAATTTCTACTTAGCTCAACTAGAACATTCCTCCAATTAAAGTTGCTTGACCAATCAATCCCTGTGGGATTCGATCTCACTCTATTGTGAGTTTTTACTTGACGACAATTCGATATACTTGCCGAAGGGAAATTTATTGAGAGACAAGTTTTCGTGCATCACAAAGTATAAACTATTATATATTTCTGGAAAGCTTTGGATGTTAGCTCTCCATAGCCATTGAGAACGCTGGATTTGGACTTTTGTAGCTGTAGAAAAGCTCTTTTGAGTGCAAGGAGGTCAGATTTAGACAACATCTGTAGTGCTTTCTCTGCCTCTGAATTAGACTTTTGCTCCAGCTCCTCAATTTCAGCTAGAAAATACTTGAAATTGTATAGAAACACACAAACTCAAAGTAGAATCCAAAAATATGAATTTTGCACTAAAACCTATGAAAACTCAATAAAACTTAAACAAAACATACTAAAAATTATATGAAATTGATGGCAAAACGCGTATAAAATAAGCGCTTGTTGCAACACCAAAATTAAACTGTTGCTTGTCCCCAAGCAGCTAAAAACAAAGTAGGATAGAAATAAAAGTAAGATACAATAAATCTTAGAGTTTTTAATGAAGCTCAGTTTCAATTAGATGAGCGGGACTTTGTAGCTTTTTGCTTTTGAATAGTTTTGGCATCTCACTATCCCTTGAAACTAAGAATGGTTGGCATCCTTAGGAACTTAGAATCCAGATGATATTATTGACTCTCCTGCCTTAGTTCTTTTTTATTCTTGAACACAGCTTTTAGAGTCTTGGTCGTGGCCCTAAGTACTTTGTTTTCCAGTATTACCACCGGATACATAAATGCCACTGCACAGACACTTATCTGGGTGAACCCTTTCGGATTGTGATTCAGCTTTGCTAGAATCCCCAGATAGAGGTGTCTAGATTTCTTAAGCACACTCTTTTTGCTTCGGGTCACGACTTTAACTACTCAGTCTCAAGTTTTTCACTTGACACCTTCACACCACAAGCACATGGTTAGGGACAGCCTGGTTGAGCCGCTTAGGCCAAGATTTTATTTCTTTTAGGCCCTCCTAACTATTGATGCTCAAAACCTTGGATCCTTTTATCCTTGCCTTTTGGTTTAAAGAGTTATTGGCTTTTTGCTCTTGCCTTTTGGTTTAAAGAGCTTTTGGCTTTTTCTGCATTTTATTTCTCTTTTTTCATTTTAATTTTTTTTTGCATGCATATAATTTCTTTTTTTCTTTTATTGCAACATGCTTTTTTTTCTTTTTGCTGCTTTTTCTTGCTTCAAAAATCAATTTTTTGGATTTTTCATATGACCAATAATATTTCACTTTTATCCTCATTCTTTCAAAAGCCAACATTCTTAATTTCAATTTCAAATATGCAATGTTTATTCATACATTCAAAAAACAAAAGCAATGCCACTACATCAAGATAATTGAACTATTCTTATTATAAAATGTGAAATTCATGTATCTCTCAATTTTTTTCAAATAAAAATTTGCTTTTAAGCAAAGTGAGAGACATCTAGAACATTTTATAACTTTAAGACATAAAAGAAAACTATCATGCAATAAGAACAAGAGAACAGACAATAAAACATAACAGAAAACAAAAAAATAACATAAAGATAGGGGATTAAGAGACCGATTCCACCTTAATGGTGGCGGCTAGTACTCCTCCTTGAGGATCCAATGTAGTGCTTGATCTCTTCAATGTCATGCCTTTGTCTCTGTTGTTCTTCCTTCATAGCCCTTTGATCTTCTCTTATTTCATTGAGGGTGGTGGAATACTCTTGATGCTCCATCCTCAATTGATTCATGTTAGAGCTTAATTCTCCAACGGTAGTATGCTATTAATCCCAATAGCTTTGAGGAGAAAAATACATCCCTTGAGGCATCTAAAGAATCTCATGCTGAGGCGGTTGTACAGGCTCATGTGCATGCTCTCTAGTTTGCTCTATCCTCTTCTTAATGATGGGATGGTTGATAAACCACTATTTTATGGTTTATCTTGTGCTCAATTGAGTGGTTTTTATCAACTCTTTACCCACTTATTCATACTATTTGCATGAGTTTACATTCTCCTTCCTGATTTTGTGCTATGATTGAAAACATGCTTCTTTGGCCTTATATTTGCTAATATTAATCCTCTCTTATTACCATTAGATGCCTTGATATGTATGTTAAGTGATTTCAGAGATTACAGGGCAAGAATGACTCAGAGGATGGAAAGGAAGCATGCAAAAGTGGAAGGAATACAAGAAGTTGAAGAAATTGCTAAGCTATCCAGCCTGACCTCTTCGCACTCAAATGGTCATAACTTGAGTTACAGAGGTCCAAATGATGCGGTTCTACTTGCATTGGAAAGCTAACATCCGGGGCTTTGTAACGATATATAATTTGCCATAGCTGCTCCAAATTTATGCGGCACGAACACGTGAATGACGCGCCCGCATCGCATCTGCGAATTGCATCCCGCGCGAACGCGTGGACGACGCCTCCGCGTCACTTTCCCGCAACCTGTACAGACCAGAAAGTGCTGAGAGTGACTTCTGGGCTATTTTTGACCCAGTTCTCGACCCAAAAAACACATATTAGAGGCTGAGAGTGGAGCAGAATCAGATCATTCATTTATCATTCAATCATTACTCACAATTTAAGGTTTTAGATGTAGATTCTAGAGAGAGAGGCTTTCTCCTCTCTCTTAGGATTTAGAAATTAGGATTTTTAGAAATTAGGATTTATTTCAACTCTTCATCATGTTCAATAATTTATGTTTCTCTTCCACTTTTATTTACTCTGATACTTTCATTTGTATCTGATTTGTGTTGGCCAATTGGCTTATAAACTTTTCATGTTAGGATTGATTTTCTTATTTAATACACATTATTAAGATGTTTTCAGATATATGATTCTAATTTAGCTTTCTACATTCTTGGCTTTGGTTAAGAAATCAGTAACTCAGGAGTTATTAGACTCAACGTGATCGATAATTGTTATCTTTGCTAATTAGCTTGAACTTCAATAATCCCAATCTTTTTCTAGGAATTAACTAGGATTCGAAGATCAAACTAATTAGTCACTTGACCTTCCCTTGCACTAGCAAAGGTTAACTAAGTAGAATTAAGGTTCAATTTTCATCATCATTGATAAGGATAACTAGGATAGGACTTCCAATTTCTCATACCTTGCCAAAAGTGTGTTTTACAGTTATTTATTTATTTTATAGGCTTTTACTTATTTTAATAGCAATTTAAAATTACTTGTTCCTCATCTTTAAAACCCCGATTTACAATCTTCATAACCAATAATAAGGACATACTTCCCTGCAGTTCCTTGAGAAGACGACCCGAGGTTTGAATACTTCGGTTATCAGTTTATTTAGGGGTTTGTTACTTATGACAACGAAAACGTTTGTAAGAAAGGTTGATTGCTTGGTTTAGTGACTATACTTACAACGAGAGTTTACTATAACTCCTAAACCATCAATCTCCAGTTCTTCAAAATGGCACCGTTGCCGGGGAATTGCAAACATGTGCCTTATTATTGGTTATTGTAAATAATTTTTTTCAACAAAAAATTCAGATTTTTATTTTAAAATTTTTTTTATCTTATCTTATCTTATTTTTCAAAGTTCAAATTTTTTTTTCAAAAATTATATCTTTTTCAAAATATTTTCTTTTTGTTAGTTTTTGTTTTTATTTTCTTCTACTACTATGAACTCTCACCCCTTTGGCTATGAGTCTGGTTACAACTATGTTGCAGGAAGAGGAAGCTATAACAAGAATATGCATCAAGGTCAAAACAATCAAAGATGGACGGAGCCAAGAGGATCTGATCAACCCTTTAGGCAACAACACCTTCCAGGTTATCATGGACAAAGACCATTCTATGATGCATACCAAGATGATAGATATG
This sequence comes from Arachis hypogaea, assembly GCF_003086295.3. Taxonomy (NCBI): domain Eukaryota; kingdom Viridiplantae; phylum Streptophyta; class Magnoliopsida; order Fabales; family Fabaceae; genus Arachis; species Arachis hypogaea. The sequence continues at coordinate 35,675,554 of NC_092037.1, forward strand.
GTGGACCCCCTTGTAGTTTACCAACAAGACCCACCATATGCCTATGAACCCCCTCCTCCTCAATATAATTTTGAACCACCATACTCACAAGCCCCTTTCCACCATTCACCCCCATATGACTGATGCCAAGGCATCTTAGGCTAGTTTCACTAGCATTTTTCTGTTAGTTTTAGTTGTTTTATGCATTTTTTTGAGCTTAAAGTAACCAAGAATGGTTAAATGAACAACAAAGCAATGAACCATCCAAAACATTATGATTTTGATGCAAATTCCATGAGTTTTTAGGGATATTACTTGAATGCTATGAATGGATGAATTCTCATGAAATTTTGCAAGACTTTGATGCAATTGTTTGGATGATTTCAGGGAAGAGAGGCTAGGCAAGGAAGCAACAAAATCAATGAAGGAAGCTTGAAATTCAAATGGGACGTTTAAGCTCCAGTTTAAGCCTAAACTGGAGCTTAAACGCCAAAATCATGAGAAGAGAGGAAATGCTGTAACTGGCGTTTAACCTCCAGTTTGACCTTAAACTGGAAATTAAACGCCAGAATGAGAAAGGGCACTAAGAAGCATTCCACGTTTAACCTCCAGTTTGACCTTAAACTGGAGGTTAAACGCCAGAATGATGATTTGAACCAAGGGAGCATTCCACGTTTAACCTCTAGTTTAACCTTAAACTAGAGGTTAAACGTGTTCGACACTTTTCTTTCTCACCAAGAAGCATTCCACGTTTAACCTCCAGTTTAAGGTTAAACTGGAGGTTAAACGCCAGAAGCAAGAGAGACACCAGGAGCATTCCACGTTTAACCTCCAGTTTGACCTCAAACTGGAGGTTAAACGTGTTCGACCATTTCCTTCCTCCAGGGTGTTTTCTTCATTCCACGTTTAACCTCCAGTTTGACCTCAAACTGGAGGTTAAACGTGTTCGATCCAAATGGCCTCCAGGGGTTGCTTTCTTCATTTCCAAGTTTAACCTCCAGTTTAACCTCAAACTGGAGGTTAAACGTGTTCGATCCTAATTGCCTCCAGAGCTTGTTTTCTTCATTTCCAAGTTTAACCTCCAGTTTAACCTTAAACTGGAGGTTAAACGTGTTCGACTATGTACACTCCTGGGGTGCTTTCTTCCAATTCCACGTTTAAGTTTTAGTTTGACCTTAAACTGAAACTTAAACTTCAACTTAAACACCACTATTTGAAAAGGTTTCTGGGCCAATTATATTGAAGTTTAAGTTAGCAATTGAGCACAAATATTAACTTAAACTTATTATGGCATGAAACCCAATTGAATATCATGGTTTATGAGATTGGGCTTGAAGAATTGATGAGTCTGGAACTTCAATTTGTTGAGCCTTGTGTCATTACTTGTTTATCACTAAGTTTGCTCAGTGAATGTTGCAGAATTGGATCACAGCCTCATCAAGATTATGGACCATAAACCCAAGGCAAAAGGAAATCAAGGAAAGGCCTCAAAGCCCAAGAAACACAACAGAAGCTCAATTTAGAAAGTGTATAAATAGGATAGAATTGAAGTTAGTTGACACTTTTTGGACACTTTAGAATTTTTCATACTGTAATTGAATTGAGAGCTATGACTCACTAAACCCCTTTCATTGGGTTAGGGAGCTCTATTGAAATTCAATGGATCAATAATAGTTTTATCTTCTTTTTCAATCTTTTCTCTTGAATTTTGTTAGAAAGCTTCTCGATCTAATTCCATTGTGTAATTGTCTTGGGAAAGAAATTACCCATAATTGGAATCCTTCGGAACCTTGGGAAAGGAATGGAGGATTCATGCTAGAGAAGCTTTCTCATAGTGAATTGGATTGAGGTTTGGATGGATATTGTGACATGTAATCCTACCAAATTGTGGTCCATGAAGCTGTGTGGTATAATCAGTGATCGAGCTTCATCTCTTCTTATGAACATTTAAACCAAGGGATTGGGAATTTGTTTGTTTTTAGAGAGAATTGGTGAGCCAAGGGATTGGGATCCAATCATATAAGATTGCCAAGCAAAATTCAATGAATGCATTGGTTGAGGAAGAGATAAAAATGTTTTGATTCGGAGATCTCAATATCTCCTAACACCCAATGAACACCTCTCTCTGATCTATCCTTTTCCATTTACATTCTGCAATTTCAATTTATGCAATCACCCCAATTCCCTTTTTAATTTCAGCAATTTAACTTCTCGCACTTTAATTCTCGCAATTTAAAATTCAGTCATTTCAATTCCTTGCAAATTTACATTTCCCGCCAATTTACTTTATGCAATTCACACCCAATTCTTGATTCCGCTCAACTAATCAAACTTCTAATTCGAATTGCTCATTCAACCAATCCTTGTGGGATTCGACCTCACTCTATTGTGAGTTTTTACTTGACGATAACCGGTGCACTTGCCGGAAGGAATTTTGCCGTTTGTGCAATTTCCCTTAATCGTAGCTATACCCAGTTATAGCGCATCAAGTTTATGGCGCCGTTGCCGGGGATTGGTTTTCGATTGACAATTCTCAAATTGGAAGTTAACTAGATTGAGCATTTTTCTTGTTTTGTTAATTTAGTTCAAGTTACTTGTTGAATTTTGATTTCTGCACTCTGTGATTTGCTTTTTTCTTTCTTTATGCCTTTAAATTCAAGCAACTAACTCACTAACCCACTAACTATTTGAATTAATTCCTCACTGCTCTAACCAATACTCTTCCATTAACCAAGAGTATTCAACTTGTTTGTTGCTTGTGGTGTGTTCTTGTATGACAGGTAGGAGAGGAGAGACATCAACTCCTCCATATACCAAACCAGAGAGGACCCTTCATAGACTTAGAAGGGAAGCAAGAAGGAAGAGGGTACTGGGAGAAGAAGAATCTGAAGGAGAATCTGAGGACAACTTTGAAGAAGCTCTAGATCTCAACATGGATAGAGAAGTTCACAACCATGAGAGGGTTGATGGAAACAATGCCATTCCTGAGAGGAGGGTTCTTGGTTCATACATAAACCCAACCTCTGGGAATTGTGGTAGCAGCATTCAGAAACCACCCATTCAGGCCAACAATTTTGAACTCAAACCACAGCTAATATCACTAGTGGAGAACCATTGTTCATTTGGTGGGAGTGCTAATAAAGACCCAAACCAACATCTCACAAAATTCCTGAGAATTTGCGACACTGTGAAGTCCAATGGAGTCCAGGAAGATGCCTATAAACTGCTCTTGTTCCCATTTTCACTTAGGGACAAGGCAGCTAAGTGGCTGGAATCATTCCCAAGGGACAGTCTGACAACCTGGGATGAGGTGGAGAGCAAGTTTCTGGCACGTTTCTATCCCCCACAAAGAGTCAATAGGCTTCGATCTGAGGTTTAAACTTTTAGACAAAAAGATGGTGAGACGCTCTACGAAGCATGGGAGAGGTTCAAAGAATTGACAAGGAAATGCCCACCAGACATGTTCCCTGATTGGGTGCAATTGCACATCTTCTATGATGGACTTTCTTATGAATCAAGGAAGGCTGTAGACCATTCATCAGGAGGTTCATTGAACAGGAAAAAAACTGTGGAAGAAGCCATTGAAGTGATTGAGACAGTGGCTGAGAATGAATACTACTATGCTTCAGAGAGGCACAACACTAAGGGAGTCATGGAGCTGAACCATGTTGATACAATCCTAGCCCAAAACAAGGTGTTTGCCAAGCAACTAGCAGAGCTCACCAGGAAATTAGACACAAAGCAAGTGGCTGCAATACACACACAAGATCAAGAGGAAGTAAGCATTGAAGGAGGTGATTGGGAAGAGGCCAATTATGTGGGAAATCAACAAAGGCAATCATATGATCCACATTCCAACACTTACAACCCAGGATGGAAAAATCACCCAAACTTTGGGTGGGGAAACCAGCAAACTCAACCACAAAACCACAAACCTTACAACCACAACCAACACAACAATTCCACATACCAAAACTCCAACCAAAGATCATACCAAGCCACACAAAACACTTACTCCCAACCACCATATCATGGCCAAAATATCCAACCTGCCCAATCCAATCCGAACCAACAATTTCAAGATCAATTAAACCGGATAGAAAGAATGCTTACAACCATGGGTCAAGACATAATAGAATTGAAAGCCTTTAAGGAAGAAGTAAATTCCAACTTGCAAAACCAAGGAGCTGCCATCCAGAAGCTAGAAAATCAAATTGTGTATTTGTCTAAGCAAACCCCTGGACCAAGCGTTTCTCATGGTGCCAAGGCTATTGCAAGGGAAGAATGTAAGGACATAACCCTCAGAAGTGGAACGAAGCTAAAGGAGATCTCAAAGGAAACCACAGAGGATGAAGCAAAGGAAAATGTGAGAGACAAGGAACAGGGACAATCTTCTACACCTTCTGCAACAAAAGAAAAAGAAAAAGAGGTCCTGAAGCCTTATACACCCAAGGCACCATATCCTCAACGTTTGATGAAAAGAGAAAAAGATGCCAATTCTCCAGATTCTTGGAGATTTTCAAGAAACTTCAAATCAACATTCCGTTTGCTGAGGCAATAGAGCAAATGCCACTCTATGCAAAATTCTTAAAGGAATTAATGACCAAGAAGAGAAGCTGGAGAAATGAGGAAACTGTGTTGTTGACTGAAGAATGCAGTGCCATCATTCAACACAAATTGCCTCGGAAATTGAAGGATCCAGGCAGTTTCCAAATCCCTTGCATCATAGGAGAAGTCATGGTGGAGAAGGCCTTATGTGACTTAGGGGCCAGTATCAATTTGATGTCTCTAACCATGATGAGAAGAATGAAGATTGAAGAAGCCAAACCAACAAGAATGGCCCTCCAATTGGCAGATCGAACTTTTAAATTCCCTCATGGAATAGTTGAGGATTTGTTGGTGAAAGTGGGAGATTTTATATTCCCTGCCGATTTTGTGGTGTTAGATATCGAGGAAGAAGCCAAAGCCTCGATAATCCTGGGAAGACCCTTCCTGGCTACTGCTGGAGCTATCATAGATGTCCAAAAGGGTGAACTCACTCTCAGACTACATGATGAGAAATTGGTGTTCAATGTATTCAAGGCAATGAGCTATCCATCAGAATCACTAAGGGAATGCATGAGGGTGGATGTAGTGGACATTGCAGTACAAGAAACCTTTGAGGAAACAACAAAGGAAGTGGCAGAGGAGGAGTTCACCGATGACATGGAAGTGAGGGACATTAAGGCTGCTGAAACAACCATGCCAAGCATGCCAGAAAGAGTGAAGGAAGAGAAGGAAGCACCAAAACCTGAGCTCAAAGCATTGCCCCCTAATCTCAAGTATGCATACTTGGGTAGTGATGAGAGCCATCCTGTTATCATTAGCTCTGCCCTGAGCCAAGAACAGGAAGAAAAATTGATCAAGGTGCTACAAACCCATCAAGATGCCATTGGATGGACCCTAGCTGATTTGAAGGGGATAAGTTCATCCATATGCATGCATAAGATCTTGTTAGAAGAAGATGCTAGACCCTCCATTCAAGCTCAGAGAAGATTGAATCCCTTCATGAAAGAAGTGGTACAAAAGGAGGTCATGAAGTTATGGCAGGCAGGGGTAATCTACCCAATTTCTGATAGCCCATGGGTTAGTCCCATCCATGTAGTTCCCAAGAAAGGTGGGATAACTGTGGTGCCAAATGAGAGGAACGAACTCATACCCACAAGAACTGTCATTGGATGGAGGATGTGCATAGATTACAGGAAGCTCAATGAAGCCACCAGAAAAGATCATTTCCCACTCCCATTCATGGATCAGATGCTTGAAAGGCTTGCAGGACATGCTTACTATTGCTTTCTGGATGGATACTCAGGCTATAATCAGATAGTAGTTGATCCAAGAGATCAAGAGAAAACATCATTTGTTTGTCCATATGGAGTTTTTGCTTATAGACGCATGCCCTTTGGATTGTGCAATGCACCTGCCACTTTCCAAAGATGCATGCTGTCCATCTTTTCGGACATGATTGAAAAATTTATTGAGGTTTTCATGGATGATTTTTCTGTGTTTGGAGATTCTTTTCCTAGCTGCCTACACCACCTTGCCTTGGTGCTTAAGAGATGCCAAGAGACCAACCTAGTATTAAACTGGGAAAAGTGTCATTTCATGGTCACAGAAGGAATAGTCCTTGGCCACAAAATCTCTAATAGAGGCATTGAGGTGGACAGAGCTAAAGTGGAACTCATTGAGAAACTACCTCCACCAAGTAATGTCAAGGCAGTTAGGAGTTTTTTGGGACATGCTGGCTTTTACAGAAGGTTTATTAGAGACTTTTCTAAAATAGCCAAACCTTTGAGTAACTTGCTTGTCTCTGATACACCCTTTGTATTTGATAAAAATTGCATACTAGCCTATGAACTTTTGAAGCAAAAACTTTCCTCTGCACCTATCATTGCCCCACCTGATTGGAACTTACCTTTTGAGCTGATGTGTGATGCATCAGACCTTGCTATTGGGGCAGTGTTAGGACAAAGGAAAGACAATTCGGTACATGTGATTTATTATGCCAGTAAAGTCTTGAATGATAACCAAAGGAATTACACAACCACTGAAAAAGAACTATTGGCAATAGTCTTTGCATTTGACAAATTTAGATCCTATCTCATTGGATCTAAAGTCATTGTCTTCACTGATCATTCAGCTTTAAAATACTTACTTGCTAAACAAGAATCTAAACCAAGACTTATTAGATGGGTTCTTTTGTTGCAGGAATTTGACATTGAAATCAAAGACAAGAAGGGTGTAGAGAACAAGGTAGCAGACCATTTATCAAGAATACCATGTGAAGAAGGAAGCATACAAAGCACACATATAAATGAATGCTTTCCTGATGAACAACTCATGGTAATTCACAAAGCACCCTGGTTTGCAGATATAGCAAACTTCAAGGCCACTGGGAGTTTGCCGTTGGAATTTAACAAGCATCAAAGGAAGAAATTGGTAAATGATGCCAAATACTTCATCTGGGACGAACCATACTTGTTCAAAAAATGTTCGGATGGCATACTCAGAAGATGTATATCAGAGGAAGAAGGAAGGGAAGTCTTATGGGACTGCCATGGCTCCACTTATGGAGGACATTTTGCAGGAGAAAGAACAGCAGCTAAGGTGTTGCAGTGTGGTTTTTATTGGCCTACTATCTTCAAAGATGCAAAGGAACTAGTGAAGCACTGTCATGAATGCCAGAAAGCGGGGAACCTGCCAAGAAGAAATGAAATGCCACAACAATTCATTCTGGAACTTGAATTGTTTGATGTATGGGTGATAGATTTCATGGGACCCTTTCCCACCTCATACTCAAATAATTACATTCTTGTGGCAGTAGACTATGTCTCCAAATGGGTTGAAGCAATAGCAACTCCAACCAATGATAATAAGGTAGTCATGAACTTCCTCAGAAAACACATTTTTTGCCATTTTGGGGTTCCAAGAGCAATCATCAGTGATGGAGGAAGCCACTTCTGCAACAAACCATTAGAGGCATTGCTTCTAAAATATGGAGTCAAACACAAGGTAGCCACACCATACCATCCACAGACAAGTGGGCAAGCAAAAATATCTAATAGGGAACTCAAAAGAATCCTGGAAAAGACTGTGGGAACTTCAAGGAAGGACTGGTCGATTAAGCTCGATGATGCTCTTTGGGCATATAGGACAGCTTTCAAAACACCAATTGGAATGTCTCCTTACCAACTAGTATATGGAAAAGCTTGCCATTTGCCACTGGAGTTGGAGCACAAAGCATTCTGGGCCTTGAAACTCTTGAACTTGGACAGCAAAGCTGCTGGAGAAAGAAGGATGTTGCAAATTCAAGAGTTGGAAGAATTCAGAGGTGAAGCTTATGAGAATGCCAAAATTTACAAAGAAAGAGCAAAGAAGAAACATGACAGCAACATAGCCCCAAGGAAATTTGAAGAGGAACAAAAAGTATTGCTCTACAATTCTAGGCTGAAGCTATTTCCAGGGAAGCTAAAATCAAGGTGGTCTGGACCATTCCTTATCACCAAAGTCTCCCAATATGGACAAGTAGAAATCATGGAAGAAAAGTCACAACGAACCTTCACTGTGAATGGTCAAAGACTCAAACATTACTTGGGAGATGTGGAGGAGAAGGACAAGGTTAAATATCACCTCAACTGAAGCTGACCGTCAAGCTAATGACGTTAAAGAAGCGCTTGTTGGGAGGCAACCCAACCTGAGGTAATACTCTTTTGCTGTTCCTTTTATTTGTTTCAATAAAAAGGTGAAGTAGTTTCTGTGCATTGCAAAGAATTAAGTTTGGTGTTTCACACCAAACAATGAATCCGTGAATCAATAATTCAAAGGGAAATTGTGACTCTAAGTTTGGTGTTCCACCATACAGATCAACTGAACACAACAACCTTTGAATTATATGTAAGGAATAACCATTCTAAGCAATCACAGAAATGCTTAAAATCCTTAGCAGTGACTTCATTCCAAGGAGAATTCAAGGATTCAAAGAGCAAAGGAGTAAGTAGGAGACTAAGTTTGGTGTTCACACACCAACGTAAGACTCAGACACTTGCCCATATATAGTGAGCTAACCATTCAAGTGCTTGAGAAGCAAGCAACTTCATCACTTTTTGCAGGAAAGGAAACAAGGATCTTAGAAAGAACATGAAGCAACAACTAGAAAAAGAAGAAGAAATCAAATTGTTTCCTGACAACAAAGAGAAAACAAGAAATTTCACAAGGTGGTGTTGTTCTGTGATCATTCTTTAAAAGGCAAACAAAAGCATGCTTGTTCTGGTTTAAACTCCAATTGTTGGATCTTTCTAGAATGTGAAGTTTTTAGTATGTTTGTCTGTTTATTGCTTTGAATAAAGTGAATGCCTAGATGTTGGGATATAACTTCACCTTCTTAAACAAATGCATGCCATGCTTGTTCTGTTTCCAAAAATAAAATAAAAGTTTGAACAAAAGTAATTTGGCTCAATTAGTGACAAATCAAGTAGAATTAAGTGGTGGTATGCATGCTTGATTGTTTAGTCAGCTCACTAGAAATTGAGTGTAGAATTATCATTTTTGTGTAGAAGTTGAATATTGTCTATGGATCTTGATTAATAAATGTCCTTGGCCATGAAAAAGAAAGAAAAAGAAGAAGAAAAAGCCACTGAAAAGGGCAATCAAAAAGCAAAAAGCAAAAAAAATTGAGAAAATAAGCTAGGCACCAATGGTTTGAACTTCTGAGACATATGCCTGTGGTGTTTATGTACTAGGATCTGCTTGGATGAATAGGTTCTGTGGAGTGTTTCAACACTTGGTAACTTGGGTTAACTAACCCGGGATTATCAACCAAAAGTCCATTATCAAGAGCAACCTAGCTACTGATGACAAGTCATCATATACCTATTTTTCTATGCTTTTTCATACAAGAAATTGATGATTAGTGCTTAAATATTGCATTCTTGTGTACTTAATTGGAAGATTTCCTTGATCTTTTAATTTTATAAATCTTGTAGGAAATAAGAAGAAAAAGAAGCAAAGAAGCACAAAAAAAGGAGAAAAAAAGAGCTTTGGGGTACATTTTGAAGTTGGGTACACTTTGGAGCTTTAGGCCACGCTTTTAAAAGCGTGGCCCATGACCAAATCAAGAAAGGAAGCAGCCAGCACGCACACGATCCTGCCCTTGCCAAGGGCAGGGCAGAATCGTGATGCAAAGTGTGGTTGGAAGCAAGAATTTTCGCTAAGTTAAAATCTGGCCGCACACAGCATGACCATGCCTACTTCAAAGGGCTATAACTTGAGCTACAGACGTCCAATTGATGTGCTTCCAGTTGCGTTGGAAAGCTGACATTCAGAGCTTTCCAACGATATATAGCAATCCATATTTGGCGCACAATTGAGGCAAGAACGAAAGGCATCTTTAAGGGCCATGAGAAAGCAAGAAACTAGGCCTTACTTTGGTGCCAAGAAAGCCAAGGAAATTAAGTAGCGTGTGTTTCGGCCATGGTTCGAACTTGGGACATCAAAGTGAAAACACTGCCCTGCCCTCCGCGAGGGCAGGGCAGCATTTGGGTTGGTGCACAAATCTGGCGCACCATGGCACGTTCTGGCAGCATCTGGCGCACCATGGCACGTCCCTGGCAGCATCTGGCGCACCAACCTCAATCCTGGCAGCACCAAAATTTCCTGCCCTGCCCTCTGCGAGGGCAGGGCAGCATCCTATGCACCAAGCTCAATTCTGGCGCACCAATTTTCAATTCTGGCGCACCAATTCCTGATTCTGGCAGCACCAAGGAATTTCTGGCAGCACCAACTTTTCTGCCCTGCCCTTGGCGCGGGCAGGGCAGCATCTCATGCACCAAGGACGCACCACCATGCACCAATTTTCTGCCCTGCCCTCCACAAGGGCAGGGCAGCCTCCTAGAAGCAATTTTCCTTCATGGGCTGAAATTGAATTAAAAACCTAATTTAATTCAATTCTTCACCAATTGAACCAAGGCCATCCAAAACCCATTTCTCCTTAAAAATCCAAAGCAAGCTAAGCCCACATCATCACTCAAAGGCACATGGATCAATTAAGTTAGGATTTTCATTTTTGTAATTTGTTTTAATTTCATTTTCATTTTATTTTGTAAAGCCTATATAAGGCATCACTTCCATCTTTGTAAGGAGGCCGGCTCCATTAGGAATAGATAGCTCTCTCTCTTAGTTTTCATTGCTGTTTTGGAATTTTGGATTGGGAAGGAAGGAATTCTGTTTCATTCCTGATTTGAGATTCATCTTGTTCTCTTACTGCATAACACAATTTTCATTTGCTGTTTTAAATCTTCTTCTTCTGCAATCTGTTCTTTTAATTTTCTTCTGTAATTATTCTCTGTTGGATCAAGGAAGGGATTGAGATCTAGATTTGTTTTCTAGTCTCCTCCACCCCTGAGATCTTCAACTTTCCCTTAGCTATTGAAATTGAGCTGCACTTTACTCTTCTGCTACGTTTACTTTTCTGAAATTTCCTTTCCTGCACTCTGCACTTCCATATCTTTATTCACATTGAGCTTGATTTAATTTCCTGCACATTTAAATTTTCTGCAATTTAAATTTCTAGTTGCTTAATCTATTGCTCTCTTTAATTTCCAGCACCCACTCCCCTTTATATTTGATGCAATTTATATTTCTTGTCATTTAAGATCCTTGCAATTTACATTTCTTGCTATTTAAGTTACTTGCAATTTTACTTTCTGCACTTTACTTTTCCTTGCTATTTACTTTCTGTTGGTTACACTTCATCCAAATTCACTTCAATGTTAGCTTGACTAAACTAATCACCCACTAAAATTGCTTGATCCATCAATCCCTGTGGGATCGACCTCACTCTTGTGAGTTATTATTACTTGATGCGACCCGGTACACTTGCCGGTTAGATATGTGTGTTGGAAATTCATTTTTCCACAAAAACACCATCAAGTTTTTGGCGCCGTTGCCGGGGATTGATTAGATCAACAATGATTAAGTGGGTGAGAAGTCTAGATCAAGCATTTTCTTTTTTTTTTGTTCTTTGTTTTAAAGTTGAAACCAAGGTGTTTGTGTTTTTGCCTTACTAAGCAAAACTCATATCTGATATGAGTAATTCCAATTTTCATTGGTGTTGTGTTCTACAAAATTCAAATGGAGTTCACCTCATCTTTTAATCAATCAAACTTCATAGGATATTGCCCACCATCACAATATGATTCAAGTCATTATTCTAATGATAGTTGGGAATATCACCAAGAAGATACAGATTCTGGGCACTCCAATTCATGGAGCTATGCTTCAGAACCACAAGATGAGAAAGAAAGTCATATGGGATATTTCCCTCCACCACAAAATGATGCAAGTCATGATTCTAATGGTGGCTGGGAAGGGAATTCTAGTGCTCCATGTGATATTCATCCAAAGACATCATCACTTGACCAAACTTCAACAGAAAGCCCCTTTCAAAACTCACCACCCACACAAACTTCCATGAACCACTCAAGGTTCTCAAAGCTTGAGTCCATGTTCAAAAAATATGAGGAGGAGACAAAGAAATTATGGAAAAGAAAAGAAAACTTCTTCACAAACATGAAAGTGCACGTAGCTCAAGTGGTGAGTGCAACGAAAAAGGAGGAAAAACAAGAGGAAGAGGCTACTGCATCAAGTGAAATTGCAAAGAAGGAAGAGGTGGTGGAAACATTTGAACCTAAAACTGCACTTGAGATGACAAGAGAACCTGAACACTCACAACCTCCTCAAACTCCCCTGGACCAAAGATGCTCAACACTGATCGAAAAATATGAAGAGGAGATGAAGAAAGCTTGGGAAAATCAACAAACCTCCTCCATGAAAGAGCTATTAAAGCAAATGTTGAGTGTAAAAGAGGAAGTGGAGGAGCGAGAAAGTGAGGAAGTCATTCCAAACTCAAGTAAAACAGAGAGGCACATGAAGGAAAAGCTCATTGAACCACCAATTCAAAAGGCTCTGGATGAAGATCAAACTCCAAAAATCACACAGCAACCATGTCTTGACATCCAAGAAGTGAAGGCAACTAACAAAAGCACCAATCCTGCCCCTGATCAAGCAAGCAAGCTCAACCAAGCCAATTTCAAAAGAAAGCTTGCTGAGAGGAAATCAAGAAAGGGGACAAAAGCTGAAACTTCTCCCCCCTTGAAGTCATTCCTCTTAACCAATTGGAAGAAGAGGAAGAAAGTGAAGAACAACATGTCAAGCTAATGACACTAAAAGAGCACTTGTTGGGAGGTAACCCAACCGTAGGTATAATTTCTTCTCTTCTTTGTTTTCGTTCTTTACTTTGTGTAAATTCAATAAATGGGCATATGGTTACATTCTAAGTTTGGTGTTGTCTTGCAACAACTTGTTTTCAATCTTTTTGGATGATTGCATCAAATCAAAAATGGAAGTGACATACTAAGATTCTAAGTTTGGTGTGCCACTTAATTCTCTATGCAATTCATTAAGCAACACCACTTGTCTGCATAATCATAAAGCCTTTGCAGTGTTGTTTTTCTTTTGGTTTGACATTTTATTATTCTGTTTACTTTAGTTATTTCCTTATTTTTAATGCTTCCACTTATTTTGCTCCTTAACTGTCTTTGTTAATATATCACCAAGAGATCTTTATTCATGACATATTCTTGGCTTGGTGATTGTATTCAACAAATAACAGTTTCTTTTGTTTAGTTTTAGTTCAAATAAATTGACATATGGTTGCATTCTAAGTTTGGTGTTGTTATGCAACAAAATTTTATTCTAATTCTTACAAGACACTTGCATTAATTCCAAGTGAAAGTGTCACACTAAGTTTGGTGTGCCACTTATCTTTTATGCAATGTATTGTGCACACCTTCTTATCTATGCAATCAAAATGTCTATGTCTCTTGTGCCTTGATTGTTATCTTTCATTTTGCTTGCTTAAAACACATGTGCTACTAACATTGCATTGTGTAAGACATTCATGATCCATCTTAAGCCCCATAGCCATTGTTCTAATTATTGCTTGAGGATGAGCAAGCACTCTAAGTTGGCAAGGGAAAGGGAAGAATTGGAGAAAAAGGACAACAATAATGAAGATGAACTACAAGGTTGTAAAGTTCCTTTTCCTCTCCTTTGTTTCCGGTCACTTAAATTGCATGATTGTCTTCATCTTTTCTGTTTACACATGTGTATGAATAAAGCATAGCTTGAATTTTGAATTATAATATGGTGCTATACCATTATGACTACCAACTTGAGCTTTGTGAATTCAAAAGCAGTAAAGCATCATGATCATAAACAAACAAGGCATTAAAGAAGAATTTAGCATGTGCATACAAGTATTGGAAAGCTAGTATGATTAATTGTTGCTCAATTGCATTGGATTTTATTTAATTGAAGTTTTTCATCTAGTACATTTTGTGAAATCTTTTGAAACCATGAAAACCTTGAAGAAGCAAATACAATTAAAGCAAGAAAAGAAAAAGGGAAAGAATGAGAAAGTTGAAGGCTCTGAGTACCAATGGCAATTTATTTGCTAAGTGCTTGTGGTGTTTATGTATCAAGCCAAATGCTTGAAAACAAAACACTTAGAAGTCAAGGCTAGGCTCAAGTGCAAAAGCACTCCCTCAAAGCTCAAGGCTCTGAGCATCAATGATTAGAGAGTCAAGAAAAGAAAAGAAAAATGAGCTTAATGAAGTCCTCTAATTAAATGCTTGTGGTGCTTATGTATCAAGTGGTAATACTTGAAAACAAAGCATTTAGAAGTCGTAGCTTTGTTATTAACTCATGGGGCAAAGCACCCAAAAGGAGAAAAAAAAATCAAAAGCTTGTTTCAAGGAAGAATTATAAGAAAAAGATTTCATAAAATAAGCTAGATAGAAGCATCAATCATTTACATCTCTTTTGTAATTGTAGCATGCATAGAAAACTAGCTTGCCATGAACATTAACTTGCTACTCTTCTTACCTTGGATTGTCAATTTCTATTGCATGATTCTTTTCTTGCTTGGGGACAAGCAAGGTTTAAGTTTGGTGTTGTGATGACAAGTCATCATATACCTATTTTTCTATGCTTTTTCATACAAGAAATTGATGATTAGTGCTTAAATATTGCATTCTTGTGTACTTAATTGGAAGATTTCCTTGATCTTTTAATTTTATAAATCTTGTAGGAAATAAGAAGAAAAAGAAGCAAAGAAGCACAAAAAAAGGAGAAAAAAAGAGCTTTGGGGTACATTTTGAAGTTGGGTACACTTTGGAGCTTTAGGCCACGCTTTTAAAAGCGTGGCCCATGACCAAATCAAGAAAGGAAGCAGCCAGCACGCACACGATCCTGCCCTTGCCAAGGGCAGGGCAGAATCGTGATGCAAAGTGTGGTTGGAAGCAAGAATTTTCGCTAAGTTAAAATCTGGCCGCACACAGCATGACCATGCCTACTTCAAAGGGCTATAACTTGAGCTACAGACGTCCAATTGATGTGCTTCCAGTTGCGTTGGAAAGCTGACATTCAGAGCTTTCCAACGATATATAGCAATCCATATTTGGCGCACAATTGAGGCAGGAACGAAAGGCATCTTTAAGGGCCATGAGAAAGCAAGAAACTAGGCCTTACTTTGGTGCCAAGAAAGCCAAGGAAATTAAGTAGCGTGTGTTTCGGCCATGGTTCGAACTTGGGACATCAAAGTGAAAACACTGCCCTGCCCTCCGCGAGGGCAGGGCAGCATTTGGGTTGGTGCACAAATCTGGCGCACCATGGCACGTTCTGGCAGCATCTGGAGCACCATGGCACGTCCCTGGCAGCATCTGGCGCACCAACCTCAATCCTGGCAGCACCAAAATTTTCTGCCCTGCCCTCTGCGAGGGCAGGGCAGCATCCTATGCACCAAGCTCAATTCTGGCGCACCAATTTTCAATTCTGGCGCACCAATTCCTGATTCTGGCAGCACCAAGGAATTTCTGGCAGCACCAACTTTTCTGCCCTGCCCTTGGCGCGGGCAGGGCAGCATCTCATGCACCAAGGACGCACCACCATGCACCAATTTTCTGCCCTGCCCTCCACAAGGGCAGGGCAGCCTCCTAGAAGCAATTTTCCTTCATGGGCTGAAATTGAATTAAAAACCTAATTTAATTCAATTCTTCACCAATTGAACCAAGGCCATCCAAAACCCATTTCTCCTTAAAAATCCAAAGCAAGCTAAGCCCACATCATCACTCAAAGGCACATGGATCAATTAAGTTAGGATTTTCATTTTTGTAATTTGTTTTAATTTCATTTTCATTTTATTTTGTAAAGCCTATATAAGGCATCACTTCCATCTTTGTAAGGAGGCCGGCTCCATTAGGAATAGATAGCTCTCTCTCTTAGTTTTCATTGCTGTTTTGGAATTTTGGATTGGGAAGGAAGGAATTCTGTTTCATTCCTGATTTGAGATTCATCTTGTTCTCTTACTGCATAACACAATTTTCATTTGCTGTTTTAAATCTTCTTCTTCTGCAATCTGTTCTTTTAATTTTCTTCTGCAATTATTCTCTGTTGGATCAAGGAAGGAATTGAGATCTAGATTTGTTTTCTAGTCTCCTCCACCCCTGAGATCTTCAACTTTCCCTTAGCTATTGAAATTGAGCTGCACTTTACTCTTCTGCTACGTTTACTTTTCTGAAATTTCCTTTCCTGCATTCTGCACTTCCATATCTTTATTCACATTGAGCTTGATTTAATTTCCTGCACATTTAAATTTTCTGCAATTTAAATTTCTAGTTGCTTAATCTATTGCTCTCTTTAATTTCCAGCACCCACTCCCCTTTATATTTGATGCAATTTATATTTCTTGTCATTTAAGATCCTTGCAATTTACATTTCTTGCTATTTAAGTTACTTGCAATTTTACTTTCTGCACTTTACTTTTCCTTGCTATTTACTTTCTGTTGGTTACACGTCATCCAAATTCACTTCAATGTTAGCTTGACTAAACTAATCACCCACTAAAATTGCTTGATCCATCAATCCCTGTGGGATCGACCTCACTCTTGTGAGTTATTATTACTTGATGCGACCCGGTACACTTGCCGGTTAGATATGTGTGTTGGAAATTCATTTTTCCACAAAAACACCATCAGCTACAAAACATTTAGTTACACAAAGAGGTGCTAGGCATCAATGTCTCAAGAAGAAATGTGAACTAAAATGCCTGTAGTGGATATGTGTAATGCACTGATAAGAAAAAGAAAATTGCCAAAGGCTTGTGCTACACATGACACTGAGCAAACAAGGAGCAAAGAGCTCTAAGAAAAAGAAAAACAAAGAAAGGAAAAAGTGCCAAGGACATAAGAATAACAAGAGGCCATAGCAGTGTTTGATGGATGCAATGAAAAAGTGATAATCCTACTTGATAAGTATGAAAAAGTGATGCTGCAACTTTCTGTATAAAACCCTTCTGATGAGCTTCAAATGCTTGCTAATATAGCCAATGTAATTGCCTTTTGTTTCATACTTTCTTCTCAGATAACTCAGGACTTGCTTAGGGACAAGCAAGTATTAAGTTTGGTGTTGTGATGCCAAGGCATCTTAGGCTAGTTTCACTAGCATTTTTCTGTTAGTTTTAGTTGTTTTATGCATTTTTTTGAGCTTAAAGTAACCAGGAATGGTTAAATGAACAACAAAGCAATGAACCATCCAAAACATTATGATTTTGATGCAAATTCCATGAGTTTTTAGTGATATTACTTGAATGCTATGAATGGATGAATTCTCATGAAATTTTGCAAGACTTTGATGCAATTGTTTGGATGATTTCAGGGAAGAGAGGCTAGGCAAGGAAGCAACAAAATCAATGAAGGAAGCTTGAAATTCAAATGGGACGTTTAAGCTCCAGTTTAAGCCTAAACTGGAGCTTAAACGCCAAAATCATGAGAAGAGAGGAAATGCTGTAACTGGCGTTTAACCTCCAGTTTGACCTTAAACTGGAAGTTAAACGCCAGAATGAGAAAGGGCACTAAGAAGCATTCCACGTTTAACCTCCAGTTTGACCTTAAACTGGAGGTTAAAAGCCAGAATGATGATTTGAACCAAGGGAGCATTCCACGTTTAACCTCTAGTTTAACCTTAAACTAGAGGTTAAACGTGTTCGACACTTTTCTTTCTCACCAAGAAGCATTCCACGTTTAACCTCCAGTTTAACCTTAAACTGGAGGTTAAACGCCAGAAGCAAGAGAGACACCAGGAGCATTCCACGTTTAACCTCCAGTTTGACCTCAAACTGGAGGTTAAACGTGTTCGACCATTTCCTTCCTCCAGGGTGTTTTCTTCATTCCACGTTTAACCTCCAGTTTGACCTCAAACTGGAGGTTAAACGTGTTCGATCCAAATGGCCTCCAGGGGTTGCTTTCTTCATTTCCAAGTTTAACCTCCAGTTTAACCTCAAACTGGAGGTTAAACGTGTTCGATCCTAATTGCCTCCAGAGCTTGTTTTCTTCATTTCCAAGTTTAACCTCCAGTTTAACCTTAAACTGGAGGTTAAACGTGTTCGACTATGTACACTCCTGGGGTGCTTTCTTCCAATTCTACGTTTAAGTTTTAGTTTGACCTTAAACTGAAACTTAAACTTCAACTTAAACACCACTATTTGAAAAGGTTTCTGGGCCAATTATATTGAAGTTTAAGTTAGCAATTGAGCACAAATATTAACTTAAACTTATTATGGCATGAAACCCAATTGAATATCATGGTTTATGGGATTGGGCTTGAAGAATTGATGAGTCTGGAACTTCAATTTGTTGAGCCTTGTGTCATTACTTGTTTATCACTAAGTTTGCTCAGTGAATGTTGCAGAATTGGATCACAGCCTCATCAAGATTATGGACCATAAACCCAAGGCAAAAGGAAATCAAGGAAAGGCCTCAAAGCCCAAGAAACACAACAGAAGCTCAATTTAGAAAGTGTATAAATAGGATAGAATTGAAGTTAGTTGACACTTTTTGGACACTTTAGAATTTTTCATACTGTAATTGAATTGAGAGCTATGACTCACTAAACCCCTTTCATTGGGTTAGGGAGCTCTGTTGAAATTCAATGGATCAATAATAGTTTTATCTTCTTTTTCAATCTTTTCTCTTGAATTTTGTTAGAAAGCTTCTCGATCTAATTCCATTGGGTAATTGTCTTGGGAAAGAAATTACCCATAATTGGAATCCTTCGGAACCTTGGGAAAGGAATGGAGGATTAATGCTAGAGAAGTTTTCTCACAGTGAATTGGATTGGGGTTTGGATGGATATTGTGACATGTAATCCTACCAAATTGTGGTCCATGAAGCTGTGTGGTATAATCAGTGATCGAGCTTCATCTCTTCTTATGAACATTTAAACCAAGGGATTGGGAATTTGTTTGTTTTTAGAGAGAATTGGTGAGCCAAGGGATTGGGATCCAATCATATAAGATTGCCAAGCAAAATTCAATGAATGCATTGGTTGAGGAAGAGATAAAAATGTTTTGATTCGGAGATCTCAATATCTCCTAACACCCAATGAACACCTCTCTCTGATCTATCCTTTTCCATTTACATTCTGCAATTTCAATTTATGCAATCACCCCAATTCCCTTTTTAATTTCATCAATTTAACTTCTCGCACTTTAATTCTCGCAAATTAAAATTCAGTCATTTCAATTCCTTGCAAATTTACATTTCCCGCCAATTTACTTTATGCAATTCACACCCAATTCTTGATTCCGCTCAACTAATCAAACTTCTAATTCGAATTACTCATTCAACCAATCCTTGTGGGATTTGACCTCACTCTATTGTGAGTTTTTACTTGACGATAACCGGTGCACTTGCTGGAAGGAATTTTGCCGTTTGTGCAATTTCCCTTAATCGTAGCTATACCCAGTTATAGCGCATCAATGACCCTAACCCGTATCCACCATACCAACCACCTTATGAGCCAAATGAACCATACACAGAACCACCACCTCAATATACACCATCTCCTTATCATTATCAAGATGAACCACCTTCCTACCATGAACCCTTTCTCCCAACAAATGAACCATCCTATCCACCCCAAACCTCCATGGAAAAGCTGTTCATACCCTAGGTCGAAATGTCCGACCCGGGATGTTCTACAGACAAAGCGACCGACCTCTTCAGGTCAGGACAACCCGACCTCTTCTCAAAGAGTTCGGCCAAAGTCACAGGAAAGCCCAAACAAAGGGCCCAAATAGAGGAACACGTCCCAAATCCAAGGGCAGCCCAAAGCCCATAGGGATAAAGGCGGTTCCCTTAAAGATGACCTCACTTAAAGATAAGATAAGATAACTAACTTATCTTATCCACAGGAGGCCACATCTCACCATTATAAATACACTGGAGCACCCAGGTATAACTCACACTCTGATTCTACTCAATACCTGCTTAATACCCTTGCTAACTTAAGCATCGGAGTCTCTTGCAGGTACCCCCCACCCTCCGGGGACAAAGGATCAGCACCGCCACTAAGTCCAACAAGTCGGACACACCAGCTCCGGCCGACACCCACCTGCCGGACACGTCGATTCCGACCAACATAGACGATCTCATCCAAGATCGACCTACCGTTTCAGGTAACCCTCGGAACATTGGCGCCGTTGTCGGGGAACTTGGAAGTCATCCCATTGACATGGCAGATGACCATGACAACGACCATAATTCAGGTTTGGAAGACAGAACGCCGCATAAAAACGCGGATACAATACTCAAAGATACTCCATAAACCAATGGAGACAAAAATTCATCAAATCCAGGAGTAATAGAAGCACTTCAAAATCGATTGGAGCAACTCGAGAGAGAAGCCCAACATCAACGTGAAAAGGAGGAAGATCTACGCCGGGAGATAAGGCGGCGCAGAGAACTAGAAGATAAGCTTGTAAAACTCGAAGCCGATCTTAAAACTAAAGCTACTCGATCATCCACAGAAGATAGCTCTCAGAAAGATCAAGATCCATTCACCAGAGAAATTATGAAGACCAAAATTCCAAAAGATTTCAAGCTTCCGGATATGACTCTATATGATGGCACCTCGGACCCCAACCATCATCTCAGCAACTTCAGAAGTAGAATGTACCTCACAGATGCCTCATATGCAGTTCGCTGCAAAGCCTTTCCAACAACTCTCACCAAGACAGCCATTAAATGGTTTGACAACCTACCCCCAAAATCCATCTCGAGTTTCGACGACCTGGCCAAGAAGTTCCTGGCCCGATTCTCCATACAAAAGGACAAAGCCAAACACGCACCTAGCCTACTAGGAATCAAGCAAGGAGATCGGGAGAGCCTTCGCAACTACATGGAAAGATTCAACAAAACATGCATGGACATACAAAGTCTACCAACAGAGGCTGCCATTATGGGCCTTATAAATGGCCTACGAGAAGGACCATTTAGCCAATCTATATCAAAGAGATACCCTACATCCTTAGACGAAGTACAAGAACGGGCACAAAAATACATCAACATGGAGGAAAACTCTCGACTTGGCGAAACCTCAAGGTTCGGTTCTGCCTACCGAGATAAAGAATTCAAGAAAAAGGAAGATCACTCCGGAGAGAAAATCAAAAAATATCATAACTATACTCCTCTTAGGGTATCCTTGGTAGATGTTTACAAAGAAGTCTGCCATACAGAGAAAATCCCTCAAGCTCGGCCACTTAAAGGCAAAAGAGGAGGAGGAAATCGGAATGAATACTGTGAGTATCACCGACTTCGAGGGCATTCCACCAACGAATGCTTCGACTTGAAAAACGTCATAGAAAAACTAGTAAAAGAAGGAAAGCTAGATCGGTTTTTGGCTAATCGGGATGACGAGCCAAGAAAAAGAAGAAGGGATGAGGATGTTGGACGATCTGAACGATCATCTCGCACACCAGAAAGACACGTTCACGTAATACATGGCGGATTTGCCGGAGGAGGAATCTCCAAATCATCCCGAAAGCGACACCTCAAAGAAGTATACCACGTCGAAGGAAAAACGGAAGCCCCAGACATCCCAGCAATCATGTTTACCAAGGAAGACGCATCCGGAATCATCTCGGGACACGACGACCCCATGGTCATTACAATCATACAGGCAAACGCCAACCTTCACCGTACATTAATTGACCAGGGAAGCTCTGCCGACATCTTATTCAAAACTGCCTTCGACAAACTCGGTCTAGAAGAAAAAGAGCTAAGAGCATACCCGAACAGCTTGTTCGGACTAGGAGATGCCCCAGTACAACCACTGGGATACGTATCGCTGCATACAACCTTCGGAAAGGGGAACCAATCCAGAACACTCAAGATAGACTACATCGTGGTCAACGTAAGCTCAGCCTACAATGCCTTAATAGGTCGGACAACGTTAAATCAACTAGGCGCAATTATTTCAACCCCACATCTATGTATGAAATTCCCAACTGCGGAAGGGATAGCTACGATAAAGGTAGATCAAAAGATGGCATGTCACTGTTATAACAAAGGCCTAAACCTCCGAGGCGAAGGAGGAGAGTTCCACACAATCGAGCTCGGTGGAGTTCAGAGGCGAGAAGAATTCCGACCACAACCCGAAGGAGAAGTAGAAAGAATCCAGATCGGAGACACCTCGGATAAAACAACTAATATTGGCACGATCCTGAATGGAGACACAAAGGAATCACTAATACGGTTCCTACGAGATAATGTTGATCTCTTCGCATGGAAAGCTGCCGACATGCCAGGTATTGATCCCGAACTAATAAGCCACAAATTGGCAGTCTATCCGGGATCCCGGCCGGTACAACAAAGACGAAGAAAACTTGGACCAGAACGAGCCCAAGCTGTAGAAGAACAAGTACAAGCGCTATTTAAGGCCGGGTTCATAAGGGAAGTCAAATATCCACTATGGCTAGCAAACGTCGTCTTGGTGAAAAAGTCAAATGGAAAGTGGCGAATGTGCACCGACTACACCGACCTCAACAAAGCCTGCCCAAAAGACCCCTACCCACTCCCAAGCATCGACGCTCTAGTGGATGCTTCATCAGGATATAAGTATCTCTCATTCATGGACGCATATTCAGGGTACAACCAAATCCCCATGTATCCACCAGATCAAGAGAAAACCTCGTTCCTAACACCGAAAGCAAACTACTGTTACATCGTGATGCCTTTTGGTCTCAAGAACGCAGGAGCTACTTATCAAAGGATAATGAATAAAGTTTTCTCAGATCACATCGGAAAAATCATGGAAGTTTATGTAGACGATATGTTGATAAAGACGCAAAGCAAAGATACATTGTTATCCGACCTGACTCAAGTGTTTTACACTATCAGGAAACACAACATGCGGCTCAATCCCGCAAAATGCACCTTCGCAGTAGAAGCCGGCAAATTCTTGGGCTTCATGCTCACACAAAGGGGGATTGAAGCAAATCCAGACAAGTGTCGAGCCATACTCAACATGAAGAGCCCAACCTGTATCAAAGAAGTACAACAACTCAACGGGAGGTTGGCCGCTCTATCCCGATTCTTAGCAGGAGCTGCGATAAGATCTCTTCCCTTCTATGCTACTTTAAGAAAGGGAAAACAGTTCGAATGGACGACAGAATGTGAGCAAGCCTTCCTAGACTTCAAGAAGTTCTTAGGACGGCCACCTATCCTATCTCGGCCACGAGAAGGAGAACCGCTCATATTATATCTCGTAGTAGGGAGCCGGGCAATAGCCTCAGCACTAGTCAGAGAAGACAAACATGGGCAAAAACCCGTCTACTTCATTAGTAAAGCACTACAGGGATCCGAGCTGAACTACCAGAAAATAGAAAAGTTTGCCTACACTCTGATCCTCACATCCCGGCGGCTTCGCCCATATTTCCAAGCGCATACCATTAAAGTTCGAACCAACCAACCCATAAAAGGGATATTGCAGAAAATAGATCTAGCAGAAAGAATCCTACAATGGGCAATCGAGTTGTCCGAATTCGACCTTCAATACGAGGTGCGTACAGCAATCAAATCGCAACACCTGGCCGACTTCATCGCAGAATTTACGAACATCCCGGAAATCCCCATAGAATGGAACATATACGTAGACGGATCCTCGAATAAAACAGGAAGCGGTGCGGGTGTAATAATTGAAAGCAACCAAGGAACTCAACTTGAGCTCCCCCTTAAATTCGGATTCCCGGCCTCAAACAACCAGGCAGAATACGAAGCACTATTAGCTGGTCTGAAGCTGGCTAGGGAGGTTGGAGCTCGGAAACTCAACATCTACAATGACTCATAAGTCATCATCTCACAAATAACAGGAAGCTACCAAGCCAAAGATCCGACCATGAAAAAATATTTGGATAAAACCAAAGAACAGCTCGGACAACTCGGGGAATATAGGATCCGCCACAAACCTCGTGAGCAAAATGCCCAAGCTGACGCCCTTTCAAAATTAGCCAGCACCAAACCAGGGGGCAACAACAGAAGCCTCATCCAGGAGGTACTACAGAACCCGTCAATAGCGGAAGAAGAAAGAATCCTAGCCATAATAGGTCGGGATCAAGGATGGATGACCCCCATAATAAACTACCTCAAAACAGAAGAACTCCCTACAGATGAAAAGGAGGCAAAGAGGCTGAAAAGGGAGGCACAGTACTACACTATCATAAACAACACACTGTACAAAAGAGGGATATCAACACCTTTACTAAAATGCGTACCAACTTCCAACACAAAGGAAGTCTTGGAGGAAGTACACAGCGGCATTTGTGGTAATCATCTCGGAGCGCAAGCTCTCACCAAAAAGATACTCCGGGCGGGATTCTATTGGCCAACTCTACAAAAGGAGGCTACAGAATTTGTAAGGACATGTCCACCATGCCAGAAGCATGCCAACTTTCACATTGTCCCACCAGAAAAGCTCATCAGCGTGACCTCACCCTGGCCATTTGCGAAATGGGGACTCGACCTTCTCGGACCCTTCCCACAGGGATCGGGACAAGTAAAATTCCTCATAGTAGGAGTAGACTATTTCACAAAATGGATCGAGGCAGAACCCCTGGCCAACGCCACCGCTCAAAGAAGTCGAAAATTCCTATATAGGAACATTATTACAAGGTTCGGGGTACCATACTCCATCACCACGGACAACGGTACCCAATTTACAGAGGCAGGCTTCAGAAAATCGGTGGCCGACTTGAACATAAAACACCAGTTCACCTCCGTCGAACATCCCCAAGCCAATGGACAAGCCGAAGCGGCCAACAAAGTCATATTGGCCGGACTAAAGCGGAGGCTACAAGAAGCAAAAGGAGCTTGGGCCGAGGAACTCCCACAAGTCCTATGGGCGTATCGAACAACCCCCCATTCTACTACAAACGAATCACCATTTCGACTGGCATACGAAGCGGAGGCAATGATTCCAATAGAAATCGAAGAAGGATCTCCCCGAGTAGTCCACTACAATGAATGAGCAAACTCTCAACTTCAGAGAGAAGAGCTCGACTTGTTACCCGAAATCCAAGAAAGAGCTCGGATCACGGAAGAAGCTCTAAAATGACGAATGGCTTCCAGATATAATCTAAAGGTAGTGCTGAGAAGCTTCACAGATAATGATCTCATCCTAATTAGAAATGGCATTAGAACAGCTCGACCCGGAGAAGGAAAGCTGGCAGCAAACTGGAAAGGACCCTACCGAGTCATTGAAATACTAGGGAAGGGCTACTACAGACTGTTCGAGCTTGATGGACGAGAGCTTCATCGATCATGGCACGCCTGCAACCTAAGAAGGTACTACAGTTAGAAAAGGTAAAGGATCTCACTAAATGGATGCGCTCTTTTTCCTGAAAAGGTTTTTTAATGAGGCACCATGTAGAGACCTAGATCATACCCGACTTAAAGGGACAAGAAAAATCCCACATGTATATATTTGCATTTTTTCTTTGAATAATGTTTACTTAGATATTCTACAAGATTCCAAGATGCATTAATCTGAAGTATTCATCATCCGATTATAAAGCAACAGGTCGGCAGAAAGTGAAAAACAAATTCACTACGCGACCACGATAAAAACAATCGTCCGATAAAGTGAAAACGTGATTCACCCAAAGGACGATCTAAAGACGCCAACCATTTTCTACAAATCGGCAAAGATGAACACAGAATAATGTAAGAAGTTATCGAAAGCAATCCAAAAAAAAGAACCTGACGAGGTCTTATGGATAGCTAATATACTAACTTAAAAGACTGGCCGACGTTCAGAAGTCAGACCAAGTCAACCCAAGTTATAAGTAAACCCTGGAAAGAGGTCTGGCCAACCCTATTAAAGAGGGTTACTTTAACTTAGAAGGGCCTGACATAACAAAGTCAGTCCCAAACTAAAAAGTTATACAAGTAGTCCCTGAAAGAGATCTGACAAAGATCCAAGAAAGAGGACTACAAAAAATAACTTAAAGGAGACCGACATAACCAAGTCGGACTCCTATCACTAAAAAGTTATACAAGTAGTCCCTGAAAGAGATCTGATAAAGATCCAAGAAAGAGGACTACGAAAAATAACTTAAAGGAGACCGACATAACCAAGTCGGACTCCTATCACTAAAAAGTTATACAAGGAGTCCCTGAAAGAGATCTGACAAAGATCCAAGAAAGAGGACTATGAAAAATAACTTAAAGGAGACCGACATAACCAAGTCGGACTCCTATCACTAAAAAGTTATACAAGTAGTCCCTGAAAGAGATCTGACAAAGATCCAAGAAAGAGGACTACGAAAAATAACTTAAAGGAGACCGACATAACCAAATCGGACTCCTGCCACTAAAAAGTTATTAAAGTAATCCCTGGAAGAGACCTGACAAAGGTCCAAAAAAGAGGATTATAGAAATAACTTAAAAGGGGACCAGCGCAAAAGAACCACCAAGAAACAAGTTGGACCCACAAGTCACAAACCTCAAAGGATCCAAGCTACAAACAATAAAACAAAGCAATCCGAAGAGGCCGAGATACAAGATTTCAAACATCAGTAGAAAACTGAAAAAATACCAAGTCAAAAAACTACCTATGTTACTCCGCAAAAGTTATAAGGCCCGGAAGGCCACTAAAACCTACCGTGAAGGGAAAGCGAGCTACCTTTTGTTTTTCAAAATAAAAAGTTGCTAAACAAGCAACTAGGAAATGTCAATGAAAAGTTTTAAAAGCCCACAAGCCGGGCCAACTACACATCCAGAAAGAGATCAGCAAACATTAGGAGCCTTCTTGGCAGCGTCAGGACAAGGGGAAGGAGGACGAGTCTGAAGGGACACGGCATCTACGGTTCCATCATCCCGATTCAAAATCTGGCAATCCGGATCAGATGTAATGGGAGGAACAGAGGAGGTCGACACCTTATGAGAAGGCGCTGGGGGAGGATCAGCCTCATCATCATCCTGGTCATCAGGGACAATCTTACCATCCCTCACGATATTGTCCAGGCTGATGAGAGTCAAGTCGGCATCAGGAGCAACAACCCGAAACTGCTCCATCAGGTTCTCGGAGGCAACAGTTACGCTACCCACAAGGTGACCCTGAAGCTCACCATAATTAACCCGAGCAGTTTCCAAATCCTCCCGAAGATGCATCAATTCCCTATAAGCCGAGACATAACTATCCTTATGTTTCAATGCCATGTCCTCGACCAGCTTCAAAGATGCAGCCAAGGCAATAGAACTGGCCTTCTCACCTTCCAACTCCTTCTCCACCTTTGCCAACTTCACCTCCAACTCCTCCTTCAGACCCTTGATCCGATCAAATTCTGATTTGGCCTCTTCCATGAAGGATTTTGTGGCATGAATCGGAATCCCCTAAACTGTCCGGAATATAGCCGCACCCATATGAGCCATCTTTACACTACTTTTGGTGATAAAATCCAAATGCTGAAGAAGAGAAACGTCGTCCATAAAAATCCCACCATAGGGGGCAATTTGCTGGTCAACAAATTCGATAGCATCAAAATCTGGGGCATCCAGGTTGAAGGGCTCAGATGTTTTTTGCTTCTTATTAGGAGGGGCACCAGGAGCTGCAGCAGAAGATTGTGGAGGATCGACCAGACGAACCCGAGGAATAGGAATTGCTTTCCTCGGCCCGGGAGAACTCGGAATAGGAGGTTTAACTGGAGCTTGGGAAGATCCCTCGCCGACTACTTTGGCCGAAATGTTTAAAGCAGCAGTTGCCTTCTTCGCCTTCTTGAAGGCCTTCATGGAGTCATTGTTCTTAGATATCTCTGGAAACACAAAAACAACCACGACAAAGAGTTACAAAAGAGGAACAAGAAAGGAAATAAATATAGAGGCAAGTCGGGCCAATAGACAAACAAAATACCCAAAACAGGCCGAACCAATGACGGATCATTCAGAAATCTCTTCGTATCCAAATGGGGAGGCTTCCCCCACAAATCCTCAAGAACGACTACAAAAGCACGCTCGACATCATCAAGCATCTCCCAAGTATAGCGAGATACTCTTACATCCTTCTGCCACTCTAGAGGAAAAGAGGGCTCGTCATTTTCATCAAGAAAAAAGGGGCGGGCCCCCTCAACAGCTCAAACTTTAAAGAAATAATTCTTGAAGTCCTTAAAGGACTCATCATACATCGCAAACACTTTATGGCCCTGGGCGGACCGGAAAGAAACCCAAGAAGCTTTCTTTTTTGAAGAGCCGCCAGGTTTGGCAGAAACAAACAAGTAAAGAAACAGAGTTTGGGAAGGTGTTACATCTAGTTCATGACAGAGAAGTTGAAAAATTTTAATAAAACCCCAGGAATTGGGGTGAAGCTGGGATGGAGCAATATTACACGACCACAACAGGTCGGTTTCAAAAGCAGTAAAAGGAAAAGTAACATTTAATTGGCTGAAAAAGTATTCATAGGCATAGAAGAAAGGACGCTCCCTCTCGATGGAAGTCGGAAAGCAAACCCTCTCATCAGAATCAGGAGCAACAAGCTCATAATCCCCCTTGCGAGCATTGTTCCCACAAATCCTATGACGCTTCCTCAGCTCTATGCAAAATTCAGCATCCACAACGGAAACACACAATAAAACAAGGGAGTCCAGCCAATCGGACATCCCCTCGGGAACTCTGGAAGACATCTCTACAATGTTATTGCAAGAAGACATGAAGCCAACTAAATCCTACAAAGTAAGAAAAAAGATAGGGGTTACTACAAACATCTCGGATAGGGAGAAAACAACTCGGTCAAAACTTCTCAGACGATGAAACCACGAAAAGGAAAACCCCAAGACTCAAACCAAAGTCCTGGGGCATCCTTTGGAGGCAGCAATAAAGCAAGGTTTCCAGAAAAGGTAAGAAACGGATGCATATTTTCTAAACCAGTATCAAAAGCAACCAGAAAGCAATAGTAAATTCCAAGAAAAATCGCAAAGAAGAAAGCCAAGGAAAACACATTTACAGTGACGAACGAACACAAGATCAAGGTTCAAGCTTTCAAACATGCAAAATCAGAAGCTTCACCAAAAAACTAAAGACGAAGCTACGAAAGAAGCAAGAAAGCTAGTACCAACCTGGAATGAGCAGCAAGCTTCAAAGAAACTGAAGATAGAAGACGAAATCTGGGAAAGCCTTCTCACAAAGAACGCGAACAAAGAGCGATGTCGAAGAGAGAAATGCGAAACTCCAGGCGACAACAAGAAGCTCCAGAAACGCCAAAACGACGCCGCAAACACAGAAAAAGGAGAAGCACAAAACAAAAAACAGAAGAGCGGAGAGAACGGAGAAAAGAAGTTATGAAAAGGGCGAAAGGAGAGAAACCGTTTCTGGGCTTTCGAAATTGAAATAAAGAGCCAAAGGGAAACGGGGCAATTAATGCTAAAATTAAGGAAAGCATTAAACCCTCGCACGTTCCCAAAGCGCCGATATAAAAGCGCGCGCTTTTAGAGGAAACGTTCTACATTCAAAAGTTGATACAAAGGAATCGACAAAATGCTTGAGATCGGCTTCACCAAAGAAGGACCGAAGTCAAAGACTTGGCCTCAAAAAAAAAGAAGACCGAGCTCAAGCAGGGGTACTGTTCATACCCTGGGTCGAAATGTCCGACCCGGGATGTTCTACAGACAAAGCGACCGACCTCTTCAGGTCAGGACAACACGACCTCTTCTCAAAAAGTTCGGCCAAAGTCACAGGAAAGCCCAAACAAAGGGCCCAAATAGAGGAACATGTCCCAAATCCAAGGGCAGCCCAAAGCCCATAGGGATAAAGGCGGTTCCCTTAAAGATGACCTCACTTAAAGATAAGATAAGATAACTAACTTATCTTATCCACAGGAGGCCACATCTCACCATTATAAATACACTGAAGCACCCAGGTATAACTCACACTCTGATTCTACTCAATACCTGCTTAATACCCTTGCTAACTTAAGCATCGGAGTCTCTTGTAGGTACCCCCCACCCTCCGGGGACGAAGGATCAGCACCGCCACCAAGTCCAACAAGTTGGACACACCAGTTCCGGCCGACACCCACCTGCCGGACACGACGATTCCGACCAACACAGACGATCTCATCCAAGATCGACCTACCGTTTCAGGTAACCCTTGTAATAAAAGCATTTCCTGATCTAAACTCTACTATACAAGCTCTCGCCGCCCAAATCGAACCACCAAATACCTTCAACAATCAACCCTCAAGCTCTGCAGCACTTCCTTTCCAACCACATAATGATCCACCCATTCCATCACCACCCATCCCATCACCACCATCCATGGAAGAGCACCCACATCCATCAATCCGAGAGCAAGATAATCCCAATTATGCTATTGATATGGAACAAGAGTCAAGGGATCATCTCAAGGAAACAGTAGATCAATTTCATGCAACCCTTCATCAATTGGAGCAAGCAATAAATCAATTACCTTCCATACATTCGGACACTCAAGGAACCCCCATGGCTTCATGTGGAGAATATAATGAAGAACGTAGCATGAAGGAGACACTAGAAACTCCAATAGACAATAAGGAGCATGACTTTGTACTGGAACAAGTGGAGGAAGCCGGAATTATTGAAGAAAAAGAGGAGGCAGTGGTTGAAGACTTAGGAGATGCTGAACCTCCATGGGAAAGTCCAGTTATAGAGCCTCCTTCAAAGACGTTTAAAACTGATGTTGAGGAGGGTGTACAACCTCCAAGGCATCTCATGATTGAAGATTTTGAAGGGGATGGTCAAGAGATGGATTCAATCATTGATGAATTCTTATCTACATTTGTGTCCTCTCCCATTGGACTTGACATGGAGATGAAAGAAGAAGAAGCACAACCTCCCATGCCCTTGGTGAACAATGAAGAAGAGATTGAATTGGAAGAAATCCACCAAGAGGAAGAGGTTGATATTGAAGAAGATTGCAAAGAGGTGGAAGATGTCGAAGAAGAGCACAAGAGAGTGGAGCTTGCACGTTCATTAGAAACACCTCCCCCTAAGTTGCCATCATCCTTCACAACATTCAAGTGGGTAAAATTCATATCCCTTAGCTTTCTAATTCCACTTGAATACGGGCTACTGGAGACGGATGGTCAACTTAGAGCTCTTTGTGGCATTAAGAGTAAAAGGAAGATGGTCAGTGGTAAGAATTATCCTGTAAGGTTCATTATAGTTGGAAGCTCAAAGTTTAAACGCAAAGGTTGGTATAGAGCTCAACTGAATGGGTCTAGGAAGTTGTTTGACCGTTTCGGTGAGAATTCAGACTGCTTGCCACCTGGATAGAATCATGATAATCAACTTGAAGATGGGTGTAGAAACAAGATTTGGGATCCAGGAATATATGAGGATCAACTTTGGGAGCTCGAAGCTTGTGGAGAACTTTATCAACGCTTGGTAAATTTACTTAGTATTGATAGAGCTTATTGGAAGTCCAAGCATTGGTGGAAGTTTCAGGATGAGTTCAAGCATAAGCCGCCATGACAAGGAGCTCGCCAAATGTCCAACTTAAGGACTTTAACTAAAAGTGCTGGGTGGGAGACAACCTACCATGGTATGATCGTTCCCTTTTTAGTTTTAATTTTAGTCTGTTTTTTGAATTTTTATTGAACCTGGAATTATTCATAACATCTGCATCAGCATTCTGCATTTTGCAACAAAAAAAACAGCACGCACGCGACGCGGCAACGTCGCTGACGCGTCCGCGTCGCAAGTGAATTAGGAAGAAAAGAAATTAAACAGAGAGTCATGCAAGAGCATGGCTGGAGGCATGCCCGTGGCACAAATCGCCCCACGCAACCGCGTCGCTGACGCATCCGCGTCACATGGAAAACATTCCTCCTACGCGTCCGCGTGACCTGGTAATCGACGTGAAAAGGGTGCATAGCCGAAAGTTATGCTGGGGTGGTGCTGGATTAGTGCTAGACGCACAATCCCTACCATGCAAACGCGTGCCTCACGCGTCTGCGTCATATTCCAATATTGGCCACTCACGCGATCGCATGACCCACGCGATCGTATCACCCATATTTTGGCAAAATAAGATTTTTGAACAGAGAGTTGTGCGAGCGCGAGGCTGCCCTCGCGCCAATCGCATAAAACGAGTCACGCGTCCGTGTGACCGATGCTACCGTGTTGTTTAACTTAAAGCGCAAGTCGTGCGAACGCGTCCCCCACGCATCCGCATCGCTTGCGCCGCACAACTTATCCAGATCAGCCAAATATCTTATCTTTTCTTCTCCAAATCTAAATCTTTTCTTTCCCTTCTTATTTCTTTCTTCCTTCCTTTCTTTTTCTTTCTTTTTTCTTTTAATTGGTGTTGGAAATTTATTTGGGTCATTATTTTGCTTGTGGATTGTTAAGAAATTATTTGACAATTATATATCATTTTTTTAAGGGTTCTTGCATGTTCAATTTAATACTTTTCATACCTTATTTAATATGCATGCTTTGTGTTTGTAAAAAAGCCCGTATGGCATTGTGCATCCTTCATTATTCTTTTCTTCTACTCTAATGCCTGTTTTTCACAAAACCCTTTCCAATATTTTATTAATTAAATTTGATTGTCAATACAAACGTTGTTGTTAGTTTCTCACGACTAATAATACATTAAGGCTTTTAATGCTTGATTTACACTACTCATGCCTTTGCCAGCATGCCAATAAACATCTTGCATTTAATTGCCTCAAATTATCATGCTATACTTCCATTGATGTCCTAATTTCATGAAATCACAACCATGTGTTAACGACATTCTTCTTTATTTTGGCATGATTATTACTCGTACTGCTCTCTCCCTTGCTCTATCCCTTTGACTTCATGTCCCTTTCCTTTCTCCCTTTTTCAGGATGGCCACCAAAAAAGGGTAAAGAGAAAGCCTCTAACAAGCCACCAGCGAAGAGCGGAACGACAGGAGCACCAGCTGAGGAACCACAACACCCGCCCACCTGCACAGCTTTGCATGCACCAAGGACGGTGCAATCTTTAAGTGTGGGGAGGTCGATACCGATCTCCACGGGTTAGTTAGTCCCTTCTCAACACCAATTTTTGTTTTTTATTGTTGCATTTGCATGTTTGATTGCATGTTTGTTTGATTTTGTGCATATATTACCATTACTTGGTTGAAGTAATATTTTCTTTTTCAAGAAACTTTTTATAGTATTTCACTAATTTAAATTAAAAAATTTTTAAAAAAAACTTGTACGAAGAAATATTATTTTGGAACATAGTTTAAAGCTCGAACATACAAAACCAGTGAGATTTTGAGCCTATTTGATTGATTGCATTTTATCAACCAATATATTTTATTTTTTTGTGTTATTCTCTCTAAAATTGTAATCTTTGTCTTGCTTAATTATATATTTTCACTATTTGATGTATGCATGTACTTATATGATTGAGGCCTTGTTTCACTAAGCTTACATACCCATATGGCCTTACCCTTTCCATTATCCTTTGCAAACCAATTTGAGCCTATTTTACCCATTTGTTCTTTACTTTAGCTCATTACTAACTCTAAGCGAAAAACAATAATGTCCTTAATTTAAATCCTTAGTTAGCTTAGACTAGTAAAAATACTCATGATTTAAGTATGTGGAAGTTGGATTTGAAAATATTTTGTTTGAGTAATTGGGTGTTGTATATTTTAGTGAAAATGTGCAAAATAATAGTTGAGCACATATTATTGCATTCAATACCTTAATCATATGCATTGAGAAAAATAAAAGAAAAATAATAAAAAAAAAGATAAGAGAAAAATAGAAAGAAAAAAAGTGAAAAAGAAAAAAAAAGCAAATAATAAAAGGGGACAAAATGCCCCAAAGTAAGTGTTAGTATCAATGCATATGTACTAAACTCAAATTTAGGATGCATGAATATATGGGAAACACAGTTAATGGGAAGTTAGATTTTGTATTTTAATTAAATGGATTGTCTTAAGTTAGGTGGAAAGTTTATGTTAATTAAGGATTCAGATTTTAGTCCACTTGGCCAAAGACAATCCTACCTTGACCCTAACCCCATTACAACCCTTAAAAGACCTCTTGATTTGTATATTTGTGCATTAAATTTTTGTTGATTGTTAGATGAAGAGCAAGCTATAGAAAGCAAGAGTAGTAGAGAATTGAGAGAATTGACCCTAGACACTTGAGAGTTAGAATGATATACACTACCAGTAAGGGTTCAGTGCTTAATTCTATGTTCCCTGCTTTCATGAGCTATCTTCTTCTTGCAAGTTATTTGTATTGTATTTTGTGATTTAAATTAGTGAAATCTAGTTCATATTTGTTCTTGAAAGATTTATTTACTTTTTCACCAAGTAGGTAGAATCATCTTTGCATGTAGTTGCATTCATATAGATAGGTTGCATTGCATACTCTCTATCATTCCTCTTCACTTCTTTATAGCTTCTCTTGAGCTTAGCATGAGGACATGCTAATGTTTAAGTGTGGGGAGGTTGATAAACCACTATTTTATGGTTTATCTTGTGCTCAATTGAGTGATTTTTATCAACTCTTTACCCAATTATTCATACTATTTGCATGAGTTTACATTCTCCTTCCTGATTTTGTGCTATGATTGAAAACATGCTTCTTTGGCCTTATATTTGCTAATATTAATCCTCTCTTATTACCATTAGATGCCTTGATATGTATTTTAAGTGATTTCAGAGGTTACAGGGTAGGAATGACTCAGAGGATGGAAAGGAAGCATGCAAAAGTGGAAGGAATACAAGAAGTTGAAGAAATTGCTAAGCTGTCCAGCTTGACCTCTTCGCACTCAAATGGTCATAACTTGAGTTACAAAGATTCAAATGATGCGGTTTCACTTGCATTGGAAAGCTAACATCTAGGGCTTCGCAATGATATATAATTTGCCATATCTGCCCCGAAGTTAGGTGACGCGAAAGCGTGAATGACGTGCCCGCGTCGCATCTACGAATTGTATCCCGCGCGAACGCGTGGACGACACCTCCGCGTCACTTTCCCGCGACCTGTACGGACCAGAAAGTGCTGGGAGTGACTTCGAGGCTATTTTTGACCCAGTTCTCAACCCAGAAAACACAGATTAGAGGTTGGGAGTGGAGCAGAATCAGATCATTCATTCATCATTCAATCATTACTCACAATTTGAGGTTTTAGATGCAGATTCTAGAGAGAGAGGCTATCTCCTCTCTCTTAGGATTTAAAAATTAGGATTTTTAGAAATTAGAATTTATTTCAACTCTTCACCAGGTTCAATAATTTATGTTTCTCTTCCACTTTTATTTACTCTGATGCTTTCATTTGTATCTGATTTGTGTTGCCCAATTGGCTTATGAACTTTTCATGTTAGGATTGATTTTCTTATTTAATACACATTATTGAGATGTTTTTAGATATATGATTCTAATTTAGCTTTCTACATTCTTGGTTTTGGTTAAGAAATCAGTAACTCAGGAGTTATTAGACTCAACATGATCAATAATTGTTATCTTTGCTAATTAGCTTGAACTTCAATAATCCCAATCTTTTTCTAGGAATTAACTAGGATTTGAAGATCAAACTAATTAGTCACTTGACCTTCCCTTGCACTAGCAAAGGTTAACTAAGTAGAATTAAGGTTCAATTTTCATCATCATTGATAAGGATAACTAGGATAGGACTTCCAATTTTTCATACCTTACCAAAAGTGTGTTTTACAGTTATTTATTTATTTTACAGGCTTTTACTTATTTTAATAGCAATTTAAAATTACTTGTTCCTCATCTTTAAAACCCCGATTTACAATCTTCATAACCAATAATAAGAACATACTTCCCTGCAGTTCTTTGAGAAGATGACCCGAGGTTTGAATACTTCGGTTATCAGTTTATTTAGGGGTTTGTTACTTGTGACAACCAAAACATTTGTAAGAAAGGTTGATTGCTTGGTTTAGTGACTATACTTACAACGAGAGTTTACTATAACTTCTAAACCATCAATCTCCAGTTCTTCACTTGTCTTCCTCAATGAATATGTCTCCTTCTATGGTAATTCCAGCTGAATTGTATAAGTGACATTTGAGATGAGAGAAAGCCAACCTTGCTTTGGTGGAAAGCTTTTCAGCTATCTTGTACAGTTCTTGAGGTATCACCTCATGTACTTCCACCTCAGTCCCAATCATGATGCAATGAATCATGATAGCTCTGTTAATGGTCACTTCAGACCGATTGCTAGTAGGGATGATAGAGCGTTGGATGAATTCCAACCATCCTCTAGCTACAGGCTTGAGGTCAAGCCTTCTTTGTTGAGTAGGCTTGCCTTGGGAATCTCTTTTCCACTGTGCTCCTTCCACACAGATGTCTGAGAGCACTTGATCTAGTCTTTGATCAAAGTTGACTCTTCTATTGTAAGGATGTGGGTCTCCTAGCATTAGCAGCAAGTTGAACGTCAACCTCACACTTTTTGAGCTAAAATCTAAGATTCTCCCTCGGACCATGGTACTCCAATTCTTGGGATTTGGGATCACACTAATGTCATGATTTTTCGTGACCCATGCATTAGCATAGAACTCCTGCACCATTAAGATCCCAACTTCTTGAATGGGATTGGTTAGGACTTCCCAACCTCTTCTCCGGATCTCTCTTTGGATTTTTGGATGCTCATTCCTCTTGAGTCTGAAAGGGACCTCAGGAATCACCTTCTTTTCTGCCACTATTTTATAGAAGTGGTCTTGGTGGGCTTTGGTGATGAATCTCTCCATCTGGAGGTGGCGGCTACGGCCTTTCCTTTCCTCTTTCTAGAAGATTCTCCAACCTTGGGTGACATAAGTGGTAATGTAAAGCAAAAAGCAACGCTTTTTCCACACCAAAATTAAAAGCTTTGCTCGTCCTCGAGCAAAAAATAAATAAAAGAGAAGAATGGAGTAGAAGAAGAAAAAAATAGATGGAGATGGAGGAAGAAGGCAATTCGGCCAAGGGGGCTTTCATGTGTATGAAGTGTGTGTATGAAGGGTTAGTAAGAGGGGGTATTTATAGGAGTAGGCAAGGTAGGTTTCGGTCATGGGTGGGGTAAATGGGAGGGAAATTTGATTTTGAAGTGGGTGGGGATTGGTGGGATTTATGATGGTTTTGGGGAAGTGATATGGATGTGATTGGGCTAGGGTTTATAGGGAAAAGTGTATGGGAAAGTGTGAAAAGAAAAGTGAAGAAGTGGGGTAGGTAAAGATGCTATGGGACCCACTGGTCCTGAGATGGTAGGGAATTTAGGTTCCATGCCCTACTTCATGGGCGTTAAACGC
This sequence comes from Arachis hypogaea, assembly GCF_003086295.3. NCBI lineage: Eukaryota > Viridiplantae > Streptophyta > Magnoliopsida > Fabales > Fabaceae > Arachis > Arachis hypogaea. The sequence continues at coordinate 35,712,737 of NC_092037.1, forward strand.
CCAGCACTATGCCCATAGCTGCCATTCAACGCTAGTAGTGCTGCCATTTTGGGCGTTGAACGCCCAGCCAGTGCTCGCTTGCTCGCGTTCAGCGCCAGTAAGACTGCCAAATTGGGCGTTGAACGCCCAGCCAGTGCTACCTAACTGGCACTCAACGCCAGTAAGACACTCTATCAAGAGTGTTCTATTTTCATTACTGAACCTTTTTGTCTCTGTTCTGACTGATGCACATGATCATGAACCTAAAGAAACAACTTAAGAAAAACAAATTTAAGGAATTAAAAGAAATAGAAATAATTAATTAGGGTTGGGTTGCCTCCAAACAAGTGCTTCTTTAACCTTATTAGCTTGACGGTTAGCTCTTTATGGAGATGGAAATGGGCTCAGAATTTTGGCCCTTACAGTGAACCTTCTTCCTGTCTTCTCATGGATGAGCTCTACATACTCTAAAGATAGGACACAACTCACTGTATGTGGTATGACTGGCTTCTTGGTGAAGATAACTCTCATGCCAGGTGAGAGGCCTTCAGTGGGGACTTTCTTGTCCCTCCAGCCTTTAGGTACTTTCTTCTTAGTACCTTTATTCTCAGTGCTTGTTAATGGCTGGCCAACACCAAACTTAGAATTGATATTTGGGGGCTTAGTTAAGCTCTGTGATGAATGAATTTTTGTGTGGTTTAGAATTCACAAATAATTTCTCGTTGCAAGTATAGTTTCCAAACCAACTAAAATCCTTTCATACAAAAAATTGTTTGTCACAAGTAACAAACCCCTAAAATTAATAACCGAAGTATTCAAACCTTGGGTCGTCTCTCAAAGGAATTGCAGGGTAGTTTCTTGTTATTGGTTATGAGTTGTATATTTTGGGGTTTTGGATAAGAGACAAGAAATGTAAATTGTACTGAAAATCAAATGATAAAAGATCTTGGCAAGGAATGGTGGTCAAGGATCTCTATCCTTATCACTAACCACAATATGATAATTGCAAGGATCAATTCCATTAAATCCTCCTCTAACAAGTAAAGGAAAGTCAAATAAGCTATATCAATCCAAGTCCATACATCCTAGCTATCCACTAATTGAATTAATGAGAGCTAGAATCAATGGCTACCAATCATCAATTACTTAAATATTAGTAACTCAAGAGTTTCTAAGTTACCGTCTCAAGCCAAGAACATAAAAGTCTACTCCAACATCCTTCCAAGTATTTTATCAAACACTTGGAAGGCACAAAAGGAAAGCATAGTAAATTGACAACAAGAATAAAATCTAACAACAACTAATTTCAAAGAATTAACAACAACAATCAGAGAAACCATAATTAACATGAATTACCTCAAATTGCATTAAAAGAAAATAAGAAGAACAAGAGTAGATCAACTACAAAGTATAGAAATAAAATAAAGGAAATTGCAACAAGGGAATAGAAGAACAACATATAGCAACAAGGAATTGAAAGGTATAAGTAAATGAAAGCAAGGATTAAAACCTAGATCTATAAAATTCTAACCTAAACCTAATCCTAATTCTAGAGAGAAGAGAGAGCTTCTCTCTCTAGAAAACTAACCAATACTAGATCTAAACTCCTAATGTGTGTAAAAATGATGGAATCCCCCTTTTCCCTTCTATCATTGGTCCTTTTAAGCATTTTGGCGCCAAAGTTGGTTCCAAACTGGGCCCCACAACTTCTGTGAAATTGCTAGGCACGATTTCACTTAAAAATTATGTGCCAGCACCGATGCGTACGCGTACAGGATGCGTGCACGTCCATGGGGTTTTTACAATCCACGTTATGCGTCTAGTGCGTGTGCGCATCCATGGATGTATCCCAAATCTTTGGCTTTTCATGATTTCTCCACTTTGCATGCTTTCTCTTCACTCCTTTGATCAATTCCTAGCCCCATTTCAATTTGAAATCACTAGCAAACACATCAAGGCATCTAGTGGAATCAAAGAAGATTAAAATTATCAAATTAAGGGCATAAAAAGTATGTTTTCACATTTAAGCACAAATTATGGGAGAATAAAAAAACCATGCTATTTCATTGAATAAATGTTGGGGAGTGGCGCCTAGCGTGGGAAGAGGCGTCAATCCTTATCCCACTGTGCCCTCTGCATCTATTGAGTTCCAAAGTGTAAGTACACTTTGACCTCCTCATTATCTATCAAGTGGGCCCCATTCAATCTCCTGAAAAAAAAAAAGAAACCGAAAACCCCATTAGTAATGACAAAATAATCCTCCACATTCCTTTTCAATGCTAGTGAATGGAGTTTCAACTGATGGGTGTCCCTTGGGACACCAAACTTAATTCATTTGCATCTCAATAAATTGGGTTCATCATTGGGTTTTTAATGTGTTCATGGGGAAGAAGTAATTCCAATCCTTTCACATTCTTTGCTTCTAATCTCCCCTGAACACATTAAAATTCTCATTCAAGCCTCCACCAATATATTAAATGCTTCCAAATTGAGTGGTATTGGGCTTGCCAAGTGATTCTCGTATGGTGGTGGCCACACCAAACTTAATCTCTGGGCTTACTCTTCAAAATTTAATTTATCCAAATGGTTGTAAGCCTAGATCAAGTTGGTGAGTGGCCACACCAAACTTAGCTTTTTAGCTAGTTCTTAGCCCAATCACTCATCACTATCAGTAAATGCTTTCATCCAGTTACACTTCCAAAAATAGGAGACAAATTAATTCATAAAGCTATCCTAACTATCAAAACTAAAATTAACTTCCTAAGCTAATATTCACAATCTACTTCTAATAAAGCAATAAATCAAAAGGATATAAATTGTTGGGGTGCCTCCCAACTAGCGCTTCTTTATCGTCACTAGCTCAACGTTCTTCCTTTTTCAGTTGAGGTGGTAGCTCACTCTCCTTTCATCCAGTGAGTCCCCCAGGTAGTGCTTGAGTCTATGGCCATTTGCAGTGAAGGTTCTTTGTGTTTTGTCCTCCATGAGTTCCACTTGACCATAGGGGTACACTTTGATGATGGTGAAGGGTCCAGACCATCTAGACTTAAGCTTCCCAGGGAAGAACCTAAGTCTAGAATTGTACAATAACACCTTTTGTCCTTCAGTGAACTCCCTCCTTGCTATCTTTTGATCATGCCACTTTTTTGTGTTCTCTTTAAATTTGTATATCTTTACATTCTCATATGCTTGGTTCCTAAATTCCTTCAACTCGTTGAGTTGCCTTAGCCTCTTTTCTCCAGCAGCTTGCTCATCAAAGTTCAGTAGTTTTAGAGTCCAGAATGCTCTATGTTCAAGCTCAACTGGCAAGTGGCAAGCCTTGCCAAAGACCAATTGGTATGGAGACATCCCAATGGGAGTCTTGAAGGTTGTCCTGTAGGCCCATAAAGCATCATCTAGCTTCTTAGACTAGTCCTTCCTCGAGCTTCCAACAATTTTTTCAAGAATCCTTTTTAGCTCACTGTTGGAGATCTCTGCTTGCCCATTGGTCTGTGGATGATAGGGGTTGCCACCTTGTGCTTGACTCCATATCTGAGAAGGAGTGCTTCCAGTTGTTTATTGCAGAAATGAGTTCCTCCATCACTAATGAGTGCCCTGGGAACTCTAAATCTGCTGAAAATGTTCTTTCTTAAGAAGCTCATTACAACCTTGTTGTCATTTGTTGCAGTGGCAATAGCTTCTACCCACTTTGACATATAATCTACAGCCACAAGTATATAACTATTTGAGTAGGAGGATGGGAAAGGCCTCATAAAGTCAATCCCCCATACATCAAATAATTCTAACTCCATTATAAATCTTTGTGGCATCTCATTTTTCTTGGGTAGGTTGCCAGCCCTTTGGCATTCATAACATCTTGACACGAAGTCCTTTGCATCCTTGAAAATGCTTGGCTAATAGAATCCACAATGGAGCACCTTAGCTGCTGTTTTTTTTCCACTAAAATGGCCTCCATATGCAGATCCATGGCATTGCCAAAGCACCTCTTGTCCTTCTCCATGGGATATACACCTCCTTAAGATCCCATCAGCACACTTCTTGAACAAATATGGCTCATCCCAGATATAGTATTTGGCATCTTTGATGAGCTTTCTCCTCATGTGTTTATTGATGTTGGTTGCTAGTTCCCCAATGGCCTTGAAATTGGCTATGTCAGCAAACCAAGGGGTCTCTTGGATCATCATTAATTGCTCATTAGGGAAGCTTTCATTCACTGCAAGAAGGTGTGCTCCTTCTTTTTCTTGTAGGATACTTGAGAGGTGGTCAGCAACTTTGTTCTCTTCTCCACTCCTATCCTTAATTTTGATGTCAAACTCTTGGAGTAGCATGATCCATCTTATTAGCCTTGGCTTGGACTCTTGTTTGGTAAGCAAGTATTTGAGTGCTGCATGACCAGTGAATACAATTACTTTAGAACCAATGAGATATGATCTAAATTTATCAAAAGCAAAGACAATGGCAAGTAATTCCTTCTCTATAGTGGTGTAGTTCCTTTGATTCTCATTAAGAACCTTGCTGGCATAATAAATGACATGCACCAATTTATCCTTCCTCTGTCCTAAAATAGTGACGAATGGATTTTTGATGGTATAGAATTTCACAAATGAATTCTCGTTGAAAGTATAGTTTCTAAACCAACACTAATCCTTTCATACAAAAAGTTGTTTGTCACTAAAACAAACCCCTGAAATTTATAAACCGAAGTATTCAAACCTCGGGTCGTTCTCCCTAGGAATTACAATAAAGTGTCTTGTTATTGGTTGTGAATTATTTTGGGGTTTTGGATAAGAAACATGAAAGATAAATGGCAAGAAAGTAAACTAATGGCTAAAAAGGTCTTGGCAAGGGTTGGTGGTCAAGGATCTCTATCCTAATCACTAACCACAATATGAGAATTGGCAAGGATTAATCTCATTAAATCATCCTCTAACTAGTAGTAAAGGAAAGTCAAATGGCTATATCAATCCTAGTCCATAAGTCCTAACTCTCCACTAATTCAATTAGTGAGAACTAGAGTCAATGGCTCCCAATCATCAATCACTTGGACATTAGTAACTCAAGAGGTCCTAAGTTACCTTTCCAAGCCAAGAGTATAAAATCCTACTCTAAAATCCAACCAAGCATTTCATCAAACACTTGGAAGGCATAAAAGGGAAACATAGTAAATCAACAACAAGAACAAAATCTAACAACAATTATTGAAAGGAATTAACAACACAAATCAAAAGGAACACAATTATTATGATTTACCTTGAATTGATTTGAAAGAGAAAGGAAGGAACAAAAGTGGATCTACAATCAAAGTATAAGAACAACATAAAGGAAATTACAACACAAGAATAGAGGAAGATGAATGTAACAACAAAGAATTGAAAGGTAGAAGTAGAAGAAAGCAAAGATTAAAACCTAGATCTAAGAACTAATCCTAATCCTAATCCTAATTCTAGAGAGAAGTGAGAGCTTCTCTCTCTAGAAACTAATTCTAACTAAACTATGACTAATGGTAACTAACTTGTGTTTCCCTCTTCACTCCTTGGGTTAAATAGCATCAGAAATAAGTTGGATTGGGCCCACAAGGCTTCTAAAATCGCTGGCCACGTTTTGCTTCAAGTGGACTAGGTGGCAGCAACGGCGCGTGCGCGTACTTTGCGCGTGCGCGCCACCATACTTGTAGCAACTATGGCAAATCTTATATCGTTTCGAAGCCCCGGATGTTAGCTTTCTAACCCAACTGGAACCGCATCATTTGGATCTCTGTAGTTCAAGTTATGGTCATTTAAGTGCGAAGAGGTCGGCTTGACAGCTTTCCGGTTCTTTCATTTCTTCATGAGTTCTCCAACTTTTCATGCTTTCTTTTTTTATTCGCTTGATCCAATCTTTGCCTCCTAAACCTTAAATCACTTAACAAACATATCAAGGCATCTAATGGAATCAAGGTGAATTAGATTTAGCTATTTTAAGGCCTAAAATGCATGTTTTCACTCTTAAGCACAATTAAAGGAGAATATACAAAACCATGCTATTTCATTGAATAAATGTGGGTGAAAGGTGATAAAATCCCCTAAAATTAATACAAGATAAACCCTACAAATGGGGTTTGTCAAATAGCACCCACAGCAAAATCTGATGAATCACACATCAACTCAAAGGGTAGATCCTAACATGGTGGTGCTATGATAGGTGCAGAGGAAAGTTTGTTCTTAAGTTTCTTAAAAGATAACATGCATTCATTATCAAAAACAAAAGGCACATTAGAGACAAGTAGGTTGCTCAATGGTTTGGCAACCTTAGAGAAGTCTCTAATAGACCTCCTATAGAAGCCAGCATGTTCCAAAAAGCTTCTAATTGCTTTGACATTGCAAGGTGGGGGTAACTTTTCAATCACCTCCACTTTTGCTCTATCCACCTCTATGCCCTTTTTTGAGATTTTATGACCAAGGACCACCCCTTCTGTGACCATGAAATGGAATTTTTTCCAATTTAAAACAAGGTTGGTCTCTTGGCATCTCTTTAGCACCAAGGCTAAGTGATGTAAGCAATCAGAATATGTGTTACCAAATACAGAGAAGTCATCCATAAACACCTCAATGAATCTTTCAATCATGTCTGAAAATATGGAGAGCATGCACCTTTAGAATGTTGCAAGTGCATTGCACAATCCAAAGGGCATCCTCCTATAAGCAAAGACACCATATGGACAAGTAAATAAAGTTTTCTCCTGGTCCTTTGGGTCTACAACTATTTGGTCAAGAAAGTAGTAGTATCCATGTCCAGCCATCTTCTCAAGCATTTGGTCCATGAATGGTAAGGAGAAGTGGTCCTTCCTGGTGGCTTCATTGAGCTTCTTGTAATCGATGCACATACACCAACCAGTCACTGTTCTTGTTGGTATCAGCTTATTCTTCTCATTTGGTACAATAGTGACTCCTTCTTTCTTTGGAACTACTTGTACCGGGCTCACCCAAAGGCTGTCTGAGATGGGGTAGATCACCCCAACTTGCTACAACTTCAACACTTCCTTCTGGACTACTTCATTCATAATTGGATTCAGTCTTCTTTATTGTTGCCTTGAGGGTTTAGCACCCTCCTCAAGTAGGATCTTGTGCATACACATTGGGGGGCTAATCCCTTTTAAGTTTGTGAGTGTCCAACCTATAGCATCCTTGTGTTGTTTCAGCACTTGGATGAGTTCCTCTTCTTGCTCCTTACTCATGCTTGAGTTGATGATTACTGGGTAGGTGCTGTTGTCACCCAGATATGCATATTTCAAACTTGGGGGGTAAGGTTTTCAGCTCTAGTTTTGGTACCTCTTCTTTATCGTTGTCTTTGTGGTTTGTCATTATTGAACTTTCCATGGTCCCTTGTGGTGGTTCTTCATGTAGTGCTTGTTGCTCCAATTCCATAGTTCCTTCACATTGCTCTTTGATTTAAGAAAATTGTCGTGTCGGTATAGAATTTCACACAAATTGAAATCTCGTTGCAAGTATATTTCTACACCAACAAACAATCCTCCCAATCAAAAATTTTGGTTATCACAAAGAACAAACCCCAAATAAGAATTAATCGGAGTATTTGGACTCCAGGTCGTCTCACGAGAATTGTAATGAAGTGGTCAATTATTGGCTATGAAGGAATATTTTGGGGGGTTTTTTTGGAATAAGAGACATGAAAAGTAAATGATAAGAAAATTCAAATAACAAAAAGGCCTTGGCAAGGGTTGTGGTCAAGGATCTCTATCCTTATCACTAACCACAACATGAGAATTGGCAAGGATCGACCCCATTAAGTCATCCTCTAATTAATAAAGGAGAGTCAAATGAGTTATGTCAATCCAAGTCCATAAGTCCTAGGTCTCCACCAATTCAATTAGTGAGATCTAAGGTCAATGGCTCCCAATCATCAGTCACTTGGACATTAGCAACTCAAGAGTTCCTAAGTTACCTTCCCAAGCCAAGAGCATAAAATTCTACTCTATAATCCTTCCAAGCATTTTGTCAAACACTTGGAAGGCATAAAAGGAAAGCATAATAAATTGCAAGAAAATAAATCTACCAACTACCAATTATAAGGAAAGATAATTTCACAAATCAATCATCAATAAAGGAAACACCAAACATCAAATTACATTAAATGTAAATCAAATTCAACAAGAGTATCCATGAACATAAAAGAGAAATTAACATGAAAACTAAGAGAATCAAGTAGTAGGAACAAGAAATCATAAAAGAAACAAGATGAGAACATAAAATTGGAACTAGATCTAAGATGAAATTAACCTAATCTAACCTAATTCTAGAGAGAAGAGGGAGCTTCTCTCTCTAAAAATTACACTACATGATGCTAACACTTCAAATAATTGCTTCCCCCTTTGCTTGGGCATCAATTCTGCATGAAATACACTCAGAAACTGGTTGGAATTCGGCCTGGGCTGCTCAGAAATTGCCCCCACCATTTTGCCTTTAAGTGAGTCACGTGCGAGTATCGGCGCGTACGCGCCATGTGCGCGTGCGCGTCGATTGGCTATTTCTTTATCCGTGCGGACGCGGCATATACGCATGCGTGTCCTTAGGCGAATTCACTTTTGTGCGCACTTGCCTTGTACGCGTGTGCATCCATTGATGCATTCCCAATCTTGGTTTCTTCATGCATTCTCCCTTTTGTATGCTTTTCTACTCATTTCTTCCATCCAATACTTGCCTTCTAAACCTGAAATCACTCAATAAACACATCAAGGCATCGAATGGAATTAAAGTGAATCAAAATCACCAATTTAAGGGCCTAAAAAGCATGTTTTTACATTTAAGTACAATTCAAGGGAGAATTATAAAACCATGCTATTTTATTGAATAAATGTGGGAAAAGGTGATAAAATCCCCCAAATTAAGCACAAAATAAACCACGAAATCGGGGTTTATCAAATCTCCCCACACTTAAACTAAGCATGTCCTCATGCTAAAATCAAGAAAGAAGCAAAAGGGTATCAACATTTATTTAATGCAAACTAACTAAATGCAACCTATTTATATGCAATCTATCTAAATGAATGCATCCACTTGGTCAAAACAAGTCAATTTCCAAGAATACATATACAAGCACAAGGGCTAAGGTAATAGCAATCAAATTAACCCACAATTGAATTGAATCATTAAAAGATTTTACAAACTTGCAAGAAAAGATGATCATAGGTGGAAACATGTAATTGAGCGATCGAACCCTCACCGGATGTGTATCCGTTCTAGGCACTCAAGTGTATGGGTTGATTCACTCAATTCTCTCCTAATCATGCTTTCCAAGATTTATTTTTTATCTAACAATCAACGATTATTTCATGCATGCATACAAATATCATGAGGTCTTTCCTATAGGTTGTAATGGGGTTAGGGTCAAGGTAAGGATGCATATGGTCAAGTGGACTAGAATTTGAATCTTTGATTAACCTAAGCTTCCCACCTAACCTATATAACAACCTATACAATTCAAAGCTAACCTAACTACCCATTCTTCACTTTTTCACACACTCATGCATTCTCTTTTGATCACTACACATATGCATTGATTTTTCTTGAGCTTTACTTGGGGCATTTTGTCCCCTTTTTATTGCTTTTCTTTTTCTTTCTTTTCTATATATTTTTTATTTTGTATATATATTTTTTCTTTTTTTTCAAGCTAAAATATATACAAGAACATCAATGCATATGGTATACACATGATTAATACATGAGTATGTACCCAATTCCCAAATTTTTTCAACAAAAATACAAGAAAACACTTTTATCTCTACCAATGTTTCAAATTCTTCCCAAACTTGAATAATAAACACTCTCACTAGTCTAAGTTAATCAAAGATCTAAACAAGGGACTTTCATTATTTTTCACTTTAGGCTTGTAATGTGCTACAATAAAGAATAATTGGGTTAAGCATAGGCTCAAAATTGGCTAACAACGGAAGATAAAAGGTAGGCTATATGGGTAAGTGAGAAATTTGAAATAATGGCCTCAATCATATAAGTGCATGTATACATAAAATAATGGACATATAGGATCAGACAAATCAAAGATCACAATTATAGAGAAGAGAATAATGCACACAAGAATGAAAATAAGTGGTTATGCATGATGTAACCACACAATTAGGCTCAAATCTCACATGCTTGTGTTCTTAGCTCAAGAACATGATCCACAAAATATATAATTCAAGCAAGTTCTAAAAAAAATTTTTCAATCAATTGGGGTGCCCTATAGATGAAATCCTTGGAAAATATGATGATTTTGACTAAGCTTAATATATACATATGCAAAATAAGAAAATGCAACTAAAAATCCTAAAATGAAATGCAAAAGTGTTGGGACTAGAAACTTGTTACTCAAAAACGCCGAGTGGTCGGACGACCTCCCCACACTTAAAAGTTTGCACCATCCTCGGTGCATCCAAAGATGAGCAAGGGGGTACGGTGACTTTCCTAGTTGCTACCTTCATCTGGTAGGTCAACCGGTGTTGCGTGTTCTTCCTCCCACTTCCATTTTTGCTTGTGATGATTCATCCTGAACAATAGAAAACAGGATAGCAAAAAAAGTGAATGTGCAAGCAAGGAAGCAAAAATTGTTGGAATGAGGTAAATCACTAGAATTGAGTGAGTGAATTAGTGTGACATTGATGAAAAATAGGTGTGTGGGTCCTAACTTGCATGCGGTTTAGAACTCACACCCTAGTACAAAAAGTTATGTCACAATTACACAAAAGAAAACATGCACTTCACTCATTCTAGTGTGCTTGAGATACTTTAAAAGACTTATAGGCTAAGGCAACCAAACAAGTAGTGAAGAAGCATAAAAGCATTCAAGCAAAAATCTAGCAATTGTGAAATTGGATAATGCATGGACATTGATTGATGTGTAAGTAGACTTAGTGAACAAAATGGTATATGAAACTCACACAACAATCAATGACACATATTAAAGTTGTTGCAACACCTAAGTGACATACAGGTGAAACACATGGATGCTATGGAACTTAGAAAAAAGAGGATAGAAGTGAAAATCAATCACATAGCAAGCATGGTCCACAAAGCTTTACAAAGCTCAAAAATATGTCACTAGGTAAGCTTTCGATCTAATTTCACAACTCTACAATCTCAATGCATGAAACAAGTGATGTTCATAAGGGTAAACCACAAACAAGCATCACCTAAAAAATGCAATGATAATATATAATTGCCTAGCAATGGATGATGAATGCATGGTGGCCAAAACATGCAATTCAAAAGAGTTAAGATGTATGAAGGCAATGTAACGTGTACTTGGTGTTCACAAATGTTAAGCATGGAAAGTTCTAAACTAAGTAACCAAATATAACTTCAATAAAGAAATCCAACAATGACAATTAACAACAATGATGTTAAGATAACATCCTATTAATAATGAGCAGCAATAAACAGTAGACAAGATTAGTAATCTAACACTTATAATGGAAGACAAAAATTAAACTAACTAACTAAAAGAAGTGGTGTTACATGATATTTGGTAGTGTTGGATGATGTTTGAAGGGTGGAAAGAAAAGAAGAGAAGAGAGAAGAAGGGAAGAAATGGAAAGAAAAGAAGAAAAGAAGGTGGGTGAAATAGGGGCAATCCACGCGTGCGCGTCATGTGCGCATAAGCGTGGAACGGTGAAATGGAAACGACGCGTACGCACATGGTATGCGTGCGCGTCGATGGGTTATTTCACAAACGACACGTACGCGTGAGGTACGCGTGCGCGTGCCTTGGGCACAAAGTTGGCACACTTCAGGCACAACTCTCGGGTGAATGTATGGGAAGTGAAAAACTTCAATCCACGCGTGCGCGTGCATGATGCGTGTGCATAGATGGTTGAAATTACTTGGGTCACGCGTACGCGTGGAGCGCGCGTGCGCGTGGATGGTGCTCTGTTTTTCAAAATTTTTCTATGTTTTTGCACCAAACCAAGCATTCCAAACCTCCAAACAACTACCAAAACATCATAAAACCTTATTTAACATACTAAACTCCCAAATAAACATATCTAACCAAACAAAACATAAAATTAAACTAATTATTAGCAATATTTTCAAAAAGGAAAAAGGAAAGATGTTACCATGGTGGGGTGTCTCCCACCTAGCACTTTTGTTTATTGTCCTTAAGTTGGACTTATGGGGAGCTCTTATCAAGGTGGCTTGTGCTTGAATCCATCCTTGAACATCCACCAATGCTTGGACTTCCATTATGCTTCATCATTCAAAGTTACTATCTCCAAGCTTTGATGGAGTTCTTCACAAACCATAGGCTCCCAAAGTTGATCTTCTTTGTGCGATCCGGGATCCCACACTTTGTTTTCACACCCGTCCTTGAGTTGATCATGGTGATTTCTTCCGGGTGGCAAGAGAGATGAATTCTCATAGAAGCACCAAACTACCCTCCTAGACCCATCCAATTGAGCACTAGTCCAATCCATGCTCCTCAATTTTGAGCTTCCAACCATAATGAGCCTAGACTTACAACGCCAACCACTAAACATCCTCCTCTTACGCTTAATTTCACAAAGTGCCCTAAGTTGGCCATCCGTCTCAAGCAAACCAAATTCAAGTGGGATAATAAAGCTAAGAGTTAGAATTTTTACTCACTCAAATGAAGGATTAGATGACAACCTAGGTGGAGGAGTTCCCAATGATTTTGACAAGGCGCACTTTACTCCCGTCTATCCTCTCTTAGAGGCTTCCACCACTTGGCAAGCTTTTTCAAGTTTCTTCTCTTGCCAAGCCTCCTCAAGTTCAAGCTCTTCTTCACCAATTTTTTCAAGCTCTTCCCCATCACTCAAATCATAAATAGGAGGTTGAGTGAAGTCTACCTCCTCATCAATTCCAAGCATAGTGGGGAATGATTCTTCAAGCTCAAAAGAATCATATGTTGGTATGAATCATCATAAATAGGAGGACCTATTTCTTGGGTTACTTCTTCCAATTCTTCAATCACATTGTGCCTTGGAGGTTGTGCACTCTCCTCCTCAACATCAACTTCAAATTCCATGGAAGAAGGCTCTTCAACTTGTGATTCCTTTATGTACTCAACATATCCTAAGGTGCCAACCACTACTTCCTTTGGTTCAATAACATCTACCTCCTCCTCTTGTTGTATTTCTTGCTTTAACTCCTCTTCTTCGCCTTGGAGCTTCAAGTCCATTCCCTCACTAAGCTCCTTGGGTGCTTCTCCACATTCAACAATGGGAGTGCCTTGATCGCATAACCTTAGGTGAGATGAGACTATGTTACCAATGGCTTCTACTATGATAGCCATTTTTGCTCTTAACTCCACAAATTTCTTTTCATTCTCCTCTTGTCGCCTTAAGAGATGAGATTCAAGATCTCTCAATTCTAGCATAGGGGCTTCATCAGGAGGCGATGGTGGAAGAGAGGGTTCATTATTTGAGGGAAGAGTATTGTAGTTAGAAGGTAGTTCATATTGGTGAAATTCTTGAGGTGGTGTGTATGGACTTTGTGGTTCATGGGAATATTGGTATTGGAATGGTGGTGGCTCAAGAAATGGTTCATATGGTGGTTGGTATGGTGGATATGGGTTAGGATCATACGGAGGTGAATAGTGGTATGAGGCTTGTGAGTATGGTGAAGGGCTATATTGAGGAGGGGGTTCATATGCATATGATAATTGTGGTTGACAACCACAATGAGGGTCATCACATACATTAGATTGGTATGCATCAAGATTTGAATTGTACCCATAAGAAGCCGGAGGGGGTTGTTGCCAAGAAGGTTGTCCATAAGCTTGGGGCTCCTCCCACCTTTGATCTCCAAATCCTTTATGCACATCCCCATTGAAGCTTCCATTTCCTACAACATAGTTGTAACCATGCTCATAGCCAAAAGGTTGAGAATTCATAGTAAAAAAGAAAATAAAAAAAAAAGCTAACAAGAAACAAAGAGAACAAAATCCTACAACTAGCAAAAACTAACAAACGAACCAAAAATCAACTATTCACAATATATACAATAGCCAATAACATAACAACATTGCAATGCCCGGCAACGGCGCTGTTTTGATTTAAGAAAATTGTTGTGTCGGTATAGAATTTCACACAAATTGAAATCTCGTTGCAAGTATAGTTCTACACAAACAAATAATCCTCCCAATCAAAAATTTTGGTTGTCACAAAGAACAAACCCAAATAAGAATTAATCGGAGTATTTGGACTCTGGGTCGTCTCACGAGGATTGCAATAAAGTGGTCAATTATTGGCTATGAAGGAATATTTTGGGATTTTTTTTTTGGAATAAAAGACATGAAAAGTAAATGATAAAGAAATTTAAATAACAAAAAGGCCTTGGCAAGGGTTGGTGGTCAAGGATCTCTATCCTTATCACTAACCACAACATGAGAATTGGCAAGGATCAACCATATTAAGTCATCCTCTAACTAATAAAGGAGAGTCAAATGAGTTATGTCAATCCAAGTCCATAAGTCCTAGGTCTCCACCAATTTAATTAGTGAGATCTAAGGTCAATGGCTCCCAATCACCAATCACTTGGACATTAGCAACTCAATAGTTCCTAAGTTACCTTCCCAAGCCAAGAGCATAAAATTCTACTCTAAAATCCTTCCAAGCATTTTGTCAAACACTTGGAAGGCATAAAAGAAAAGCATAATAAATTGCAAGAATATAAATCTACCAACTACCAATTACAAGGAAAGATAATTTCACAACTCAATCATCAATAAAGGAAACACCAAACATCAAATTACATTAAATGTAAATCAAATTCAACAAGAGCATCCATGAACATAAAAGAGAAATTAACATGAAAACTAAGAGAATCAAGTAGTAAGAACAAGAAATCATAAAAGAAACAAGATGAGAACATAAAATTGGAACTAGATCTAAGATGAAATTAACCTAATCTAACCTAATTCTAGAGAGAAGAGGGAGCTTCTCAATCTAAAAACTACACTACATGATGCTAACACTTCAAACAATTGCTTTCCCCTTTGTTTGGGCTTCAATTCTGCATGAAATACACTCAGAAACAGGTTGGAATTGGGCCTGGGCTGCTCAGAAATTACCCCCAACGTTTTGCCTTTAAGTGAGTCACGTGCGAGTATCGGCGCGTACGCACCATGTGCGCGTGCACGTCGATTGGCTATTTCTTCATCCGCGTAGACGCGGCATATACGCATGCATGTCTTTAGGCAAACTCACTTTTGCGTGCGCGCTCCTTGTACGCGTGCGCGTCCATTGATGCATTCCCAATCTTGGTTTCTTCATGCATTCTCCCCTTTGTATGCTTTTCTGCTCATTTCTTCCATCCAATACTTGCCTTCTAAACTTAAAATCACTCAACAAACACATCAAGGCATCGAATGGAATTAAACTGAATCAAAATCACCTATTTAAGGGCCTAAAAAGCATATTTTTACATTTAAGTACAATTCAAGGGAGAATTATAAAACTATGCTATTTTATTGAATAAATGTGGGAAAAGGTGATAAAATCCCCCAAATAAGCACAAAATAAACCACAAAATCGGGGTTTATCACTCTTCTTCCAAAACTCCTTGGACTATCTGTTCTATGGTGTCCACCATCATGCATTCTCCTATTGATTCCTTGGGATAACTCATTGTCTTGAAGACATTAAAGACCATCTTTTCCTCATGTAATCTCAAGACTTGTTCCCCTTTTTGCACATCAATGATGGCTCCAGCAGTAGCTTGGAATGGCCTTCCTAGGATAATTGAAGTGTTTGCCTCTTCTTCTATAACCAACACAACAAAGTCATCTGGGAAGATGAATTCTCCCACTTTCACCAATAAATCTTCCACTACTCCATGTGAAAACTTGAATGTTCTGTCAGCTAGTTAGAGTGTCATTCTTGTTGGCTTGGCTTCCTCAACTCTCATCCTTCTCATCATGTTCAAGGACATGAGATTGATGATAGCCCCCAAGTCACATAAGCCTTTTTCAATAGTGATATCCCCTATGATGCAAGGGATTTGGAAACTCCCTAGGTCTTTCATTTTCTGGGGGAGTTTCTTTTGTATAATGGCACTACACTCCTCAGTTAGGACTATAGTCTCCTTTTCTCCCCAGTTTCTTTTACTTGTCATGAGCTCCTTCAAGAACTTTGCGTAAAGGGGCATTTGCTCCACTGCTTCAACAAATAGTATGTTGATTTGGAGCTTTTTGAAGATTTCCAAGAATCTGAAAAACTGGCCATCCTTCCCATCCTTCCTTAGCCTTTGTGGGTATGATGCCTTTGGCACATAAAACTTCAAGATTGGCTTTGGTGAAGATGGGCTAGGGGCCTCTTCTTTCTTCTTGTTTTCAGGCTTTTCTGCAACTTTTTCTTCGTGGTTCTCCTGGTTTTGGGTGGCCTCTTCTACCACTTTTCCACTTCTAAGTGTGATGGCCTTGCACTCCCATCTTGGATTGGCCATGGTATCGCCTGGAAATGTGTGTGTAGGCATTGGGATTTGCTTGGATAGGAACCCCACTTGTGCTTCCAGTTTTGAAATTATTGCACCTTGGTTCTTCAAATTTGACCTGTATTCTTTTTGGTTGGCATCTATCTTCTTTTCAGCTTGTGCTTGCCTTTCCAAAAGGGTGGAGATAGCCCCTGTGAGCTGTGATGATAGCTGTTCTATTGCAGCTTCTACTCTCTCAAAGTTGCGTCTGATTTTGCATGGTTGGGAGGTTGGGGTTAATCTGTCTTGATGGTGGTGTGTTTACTAGTTGGAAGGATATGATGTGTGAGGTGGATTGTGGTAAGGTCTGTTGTTGTTTGATTGATGGTTGGGGTTGTGATTTTGGTATTGATTGGTTTGGTATGGTTTATTATGATCTTCGTTATGATTTTGTTGGTTTTCCCACCCAAAATTTGGGTGGTTCTTCCATCTTTAGTTATATGTCTTGGAGTTAGGGTCATATGGTGGTCGAGAGGGGTTATGCACATAGTTTGCTTGCTCACATTCAACTTCTGGTGCATCTCCTTCTTGGGGTGGTGCTTGAGCTTGGACAACTGCAACTTGATTGTTCTCCATCCTCTTGGTTAAGGTTGCCAATTGTGCTGCAATTGCCTTGTTTTGTGCCAACAAGGCATCCATAGAATTGAGTTCCAGCACCCCTTCTTTTGGCCTTTTTCTGAAGCATAGAAGTAGTCATTCTCAGCTACAGTTTCAATGACATCTATGGCTTTCTCAATAGTCTTCTTCTTGTTGAGTGAACCCCCTGAAGAGTGGTCCACAGCCTTCTTCGATTCATAGGTTAGTCCTTCATAGAAAATGTGGAGCTGCACCCACTCATTAAACATATCTGGTGGGCATTTTCTTGTTAGATCTTTGAACCTCTCCGAGGCCTTATAGAGTATTTCACCATCTAGCTGTCTGAAGGTTTGCACCTCAGCTCTTAGCCTGTTGATCCTCTGCGGAGGGTAAAATCTTGCTAGAAATTTGTTCACAACATCCTTCCATGTGGTTAGGCTCTCCTTGGAGAATGATTTTAACCACTTTGTTGCCTTATCTCTGAGTGAGAAAGGGAACAGAAGTAGTTTGTATGTGTCAGGGTATACACCATTGGACTTTACAATATCACATATCCTCAAGAATGTGTTGAGATGTTGATTTGGATCTTCTTGAGCACGTCCTCCATATGAACAGTTATTCTGGACTACTGTGATGAGTTGGGGTTTCAACTCAAAATTGTTAGCATGGATTGTTGGCTTGAGGATGCTGCTGCCACAGTTTCCTGGATTTGGGTTGATGTAGGAGCCTAAAACTCTCCTCTCTTGCCCAGCTTGATTTTCAGCACCTCCTCCAACATTGTCATGCACTTCGTCTTCCATGGTGGTTGTTAGATCTTCTTCCACTGGTTCTTCTCCAACTATGCCTTTGCCTCTAGCCTCCCTCCTCAATCTAAGGAAGGTTCTCTCAGGTTCATTATCAAAAGAGGATGAAGTTTCTCCTCTTCTACCTGTCATACAGTCAACACATAGAAAGAAAAGAGCAAGTGAAAGAATCACCTCAGTTAAGATTAGTGGTTAGCTTGACTGATGCAATTAATAAAACAGTTAGAAGAGTAAAAGTATAAACAATGAAAAAATGATCTAAAAGAGTAAGTTGTAAGTGCAGAATTATAAATGGCAAAAACATAAATGGTAAAAGAATAAAGGAAAGCAATAAAGCGCAGAAATAGAAATAGCAGGAATGTAAAAGGGAATGGGAATTTGCAGAATGTAAATAAAAGCTATAAAAGAATGGGAGAGGTAAGAATGGGGAAATTCATTGAGATTGGGAGATGTTGTCTCTTTGGATCAAATCTAGCTTATATCGTTTTCAATCATGAAACTCATTGACCTTTTGGCAATCATGATTGATTGAGCCCCAATCTCTTGGTGACTCAATCTCTCAGATCTTGATCAATAGCCAATTCCTTGGTCTAATTGCTCATGAAGAGAGATATGCTTGGTCCCTGATTATAACACATCATCATAGATCCAAGTAGAGGGAGGATTGTATGTCACCATATCCAAACACCAAAACCCAGATTCTACTCAAGTGTGAGAAGGAATTTCTAGCATGGTTTCATGTTTTCTTTTCCAAGGTTCCCATGAAACCCATTTTGCATTCAATCTCTTTTCCAAGTTAATTGAACACTACGCATGAAAATCGAAATTCCTTCTAGCAAATCAAAGAGAAGATGAAGAGAAGAAAAAATTTACTATCATTAATCCATCAAGTACAATAGAGCTCCTTCTCTCAATGAGAGGGAATTTAGCTACTCATAGCTCAGAGAGAAAGTACAAAAGATGGAAGAGATGAAGTGTGAAAAGTGAAAAGTGAATTGAAAACTAAGACTCTACAATCTCTTGAGATAGTGATCTCTGTGACTTGTTAACCCCCTTTTTCCAATACTTCCAAGGGTATTTATACTACTCCTAGATCTAAAAAGTAAAGAAAATTACAAAAGTGAAAAGAAAATTACAATTTGGAGGGAAAAGAAACTCAACAAACGTGATCTTCCAGCTGGCGTGTGACTGGCGCTTCTCTGGCGTGTCACGCTCCCTCTGTTTCTGACTTGGCGTTCCACGCCTCACCATTCAAGTGGCACGCTGTCCTCTGTTTCACCCCTAGCATGCCACGCCTTCGAGCTAAAGTGGCATGCCCAGGACATTTTAAATGGCCCAAGTAACCTGGCGTGCCACGCCTTCGACACCAAGTGGCACGTCCAAGGTCATCTTCCTCATCTCCATGCTTCTAGAAGTTTGTACCAGCGTGGGACGCCCGGGGTCTAGCGTGCCACGCCCTTCTAAATGCATCATCTTCTTGTTGGCGTTCCACGCCTCGATTTTCAAGTGCCACACCAAAGTGGGATGATTGAGCTGGCGTGCCACGCTTTCGATACCAAGTGGCACGTCCAGCTTTGTTTGGCCTCCTTAAGTGCTGGCGTGCCACGCCTCATCACTCAAGTGGCACGCCTTAGTGGGACTTCTTGAGCTGGCATGCCACGCCTTTGATACCAAGTGGCACGCCCTGCCTTTTGCATTATATTCTTGTTCATTGGCGGGCCATGCCTGGTTGTTCATGTGACACGCCCAGACTTCATTTGCCTTCAGCCACTTCTCTGGACTTTTGTACCAGCGTGCCATGCCATGTTGCTCAAGTGGCACACCCATTCAATTGTGGGTCTTTTGGGCCTGGCGTGCCACGCCTTGATCCTCAAGTGGCATGCCCAAGTGAACTCTAGGGCTGGCGTGCCACGCCTTCGATACAAAGTGGCACGCCCTAGTGATGATTCTTCTAGGTAATGAATTGGCGTGCCATGTCCAGCTTCCGGCGTGTCACGCCCCTTTGATGGTCTTTATTATTGCTCTCTGGAATGTTGTACCAGCGTGCCACACCAATACATTTTTGTGGTGTTTGTTCCAAGTGGCACGCCTGCTTTACACGCCCCCACTTGTTTTGTTTTTTTCTTTCCCATTTTTGATATCTTTTCCACTTGAAATTTAGCACAAACTTAATTCAAAGCAATGTACTATGATATTCATCAATTAAGGCATGAATTGCAATGATCAAATGAGATTATGCCTCTTTTATGGTCCTTTTTATGCAAGAAAAAGGGTAGATGATGTAAGTCATCAAATACAGTTTAAAATAAAAATATCAATTATTCAAATTAAATGATATAATTTTTTATTATTTTTCTATTACCAAACCTTTAATTTCAGTTTATATAAAATAAATAATTATAATAAAATTTGTATATAAATATTAATTCACTTAAACTTGAAGTATTTATAAAAATCAATTTAATCATTCCTAATAAATTAATTTTCTGAGAATTCAAATTAATAAAATGAATCATAATTTATTCATAATAGAAATTACTTAAATTAAATTATATATAGTTCTTCCATTACTGAATTTTTAATTTCAAATTATGTGAAATAATCAATTATAAAAATTACACAAAAATATTAATTAACTTAACTCTAAATATTAATAAAATTAATTTAATTACTCTTAATTGATTGATTTCTAAAAATGAAGAGTTCATATTACGGTGGGTTGGGGCTTGATGGTACGGTGAGGACTATGTGAAGTTATGCGATGATGGCTAACGTACGATGATGAATGGTGGGTTATGGTGGTGGGTTTGGGCTCCCTAGTAGAGAGAGGGAAGATGATGAATGGTGGGTTATGGTGGTGGGTTAGGGCTCGCTACAGGGAGGGAAAAGGAACGAGCGAGAAGTCTGCGTTAGGATTTTGATTATTTTTTTGGGTTTTCTTTAAGTGTACAAAAAATATTATATGTTAAATTTTAGAGCGGGAATTGAATGGAACTAAAATTAATATTTGTTTTAAATTTATTTTTTCCATAAATAATATTTGTTAAATTATTTAAACAACATTAGAAAATTATTTCTTAATAAAACAATTGATGTAATGGTTATAAAACCGTTCTTTAAAATAGTCAAAGAGAATGGTTTTATTTTATTGCTATAGCGTAGTGAAAAATTGAATTTCAGCAGCAACATTATAAAAATCATTCTCTAAGATCATCTAATAGAATGGTTTTAAAGTGTTACAATATTGGCAACGATTTTTATGCGTATCTTTTGTACAAATATTTAAATAACAATAAAAAACTGTTGCCTAAAAATAAATAATTGCAACGGTTATAAAACCATTCTTTTAAATAGTCAGAGAGAATGGTTTTATTTTGTTGCTATAACGTAGTAAAAAATTGAACTTCAACAACAATTTAAAAAGTCGTTCTCTAAAACTATCTAAGACAACAGTTGGTAAAGCCCATATTTATGGTAGTGACTTTACGATTCTGGTGTGTTGCAATCTTTTATTTCTTTAACTGCTATACATAATTTGAGAAGAGATAAGGAAACAAAACACACCTGAGAACTAGAAAATAAGATAAAGACCAATTACTCGCATCTGTTTATAGGTAAAGAAAATTTTGAGGAGTAGAATGTAACAACTTTAATTTTTGCACTAATGCGAGTTTTCTTAACATAATATTTTAAAGCGATTAGTTTTATTTTGACGAGTCGACTTTGAACCCCGAAGTAAAATAAATGATAATATAATTTTATTATTATGTTATTTATTTATTTTACTTGTTCTAATTATAATAAAGCCTAGATAATAATATTAATATTATTATCAAGTCCGACTTTTACCAATAAAATTAATTATTAGTATTTCTTGATGAGCTTAGAATTGCTAATACTTCATCAAATATCTTTTAATTTCTAAGTTACTAATGTCATTTATATTAGTAACTCATATATAATTTTATATATATATATATATATATATATATATATATATATATATATATATATATATTACTTGTGTAATAAGTAATTATTTATTTAAAATATTTATAACATGAAGCGTTCACTCACTCAGTTACACCAAAACTTGACAGTTGCCGTTTCACCCTTGCTAAATCACCTTTCCCTAATTCAAAATCTTCCTTAGCCATTTGATAATATCATTAACCAAATAACGCTAGGTAATGACACATAACCCTTTTTATTTGCCAAATCATACCCCACTAAAGCAAAAATGTGTTCTCCTATCTTTCATCCCTCGTAACCGAATTGCATGCAAGAAAGAAAAGAAAGAGAGACCAAAAGATCCCATTGAAGAATCGTGACCCCATTAAACTTCCTTCTTCGATTTCTGCGATTCATAATTCTAATAAAAAATCTTATCTAATAAAAGTGTTTGTATTTTTTTCTTTACACATTGGCATTATTTTTGTCCGATAAAAATTGATGGTAACGTAGCTCCTTTTTCCTTCGAATTCGGCCAATTAAAATTCTAGAAGGCACAAATAATTTTTGACATTTTTTCCTTCGACAGTTCGGTGAGAAGACTTCTCTGGAACTTCGACTATTTTTATTTTGTACGAAGGTAAGATTTTGGTAAATTCTCACCGGTTAAATTGGTATTAGACAAGTGAATTGATGTCATGATTACTTGTTGATTGAATTTGGTTGAATTTATATTATTTTTGCGATATATTGATATTTATGATAAGTTTGAGGTTCGGAGGGTTTAAGTGCATGCCAGAAACTGAGTTATTTTGATAAATTTGATTTCTGGGTTACGATAGGATAATTTGAGAATGTTGGAATTTGTCTGCTTGATTTATTAAAAATGATTTGAAAAGAGTGTACAAAGTGGTTTAGATGGAACTCGAGAAGGGTGGCAGAGTCTGGATTTTAGGAGAAATGCCGCCGAAATTTTGTTATAAGACTAAAGACTTTATTTGAAATTTTATTTAGAAAAAAAGATTGGATTTGAGAAATTATATTATTTGATTTTCGATTAATTAAGAAAATAGTTATATGTCGGATTTAATTCATTTAAGGAAAGTATATATTTTGAGTTCGATTTATTTAGAAAATAATTATTTTACGAATTTAAATTATTTAAGAAAAGCATTATGTTTTAAGTTTGATTCAAATATGAAAGGGCTGATGTTTTGAATTTAACTTAAAGATTTTATTCGGAGAAGTTTCAGTGAACTCTTAAAGTAATGGAATTTGTGTTGAATAATTTTGTTTTGCGACGTCTTGGAAAAAGTTAAAGAATTAGCTTTAAGGATGAAAGGGGGATTGATTTTGGTTTTAAAAGAAAAACAGAAGATAAATTGGCGCGTATGACAATGAAGTGATTAAAAAGTCACGAGAGGGTAATAGAAAGTAATAGTTATAGTGCTAAAGTGGAAATGTTAAGCCATGGGCTTTATATGTGAATGGTTATGTGGGGATGCCCGTGTATATGGAATGGCTTCCAGGAGAGAGGGTCACATGCTTTAGCCGGAGAATCACCGCCTGCAAGAGGTTGAAACCTTACAGAGGTTATGCCGCTGAAATGTCTTATCTGGCTTGCGAGTCGGATTGCATCGGGTGCGGGTCAAGACCAACAAATGAGATCATTACCTGCGATAGGACTAGACATGCATCAACCTTTTTGCGCATTTACATTTTACTTGACTCGATGAAATTGTTTGTGATTGTCTTCTTGTGTTTATGCATTTCTTACGATTATTCTGAATTGTGGTGACTAGATATTTCTCTGTGGTACTTGTGTATTTGGTTGCGAATTAATTGAATTGTAATAATTCTGACTTGACTAACTGCCCTGACCCTACTAAGAATCCCGCCAATTCTTATTCCTTTTCTTCTTCCCCTTCAGATGGAGACCAGAGTTCTATTTTTCGAGATGGACCTTCCTTATATATATGAGGATATTTTACAGCATAGGTTTTATGTAGCAGCTGCAGAGATTAGGACCCGTATGTACGTTTTGCATGACTATCCCTTCCATCATCTGATTAACACTCCACAATTTAACTCCGATATATGCCTTATGAGTTTCCGTTTTAGTGGCTTCACCCGGATACTCTATTTCACCCATTCCATGACAGACCGGTACCTCATCAGCATCCCAATCAACATACGAATCAAGTGGACCCTAAGCCTGAGGCTAATGGTGTCAATATGTTTGGCCCTATTTTATAGAGCCAGAAGAATAAAAAGTCCTATAATTTAATAGGGTCAAATTTTTATAAAGCTTTCAGGGCCAAAAGTCTTTATGAGACAAAAATCTTAGAACTAACTCATAGACCACCTAATTCTCTTTTTTTTTTTTCATGGCCATTATTTTCTCTTATTATTTCAATTTTATTACAAAACGGATCTTAAAACAAAAAGTAACAATAATAGTAGGAATTAATTTTTCTTTACTTTTGCAACAATAAATTAAAATTACATATGGAGTTATATACATGCACATGGGAGTTGTCTCGAAAAATGTCTATCTATGATAAGTAGGGTATATTTAAAAAAGCACAATGAAAAATAACCACAAAAATACACACCATCAATTAAATATCGAAAGAAATATCTGGTATAATATATATAAATTATATGGTATATATAATGTGGACAATGTTCATCCTATTGTACTTAACTAATGTAAAACCCACGCTACGCGCGAGTTTCTTTTAATCAATTCGAATAAAATTTAATTTAATAATTATGCTTCCAAAATCTAAAGAATTGATTATATATAGAGGATAAAATAATATAATATAATACAATTGAATCACAATAAAAAAAATTAATTATAAAACTATTATTAGGATTGGCTAAATAAAAACCCAACACATTAATTAAATTTTTTTTAGTTATGTCTAATTTCAAATAGATAATATTTGCTGAATTGATAATTTCTTACTAAAAGAACAACACATTTTAACTCTTATTATTATTTGAATACTATTTTTACAAAATAAGGATTCAATTTAAAATGATTCACGACTTTAATACAAAAATCATAATTTTTGACTTTTTATAGATAATAATGACTATACTTAACAAAAATTTTAAACTTCAACAGTTTCAACTTTTCTCAAGTCTCAAATATTTAAAATTACTTACTCTACACTTCTCACTTT
This sequence comes from Arachis hypogaea, assembly GCF_003086295.3. Taxonomy (NCBI): domain Eukaryota; kingdom Viridiplantae; phylum Streptophyta; class Magnoliopsida; order Fabales; family Fabaceae; genus Arachis; species Arachis hypogaea. Next base: position 35,737,721 of record NC_092037.1, read on the forward strand.
AATGCTGGTGAAAATTCTAAATCAGTTAATAATAACAATATAACAACTAATACTGGTTCGTGTCTACATAAATTCAAATCCCCTTAATTGAATTTATTTCTACTTTAGATTGTAGGTTAAAATTTAGGTAACGGCTTAAGCTTCATACTAACATAACTGTATTCAGATTATAAATCCCCAAACAGTGCCTTTTATGCAACATTTATTAGAAAATGCAAGCAAAATTGTAAAACTATTGTAAAATAGTTCCTTTTCAAAATATCACCGCAATTTAATATATAATGGGCAATCAGATAGACATATGATTTTAAGGTTTAAAAAGATGCATATGACTTTAAACTAATCAAACTTTTAAAAAATAACATTAAAATTATCATCCCTAATATAATGTCAAAAAATCAATAAAAATATTTGCCATACTTTGAGTTGTGAAGTGCCTTCTATAAATGTTTAAGTTGTGCAGGTTTCACTGCTGAAGGTACAATCCCATAATTTGTTCCAATCTTTTCAATTATGTCCTCTTCAAGCTCTTCTTCTCCGAAGCCTTCACGGCTTCACACTTCCGGCATAGTGGGGGTGTAATCCCCGCTTCCGTCCTGCACCACCACATGTCTCTATCTCGTTCACTTTCTCTGCCAAAAGCCTCCTATCCGGCGCCATCACTCACTCTCGAAACCCGATTAAGCTCCGGCACCGGTGTATTGGACCACAAAACTTCGAAATCAGCTCTAAGATCTTCGTCGCAATCGCCAAAAAGAAAAGAAGCAGCATATTGAACTCAAATAGATTTTTTGCAATTTTAAAAGAATATTTTAAAAAATTACCTCCGCGACAGCACCGATGGCAGGAGATCTTCATTCTATTTACCGGTGTCGTCAACTTGCTGCTAGCTGCTGTTGTTTCACTGACGATAGCAACACCACTTATCACTGTCGCTATTCTTCCTCTTTAATGCTGCATCAACAGTCACCGATATTATTCTTTATCTTTGCTGTGTTTACTTACTCAATCAGAAAGCAAGAGAGTGTGAGTAAGAGAGAGGAAAAAGAGAGAACACAAAATATCAACACTTGTTATATATTATATGATAGATTTAAAATTCAAATGTCCCGCCCAATCAATTTATCTAAACACTTTGATATCAAAGTCAAATGCCACTTGTCGCATAATGAAATTTAACACTTGTCGGCCAATCAGTTATGTACGGCTCTCCCATATATATATCAACTATGTTATCTTGTTTATATGTGTTGGGTTATTGTTTTTCATATCAAAAACATAAATAAATTTTCGTATAGATATTCAATATCAGTGTGCAAGTTAAGGAATATATTGTTGCATTGTGCATTTAATTTTTAACAAAAAAAATTAAAAGATATTTACTTCTTTAACCATCTCCGTTTTCAAAAATAACCACATCTTCTTACATAGATACAGAAAAAGTTCTTCCTTTCTAAAAATACAACTAATCTCATGACAAATTTAAATACATAATGCATAGATATAAAAGTTTATACATGTATTAATCTTTTTCTTTATCTTATAATTACCATATTAATCTCATAATCATTGTTTTTTTTATTCCAATTGCACTTTCAATCAGACAAAATACAAAAAAAAATTATGTTTCAGTTTATGTTCTCAGGTCCTTAGAATCCAAACCTTTTTTTTCTATAATAAAAATTGTTTCTTCATCACATATAGATCAACAAATTTGATTTTTCATATATATGCTAATAAAAGTTGTAATTATGTTCCCACAGTTTTTTTGATAATTCCTCTATGACAATTTTCTATTATAGCATGACTACACAAAATAATAAAAAAAATTTTTTACTCCCCTCCCCTGCGAGATGCTAAAATGACAGTCTCCTCTCCTCTATTTATAAAATGTAAATTCTCCTCCTTTATAATTTTTTAAAAAACCTCCTCTTTAATCCATGTTAATTTTTTTGTGTTAACTAATGTTAATTTTATCTATTTTTCAAGTTAGCATAAATTATTTTTTACAAAAATACCTTTTAATAAAAAATTTATTCTTTTATCTTAAAATTTTACTTACCAAAATACCCTTTAATAAATTACTTTTTTATTGACTAAATTGTATTTTTACCAAAATATTTTTTAAAAAATTTAATAATTAAATTATTTTTTTCTAAGATACCCTTCAATAATTTTTTAATAATTAAATTATAATTTTACCAAAATTTTTGTTAATAATTTTTTTATACTTTAATATTAATTTTCTGATATTAATATATATTATTTTAATATTAAAAAATCTTAGTAAGATTATTTTTTAATATCAATATATATTAATTGTTATACATATTAATAATGGTAAGATTTTTTATTTAATGTTAAAATAACATACATTAATATCGAAAAATTAATAGTAAAATATAAAAAAATTATTAACAAAAATTTTAGTAAAATTATAATTTAATAATTAAAAAATTATTGAAGAGTATTTTAGAAAAAAATAATTTAATTATTAAATTTTTTAAAAAATATTTTGATAAAAATACAAGTTAATCAATAAAAAATAATTTATTAAATGGTATTTTGGTAAGTAAAATTTAATGATAAAAAAATAAAATTTTTGCTAAAAGATATTTTTGTTAAAAATAATTTTTTTTGAAAAATAGATAAAATTAACATTAGTTAACAAAAAAAATTAAAATGGATTAAAGAAGAGATTTTTTTAAAAGTATAAAGAAGGAAAATGTACATTTTATAAATAGAAGGGATGGGAGTATCTTTTTAGTATCTCGAAGGGAAGGAGAGTGAAATTTTTTCAAATAATAAATACATATGCTTTAGAAATATTGAATTATGTTTAAGATATACTAAACTAATCATTCGAAAATATTTTGTTTAGTTGTTTTAACTCCATTTTTAAATGAAACTTAGTATGCGATAAAATTAAAAGTTATTGCAACTCCTTTCACAATTTTTTAAAATGCTAATTATAAACTAAAACTAAGAATTGTTTTGAAATTTTCATCAATTAAGATACTAAATTTATGCTAAAAATGGTGATATTATATTTCTCACAAATTCATGCAAATAGTATAAAAAAACATGTAAAAGCAAAATATTATTTTTAAATGTAAAAATAATTTGCTTTTACTATATATGTTTCTTTTTAATATTTTATGTAACACTAACTTAACCACATTTAGAGTTTCGCATAATCCACACTTTATCACTTAAGTTCTCTTGTTTCCAACTTTAACACTTTACATAAACCCTTTCTTAGAACGAATGATTTGGTCGAAAAACATCATTTTTTACTATTTTTATACTGCACTTTACTTTCAACTTTAAATCTTCTCGTTTGATTTTTAGATTGGCTATCTTGTTCGTGAGTTCTTGTAGTGCCTCCTCAATAAAAGAGGGATTTACTTCTGACATTTACATTGTAATTCCTGCAGCCTAAAAGTGAGCATAAATACATAATAACTTGAATTAAAAACTATCCAATATCACTTTTTGAAGTTCAAACAAATATGTTCTACATCTTGGTTAAACAAATATGTTAAAAACTGAGCCATGAATCAATCAACATATTATTATATACCAAGGTCACTCTCACATGATTTTCACTTACCTTTAAAGCATTGGTTGATAATTTCAATAATATACTAATATAGTATTAAATCCCAAAAATAATTTACATTCAAATGTAGTAATTTGTAACAATAAAAATCTCATAAAAAAATAGTAAGATTTGAAAGAAAACTTTTCAAACTTCTAAAACAAAGATAGAACGAAAAGATATACAATATCGTTAAAGGACGATGTTGAACTTAAAATTAACTAGAATAAGATCCGTGCGTGCGTGGGACGATAAATTAATGATAATATATAATAAATATTAAAATTTATTATATTTTGTAGAATTAAATTAAATGTGTATACTAAAATTAAATTTAAAAGGTATTTTATTTAAAATAATTTGTAGTACAAAAGATTTAGATATTAGAGTTGTATGTACAAAATGACATTTTTATTTAGTAATTTGATTTTTGTATTTATTTTAGTTGAAGAACTTAGTTTTCTTATGTGGCGCTCGTCCTCTTTTTTTTTATTGGTTGTTCATAATAATATTATTATGACATTTATAATATGGATGTTTATTACATTGAATGAGATATTTATAAAAATTAATAAATTAATTATTAGAATTATAAATTTATTGTATTGTTTACATCATAAGATATAATAAATATAGAAATATGGATTTAATGTCTTTGTAGGTTACAAATTTGGTTAGACGCTATTAATTTCTAATCATTGTCGTTGATAATTATTGTATTGTTTTTTGTATATTTTGTTTTTTTTTTGTTAATTTAGAAATAATAAATGATTTGAAAAAAATTGAGTGGTTGATTCTAAAATTTTGCCAGAAAAGAAAGACGTCTTAAAAGTAATATGGATAAACTTATATATCTACTTTTATATATTAAGAATAGAAGTTTGGCAACTGTAACAACCCTAGTTTTTGAAAAATCAAATAAATAATTATTTGTGATCTATTTTATTTGTTGATAATTTTATTTTAAAAAAATTATTTTACTAAAGGTAATTAAATGGAGTTTTATCATAACTAGAGTTTAAATTAATTAAAATTTTTATATAATTTTTATTGGATATTTGATATAATTGAAATTATAATTTTGATAATTGAAAAATAAAAAAGAATTATACGGTTCAATTTAAATAATTTTTAATATGAATGAATTATGTTCTATTTTATCAATTTGTATTCTCAGAAATTATTTTATTAGAAATGATTATATTAATATTCATAAATACTTTAAGTTTAAGTTAATTAATATTTATATATATTTTTTATCATAATTAATTATTTTATAAATTGAAATTAAAATTCCGATGATAGAAAAATAATGAAAGATTATATTATTTTATTTAAATAATTAATATTTTGAGTTTAAACTATATTTTATAAAAATGTGATCAACATGCTTATTTTATATTTTAAATTAAAAATAATTAAGTGAACTTAACACTATAATGATAAATAATATTTTTAAATACTTTTAATAAAATATATTAGATTTTAAAATTATTTTACCCTCTAATTTTATCAAAATATCTATTTATATCTATCCCTATTACTTTATAAAATTCTAATTTCTAACTCTAAATTTCCAAATCAAACTCAAAAACCTTACTTTCCAAATTAATTGAGAAACCCTAACCCTAGCTTCCCTCACCATAGCCGCACCCCACCCCCCTTCCAACCTTCCTTCAGCGTAATATTCAGTGACAAAATAGAGAGCACAGGGAGAGAGGGAGCTGCGTCCTGCTGCTGATCCGCCACCGAACTCGCTGACCAGCCGCCGTCGCGTCGCTGCCCTACCGCCATGGAGTTGCTACCCAGCTGCCGTCTAGCTCACTGCCTTGCTGCCATCGAAGCTCTGCCGCCACCGCTACCAAGTCGCCATCGTGCTTCATCGTAGCCGCTGCTAGGTCTTGTCACCATCTTCGTAGCCATTGCTGCCACACGCAGAAGGGAGAGCAAAGGGAAGAGACGTGACCGGCCAAGAGAGAGGGGGAGTAAACGGACGCATTGGTGGGTGTTTCTGTTCGCCGCCGCCGCCGTTGATGGAAGTCGCTGCCGTCGCCATCCTCGCGAGCTGCCACCGCGTCGCCGTTACTGAGCTGCAGCGCTGCTGTTGTCGCACTCTGCTGCTGCCGCGTCTCACCAAGCCGCTGCTGGAGGAGGAGGGCTCGCAAGTTCTGCCTCTGCTTCGGGTTTATGGAATCTGACGAGAATGCACTGCCGCCATTGAGCTATCGGTGGTTCTGGCCGTTGGAGAACCACCGATGGAGCTCGCTGGAACTGCTCGGAGGTTTCCGTTACTCGTTCTGATTCTGCCCTGTTTTGGGAATGTTGCTGCTGCCACTGGAATCACGAACCGAAAAGGAGAGGAGGCCATTTTCCCTTGTCGCTTTTGCTGCCATGGAAACTGGTGCTGGAAATTGCTAACAGAGCTATTGTGTGTGATGATTTCCGCGAGTTTCGACTTTGAGGTAGGGGATTTATTTTTAAAGTTAAACGTTTTTAATTTAGAATGCCGACAAAATTATTTGGATAAGTGCAAATGGTTAACAATGGTTAAGAATTTCTTAATTGACATGAATGACTTGAAATGCATTTGAAATTAGTTAGTTAGTTGTGATTATTCTGAGCTGTGACTGAATTTAGATGCTGTTGTGATTATTGATTAATTTAGTATAATTTATTAAATTGAAATATGCCGAGTTAATTATTGAAAAGCTGTCGTATGGATAATTGATGAATTGAGTTTGGATTGTTGCTGTGAATGTAATTGGTTTTGTTGTTGTGAGAGCCTAATTGATAGAAATAAGCCTGGTTTGAGGTTGTGAAATTTGGATTAAGTTTGATGACGTTTTAGTGTTTCAATTGGAGTATTGAATTCAGTCTATGTCTGTGAATGTTTTTGGGCTTTGTTGTGAGTGTTTGAAGCTGTACTTGATTGATTATATAAATGTTGAGTTGTGGCTGAAATTATGATTGCAATGATTGAGATTTTTTTTTATTGGAACTTTGGTTGAATTCGTTGTTTTGGTGAAATTGAATTATAAAGTGTTGATGAGAGATTATTGTGATTTATGTATTTTGATGGATCAAATTGAAATTGTTGCTGTTGAGTTGGTTTATTGTAATGGACTTAGTTAGTGATTAATTGAAGTTGGGCTTAAGGAATAATTGGAAGACTGAATCTTGAAATGTTGAACTAATTGCTGAAAATCTGATTTTGAAATTAAAAGATGACTTTGGAAGTAAATCAGTTATTTAACGATAATCGAAATGATATGAGAGTAAAGGCTGAGTAAACTATAATAAAAGTTGTTGGGATTCAATTTTGAGAAGTTTGAATTAACTATAGAACTAGTTATGATTTTCCAAAATCTAAAACTTAATTTTCTGCATTACTTTTAAATGAAGCCGGAGACTTTGAAAATCTATAATTAATTCTGTGATGATCGTAATTGCGTGGGACTAAGTCTGGATTAAGCTTGGGAATATAGGAAGCTGGACTGGTGAATTTGAGACTTTTTCATTAAGTTTATGGTTTATGGTGAATTTTTGAATTATGAATGTCAAATCTGGTTTTCCTGCAGAACACTTAACACGGCAGCAATTTGTTTCCTCTATTAGAAATTCTCCGGTTTGAATTTTGAAATGGAACCAATTTTAAATGAAACTCTGGTCCTAGTACTTTAATTTCATAAAAATTTAGAATTGTTAGAGTTGTGGTTTTAAAGATATGGATTTTTAAAGTAAGATGTATTATGCAGTAAAAATCAGGTTTTGTTTTCTAAGTCAGTAACTTTGAGACTTCATAATTTTTAATTCAGGAATGATATTGAGATGCAATCAGTTGGAGGTGAAAGTTGAGTATGTTTAGTATATATGATTTAAATTTCAGGGTTTTCCATGTTTTACCAAGTGAGTTATGGAACTTGGAAGAAATCGTGCTCAATGATTTGTAAAACAGACTTCAGTAGAAAATTACCTAACTTCCAAGCTACGTAACTCCTTCATTAAAAATGGTATGACCCTATAACCAATTGAGAAAGAAATTTGGATAAGTTATGTTTAACCACATTAATTTTGAAGGTGGTTGGATTTAATTTGGATTTTATATGAAATTTCGAATGTTGTACACTGCTGCTGTCTTCTGGTTTTAAGGCACTACAGAGCAGTCACGGTTTTGCTTATATTCCCGAAGCTAGAGCCAGCGAAAAATTGTGATTTTTGGTTTAATAGAAAGATTATTCCGAGACGGTCACATGGATACGAGGTTTGCGTAATTCCGAATTGGTTTGATATTTTAAAAATAAAACTGAAATTAGACTGCCGATGTTGTTTTGGTGATTACTTGGATATGGAATTTGAGAAATAGATTTTCTATACTATTATCAAATGTTTTTAAGAATATATTGTTGTGGCAATTGTTGAGAAAGGTTTGATGAGATGTTGAGAAAGAGGGAATCCGTAAGGGTGGTTAAGTCCGAGTTTTAGGGGAGGTGTTGTCAAAATTTTATAAAAATCTGAGGTTTTATTTGAAAAGTCATTTTAAAAGATTTGAACTTGAAAAATTGTATTATTTGCATTTTATCTAAATAAGAGAAGAATTATACTATTTTAAATTTGGAATTATCAAGGAAAAGTTTATGTTTCAAGTTTGAATTATTTAAGAAAGGAATTATGTTTTGAATTCAATTTAATATGAAAAAAGTTATGCTTTGGGCTTGAAATAAAGGATTACTTTTCAGGAGTTTGGTGAATTTTATAATATTTGAATCCGAATGGTAAAGAGAAATGGTTTGAGCCAAGATATTGTAAAAGTGAAAGATGTAAAGTTTGTATAGTATGATTGAACAGAGAAAGATAGAGGTATTGCATAAGAATGTCAAAGTGATGATGAATAATGAGAATGATAATGAATGATGATAATGAGAATGATTATGTGATGATTTGTTGCTTGAGGCAATCCAAGAGATATTTATTTGTTGCTTGAGGCAACCCAAGAGATGTGTTTATTCATTTGTTGCGTTATGGCAACTCCTGAGATATTTGTGTGATCATCTGCTGCATTGAGGCAGTCAGATAGATAGTGATGCGACCCTTGAGAACGCTTTCTTACGGTATAGATCCATATTTTATTTCTGTAAGACAGAGGGGTTATTTCCTGCTATAGAAGTATCGTGACCACCTGTTTCATTTTTGTAGTGGCAGAGGGGTTATTTCCTGTATGCAGAAGGTGTGTCGGCATACAATCTTGCAGTGGCAGATGTGTTATTTTCTGCGTACAGTGGTCCCTGTGATAGCAGAGGAATTATTTCCTGTACACAGGGGTATAGCCAACAAGAAAGCCATATCCGGCTAGTAATGCTGGGTTATGTCGGGAGCGGGTAGAAACCGACAGATGAGCTCATTACCTGCACTAAGGCTAGACATGCATCATCCTTGTTTGTGCATTTGCATTTGATTGGGCTTGCTCGTTGTACTTCCCTGTGATTGTGCTGTGATTGTGCTGTTTGCCTTGCTGTGACTTGTTTGTATGTTGAATTGAATCTCTTGTTAGTGCTATTGGTTGATGAATATATGAAGGTGATTGAGAATTGACGTTTTGATTGAGAACTAATTATGTGACTGATAGATGGTTAATGTGACTAGTTTTGAGTTTAGAGATTTTGAAGGAGGTAATTAATTAGTTAAAGTAAAACCAAAAGTATTTCCAAAAAAATTTGATAAAAATATAGTTTCCTTGAGTATGTTAATTTTTTGCATATTAATCAATATTTTTACGGCATTTCCATTCCTTACTGAGAACTTGTGGTTTGTTTTCACCCCAAAATCTTCCACCCTTTTAGTGACACAAGTTCGAAGACTCCGTTTGAAGCTGCGGGCGATTATAGAACTTATTTACGAATTAAGTTTATGACTTGAGTTTTTTTCATAGAATTTCCTCGCCTTTGTAGCTTTACTTTTTATTTTATGCAGAGGGATAAGAGTTGTACTTGAATTTTATTTAAATTCTTTTGTATAATATTTATTATTATTAATAATTATGTGATTATTATTACTAGGTGATGTTTGCTATATGATCTTAATTAATAGAAACAAAATTTCTCTGAAATTTTCTATAAAACTAATCGCGATATCGAACTAAAGGCTCAATAGTAAATAGTTAATAAAGGAAAGCAGGTTGGTAACGCCTTACTTTCGACACGATCATGATGTTTTGGAAGTTGGGTCGTTACAGCAACCATTTCTTTAAGTTCTTTCATCACCGTTTTTGACAGATCCCAATATAAGTATTCAAGGAAAGACAATTACATTACATCACAAAAAAAGGTAAATAGCTAGATCATGGATCAATTCAAATCATTATAAACCATATATAATAAGGAATGTTAAGTTGGCATGAGGATATTTAAATAGTGAAATTCGAAATGAAGAACATTTCAATCAAATATCCTTCATTTTTCTTTATCTTTAAGGATAGTATCAGTAATAATAATAAAAAAGAGATACATATAGATAGATGATCATACTTTATTTTCGATCATCATATGTTAATTAATAATACTCATTTCTCTCATACTTTTGGTTCCCTCGTATTGTAATTTCTTGAAATATCCGAATTTCAGATTTAATTCAAGGATTCAAGAATACCAAAAATTAAAATTTATGAAAAAAATTGGTGAAACTATGGTTGCTGGTATAGATAATTTATATTGGACTAACACAGCCAATCATTTCAATTTAAAACAAAAAAATTTGCTTTATTTGCAACATGAGTAATTAAACAAAAAGCATGAGTATAGGACACAATAGTAATGATTCAAAACCTTCATAGTGCAGCAAAGACAGAAATGCTATTGGCTCTCGAAGCAATAACGTTTGATCAAAGCTCTTAGCATCCAAACCAAAAGAAAGGGCAATTATCCTTGCAACTCTTTCCCCATTTCTCTACATTCTATGGAAGATTTTTTCTTTTTACACTGAAACACTAATCATTATACATAAAACCCTTAATGTAGAGTGATGTCGTTAAAAGTGATCATTTATTTTCTAAATATGTCTTGAAGGAGCAACAAAAAAGACTATAATTTTCATCTAATCACATGGCAAATATAATATCTCTCTTTGTAATCTCATACTTAACCCACCAGGAATATAAAACAAAACATATCAAGCTTCAACACAAACAATAACAGCAATAATACTAACAAAACATAGTTTAAGAAGAACCAAGCATGCAACAAAGCCAGTGATATAATTATATACCATGAACTTGGTTTTTGTGCTCACTAAAAAAAACTGCAATGACAATTTTAATGAAGTAAAATTATTTATCATTGGCCAACAAAGTTGAATAATAATGCAGTGATTAAACCTTAGATTAAGAAGTTCTTTCATCTACGTTGACATCTATGTTAAGACAACAACTGTGTCTCCTTAATGTGCAACAAATAATTATATATTTACTAATCTTATAGTCATTTTCATACTCACGATTATAATAATTAAAAATGAGATTATTAGTAGCACAATAACTACATCATCTCCAAGGATCAATGGCGCAAATTGAATAGTGAACAGCTCAAGTTGTTATCATCTAAGATGAAAATAAAATCTTTAAAATTGAATACATAGAAGTGCAAATCAGAGGGGGAGCGAGGAACAACACAAAAGGCAAAAGAGAGCAATTTAAAACTTTCAGCAATAACACAAAATTATGATGAATACATCTCTTATTATCTCTGCCTTCTTCTCCGTACTTCTAACCCGCAATCGAGCATCTACATCCAAGTTCATAACATCAAGGGCATAACATTTACTTCTTTGTACTTCTCTGCTTTTTTTAAGTGTGATGCTGTTTTACTCCAGCATTTTATGAAACAACTCAACTTAATATATGCGTACACCTCTGAAAAGGTCTATATAACATTAAATATATTATTGAACTGGATAAAAATGTTATCAATCATGTTAAATGAGGCATAAAATGTAGAAATTTAATGTCAATTTCATTATATAAAGTCAATATCCACCATCCTAGGCAGCAATCTTTTCATTCCTCTAATAACAACATAAATGCAAATGGCAACAAAAGGAAATTATAAAGGATAGTATTACCTGGAGGACATTGTTGGCATAATCAAAGACTCCATCGGGGACCACAACAAAGAATTATAGAGACTAAAAATTTTACTTGCAATTGCAGAACAATTCAGATTGCTCTTGCAGCTATAAAAAATCTTCTTTATCTTAGGCCCAAAGCATGTCCAGTAATAGAAAATTTTGTAGAAATCACAAAAAACTATTATATTGAATGCACATAAATGCAGTAGATACCTTTTATCTTATATTGGATTAAGAACACAGCCATTGATTTCAATTAGAAACCAAAATAACAGATTTATTTTACATATTCCAATTATTGAAAATCAATTCTTCTAGATTGTTGCTAATAGATGAAATTCCTAAACTAACCACTTCTTTCAAAGGAACCATCAAAATCCTGAATGAGAAAAAAGATTGCTTTCAACCTATGATTAAAGTTCCAGTATAATTGAGGTGGTCTAAATAACGTTAAATTAAACTCTAACATGAAATATATCTTTGGACTTGATAAAAATGTTATCACTCGTCAAATGAGGCATAAAGTGCAGAAATTTAATGTCAAAATTTCAATTTCTAGCATCAATTTCAACCATCCTGGGCAGCAATATTTTCCTTCCTTTAATAACAAGATAAATGCAAAATGCAATGAAAGGAAATTATAAAGGATAGTGTTACCTGGGGGAGGTTGCAGGCAATCAAAGACTTCATCGGAGATGACAACAAACATGTCCTTCTTGGATTTACTGTTGCGAATCAATTTCCCAAGAACTCGAAGGCCACGAAAAAATTCCAAAAAAATGTTCTGGTAACTGCCAGAGAGAGAATATTAAGCCCTGATTAATTTGAGGCACTAAAAAATTGATATTAAAAAAGAAAAAAATCCAATAAATGTCATGAATTTTTACCAATATAAATTAAGATGACTCAAAAATCAAATTACACTATCTATGATACCACAACAAATTAAAACTAAACAGCTAGAAACTAATTGGTTACTAATTACTAATAATAATAAGAAAAAATAAAATAACACAATGCAACGAACATACCTTTAATTCACACAATTTTCATCTTTACAAAAATGGTTTATTATTCAATTTTCACACCTTTAATCCAAGCAATTGAAAATTATGCAACATTGAGAATGACTCAAATTTTGTTATAATCTTATCTTATATTGCACTAATTATTATTAATAGATGAAATTACTAAGCTAACATCTTTCAAAGGAACCATGTACAATCCCAATGAGAAAAAATTGCTTTTGACTTGTTTTTTCTGAAATCAAACACATAAATCAGTTCACATATAAATCATCTAGAATTATTGGAACTTTTCATATTGCAGTAGCCAAAGAGTTTTTTTGCCAAAACAAAAAACAAAAACATGAAGATCAGACCAAGGTAACAACAAACACCAAAACTACAGTAGACAAAAACAATTTCTATCCTCCATTCATTTATTGCTCATTTGAATTACCACTATGTACCACTCCTCTAGACTCCTTTCTTTTTTACTATAGATTTGATTTTTCACTCCTGCTATATACACCAAATTACTTATAAAACAATGACAGCCACACTTCCCTCTTGTCCCTATGAATCCTCCAACCGACTGAAAATGCAAAGCAACTAAATGCTTCCCCTAGCTATACCCAATGCATAGGAAATAATAAGTCATAAAAGTGATACCTTTTAGCTATTGCACATCTTCAACTGCACTTTCTTTTTTTTTCCAATATTGAAAGTTCAGCCTCGTCCTTAGCCAGAGTAGATTTCTCTTCAAAAGCAGTCTGTACATTATGTCAGTAGAATAAAAACAAAAATTACTTTCTTCAAAAGCAGAGGCCACCAATTTATCAAAAGACAATAATTAATAGTTTGATCTATTTTATGAAGCAGAGAGCAGTTATAAGCTAATGTCAAAACAAAAGTAACCGCATCCTAGATAATATGCACTAAAGCTATATATTATATCCCACTTAAACATTCCCACCTAGAATTACAACACACTACTATGAAAGCATTTCATAAAAAATAATACTTTTACCCAACATATATGTGATAACAGGAAAATTTTGTACCTTTTGGTGCCTCCTTTAAACACTGCAATGACGGCTAAGCAAAGTTGTAAAATTTCGATACTGATCAAAACGAGAAAAGTTTCAAAAAATATACAACAATAATCTAAAGACATATAGGAAAGCCATAAAAATAAGATAAAATATTCAATTCATTCAAATTCTAAAAATAAAGGTAGAAGGAAACGATATATGGTATAGTTAAAACACCATGTTGAATTAACTGGTATATTCAATGGGATTCAAGTATTATTTTTAAGCCTACAGGGTCAAGAAAAAGCAATTAGGATCATAAAAGTTGCATCTCCCAAAACCTGTTTCTCCTCTATTTTTAGTAAAAGGCCAAATGAAATATCTAGTTTAGAAATTATGATTTTTTTTTGAAGCAATAGTGTTATTATGAACTCATATACTGATTCTTCTTTACACAAACAAATGCATACTGCATCAATGCATATGAAAGAACCTATCTCCTTAGCACTTTATATTTTCCAAAAACCGAACAATAGAATTCAAGAAAAACATATTAAGCTAATAAAATGAAATAAGAAAAAACTAACACAACTCATGAGCTGCATTCCATAGTGATGCATACTAAATCCAATGCTGGGTATGAGTAAATCATATTTAATTCAGATTCCAACATGCTAGCATATGTAAGATAAATCTGATCACAATCTTGAAGCTGTACAGCCTTAGTAATTTCTTTATGGTTTTTTTTCATCCTACTTTTTCTTTCTTTCTTTATGCCAATGAACATTCCATAAGGAGAAAAGGGAAATTAAATCCATTTACCATAGGTAAGAAACCAAAAAGAATACTCAATATATATTAGTATAGTGTGATACCTTTTAGCTGTTGCACAATATCTTTAAGTAAGCTTTTTTATTTTTTCCAAATTCATCCTTCTAAAGCTTGACACTGTCTTGATATGTAGCAGTCTTCTTTATCATCTCCCAAGCAGCTTTTCCAATCTTCCAGCAGGTATTTGAGCATGTTACTTTGCCATCAATTCCATCACAGTAGACTATATATTACAACAATGGAGTAAAAACAAAAATTACTTCTTTAAGAAATTGAGGTCACTGATGTATAGAAGATGATAATTAATAGTTTTAATTTTATTATGAAATAAACAACCCTTATAAGCTAATGTTCACAACAAAATTAGAGACAATAAAAAAAACTCAGAGGCAAATAAGAGAGACCCTGATATTAGGCTTCAACCCCACAAAAGGTGTTCATACCACACAAATTCATTCTTTCTCCTGTTGTTCCTTTTTGCTAGAGAGACAAAAAATTGCACAAAAATTCATTACACACTTATAATTTAAATTATGATTGGAGGAGTTGCAAACCTTTTGCAGCACAAACAAAAATTCCAGGAAACTAAAAAGGAAAGGATAGGAAGGGAACATGAAGGATTTTAAGTACTTCATGCCTAGTTAAATTGGAACCACTATCATCAACTTCAGGGTCCAAATCCCCTACTTACAATAACGTCGTAATAATCACTATTTTGATTTCTAACAGATAAAATCTTTATTTTACTTTTATTTTAAACATTTTGACATCACATTATTTATTGGCAAATTCCAAATAGAAACTCACGCAAACTGAAGTAACATAAAATTGACTACCAAAAAGATAGAAAGATGAACTACATAATTTGGGTGACGATCAAATGTGTAAAATAAGGATTTAGAGTAAAATTCACTTAATGTATTTACACTTATCATTATGGCAATCGAAACAGCAATACAACATAGAGAACAATATCAGAGCCACATCATAGAAAAAAAAGAACCTAGTTATAAAAAATATGCTGCTAATATTATCTACTGCTTCTAATTACTGTATATATAGTAAAAATTTACCCCTTGGATTTGAGTCAATTAATTCAGCCATTCATTTGGGACCTAAATTACCAAATCCAGCATCATTTTTTCATGAGAAATAACATAACTCTGATTCGAATTTGTGTTGTAATTCTAGGTATCATAATGCAAAATTGAAAACAAAAGGATTTGCTTCATAGTGATTAGTGAAAATTAGACACTCTCTTTCAAAAGCTCATAACTGAGTTACCTGAGAAGGATTAATTTCAAAAGCATGAGTTTCTTTCTCTTCATATGGGCATAACATAAACATGATTTACAATTAGAAAGCAGTAATAAAACCCTAGCAAATAAAAACAGATACCTTCTAAAATAGATACCTTATACGCACCAGTTGAAGATGATTCGAAGCTGCTGGAAGGAGTGTAGCCGTAATCACTACAAATCAGCCATACTACCATTAGCTCCTCTGCCAACTAAACCTAGTCCAACTTCAACCTTCAGCCAAAACAGAAGTAAATTAAATATAAATAAATAATCTTTTCATTTTTTTAAAAAAATAACTAAAATAAATTTCTGCTTTGTTTAAAGAAATTACCTCTGTAACACCACCGACGGTAGGATCTCAGCTCTCTTCGTTCTCTGTATCGGTATCGTCAACTTGCTCCCAGCTGCTCCTTCTTCACTAACGGTTGCAACACCACTCACTGCAACCACTATTCTTTCTACTCGATGCTGCATCAACAATCACCGTAACCTCTGACTAATTGTTCTTCATCTCTACTGCTCGCTGGAAATAGACCCGGAGCCTCTGCCGTCGTCTTATATTTTCTTTGGCAAACGCTCTCCCAACCGCAGCACCGACCACCACCACCACCATTTTTTGTTCTCTTCCAGCTACTCATTCCATCACCACAAGCTCTTTCTTTCTTGTCGGCCATAATATCTCTGTATTTTGAAAAATGAGATGTAGAGAGGGGGAGAGAGAAAGAAAGAAGAGAAAGAGAGCGATATAGTAAAATCAAAATTTGTTCACTCGATTATTGATTTCAAACGCTCATATCTTGTGTTTAAACCCTGATCCTTTTTGGGAAAAGATCCGCCTAAAACCACTTCTCTTTGTATACTTATTTTATCTAATTTTTTTTTGCCACTTGTTGTACAAACAGATTAGATACTTGTCCAGCAAATAGACTGGACACTTGTCAAAAATCTAATCATCTATTGTTCTCCTATTATATATAGAGAAAGGTGTATATAATCATCAATAGCAATACTCCAATAATATTTATATCTTTTGGACCACGTTTATTAATAATTATATCGTTCATGGGCCATCTTATTTCTAAAGATGTGGATTCTTGCACCTTTGGGGTGTATGCTGCTTGTATTCTTTCATGTTATCAATCAATCAAAAAATATTGTTGGGGCTTTTAAATATAAAAAAATTAATAAGAGAAAAATATGATTTGGGGCTTTTAAACATGTTATCAATCTCACCTAAACCTCTGTTTAAATATAGCCTAAAAAAATATTGTTGAATGAGTAATTTGGATGTAAAATCCTTGTAAATAAGAATGTAAATTATTTGATAATCATATAATATGGTTTTTTTTTTAATTTTTTTTGTGTCAGTCATATTTAGCACTAAGGAGAATACAAACGGATTAACACTTTTAGTCTAAAAAAAGATAATTAACTAATATTAATTTAAATATAAGATAAAAATAAAAAGAAAAATATTAATCATCTAATATTTTTCATCTATCAAAACAAATTTGTTGCATTCAATTAATGACAAAATTGAAATTATCGAACCAACAAAATTTTTTTTAGCACCATTTATTATATCTTTTCATTTTCTCAGAAACTGAACAACTTATAAAATAAATAAATAAATGAGCATAAACTTACTGAGCCAGGGGTGAAGGACTGCGAAACACTAAATTTATCATCTTTTTGCATCAAGGGTCTAAGGTGAGGATCAGCAGCCAAGAAAAGGTTTTTGACCAAAACAACCCTTTTGGATTCATCTCCAAGCTTCTATTTTGGGGCTTTTATGGCTGGTAGGGCCTGCCCTATTTTAATTTTTGTTGGGAGCGCGTAATGAGGATTAGGGCTTACAAAATATGATTTTGTAATTTTGGGACTATGGGCTAGAATTATTTTGGAGGGTTAGAGCCAGCCCTAAAATTTTGGGCTTAATTGACAACAATACCTGAGACCATGGAGGAGCATATATCAGAGCCTGTACCGAAGGAGGATATCCTTGTAGAGTAGATCTTAGTATATTCATCCGAGCCATCTTCTGAGGAGCCGCTCACCGCCTCTATTAGTGGACTGACAAGTGTTAGTCAGACCAGTAGTACGAGTGCCAGTGCCCCTTTAGAGATTATCGAGATATCTAATGATGAGGACGAGGATCCTATGGATATTCTGATGTGATTGTGATCTTCTCTGATGATGATAGCTGATGCCCGGGAGCCGAGGTTGTGCCTTTTGATAGTTTTTGTATTAACCTAGCTTTTGTGTTAAGTCTCTCACTTTTGATTAGATTCATTGAGAGATTAGGGTGTACATAGTCGACTAGGTTAGTTTCGGGCGCAAGCTTAGGGGTTTCCTATATGGACCAAGGCCGAGAGTGTTAATTTTGTACATAGCAAGATGTGAAGGGTTGTACACTAACTTATGATATATATGACAACACCTTTATGTGTATGTATAATCTATGCTATATGTTTTGTTTATATATAATGTTAGCGTTGTGTATGTTTTATTTGATTCCTGATTGTGGTTTATGTATATTTAATTAGCTGTCCTCGCAAATCTTTTTTATAAAGTAAAAGTTTTTCCCAAATATTCGATAGTACACTAATTTGATTACAGGCTTAATAGTAAATAGTTAAAGTTTTGGGTAAGCAGGTTGGTGACACTCGGTTCCCAACATGATCATGACATACTGTGAATTAGGTCGTTACAACCATAATCACCTCCCTTCTACCATCATTGGCGGTGCCACAACAACAGGACCCTGGCACTGCAAGGACCTCACCTGACCACTTACACAACTAGACACCAACCTTGTCATGCTTCTACCACTCCCGCCTACCTCAGCTCCCAATTCCAGACCAAGCGGCCACCAGTTCAATAGCCTGTGGCCTCCATTTCCATCTTATGGTCTCTAGTGATATATCCAATTGGTCTCAATAATCCCAATTACTCTCTAATCCAATCTTTTCATTCTAACATACACTAATCCCAATTCAGCAATTTCGCACCACAACCACAATAACAACAACATCATCATGGGTGTTAAGGGTTTTGTAGAAGGAGGCATAGCTTCAATTGTTGCAAGTTGTTTAACCCACCCACTCAACCTCATCAAGGCTGCGTTTGTTTCTGAGAACAGGATAGGACAAGGTATTGAGAACAGGATAGGACAAGACACTGATGGACAGAGACACAAAATTTGTGTTCTTGTATTCTGTTTGGTGATAAACTAGAACAAATTATGAAAACCTAATTTATTCTCATTTTTTTTCATTCAAAAAATTTGAGATGAAAAATATAATAATAAAAAATATAATTATGAAAAATTAACAAGAATAATGAAAGAAAAAATGAAAAATAAGTTGTGTCCCTTGTTAGTGTCTCCGTGTCCTTCCTGTCAGGATGGACACAAAATACACTAATTCAGTGTCTTTGGACATATTGTCTCTATCTATGTCTCTTCTGTCAAACATGATTTTGTGTCTCTGTGTCCCTGTCTCAGTGTCTTGTCTCTATAAACAAACGCAGCCCAAGGTTCGCATGCAACTTTAAGGCAAGTCCAATCCAACCTCTGTACCTTCCCTCTGACTCGCACTCACCTTCCAAACTGGATCCTAATCCATCCACATCTCACTACCTCCACAAATCACCCAACCTCCTCACATCGGATTTGTAACCGTTGGCATCAAACTCGTCCAGTAGGAAGGCCTCAACACTCTTTTTTCTGGTGTTTCCACCACCGTCCTCTGTTAGCCACTCTAGTCTACCACTCGTGTGGGACTCTACTCTATAACCTCCTCAAGCAGAAGTGGTTCGTCCCTTTAACTTCCCTATTCTCAGTAGCCCCACCACTATTCCTCTTTCAGGTAAGATTGATGGAGGGCAACATCGCCATTGTGAGGATGCAGACCAATGGTTATTGTGGTAACCTAGTTGTTGTTGTGGTGTTGCGAATGATAGTAGAGGGGAGGTGATGATGGTGAGAGAAGAGAAGGATGAGATGATGGAGGATGAAATTGAACGGATTTGGTGTTAAATTAGAATTTTTGAGTGAATTGGGATTAAAATTAGGATTTTGTTTAAGGATAAAATTAGAAAAAAATAATTGATTAATTATTAGTTGTTTAAAAAATTGACGGCGAGATAAAATTGAATTAAACTTATTGAAACATTAAGAATAAAATTGAATCAAATTAAACGTTAAAGGTAATTTTAAAAAATTTCAAAAATATTAGGGACAAAAAGAATATTTTACTCTTTATATTAAAAACTTGTTACAAAATAAATGTCGTGTTTTGTAACTAAGGAAGTAAAAAATATTATAAAATCAAGTTATATTTTATTATAAAATTTTATGATAAGAAAAATTATATTATTACGAAAAATATTTCACAAGTCAAAATTTGTTACCGTTTTTGTAATAAATTTAAATTTTTGTATTAAAAAAATTTGTTATAAAATATTATTTTGTATTGTATTAATTTTATTTTTTGTTACAAATTTTTTTTGTAACGGAACATATAACAACAACTCTATAATATTTTTTTTGCTACAAAATATTTTGGTAACAAAATTAATATTTTTTGTAATAATTTTTTTGTTATAAATATTATTTTTTTCTTGTAGTATATAATTAAGAATAATTTACTTAATTGTCATTAAAAAACTAATTGAATATGTATAATAAAAAATTATAGTATTAAAGGATAAAATTAAAATTTATTTCAAAGTTAAAAATAAAGTTTATTTGATTAAAATTTAAAGAAGATCGGTACATTAGAAATAAAAATATATAATTTATACTTTATTATATATGTATCATATTTTTTTTCTTCTAAAAGTTTATCTATTAATCATATATAATACAAACATTCAATGATGAGTAAAAATCTTGAACTCTCAATACAATTTATTCCGTTGAAATTCACTTTGATTTTATAATTCTTTTAAGTATAATATATCATTTTTGTCTCTATCATTTTTGTCTTATTTAAAAAAATCGTTTCAATATTGTTCTATTATTAGAGTTAAATAAAATAATTTAAATGTCAGGATAATTTTAAATCTTATTTCAAATGTTGGAAATAAAGAGGATATTTTATTTATTATAATTGATTTATTTCAATTGAATATAGTTAAACTAGTCGAATCACGGGAATAGATCCTCTCCATCATTAAAAAAAAAATTAAAAGTGTAAAGTGTAATCCCTAATCCTTAATTACTTTCTCTTTTATATTTATTCTTGATCCCAATTATAAAATTATTAATAAAAAATTACATTTTATTTTCTCAATTGTTTAAAAAAATGAGAGGATGCATTCTCTAGAGGTTTAATTACTCTATTGATCCCTATAGTTTTGCGAAATTTTCAATTAGGTCCCTATACCATATTAAATTTTTTAATTAAATCCTTATTAACGGTAAAAGAAAAAAAACGTTTATAAAATAGAAATTTACTAATTTACCCTCACCCCTCCTCTTCTTTCTTTCACCCTCACCTCCATCATCTTCTCGCCTTCTTTTTCTGTCTCTACCCTTCTTCTACCAACAAGCTCCCTTCTTTCATGGCAGAAATGGTCATACAACACAAATTCAAAACTAAAATTTTTGCCATAATTAATTTTTAGCATGATCAAAAATAGAATTTTTATCATGACATAATCATTTAATTACAAACAAAACACATAATCAAAACACATAATCAGAACTCATACGAAGAACCCAAGGACGAGGTGGTGGCGGATGAAAGGTGAGGAACAAAGAAGCTTCCTAAGACGGGTAGGAGAAGAGGCAAAGTGGGATGGGAATGGAAGCGCGGAAGAGATGTGGAGGGAGATGGCAGAAGTTATTAGAAGAACAGCAAAAGAAAGTTTTGGTGAATCTAAAGGAATAGGACCAAGAGACAAGGAGTCCTGGTGGTGGAATGCGAGTATACAAGAAAAGATAAAGATAAAAAGAGAATGCTTTAAAGAGTGGTCTTTATGCCGCAATGCAGATAACTGGGAAAAATATAAGGCGGCTAAGAAAGAGACAAAAGTGGCTGTAAGTGAAGCAAGAACAAGAGTATATGAGGGTCTCTACCAGTCTTTGGGCACGAAAGAAGGAGAAAAAGGTATATATAGAATTGCAAAGAGCCGGGAAAGAAGAACGAGAGATTTGGATCAGGTTAAGTGCATAAAGGATAAGGATGGAGAGGTGTTGGCTCAAAAGGAGAAGATTAATGAAAGGTGGAAGAGCTACTTCTACGAGTTATTTAATGAGGGACAGAAGACTCTTCCGAGCCTTGGTCGATTATGCACAAGAGAAGAAGATCAAAACTTTGACTACTATCGAAGGATTCGAGACTTCGAGGTAAAAGAGGCTCTAAAGCAGATGAAAAATGGCAGGGCAGTAGGACCTGATAATATCCCGATTGAGGTTTGGAAGGGTCTTGGAGGAAAAGGCATCAACTGGTTAACCAAGCTTTTTAATGAGATTTTAAGGTCAAAGAAGATGCCTGATGAGTGGAGAAAGAGCACCTTGGTACCTATCTACAAGAATAAGGGGGATATACAAAGTTGCAGAAATTATAGAGGGATTAAACTTATGAGTCATACTATGAAGTTATGGGAAAGGGTGATAGAACGGAGGTTGAGAAAAGAGACACAAGTAACAGAGAACCAATTTGGATTTATGCCAGACAGATCTACCACTGAAGCGATATACCTATTAAGAAGGATGATGGAAAGGTATCGTAGTAATAAAAGGGATCTACACATGGTGTTTATTGATTTGGAAAAAGCGTATGATAGGGTACCAAGGGAGGTCTTATGGAAGGTTTTAGAAAAGAGGAGAGTAAGGATCGCATATATTCGGGCAATTAAAGACATGTATGATGGGGCCACAACTAGTGTGAAGACTCAAGGTGGTGTGACAGAGGAATTTCCTATTGGTATAGGATGACACCAGGGATCATCCTTAAGTCCATACCTTTTCACATTAGTCTTAGAAGTACTCACAGAGCACATCCAAGAGCCTGTGCCATGGTGCATGCTTTTTGCCGATGATATCGTCCTTATGGGAGAGTCAAGGGAAGACCTAAATAAGAAGTTGGAGTTATGGAGAGAAGCTCTAGAAGTGTATGGTCTGCGCATAAGCCGTAGCAAGACGGAATATATGGAATGTAAGTTCAGTCTGAGAAGGGAAAACTCCAATATAGAGGTGAAAATTGGAGAGAACACCCTACGAAAAGTTAAAAGTTTTAAGTATTTTGGGTGCATCATACAGGATAATGGAGAGATTGAACATGATGTAAATCATAGGATCCAAGCAGGTTGGTCAAAATGGCGGAGTGCATCTGGTTTTATATGCGACAAAAAAGTGCCTTTAAAACTTAAAGGTAAATTCTATCGCACCGCTATAAGACCGGCTATGCTGTATAGTACGGAGTGTTGGGCGGCTAAAGGGGAGCACGAACATAAGCTGAGTGTGGCAGAGATGAAGATGTTGAGATGGATGAGTGGTCATACGCGATTGGATAAAATAAGGAATGAAGATATAAGGGAGAGAGTTGGAGTAGCACCTATTGTGGAAAAGATGGTTGAATCGCGTCTCAGGTGGTTTGGACATGTGAGAAGAAGACCGATAGAACATCCAGTCAGGAGGGTGGATGAGATGGAAGATGGACAAAGGGCGAAAGGCAAAGGAAGACCTAAGAAGACCATCCATGAGGTGGTCAAACGAGATCTACATGTAAACGGTCTCTCTGTAGACATGATACATGACAGAGCACAATGGCGTCGTTTGATTCATGTAGCCGACCCCACTTAGTGGGACAAGGCTTTGTTGTTGTTGTTGTAATTTTGTTTAACATAATCATTGGGCAGAAGTAGAACCAATTAAAAAACAGAAGTATAAAGAAGAAAAACTAAAATGAAGCTGAAGCAGAATGAAACAAAAGTAAAATGAAGTAGAAGAAAAGGTAAAAGCAAAATGAAGCAGAATGGAGGCTGAATCTGAGACGACAAACAATGATAACGGACACGAAGGAAGCAACTCGTCGATAACATCTTCCAACAACGATGGCAGCAGCCGTGTCACCCTTCGTCGCCTCACTCTTTCTCAACCCATTTCTTGCTCTTTGCAATGTGATATCTCTTTTGTGGTCTCTCTGTCGTATTGTCTTTCTCTCTCTTGAGGCGTGAAGGGTGGTGGAATAAGGATTCGACGATGCTCCTGTTTGATTGACGCAACATATCTGGAAAGGTGGAGAAGGCGAATGTGACAGTGTTGGAGACCGTCTCAAAGGTCAACGCAACAGATTTGGGAGCTTTTATTCAGTGGACATCTCAGCATAGTTTCGAGAGCTTTTCTTCAGTGGAAAAGGCATGGGTTTGGACCTTCTTCATCGCCAGCATCACTGCCATTCAGCCGCATCGACATCTATGAATTTTTCCAAAGCGATGAATTTTCATCGAATGTTCTCTTTCGCGCGTAGTTTCTCCATCTCCTTCTTCCCTTCAACCCCTTGTGTTTCTGGTCATTGAATCGAGTTTGGGAGGTGGAAGGAGAGGTGGTCGAGGGTGGAATTGGAGTGGAAGGAGGGGTGCGATGGAGGTGGGAGGAATGAAGGTGAGAGAGAGAGACAAGAGTAGAGGAGGGAGACGGAAAGGTGGAAAAAGAGTAAAGGGTTAATTTTATCTTTCTCAAAATAAAAAGGGAGATAATTTATAAATTTAGAAAAAATTGAGAAAATATTTAATTTAGGAATGAAATATTCTGTTAAATCAAACAGTTTTGTTACGGTAGGGACTTAATTGAAAGAAAAAATTAGTACAATGACCCAATTAAAAAAAAAAATATAAAGACCTAATTGAAAATTTTATGAACTATAAAAACTACCTTCTCTAGAATCACCCAATTAATAAATTAGTAATTAAAACCATTTAATAATTGGTTTGATTTTTAAAACCTCGAGAAGGACAGACTCGAAATTAAAAGCTATTATTACCCGGACCATTAGTTAGCAGGACTAGAGGAATAGTTCGAGTAACTCCCGGTTCAGTGTGAGTCTCTGACTTGGGGATTTGGGGTTTGCTTAATTGCTTCCTTCTTCATACTTGATACTTCATAGGTTTTGCGGATTTGCTCAGCCTAAACCCTCTAACTCATAATCTGCTTTCGGCCTCTTCCCAGCCTCCCTTCGCCGGTGACAGAGTCGGACACCCTTCAACCTTCCACCCTTCTCAGCTCCAGCCTTCATCGCAGCTTCGCTGCTCCGTGTCCCTTCTCTCACTCTCACTCGAGGGAGCCAACAATAACCGACCTTGTAGCTCTTTTCTGCTTCCCTTTGCTCCCTTTCGCACCTTTTTTTACCACAGCATTACCATTTTCTTTAAATCCCATCAACAAGACACACATAACCCTAGTGGTACTGATGACGAGGGTCTACGGAACCGGCATATATGATTTCCGGCGGCACAGGGTGGCAGAGTACCCTGTGGAATCGAAGGCAGTGGACTCGAACCAGAAGTCCGGAGGCGGTGGCGTGCCAAGCACAATTACGCTGTCAGAGATCCAGCGCGACAGGCTCACGAAGATTGCGGAGGCGAATTGGTTGAAGACGGGCGAACCCAAGAAAAAGCCCTTCGACCCTGAGCTGGTTCGCAATATATACGAGACGGAGCTGTTGGTGGGAGATGGGCACAAGCCCGTTCCTCTGCAGAGGGTAATGATTCTCGAGGTTAGCCAGTACCTCGAGAACTACCTCTGGCCTAATTTCGACCCTCAAAACGCCTCCTTTGAGCACGTCATGTCCATCATCCTCATGGTCAACGAAAAGGTATTACTATCTCACCTGATTACTTTAGATTTGACCTACCTTTTAGTTCTAAGCTGCTTCATGAGAATAATCAGCATCCAATTATGCTCCGAAGCAGTATATTTTCATGTCACTCTTAACCATTGGAACATGTGTGGCTTACAGTTCCGAGAAAACGTGGCGGCTTGGGTTTGTTTCTATGAAAGGAAGGATGTTTTCGAAGGCTTTCTTGAGAGGGTTCTTCACCTAAAGGAGGTACTATATCTTGTGTGCACTATTTATAGACTTATACTGGCCTTTTTACTTCTAATTTTATGCCCTTGTTACTATTTATTTGGGTTTGAGAGGGAGGGAGTGATTCAGTTCTGTTCTTGTGAATGGATGATATATTATTACTACATAAACTGAGAACATCGTTTTAGTTGGCCATTATCATGATGTTTAAAATATGTTAGACTTTCTGTTTGGCATTTAATATAGGGTTGGAAATTTTATTTAAGGGAACAAATTAGTGGGAGGGAAGGAGAGCCTTGAACCGGCTGAGTCGTCCTCGTGTGACTCCAAGGTCGTGGAGGCAGTCATTGATATCTAATTATTAGGTTAGACTGTCTACATTACACTCTGCGGCTCTTTCACAGACCTTGTGTTAACGCGGGATGCTTGTGCACTGGGCTACCTTTCTTAAAAACAGATTAGTGGGAGGGTAGCATTTGAGTAAACAATCCTATTTCTATATATGTTGTGCCGTTTTATTTAATCTTATATGTATCCCTATTTGACTGCAGGGAAGAGATCTTAGTATAGCAGAGAAGACAAATTACTTGGTTTTCATGATAAATGCCTTTCAGGTATATTGGCAGAGCACTTCATCATTTACATAGGCTACGTTTGGATACTGTATTTGAGACAAAAATATTGAGATAGGAGGGCATAGAGACTTGTTTGGTTGAAGGGACAGTGACAAATTGTCTCTGAGAAAATTCTTGTATTTTCTGTACTTTTTGAAAGTGAGGACAGAATATCCTTGTACCCGTCTCCGTCCCTATCTCTGTATTTCTGCCTCAAAAATAATATCCTTGCTTACATAGTTGGTACCAAAATCTATTTTATCATCAAAGGCTTCCCTGTTGTTGTTGAACTATTATTGTCTTATTCCCCTTTTGCAATTTAGCTTTTAAAAGCTTTTTCTTTGGGTTTTACTTTGTGGGGGTGTTTTGGTGGGAGGTGGCAGGTGGGTTTGCTTTACCATGGGTGGTGATGGTGAAAACTATCATCACAAAAGATGCTTTACTGTGCTTGTTTCAAATAGTGAATGTTAGTTTTTTTTTTCTTGGTCCGTTGAAAATAACCCCAAATGTACCACCAAAGCAAATAACTAATTTGTAAATGTAAAGTCACCGATTCCTACAACAGAACATGTATTATATCATTCTTATAGTGCATTTAGAATTTGGCCTCTTTTTTATGATTGTCAGTTGGTACTATAAAGATTTGACTAGGCAAGTACAACGTAGGAATATAATGTACTTCAAATTCCATTAATGAATTGAAGGTAGCCAACAAGACTTTAGGGATGTTCATTTTATACAAATAGGGCCTTAGGTAGCTGTTATGTATATGAATGATTCCCCTATACCTAGGACAAACATTGTTGTTGACTTCATGACTGTTTATTGCAGAGTTTAGAAGATGAGGTTGTTAGCAAGATAGTCTTGAGACTAGCAAGTTTGAAATCCTGGTACAGTTTGTCTTATGGTCGGTTTCAGGTAAGATCAAAACAAATGATCAGTATATTTGTTGATTTACTCTTACTTTTGTTACTCATATTCATTAATATTTCTTCCCTTTGGTTAATGTTAAATAATATTTTTTACATGCTAAATGCATTTTGGGCCTTGGTCTTTACCCATGTAGATGGAGCTTTGTCTTAATCCGGGTTTGATCAAGAAATGGAAAAGGATGATAAGGAGGGAACCTGTGAAGGGAGATCCATCATCTACAGTTGAAGTGATGTTCTTGAGAAACCTAATAGAAGAATTTCTGGAGGTTTGCAAAATTTTTGAGCCACATCAAGTCCCAACTACATTTATAATGTTCTCCCTTACAAAAAGAGTAATTTTTTAGCCAAAATTGTTAAGCTAACTCCCCCCGCCCCCGTTTTTTTTTCTTCAGATATTGGATTCACAGGTCTTTTCCCAGAGACATTTATCTGGTGAAGATGAGCTTATTGATGATGGTGGTTTGGGGCTTGCTAATGATGCTTGTGTACTGTATTGTGAGAGGTTTATGGAATTTCTTATTGACCTCTTGAGTCAATTGCCTACACGGAGGTGTGTGGCTATGATTATCTGGATGCTCTCTCATTCAAGCATCAGTTATTTATTTCAACTTTTCATTTTCCAAACTTAGATTTTTGTTTTACTTGCTATAGCGGGGTCATTATATTACGTGTACAACTTAAATTTTGTCTGGCGAGTTTGGTTGAATTCTGAAAGGATTTGATTTTGATAGACATGAAGTGAGGAAATGCTTCACAGCAGCGTCATTTTCATATGTACCCTTGCAGAACGTCTTCTGCGTTCTCAATAGGCCAATAAATCAATTACCCTCTTCTCATTTAAATTGTAGGTACCTGAGGCCGCTTGTGGCTGATGTAGCCGTAGTTGCCAAATGCCATTTGAGTGCACTCTATAGGCATGAGAAGGGGAAACTTTTTGCACAGTTAGTCGATTTATTACAATTCTATGAAGGGTTCGAAATCAACGATCACACTGGCACACAGTTAACAGATCATGAAGTTCTTGAATCTCATTATAGTTGTATGCAATCATTCCAGTTACTCGCATTTAAAAAGATTGAGAAGGTATGTTTAAATGTAACTTTGTCTATATGAACAAAATCTAATTAAAATTTTCCTTGTTGCATTTTTTGTGATATGATATGACTCTTCATTCTTCCTCTCCACCTAATACTTGTTTGTTGGCATTAGCAGATTTAACACCTAATTTCTTTCTCTTACGTGGTTGTAGCTGCGGGAACTTGCTTTGAGTAACATCGGTTCAATCCACAAGCGTGCAGATCTATCCAAGAAATTGTCTGTCCTTCTTCCTGAGGAATTAAGGGATTTGGTTTGCTGCAAGGTATGATTAATACACAAGATTTTTCTACTCATTTCTCTAGTCTTAGAATTTAAATTGTTCTCTGCACTATAATATGAGGGAGAAGTGATGCTTTGTCAATGAGGTGTTACTCTGTAGCTTTTAAGTCTTATACGATATAATAGTGGCTTATTCCTTCTGTTAATTAGTTTCTGAAATATCCTCTGTAATAATTCATGTAACTGTGAACCAAACCATGGATTAACACCACAACCTTCAACTTGTGGCATTATTTCCTTATGCAGCTCAAACTGGTTTCTAAGGAAGATCCCTGGTCAGAGCGGGTTGATTTTCTTATAGAAGTAATGGTGTCCTTTTTTGAGAAGCAACAATCTCAAAAGGAAGCCATCAATGCTCTTCCTCTATACCCAAATGAGCAGATTATGTGGGATGAAAGTGTTGTACCAAGCATAAATTATTCTGGAGAAGGTTGTTTGGCATTGCCAAAACTTAACTTACAGTTCTTAACACTTCATGATTATCTTCTTCGAAATTTTAATCTCTTCCGACTTGAATCAACATATGAGATACGTGAGGATATTCAGGAAGCCATTCCACACCTTCTTGCATATATTAACAGTGAAGGAGAAACTGCTTTTCGTGGTTGGTCAAGAATGGGGGTGCCAATTAAGGAATTCAAGATAACTGAAGTGAAACAACCAAACATAGGTGAGGTCAAGCCTTCGTCTGTGACAGCGGAAGTTACGTATAGCATTTCAAGCTACAGATCACAGGTTAGATCAGAATGGGATTCATTGAAAGAACATGATGTATTGTTTTTACTATGTATTCGCCCCTCGTTTGAACCGCTTAGTACAGAAGAAGCAGCCAAAGCTAGTGTGCCCCAAAAACTTGGTCTACAATGTGTTCGAGGATGTGAAATTATCGAGATTCGTGATGAAGAAGGAACCCTTATGAATGATTTTTCTGGAAGGATTAAAAGGGATGAATGGAAGCCACCAAAGGGGGAGCTCAGAACAGTTACTGTGGCTTTGGATACTGCTCAATACCACATGGATGTCAGTAATATTGCAGAGAAAGGGGCAGAAGATGTTTATGGTACATTTAATGTGTTAATGAGAAGAAAGCCAAAAGAAAACAATTTTAAAGCCATCTTAGAATCAATAAGGGATTTAATGAATGAATACTGCATTGTTCCTAAGTGGTTGGAGAATATATTTCTTGGTTACGGTGATCCTTCGGCTGCACAGTGGACTAAGATGCCTGATCTGCTGGAAACAGTAGATTTCAAAGATACTTTTTTAGATGCTGATCACTTGAAAGAATGTTTTGTGGATTATGAGGTTGGTATTATTTCATTTTTAGATTTGTAGAGATTATTGTGTATGGATATGACTGATATCTGTCATTAGGAGTGATAGTATGGGATTAAGATGTTGATGTGACTTTTGTCTTAACTTTTTCTTGGGTCTTTCAGGTTTCATTCACTAATCCCAATGGGACAGAAAGCACGAATCCAAGGCCTCCTTTTAAGATCATGCTTCCCCGAACACTCAAAGCAACTGCCAGTTCTCTTCACAGGAGTGCAACATCTGTTGGTGGACCAAACAGTATCAATGTGGATGATGATAATCATCTGAAAGAAAGACTTATTGTTGAGACTTATACACCCCCGGACCCTGGTCCTTATCCTCAAGATCAGCCAAAACAGAATTCAGTTAGATTTACACCCACACAGGTGCTCTCAGCTCTTCCAATATTTTGATGTAGTTGGTTGTAGAGGAATGCCCATGTTAATGGAGTAAGCAAGCAAATAGCATAAGAGATTTACACCCACCCACCCACCCCCACACACACAATTTCCTATGACATGTTTACTAGGCCTTTATACTAAATTTGTTATGGGATGACATTATGCTTGTAATTTCTTGTTGATGATCTGTTGATCATTGTAAGGAGTTTCCTACAGGATAGCTTTGTTGTACTCTTGGGCCATTCCTTAGATGTAATTGTTGTTGTTGTTGTTGTTATTATTATTATTATTATTATTATTATTATTATTATTATTGGAATTTGTAGATACTGATGATAATGATGTGGAATATTCTTAAACAGGTTGAAGCAATTATCTCTGGCATTCAACCTGGCCTGACTATGGTTGTAGGGCCGCCTGGTACAGGAAAAACTGATACAGCTGTGCAAATTCTGAATGTTTTATATCATAATTGTCCTTCTCAGAGAACCTTAATAATTACTCATTCAAATCAGGCTCTAAATGATCTGTTTGAGAAGATAATGCTGGTAGGATGTCACATGTCTATTCCCTTATTTATGTTAAATATTTTATTAGTGCGATATGTCTTAGTAAAATCCATAGTTATTTGCTATTTATTAGTCTTTGGCTGAAAAAGACTGCTAGAATTTTCTGAAGAACATTGTCTTTGTACAACATTTGGTCATACTTGTGTGGCATAACTTTTGGTTTATAATTGAATTTTGTTTTGCTCCACTTGTCATGTCATGATGCATGTTATAGCATTATTTTGTGGTATTAGAAACCTGACATAATTCCATAAATCACAAGCAATATAATGTTTCAACCAATTTTAAAAATTTTGGAGAGTGAACACATTTTTTTTATTTTTAGATCGTTTGATTCATGTAGTCGATCATACCCACTGGGGCAAGGCTGATTGATGTTTACGATGGTCTTTGTGGTTACTCTAGCTTAATGCCATCAAGTTTTCTATATATTCTTGCCTTCTGTATAGAAGTTTGATGTATTCCATTTTACTTATTTTTGATTTAGAGAGATGTTCCTGCACGGTATCTCCTTCGACTTGGTCAAGGAGAACAAGAGCTGGCAACTGATCTTGATTTTAGTCGTCAAGGACGTGTTAATGCAATGCTTGTTAGACGGTTAGAATTGCTGAGTGAAGTCGAGAGGCTAGCAAGGTCTCTTCAACTTCCGGAGGATGTGGGTTACACATGTGAAACTGCTGGATACTTTTGGTTGCTTCATGTCTATTCACGCTGGGAGCAATTTCTTGCTGCTTGTGCTGAGAATAAAGATAAGCAAAGCTTTGTTAGAGATCGTTTTCCCTTCAAGGAGTTCTTCTCTGATGCACCACATCCAGTATTTACTGGGGAATCTTTTGAGAAAGATATGAGGGCTGCTATGGGGTGCTTTCGTCATCTGAAGACGATGTTTCAAGAACTTGAAGAGTGTCGAGCATTTGAATTACTGAAGTCAACAGCTGATAGAGCTAATTACTTAATGACCAAACAAGCTAAAATTGTGGCCATGACTTGTACTCATGCAGCACTAAAGAGGAAGGATTTCCTTCAGTTAGGTTTTAAGTATGACAACTTGTTAATGGAAGAAAGTGCCCAAATTTTGGAAATTGAGACTTTCATTCCAATGTTACTTCAGAGGCAGGAAGATGGTCATGCACGGCTTAAACGCTGCATCTTAATTGGTGATCATCACCAGTTGCCTCCTGTTGTGAAGAATATGGCCTTCCAAAAGTACAGCCACATGGATCAGAGTCTATTTACTAGGTTTGTTCGTTTGGGTATTCCTTACATAGAGCTAAATGCCCAGGGAAGAGCCAGGCCAAGTATAGCTCAACTTTACAACTGGAGATACAGAGATTTGGGAGACCTTCCTTATGTAAAGGAGGCAGACATATTCCATAGGGCAAATGCAGGATTTGCTTATGATTATCAGTTAGTGGATGTTCCAGATTACCTTGGTAAGGGAGAGACAACTCCGTCCCCTTGGTTTTACCAAAATGAGGGAGAAGCAGAATATGTGGTCAGTGTCTATATATACATGCGTCTCTTAGGGTACCCTGCAAATAAGATATCAATTTTGACTACTTATAATGGCCAGAAACTTCTCATCCGTGATGTGATAAATAGAAGATGCGTTCCATATGACTTCATTGGTCCACCAAGCAAGGTATGCTGCTCAGTGGTTGCTCATTAATTTCATATCATATAGTGGACAGAATTTCCCAGGGATTTATTTGATCTGATTTGTGAAGATTCTTCCTTTTCACTCTGGTTGAAAATTTTTTTATAAAGATGCACTCACAAAGATTCACAACAAGAAGAAATCTTCCTTGCAAAATATAATGTTTACAAATAATTTTATAAAAATAGGTTTAAAAAAAAAATATTGTATGGAGGACACAAAATAAGATGACTTTTCTAACAAGTCACGTAGACAAATTTAATTTTCTATAACATTTAAGTAAACAAGGAGTCTGTGATATTGTAATTTTTGAAAGTTTTGGCATCAACCAGGTTTCATTGTTCTATTCTTGACTACTTTCAGGTTACTACAGTCGATAAATTTCAAGGTCAGCAAAATGATTTTATATTGCTATCCCTTGTGCGAACTCGATTCGTTGGTCATCTTCGTGATGTAAGAAGATTGGTGGTTGCCATGTCACGTGCTCGTCTTGGGTTATATGTGTTCTGCCGTCGTTCCCTTTTTGAGCAGTGTTATGAGCTGCAGCCTACGTTTCAGCTGCTTCTCCAGAGACCAGACCACCTTGCCCTTAATTTGAGTGAAATTACATCATATACCGAACGAAATGTTGAAGATCCCGGGCCTAAACATCATATTCATCTTGTAAATAGCATTGAGGAGATGGGTAGTATCATAGAAAGGCTTTATCAGGTATGTCCAACATCTCACTATATAAGAAAGTTGTTTATATGTATATATGTCAGTGATTTTATTATCATTATGTTAAAACTGGTACCAACAGAATGCTCCCACAGCACTCGATAAAACAAAAACAAATTGAACAGGTTACCCTTTAGGCAAAATACTCTCAGCTGGAATTTATTGAATGGAAATGCAGAAATTACAATAGAATAGAAAAATGATAGCAGAGGAATATTGAGAGTCCTCTTCTCTCCTAGCCTAGGCCTTTCCAAGTCTTTTCCTGCCTCAATACCTATTCGGTTCCTTCTTTTATTGCCTCACTCTCTCTCTAATTGAAATCTTCACAATCATGCAGTTCCCTGATTCTCCTCTGATTGATTCAATCAGTTATTGCCTCCTAAAATCATGCAGTCCCTGATTCTCCTCTAACTGATTCAATCAGTTATTGCTTCCTAAAATAAATCAGTTATTTAAATCAGTTACTCCTCCCTTTCCTTTATTATTTCGTCTAGAATAATGATAAGGTAAAGAGATTATTATCTTCCCCTTTTTAGCTGCCTGCACTGCTGACTCAGCATTTTCCTCAGGGTATGTAACACATTATTATTTCTTTTAGATAGGAAACAAAATTCTTAGTTCGGTAGAAAAGATTTGAAAGAGAGAGAGAGGATAAGGTAATTTCACAAAAAAAGATTACAAGAGATTGGGCCATCTAACAAGACAACCATTCTCTTCAAATGAAAAGACCGATTGCTGAACACCACAATATGGTTATTTAAGTTACTCTGACCTTATTCCGTCATTTATTTCTGATAAAATAAATTTGTCAAGCCAATTTGAAAGTTCAAGAGATAAGGGATTTAGAATATTCCTTCGTTAACATAAAAACAGAACACAAAGCTACCCATGCCCTCAACATTTAGGTAAACCTCATTGAAGGCATGGTTTACACTAGATAGAGACAAATGGCTAGTGTATGATTTTGTGTTTTGATTTTTGGACAGAAAGGCAGGAAAGGGAAGGGGAAGGGTTTGAAATGTAAAATGGAGGAAGCTTTATATTTCAATACCTTCCTCCCTTCCTTACCACTGAAAAATTGACTGTTCCTCTGTTGGTCCTGGTGCTTTAGACATTGCCTACGTGTGAAACATACTCTCTATTTTCTTATTGTATGTTGTCCTTGTTACATTTTCAATGCTCTTTTATCTATTAGTAATCAAGTGTTGTCCCAATGCAGGGTTTATTTTTTCTTTTCCCGTCCCATTCTTGTAGTTGTGGCTAGGAGTATAGAACCATGCGTGCTAAGTCTAAAGTTCATTCTTGTAGTTGTGTTACAAACTTACACGATTAATGTGATATACCCTTCCTCTATATTTATTGCCAAATTTGATGGAAGTGATGTTTAAATAATCTGCATTAAAGACTTGTGTTTAACCAACTTGAGTTGGTCGAGTAATTAACTCATTCGTCTGCCTAAGCAAGTGTTGGGATTCAAATCCCACCTAGTGTATGCAGCAACCTATTGGCTAGTGGCGAACTCTTAAATGGAGCTTTATCCGTAGCGTATTTGTCTGTGTTTGCCCTATTTGGAAGTTTCATTTGGGCTAGCGCATTTTCCTTTTTGTTCTCTGTGCATATTGTTCTTCCCATATAATCTTTTGTTTTATTAACAGATTCTGCTCTCTGCTGTTTTCCCTCAACTTAAAGACAATTTCTGAAATTGCTGAATTCACATTTTCTTCATCTCCAGGAACGGTTGAGACATCAGTTTGAGCAAAACAGACCTTACTTTGGTCACATAGAACCAACAGTAGGCACAAATCAAGTGCCAAGCAGCCAGCAGACATCTCCCACTGATATGCATGAACAGAATGAAAGTGACGAGGTCACGATGGTTGATGGGCATGTGGCTGAAGATGTGCAGCCTGAAAGCAATATGGATGCACCTGAACCATGCCAAAGTGAGGAAGAAACAATGGTCGATGGCCATGTGGCCCAAGAAGTGCCACCTGAAAGCAACATGAGCATCCCCGAATCTTGTGTTGTTGAGGATGCTACAATGGCTGATGGACATGCGGCCCAAAGCATGTCACCCAAAAGCAACACGGATGATATTACAATGGTTGATGGCAGTGCTAGTGTTCAAAATGGGAGCTCAGCACCATTGGAGCCATAAAGATGAGGATCCAGGTTTTAGAGGTGCCACATGGTATTTGAAAGAGCACTAGACTTAGCATCTTTTTCTGATCAGTGCAAATCCTTCGGTTGTGGGGAATTCCTTTGCCGAGATAAATCATTGCCATTGATAAGCTGTATTAGATTATTAAATAGCAAATGAGGTTTTGGATTCTGTAGTGATAAAGGTCAGCCGGGGGTATTTTGCATTAGCATGCTAGTCGTATTGTTGTTCATAGGATGGTATCTTGGTGTTTGCGTACGACGAGGCAGTATTTATTTCGTCAAATTTTGACAGACAATGATGAATCTTCAATGTAGATTATTAACCTCTCTACATTTATTAGTGTAAGATGTATTATTATTTCCTGGTGTAGCTACACGATCTATGTATCTGACATCACACGGTGTTGAAATCATGAGACGCGTATGGAGCTATATCGGGGACGGGGGCATGCGAAGTGCATTTCGAAAGCAAAAAGCTTAACCGTTTTAGGCAGCCGTGCAAAATTTGAGTTTAATATTTGTGCAAAATTTGAGTTTAATATTTATTCGTTAATAGTGTAAAATATTTTATCAACTATACAAGATTTTTGGGAGTTACTAATTTTTAATATTTTTAGTTATTATTTAACTAATACAAATTTTAAATTATTTTTAACAAATAAATTTTATTAATTTATATATGTAAATTTTAAAAAGTATCAATGTAAATTGTATTGATTTGTGTAAAATTTTAATAAATATATATATATTATATTTTTTTATATATAAAATGTGTAAATTATTATTAGTTAAATATAAATTAAAAAATAATAATATATATTGATCATGTATTTTTGTTTATTATATAATTGTGTTCTTTTTCTTTTTGGATAAATTTTCAAAAAGTCGGGCAACTCAAACCTGTAATTGTGATATAATAGTTGTCATTGTTTATAGTTGTAGATATGCTAGACGTGGCCCTTCAAAACTCCCTTACAATGTGTATAATAGGATTGCTACACATTCATATAACTATATAATTAAGTTGGTCCAAGTTTAAATTGAATTAAGCGCATTAAATAGAGAGTGAAAAACACGTGCCGGAGACGAAAGAAACTCCTCATTTTTCATTCACGGTTCATTATGAAAAAAAGTTATATTTTCAACACGAAACCAATACACAAAAACATTCATTTGCTTCGAATCTCTCTGAATATCACTCAAACTTCAATCACATTCTCTGTGGAAACCACCACTGGAAAGGAATCAGAAGAAAATTTCGCAAGCAACAACCAGAAACAAACGAAAACAGCAACAAAGACTACCAAAGGTATGAGAAAACTACTGTTCATTTAAAATCTTGCAACGTCTCATTTAAAATTTTGCTTCGTTTAGTAGATTGAACTATTGTGAATGATTTTTACAGTATAACTAGGCCTTGGAATGAAATTTGTTGTTATTTTCATTCAATTCAATGTAACTAGGGTTTTAAGATATACGTGCTTGTTCTTATTGGTGTGGATAGTTTAACTAGAGCTTTGTTACTATCTTCAGTACTTCTTTTGCATGGAAGAATACTATTCTTGTTGATTGAAAATTGATCATCATTTATTAACCACATGAATATTTTTCGGTTCAGTGGCCTTTGTAATTTTGGTTCTGTGCATGAATGATTTTTGGTTCGGTGGGTTGTGCCATTTTAATTAACTTGATTAAGATATACATGCTTGTGCTTGTTGATGTATTGAATGAGTTTTGTTTAGGACAATTGACATTAGAGACAACTCTTTCACTTTGATAAACCATAGTACTGTAAAATTGTCTCATTATATTAGATAGATTTCAGCATGAATGGTAGTTGACCTTGATACTTAAAGAAAGATATCAAATTTCAGTAAGTTTTTAAAGAAGCCAATTTGCAAATGTCATTTTGAAAGAAAACCTAATTCATGAAATTTGAAAAACTTTTCTTTTGGAAAACCTTGGATAGATTTCTGTGCATGAATTAGTTTCGGTTCGGTGGCTTGTTGCATTTTAATTGACTTGATTAAGATATACATGTGATAAATCCACGTTTCATGGTATTTATTTGCTCTAATTAGGTATATTTTATCAACTTTTCCTACACTTATTCAATGAAATAGCATAGTTTCATGATTTCTTCCTAAATTGTGCTTAAAAGTGAAAACATGCTCTTTTGTTCTTAATTTTAGTCAATTTTACTTACTTTAATCCCATTTGGTGCCTTGATGTATTTGTTAAGTTATTTCAGGTTTCCAAGGCAAATATGGGTTGAAGAAGTGAGAAAAAGAGCATGGAAAAGGGAAGAAACCATGAAGAAATGGAGTTTGGAAATTCTAGCATGTGTGCGCATGCACAAGTATGCGTGCATACGCACAAGGAAGATTTGCGAGCGACGCGTACGTGTGACCCACGCATACGCGTGGATGGATTTTTTTCAGGTGACACGTACGCGTGACCAGAATCACGTGACCTCATTAATGCAAATCGCTGGGGGCGAATTCTGGGCCTCCAAAATCCAGTCCAACTCATTTCTGAAGCTATTTCAACCCCAATTCAAGTGGAAACAAGGGGGGAGGGGGGCAATTAGGTTTAGCTTTTATGATGTTTTCTCTTAGTTTCTAGAGAGAGACGCTCATTTCTCTCTCTAGAATTAGGGTTTCTTAGTTTAATTTCTTATAATTTCTACTTTTAATTCTTGTTTTTATTTACTTTTCCTTGTCATTTATTGTTATTGAATCTTTGTTCTTTCCTTCTATTTTGTTATTTCATTTCTTTTATTCTTTTATGTTTACGACACTTTGCTATTTTAATTTTCAATTAATGAAATTTATGTTTTATGTTCATTTATTGCTTTCTTTAGTCGTTGTTATGATTTTCTCGCTTTTGTTATTTTAGATTTTATTTTTAATGCAATTTATTATTATTTTATTTTCATGCACACCAAGTGTTTGATAAAATGCTTGGCTTAGCTTTTACTTAGTTTTTCTCCACTCTTGGCTTGAAATTGATGACTTTGGTGATCCTTGAGTCATTGATGTCCATTTTTGTTTGATATATTAGAGTAGTTAGTTGATTTGGTCTCCATTGACTTTATGTGACCCTAAGTGTTGACATAGGACTTATGGATTGAAATCAACTATGCTTACTTGACTTATCTTTGATGTAAGGTTGACTAAATAGGATTAACTCTTCGTAATCATCATGTGTTTGTAGTCAATGTCTAGGATAGGTAACCTTAGCTCTCAATTACTTGCCAAGAGGTTTTCTTGCATTTAAAGTTTCCTTTTCTAGCATTTAATTGCTTTTACTTTCATTGTTTTGATTTTTAATTCCTTGCATGTTTAGTTTTCACACTCTTGGTTGAGAAATTGGGTGTTTGGATGGAATTGAGTTGTGGATGTCCATTCCGCATTGTGTGAGGATTGTTAATTGATTTGGTTTCCCTTGACTCTAAGTGACCCACTATTGTTGACTTAGGACTTATGGATTGGAATCAATTATGCCCTTTTGACTAATTCTCAAGTAAGATTTACTAACTGGGATTAATTCCACACAATTTCCATGTTTGTGGTCCACAACTAGGATAGGAATCCTTAATTCCCCAATTCTCACCAAGAGTCTTCTTGCATGTTCATTTAATTTCTTGCTATTTACAATTCTTGAACTCTTGCATTCCCAATTCCCCATGCTCCCTCCATAGCCAATGATGATCACATTTCATTGCAACTCCTAGGGAAGACGACCCGAGGTTTAATTACTCTTGGTTTATATATGGTTTGAATTGTGATAAC
Organism: Arachis hypogaea; assembly: GCF_003086295.3. NCBI lineage: Eukaryota > Viridiplantae > Streptophyta > Magnoliopsida > Fabales > Fabaceae > Arachis > Arachis hypogaea. The sequence continues at coordinate 35,777,182 of NC_092037.1, forward strand.
ATTTGATTGATGATCAATTGTTAGGTTTAGACTATACTTGCAACGTCAATTCTATTTTTAGTGTGAAAATTCAAACCTATGCAATTTGGTCTTTGTCAACATGCTTGTGCTTGTTGATGTATTCAGTGAAGTATTGACCAAATTTTTTCATTATAGCAAAACAAAACAAGACAATGGCAACAATGAAGGATAAGCCGCACTATAACTTAAGTAGATTAAATATATTTATCCGTTTTCATTCGAATAATATCTATTTTGTATTATAAATATATCCTCACATTTTGTTTCAAAACTTGTAGAAAACTCGTTATTGCAGATGCCAAACAAAGGCAATAGCAACAGTGTACAGGAAAATGAGTCAAGAAAAGAAATACATAGTAGAAGAAATGGGATTTGGTGCCTTGGCAAATGTCTCAGAAATGAATGTCTCTAATACACTTGACTCGCGGAAAAATCCCCGATCAGAAGTTTATAGAGAAAACAACGTTGCAAGTATAGCTCTTAACTAATGTTGATTCCGCGTATCAATTTAGAAGGGTTGTCACATGATTTTAGAAATAAAATACTGGGAATATGAATCCCAGGTCGTCTCCCAACGAGCTGAAAAAAGAGTGCTATTTTATTGATAAGAGGTTTTCCAAGGATTTTTAAGAGTTGAAGAACAGAGAGATAAATGGTTGAGAATTTATATAATTAAATAAAAAGCCGTGACCGGGGGTAGATTAATTGGAAGTTCTATCCTTGTTGGAATTTCTCGAGTGTAGCTTCAAGGGGTTGTTTTTTTCAATTAGTTAACCTTTACTAAATAAAGGAAAGTCAAGTGATTGAGCTAATTCTTGTTCTTATTTGCAAGTCCTAATCCTCTCCCTTGGAAAGAATTAGCGTTACTAAATAGAGAATTATCCAATAACTTCCAAAATTAACTAATCGCTTGAGCATTCCAACTCAAGGGTCTCCTCTTAATCACCCCCAAAGTCAAATGGGAGTTCTACTCCATTGACATGAATATAACTTTCACAGAATTAAGAGAGGAATAAAAGTGAGACATGATGAACAATAACTGAAAATCAATTAAAAGTAAAAATAGTTCCTTGCATTAATAAATTCCAAAAACAATCCAATTGTAACTCTGAATAAGGATTAAGAATATGGAAGAGTAAGGGACCAAAGAAACAAACTGGAATAAATGAAACTTCAACGGAGGTAGCAACTCTTCTCAATATCCCAATCAATAGCAAAAAACAATAATGTTCTAAGAACTATGAATGTGAAGAAAACCTATAGGAAGAAGTGGAAATCTTTCTCCAGATTCAAAAACTAAACTAAAACTATGTAGAATGAGAATGTCTGTTGAGTCTCTGCATGTTCCCTGGCTCTAGTCTGTGTTTCTGGGCCGAATACTGGGTCAAAACTCGGCCCGAAATTGCCCCCAGCATTTTTTTGTTAATTCTACATATCACGCATGTCACGCGTATGCGTCGCTGGTCGCTTTGGCATATCACGCGTACGCGTCAGGCACGTGCACGCGTCTTCGTGCAAACTTCAATCCACGCGTACGCGTCAGGCACCCGCACGCGTCGTTGCAAATTTCTCCATCTCGCATGCATGCATGAGCCATGCGTGCGCGTCGATTCTCGCTTGTTATCTCCTTAGATTCTTGTGTTCCTTCCATTTTTGTAAGCTTCCTCTCCATTCTCTAAGCCATTCCTGCCCTATAAAGCCTGAAACACTTAACACACGGATCACGGTATCGAATGGTAAAAAGGAGAATTAAAATACATAAATTAAAGACTCTAGGAAGCAAGTTTTCAACCATAGATCAAGACTAAGAAGGAATTGTAAAACCATGCAAATCATATGAGTAAGTATGCAAGGACTTGATAAAAACCACTCAATTAAACACAAGATAAACCATAAAATAGTGGTTTCTCAACACTGTTGAAAGAATTGCTTGATCGCTTTGATGAAGAGAGAGGATGCCTGAAAACTCTCTAGGGAAAAATATACATAACTCCTTGGAAAGTAGCAGCTGCCCTGGGCATAACCAATGTAGGTAATACACTTTGCAGTTACTGCTTATTTTCAGTTTATTGGTGTCCAAAAAGTTAAACTGACCGTTTTTGACTAATTTTTGCTATTAAAATATTGAAGAAAATCATTTTCCTGATAAGGTTGATTATAACAACCTGAATCCAGCAGACAAGGAATGGGCTGGATATGAGTGTAGAAGGGGAGGAGAACTGGAAAAAATTCAAGAAGAATTTTGTTGTCTTCATACAAAAGTGCTTCTTGCTCCCTACAAAAGTAAGTGTGGCCTCCTCAATCCATAAGCCATCGATCTTTCACGTGGACAACATTAAGGAATGGGATTGGGCAAAACATGTGCTCAACTTCTTGATGAAAGGAGTTGAAAACAAAAGAAAGGGGGAAGAAATAGTCTGTTGATGGCTGTGTTTTTGTATTAATGTTGATATACTTCCACGAAACCAAGTTCCCCCGCCGTTTGCACCTGATTCTCCCCCTGCACCGTGGGTGGCCCATTGGACAAGGAAAATGATGCTTGAACAGATTTCATCTAAAGCAACAGAACCATTGGTAAATACTCTACTAAAATTCCCCCAATAATTTGCTTTTAAATGCTTTTAAAATACTCTACTAACTAATTAAACTTCTGTTTTAGGCTATAATTTATTTATTTGTCCTATTTGAAATTGTTAGTTTGTTCATTTGAATGTTTCTGCATTAAGAAACATTTTTCTTGATGATTAAATAGTTGTCATGTACTATTCACCATATGAATTTTTTTTGGTTCAGTGGGAATGCTTCACTTGGTTCATCGGATTGTTAATGTGTTTTCTTGATGATTAAATAATTGAGTCCTTGTTTCTGTTGTAGGGACTTCTCTACAGAAAGAAACAAAGAAAGAAAAAACAAAAACAAGTATCTTGGACAAGAAAGAAAAAGAAAAGAAAATAAAAAAGAAAAATGTCAAGATGGATTCTTCTTCGGAAGAAAAACAATTTTCCGAATCTGAATCCGAAAGCCAGTAAGTTTAATTTTTATACTGATTTCATTTAACTTGTATTTGCTTAAATTTGTTATTATGCGCTTGTTCTTATGTACTGCAAAGAAGAAGAAATAAAAAAAATCCGGAACAAAGAATCGGTGGTTAAAAAACAAACCAAAAAAACAAAGCCTGTGCCGATAGATTCAGAGAGCACAAGCGAATCTGAGAGCCAGTAAGTATTGCGTAATTTTTGTGAGACGTTTTGTTGATTGCATATGTATCATGTTTTGTTCAGCAAATGATTTATTTTCGGTTGGGTGAGCTTCTAATTTTTGTTTTAGCACTTTAATTTAGTTCGGTTCGGTGGTGTCTGTCAGTTTGGTTGACTTCATTGTTAGTGTCTTGTCTCTGGTATAAATTTGATGTCTTTATATGTTTTCTAGAGAAAATGAAATCGAGAAAACACCCGTAATAAAAAGAAAACAACCGGAAAGGGTGGCAAAAACACAAACCCAACCTGACAAGGAGTAAGTTTCTCGAATCATATTTTCTTTATTGATACTTACGCTCTAGATTCCTTGATACTTATTTTATGAACTTTCAAAACTGAACAAGCAAAAGACAATGCTGCGGAAAGAAGAAAACGAGCATTGGAGATGATAAGAGAAAAGAGATCAAAGAAAAGAAATGATGGAGCTCAGTCAGCAAACATTGCTCCGGATCAGTATGACTCTCAGGAACAAAATGAATTCTCTCAGACGTAAGATTCAGTTTATTATTCCCGAGTTCTTTTTCTCTCTTTCCTTACTTTTGCTACAACCTTTTCTAATTCCTCTAGATTCAATTACTAATATTTATTTATCTTGCTTAGAGCGCCAACTGTAAATCTGGATAGCGAGCAATACCAGGTAAATTGGTTCACTGCATATTGTACTTTCGGTTCGGTGGTTGTCCAAAAATGAATTTAGTGTGTTTTTCGACCTCTACTTTTAATCTTGGTTTCTAATTTTAATTTGTTATCTTTCTTTAGGAAAAAATCCCGGAAAGCACGGTAAAATATTTTAGAAAAAGAAAAATCTTCCCTAGAAAGACTTTTAAAACTCCACCAGTGTAAGTTAAAAATATTTATGTTACTCTTATAGATTTAGGTAATAATTTTTGTTTAATTAATCACAAGGAAAATATGTTTAAATGTCATTAGAGCTACATCTGATTCTGAGCTACAAATTGTTGAGTTTCGACAAGAAACTCCTTCTCAACCTTTGGAAGTGTGAGTTTTTCAATTTGTAAATTCCTATTTATCAAAACAAATTCTAATTATTCAACATTAACTTTATCCTTGTTTACATTTCTTAAACATCCTCTTGCATTGTCTCTTCCAAGTTTTGTTCAAGAAGAGTTGATCAGAGATGACTTCATCTATGTCCCTCCACAAAATGAAACACAACAAACTTCTAATAATGAGTAAGTTAATAAATATTTATTCACCACATGAATATTGTTCAATGTTTATTGCTTATACATGGTTTAATTATGGTTCAGTTGAAACCAAAAATGAATTCAATGTGTTCTTGTCTTTGGACTCTCTTCTGTTTATTACAGCTGCCCTTCAGAACCCGAAAAACAGGGTGTTACAGTGTCTCTTACGAGTTCTGTAATTGAAGAATTAATCAAACATGACTATGTCTATGAAGTTTCTGATGAAGAGTAAGTTTCACATAAAAATTCTTTTTATTAATTTTAATGTTATAGGATAATAATTTTGGATTGTTATTGAACTATTTTCTGTTTAATGCAACAGCCATGCCAAAGAACAACAGCAACTATCCCAAGAAACTCCAGTGACATAGCAACCAGAACAAGAAGCACCTGTTAATGTGTAAGCATAAAATTCTTTAATATCACTTTTGTTTAATATGATTTTGGTTCACTATATGTTTGAATTTAGGTTCACCATTAGTTTGGATTTTGGTTCACTATAATGATTAATATCATTTTTCTTTAATATCATTGTTAAATATGATAATGGTTTGGGATAATTATAGAAATGTTTACTGTTCAATGCAGTAGACCTCTGGAACAACAATAATAGCCCTGCGAAGAACCAACAGCACAGCAATCCGAACAAGAAGCACCTGTTAATGTGTAAGTTTTACTGCTTATATAAATACCGATAATGTTTAATGCTTATACATGGTTTAATTATGGTTCAGTTGAAACCAGAAATTAATTCAATGTGTTGTTGTCTTTGGACTGTCTTTTGTTTCTTATAGCTGCCCTCAGAACCCAAAAAGCAGGATGTTACGGTGTCTCTTACAAGTTCTATTATTGAAGAGTTTTTCGAAGATGACTATGTTTATGAAGTTTCTGATGAAGAACAACAGCAACAATCCCAAGAACCTCCGGTGGCACGGCAATCAGAACAAGAAACTCTAATCTTGTCATCATTTGATAGGTATGTTACTTGCTTTTCTTTAATATCATTTCGGTTCACTGTAACTTTGGATTTAGGTTCACTATTTGTTTGGATTTTGGTTCACTATAATGATTAAATATAATTTTTGTTTTATACCTTTGTTAAACATCTATCATTTGCAGTGCTGCTCAACCTAGGGAAAGGGAAGATGAAAGGCCTTCCTTTAACCTTGGGATAAGTCCACTAACATCTCAACCAAGTCAGCCCTCTCAACCAACTATTTCACAGCTTGAAATTCTGGAAGAGGCGGTGGTAGATGCTGGAGTGACAGCAACATTAAAGTTTGCTGAGGTAACAAGTTCAGAACAAACCTTACCAGCTGCTCAAGAAGCTTGTCATACTTAAGCTTCATCCTCTCAGCCATACTCCCAAGTAATGGATCTTGACTACCACAAGAAGCTTAGAACACACGCAAAATCTTACAAAACTCATGAAAATATTGAGAAGAAGTCACAAGCAAACTACCAGACACACTCTTTGTAGCATCATGAAAAATTTTCAAGAATTCCATAAAGTGTTTTGCATTGTCCCAATCAATATTCCTTGGAATACCACCTTGCATTAGAGCATATTCTGTATCTCTCTCCCCTAGCCTCTTGAACGCCTTTTGAAACTTTAAACCACTTTCAAGCATGGTGTATGTAGAGTTTCATCTAGTGGGAACATCGAGTTGAACAGTACACTTGTCTTGTATCCTAGCTTCCTTAATAAAATTTTTGAACCTATTCATACGACTAGGGGAAGCACGCACATATCTAATAGCATTTCTTATCTTGCTAATAGATTCATGCATCTCTTTCAATCCATCATTAACAACAAGATTAAGAATATGTGCATAACACCTAACATGTAAATGCTCTCCTTTTAAAGGATGTAAATTCCAATCCTCCATTCTAGTTCTTAGGTAAGAGCAGTATCATTAGAACTAGCGTTATCAATAGTAATTGTGAACACTCTAGATATCCCCCACCCCAAAAGACATCTCTCAATTTTTCTACCAATTGTTTCTCCCTTGTGGTTTTTAATAAGACAGAAACTGATAATCCTCTTTTTCAATTTCCAATCATGATCAATGTAATGAGCAGTGAGACACATATAATTCAGATTTTGCACAGAAGTCCAACAATCAGTAGTTAAACAAACAGAGTGATTCGGTTGCTTGAACACAGTTTTCAACCTATTCTTTTCACTAATATAAAGATTCCAACAGTCCTTAGCAACAGTAATCCTTCCCGGAAGTGGAAATCTAGGTTGCACAATACTCATATAGAATCTAAATCCCTCCCACTCAACAAACTTGAATGTTAGCTCATCAACAATTATCATCCTAGCAAGGGCTTTTCTACACATTTCAGCATCAAAAGTAACTACAATAAATACCCCTTCACCCTCTTTTCTTTGTTGGAAGGAAAGGATTGTTTGACTAGGGTCACCCAACTCCCTAGAAAATTTTTTACATTGGTTCAACAAATGATAACGCATATTAGTTATACCATTTTTATGAGAGTCACATGCATATGATGCACCACACCAATTACCTTTAGCCCTAGGATGTGATGGCTTGGACTTAGGATCCTTTGTAAAGTGTTCCCAAGTCCAAGATCTAGGTCTAGGTCTAGAAGGTTTTCTATTACCTTCATTAGCTTTATCCTTGCTATCCTCTTCATCAGTTTCCACAGTGCTTGGAGACGGATTTGTTGGAGTTGCTCCCGGAGTTGCACCCACATTAGTTGAATGAACCTTCCTCTTCTTTTATCTAGGATGGGCGGGGGTTTGGTAAGCACGCCGCTGTCCGTTGAAAAATATACCGCAGACTCAATAATTTCACCCCCAACTTCAGGCGTCCGCTCACTGGGCACCTCATTGCTTGTTGGCTGCATATATATAAATAGAACAATGAAAAATTAGCATTTTTAATTCATGAACAGCACCAAAAGTGTTGTTTCCAGCAACAAAACCACAACAGCTCATAAGCAACTTATGAAAAATTAGCATTTTTAATTATTGCAGCCATATATATGCAGAACAAAACCACAGCAGCTCATAACATTCCACAACTAGCTAGTTTATTTGCATCATATAATACTCACTAACTGCCATATAATCAACATAATTTAAATTCATTAACAGCTCTAACAGTCCAACAAAACAAGCATCATTGGATTTAAAAATAACATATTCTAACAAGTAGAAGGCAAGTTTTTTATTTCACAAGCAATGTATTCAATGAGTGTCTCTATTTTTCATCCAGGAAAAAAATTAAAATAAAAAAATAAAGCGATGCATTATCCAGCCAATTCTATTTTATATATACCTTGTTATGTATATGACATTATTATTACAGAAAATTACTCTAATGATTTAGCCATTGCACAAAATCTTCACATTAAAGGATCTTGGTTCCTTATCATATTTTCTGGAATTGAAGTTCATAGAACAGATTCTGTGCAGTTTGTCCCAAACAAAATATATAATAGACCTTCTATCAAAATCGGGAATGAGTGAAGCTAGTCCAATGCCTATCTTAATGATTTCATCCCTAAAATTACTATCAACTGGATCAGAGAAGTTTAATAGTAACGAAAGTTAGCCAGTTCATGCATAGTCCACTTTTAGCTCATTGGAAAGTTGTAAAATGTATTGTAAGATATTTGCAGGGCACCAAGGATCGTGGTTTAATTATACACAAGTGTTCAGATTATTGTGTTTATCTTGGTACTAATTTAATCTCTTGGTCGTATAGAAAGCAAACCCAATCTCCATATCGACTACTAAAGCTGAATTCTAAAGCTTGACAACTTGTGAAGCAGAGATCACATGGGTTTAGAATCTACTTCAAGAATTAAACATCAAACTTCATATTATTTCACAAGCAATGTATTCAATGAATGTCTTTATTTTTCATCCAGGAGAAAAATGAAAATAAAAAAAGAAAGCGATGTATGATCCTGTGAGTTCTTGATGCAGCCAATACAAATAGAATTTCTAAAAACAGAATTTCTAAAAAACATAACCACAATGGCACAAAGGCACAAACAGAATTTCTAAAAAATATAACCACAAAAAGAATTTGTAAAAACAATTGTTCAGGTTAAATCAAGCACAATATCACTAAACAGAATCTCTAAAAATAATTGTTTAGAATTTCTAACCTCCGAAGAAGACATTGTGGAGTTGCTTTTTGCAGGAGATGGCTTGGTGACAGGAGTGCTGCTCGTCGCTCGAGTTGGACTGCGACAGCCACTGGAGTCTTGCTTGGCGACTGGACTACTGCTCGGTGACAGGACTGCTGCTCGGTGAATGGATTGCTACTCGGCGACGGCGACCCTGCGACGGCGATGACTGAACGTCTTCGAGCAACGACTGGCGACTTCCTTGACGGTGGACACTGGACAACACTCTCTGGCTCCTTCAGGGTCTCCTTCTCTTGAGCATGGAGGAATTGGAGGTGGAACCGTGGAAGAGAAGAAGTGAGCTAGGGTTCTGGATTCTCCGTTCTCGTAAAAGAGAAGAAGAAAGTTAGGGTTGTGTGTGAAGTGGCCCTTTTATACCTAGGTTAAAGGGCAACTTAGTAAAAACACACCATTGAACCCTCATTCTTCGGTTTGGTCCAGTTCGGTTCGATTTCTGCCGAGCCAACCGAAAACCAAACCGAACCGATCGGTTTACTTCGAAAAAAACAAAAAAACCAATTTTTTTGATTTTCTAATCGGTTGTTGTAAAATTCGGTTCGGTTCTGCGATAATTTTCGGTCCGGTTCGGTAAATTACACCCCTAGAGACCTCTCATCTTTCTTACCAGTAACGATGCTGGCTACTCTACATTATCTGTTATCCATTTTGCTGCTTCTTATTAAAAAAAAAAAACAAATATGTATCTGTAAACCATATAATTTTATATTTTAATATATATTTTATATTAATAAGTAATTTTAGTATATATTTAAAATTGATTAATTTTTTACTCATTACTTTCAATTAGTTACATTTTGTTTACTAGTTTTATTGTTAGAGTATCAGAATTTTGGAGGATTTGTTGGTTCTACAAAATTTTTAAATTTGTTATATTTTGAATATTCATGTAAAATTAATAATTAAAATTATTAAATAATTTAATAAATTTAATTAAATTATAATTTTAGTTATTAATTTTATATAAAAATATCTGTATATAAATTTTTATTACATTTAATATTTTTAAATTTTAAATTTTATTATATTATTTAAATTTTTATTTTTAATACTTTAGTAAAATGTAAATTCGTAAAAGAATGTAAAAGAATTTTCCAAATTTCTCCTTTTACACTAGAAATTTTAATACAATTTTTTAAAAGCATTATTTAAAAAAAAGGACAGCTTTACCTTTAGAATTTCATTTTAAATTTTTACACCAAATAGTTTCTTTTAATTTTTTTTTATCGTGAATGATTGAATTTTTTTTGAAAACATAAAACAATTTTAAAATTGAATTTTGTTCAATGTTTTATATATAAATTTTAAATATTTATCTAATTTTTAAAAAATAATTCAATAAAAAAATTATTCACCATAGAAAAAATTGTTTATCACTTATAAAAAATATGATTTTTTTATTATTTTTATTACGCTTTTTAAATCACGTCATTAAAGTTCAGGAGATTTGAACCGGTAACTGCTTAACTAGTTTTTGGTTTGCCATTTAGCGCTAAAACGACCAAAACCAATTTTCAAAACCCCATGTCCCACGTAGCTTCCCCCCAAAACGCACCGATTCTCAGATGAGAAACTCTTATCACTCATCACTAGGGGTGTAATCGGTTCGGTTTGGTTCAGTTTTGGACCGAAAACTAACCAAACCGACCTGATCGGTTGTACGTTGATACCAACCATTCGGTTGGCTACTTTTTGGACAACCGAACCGAACCGAACCGAACCAACAGCGGTTTGGTTCAGTCAGTTTTTTCGGTTTTTTTTATACCTAATAAACAGAATTTAAAATATCATAAAATGAAGTTTAAAGCCTTCAATAAACTAGAATAACAAGAGTATATCACATCCAAATCCAATACAAATTCAACTTAATTAAATATAAAACAAAGGCAATTAAAAATGTCTAGCAAAACAACAAAAATAAACACACTTTAAACCGCAACAGTCACTTTAAAACAAATAAAAACCAAATAGCCAGTCAACCACCATGCTTAATCTGAATCCACACCAGACTCAACCTCATCTTCTCCGGTTGGTGCAATTTTTACAAAAATAAAACAAGAAAATCAATATAGATTATAAATATAATATAGATTATAGATTATAAACATAAACCATGAAAGGAACTACAAATTTCTTTTTTGCATACCTAATTCAAGTTTCTCAAACTCTTCAATAAGTTTCTCAAAATCAGTTGTCATTGGAGAAGCACGAAGCCAATTTTGTGTGCATATTAATGCCTCAACTGTCTTTGGAGTTAAAGAACTCCTATAGTTGTTAAGCACTCTTCCAGCAGTGCTAAAAGCTGATTCTGAAGCAACAGTTGAGACCGGCATTGCTAAGACATCTCTAGCTATTTGGGATAAGATAGGATACTTGCTAGAATTTACCTTCCACCAATTCAATATGTAAAAAGTATTTTGATCACGAGACTTCTCTAAACCATCCATCAAATACAAATCCACCTCATTCTTGTTGATGATCTCATGAAAATGCACCTCCTTAAAAAAATCACCAGCCATGTCGCCATCAGGTACTCCCACATCTGATGCACCATCTGTTGTTGTTGAAGTAAAAGATCTTCCCCCATTATTTGCATTCATATAGAATTCAAACATCTTGGAGAAGGTTTCTTTCACTTTTGCACCCAAAAAATCAGCATCATCCTTATCATATAGCTTTTCAAAGCTAAAGTTCACAAACTTCAACTTGTATCTAGGATCAAGAATCACACCAACAAAAATCATTATATTGATATTTTTAATGTTACCCCAGTACTTGTCATACTTAAGCTTCATCCTCTCAGCCATACTCCCAAGTAATGGATCTCGACTACCACAAGAAGCCTTGAACACACGCAAAATCTTACAAAACTCATGAAAATATTGAGAAGAAGTCACAAGCAAACTACCGGACACACTCTTTGTAACATCATGAAAAATTTTCAAGAATTTCATAAAGTGTTTTGCATTGTCCCAATCAATATTCCTCAGAATACCACCTTGCATTAGAGCATATTCTGTATCTCTCTCCCCTAGCCTCTTGAACGCCTTTTGAAACTTCAAACCACTTTCAAGCATGGTGTATGTAGAGTTGCATCTAGTGGGAACATCGAGTTGAACAGTACACTTGTCTTGTATCCCAGCTTCCTTAATGAAATTTTTGAACCTATTCATACGACTAGGGGAATCACGCACATATCTAATAGCATTTCTTATCTTGCTAATAGATTCATGCATCTCTTTCAACCCATCATTAACAACAAGATTAAGAATATGTGTACAACACCTAACATGCAAATGCTCTACTTTCAAAGGATGTAAATTCCAATCCTCCATTCTAGTTCTTAGGTAAGATATTGCAGTATCATTAGAACTAGCATTATCAACAGTAATTGTGAACACTCTAGATATCCCCCACCGCAAAAGACATCTCCCAATTTTTCTACCAATTGTTTCTCCCTTGTGGTTTTTAATAAGACAAAAATTGATAATCTTCTTTTGCAATTTCCAATCATGATCAATGTAATGAGTAGTGAGACACATATAATTCAGATTTTGCACAGAAGTCCAACAATCAGTAGTTAAACAAACAGATTGATTCGGTTGCTTGAACACAGTTTTCAACCTATTCTTTTCACTAATATAAAGATTCCAATAGTCCTTAGCAACAGTAGTCCTTCCCGGAAGTGGAAATCTAAGTTGCACAATACTCATATAGAATCTAAATCCATCCCCCTCAACAAACTTGAATGGTAGCTCATCAACAATTATTATCCTAGCAAGGGCTTTTCTACACATTTCAGCATCAAAAGTAACTGCAGTAAATACCCCTTCACCCTCTTTTTTTGTTGGAAGGTAAGGATTGTTTGAATAGGGTCACCCGACTCCCTAGGAAATTTTTTACATTGGTTCAACAAATGATAACGCATATCAGCTGTACCATTTCTATGAGAGTCACATGGATATGATGCACCACACCAATTACATTTAGCCCTAGAATGTGATGGCTTGGACTTAGGATCCTTTGTAAAGTGTTCCCAAGTCCAAGATCTAGGTTTAGAAGGTTTTCTGTTACCTTCATTAGCTTCATCCTTGCTATCCTCTTCATTTGTTTCCACAGTGCTTAGAGATGGATTTTTTGGAGTTGCTTCCGGAGTTGCACCCACATTAGTTGAATGAACCTTCCTCTTCTTTGATCTAAGATGGGGCGGGGGTTTGGTAAGCACGCCGCTGTCCGTTGAAAAACGTACCGTAGACTCAACAATTTCACCCCTAACTTCAGGCGTCCGCTCACTAGGACCTCATTGCTTGTTGGCTGCATATATATAAACAGAACAATGAAAAATTAGCATTTTTAATTCATGAACAGCACCAAAAGTGTTGTTTCCAGCAACAAAACCACAACAGCTCATAAGCATCTTATGAAAAATTAGCATTTTTAATTATATGCAGCCATATATATGCAGAACAAAACCACAGCAGCTCATAACATTCCATAACTAGCTAGTTTATTTGCATCATTTAATACTCACTAACTGCCACATAATCAACAGAATTTAAATTCATTAACAGCTCTAACAGTCCACCAAAATAGGTATCATTGGATTTAAAAACAACATATTCTAACAAGTAAAAGGCAAGTTATTATTTCACAAGCAATGTATTCAATGAATGTCTCTATTTTTCATCCAGGAAAAAAATTAAAATAAAAAATAAAGCAATGTATTATCCAGCCAATTTTCTTTTATATATACCTTGTTATGTATATGACATTATTATTACAGAAAATTACTCTACACAAATTACTCTAATGATTCAGCCATTGCACAAAATCTTCAACTTAAAGGATCTTGGTTCCTTATCATATTTTCTTGGAATTGAAGTTCATAGAACAGATTCTGTGCAGTTTATCCCAAACAAAATATATAATAGACCTTCTATCAAAATTGAGAATGAGTGAAGCTAGTCCAATACCTATCTCAATGATTTCATCCCTAAAATTACTATGAACTGGATCAGAGAAGTTTAATAGTAACGAAAGTTAGCCAGTTCATGCATAGTCCACTTTTAGCTCATTGGAAAGTTGTAAAACATATTGTAAGATATTTGCAGGGCACCAAGGATCATGGTTTAATTATACACAAGTGTTCAGATTATTGTGTTTATCTTGGTACTAATTTAATCTCTTGGTCGTATAGAAAGCAAACCCAATCTCCATATCGACTACTAAAGCTGAATTCTAAAGCTTGACAGCTTGTGAAGCAAAGATCACATGGGTTTAGAATCTACTACAAAAATTAAACAACAAACTTCATATTATTTCACAAGCAATGTATTCACTGAATGTCTCTATTTTTCATCCAGGAAAAAAATGAAAATAAAAAAAGAAAGCGATGCATGATCCTGTGAGTTCTTGATGCAGCCAATACAAACAGAATTTCTAAAAACAGAATTTCTGAAAAATATAACCACAATGGCACAAAGGCACAAATAGAATTTCTAAAAAACATAACCACATACAAAATTTGTAAAAACAATTGTTCAGGTTAAATCAAGCACAATATCACTAAACAGAATCTCTAAAAACATATGTTCAGAATCTCTAACCTGCGAAGAAGACATTGTGGAGTTACTTTTTGCAGGAGATGGCTTTGTGACAGGAGTGCTGCTCGTCGCTCGAGTTGGACTGTGACGGCCACTGGAGTCTTGCTTGTCGACTGGACTGCTACTCGGTGACAGGATTGCTACTCGGCGACGGCGACCCAGCGACGGCGACCCAGCGACGGTGACCCGGCGACGGCAATGACTGAACGCCTTTGAGCAATGACTGGCGACTTCTTTGATGGTGGACACTGGACAGTACTCTCTGGCTCCCTCAGGGTCTCCTTCTCTCGAGCATGGAGGAATCGGAGGTGGAACCGTGGAAGAGAAGAAGAAAGCTAGGGTTCTGGATTCGCTGTTCGCGTAAAAGAGAAGTAGAAAGCTAGGGTTTTATGTGAAGTCGCCCTTTTATACCTAGGTTAAAGGGCAACTTTGTAAAAACACACCATTGAACCCTCATTCTTCGGTTCGGTTCGGTTTTTACCGAGCGAGCCAAAAACCAAACCGAACCGATTGGTTTACTTAAAAAAAAAACAAAAAAGCCGATTTTTTCGGTTTTCTAATCGGTTGTTGTAAAATTCGGTTCGGTTCTGCGATAATTTTCGGTCCGGTTCGGTAACTTACACCCCTACGCGTCGCTCACGTGTACGCGTCGTTTGACAATTTTCCTCTCCACGCGTGCGCGTCAGGTACGCTATCGCATCATTTGTCCGAACTCCAATCCACGCGTACACGTCAAGAACGCGTACGCGTCTATGTGATTTTGTCCAAATCGCGCACACGCATCAGCCATGCGTGTGCGTCGCTGTCCGCTGGTTGTCTCCTTTATTTCTTGTGCTTCTTCCCTTTTTGCAAGCTTCCTCTCCATTCTCTAAGCCATTCCTGCCCTATGAAGCCTGAAACACTTAACACACAGATCACGACATCGAATGGTATAAAGGAGAACTAAAATACGTAATTAAAAAATCTATAGGAAGCAAGTTTTCAACCATGGAATAAGCTTGGGAAGGAATTGTAAAATCATGCAAATCATATGAATAAGTGGGTGAAAAGCTGATAAAAACCACTCAATTAAACACAATATAAACCTTAAAATAGTGGTTTATCAACCTCCCCACACCTAAACATTAGCATGTCCTCATGCTTAGCTTAAGGAGATAAAATAAATGAGTAAGGAAAAGCAAGACTCATGCAATGCAACCTATGAATGTGAATGCAACTACATGCTAAAATGATTCTACCTACTTGGTGAAAAAGTAAATAAATCTTTCAAGAACAAATATGAACTGGATTTCACTAATTCAAATCATAAAATAAAGTACAAATAACTTGCAAGAAGAAAATAGCTCATGAAAGTAGGGAACAAGGAATCGAGCATCGAACCCTCACTAGAAGTGTATATACTCTAATCGCTCAGGTGTTTGAGGTTCGATTCTCTCAATTCTCTACTAATCTTGCTTTCCAAGGCTTGTTCTTCATCTAACAATCAACAAAAATTCAATGCACAGATACACATATCAAGAGGTCTTTTAAGGGTTGTAATGGGGTTAGGGTCAAGGTAGGATTGTATTTGGCCAACTGGACTAAAATCTGAATCCTTAATTAACTTAAACTTTTCCCACCTAACTTAAGACAATCTATGTAATCACAATACAAGATCTAACTGCCCATTAACTATGTTTGCCACACATTCATGCATCCCAAATTTAAGTACAACTCATATGCATTGATATTATTACTTAACTTGGGGCATTTTGTCCCCTTTTTATTATTTGCTTTTTTTTCTTTTTCTCTTTATATATATATATATATATATATATATATATATATATTTTCATTGCATATGATTAAGGTATTGAATGCATAAACATGTTCTTAACATTCTTTCACATTTTCAGAAAATTCTCACATACTCAATTCTCAGACCAAATGTTTCCAAACCCACTTTTCCCACACTTAATTCATGAGCACTTTCACTAGTCTAAGCTAATCAAGGATTCAAATTAAGGACATAATTGTTTTTCGCTTAGAGTTAGTGATGAGCTGAAGTAAAGAACAAAGGGGTAAAATAGGCTCAATATTGGTTTGAAAAGGATAATAAAAAGGTTAAGGCCATATGGGTATGTAAGCTGAGTGAAATAAGGCCTCAATCATATAAGTATATGCATACATTAAACAATGAAAATATAGAATCAAGCAAGACAAAGATCACAATTTTAGAGAGAACAAGACACACCAAAAATAAAATATTGGTTGATAGAATGCAACCAATTCAAATAGGCTCAGAATCTCACTGGTTTTGTGTGTTCGAGCTCTAAACCATGTTCCAATATAATATTTTTTCAGACAAGTTCGACAAAAATTTTAATTCAAATTAGTGAAATGCTCTAAAAGGTTTCTTGAAAGCGAAATTCTTACTTTAACCAAGTGGTGGTAAAGTATGCAATCAAACATGCAAATACACATGCAAATGCAGCAATGAACTAACATAGAAAATTAAAAATTGGTGTTGAGAAGGGACTAACTAACCCGTGGAGATCGGTATCGACCTCCCTACACTTAAAGATTGCACCGTTCTCGGTGCATGCAAAGATGTGCAGGTGGGTGGGGGTTGTAGTTCCTCAGCTGGTGCTCGTTGTAGAGGCTTTCTCTTTACCCTTCCTGGTGGCCATCCTGAAAAGGGAGAAGAGAAAGGGACATGAAGTCAAAGGGATAGAGCAAAGAAGAGGACAGTACGAGTGATAATCATGCCAAAGTAAAGAAGAATGTCGTTAACACATGGTCGTGACCCTATAAAATTAGGACTTCAATGGAAATATAGCATGATAAATTGAGGCAATTAAATACAAGATGTTTATTGGCATGCTGGCAAAGGCATGAGTAGCATAGATCAAGCGTTAAAAGCCAAAATGTATTATCAGTCATAAGAAACTAACAACAATGCTTGTATTGACAATTATAATTAATTAATAAAATATTGGAAGGGTTTTGTGAAAAGAAAGCATATAGAGTAGCAGAATAAAAGAAATATAGAAATAGTGCACAATGCCATATGGGCGTTTTCACAAACACATAGCATGCATGAGAAATAAGTTGTTGAAAGTATTAAATTGAACATGCAAGCAACCCTATAAAAATAATATATAATTGTCAAACAATTCCTTAATAATCCACAAGCAAAATATAGGAAATAATGACCCAAATAAATTTCCAACACCAATGAAAATAATGCAATGAATGAAAGTATGCAAATAAATTAAATGAAATAGAATGGAAGTGAAGAGGGATGAGAAGTTAAAGGAATGAAGAAGAATAAAGTAAGAAAGAAGGAAGAAAGAAGTAGAAAGGAGAGAAGAAAGATGCGAACGCGTAAAAACTGAACGAGCAATGTGACGCGTAAGCGTCGCCCACGCGTACGCGTGGGTGGCCATTAAGAGGACATGACACGCACGCATCAGAGACGCGTACGCGTGAATGAATTTGTGCCTTTCGCACAAGTCACTCGCAAGGGCAGCACAACCCTCTGTCCAGGTGCTCTTTACGCCGATTTGGGTATCCACGCGTATGCGTCATTGACGCTTACGCGTGGGTGGTAAATATCGCAGGGGACGCGAATGCGTGAGGCACGCGTACGCGTGGGGTGGCTTGTGCGCCATGCACCCCTCCCACGTGTCTCTCGTGTAACTCACTATTTAGTTGCGTAGTCACATACGACGCGTGCGCGTCGTAGACGCTGGCGCGTCGTTCACCCCTTTTTTTATGCAAAATGCAGAATGCAGTATGCATATATTTCTTTGATCTTTTGATTTCATAAATCTTGTAGGAATAAGAGAAAAAAAAGCAAAAAAGCACAAATTCAGCTCAAAAAGAAAAAAAAGAATTTTAGGGCACAGTTTGAAGTTTGAGCACGCTTTGGAACCTTAGGCCACGCTTTTAAAAGCATGGCCCATGACCATGAAGCCTTGGCATTTAGTAATCCCTTATGCATTCGTTAAAGCATGCATGCATTTAATTATGCCAATTGGCCAATGAAGCTTTACGAAATGGATTACTAAGTAATATAAAGTAATTGGCATTATGTGTTCATTGGCTTATGTTTTCAGTAAATGAAAGCATGTAGTATTAGTAATGCCATGAAAGCCATGCATGTAATATTAGTAATGCCATCCTTGGCATAGGTATTCATTAAAGCAAAGAATGCCAGTGTTAAAAATTCTAAACGGAACGCCCAAAGGCAAAACAAGGCCAACGTTCAAAGATCCAAATGTAGCGCTCGAAGAAGGAGTGCTGGCCAAGGGGAAAAGCACTCAAACAAGGCATAGCGCTCAAAGAATTGAGCGCTACGTTCACAATTGTGAACGTTTTCGAGCTTCAGCAAGGAAATTAAGGAAGCGTAGCACTCACAAAGGGGAGCAACCAAGGCTCGAAGAGGGAACCAACACACCAAAGAGCGCTACGTTCGCATTTCTTAACTGAGCGCTACACCAGGTGAGGATTGCTAGCCAAGGAAGGAAGCATGCAAGGCTAGTGAGCACAACGTTCAATTTCCCAATGGAGCGCTTCACTGGGAGGGAACCAAATGCACCCTGACCCATGCCACTTGAACGAAGCAATCTTGACCCACTCTCATTCAAATCCAAAGCAAGCAAAGCCCATTAACATGACTCAATGGCACACAAAGAAGCTAGATTAGGAATTTCATTTGAATTGTAATTTATTTTGAATTTTATTTTCATTTTTCATTTTTGTAAAAGCCTACAAAAAGGCATCTGTTCCATTTTAGAAGAAAGGCTGGCTCTAATAGAGAGCAGTAGGAGTAGGATTAGAATAGAGAGTTGATAAACTCCAATTTTGTGGTTTATCTTGTGCTTAATTTGGGGGATTTTATCAACTTTTCTCACATTTATTCAATGAAATAGCATGATTTTACAATTCTCCCTTGATTTGTGCTAAAATGTGAAAACATACTTTTTAAGCCCTAAAATTGGTGATTTTAATTCACTTTAATTCCATTTGATGCCTTGATATGTTTGTTGAGTAATTTCAGGTTCATAAGGCAAGTATTTGATGGAAGAAGTGAGGAGAAAAGCATGCAAAGTGGGAGAACTCATGAAGAAATGAAGGAACCGTAAAGCTGTCACACCTGACCTCTTCGCACTCAATCTACCATAACTTGAGCTACAGAGGTCCAAATGAGGCAGTTCTAGTTGCGTTGGAAAGCTAACATCCGGGGCTTTGAAATGATATAAAATTTGCTATATGTTTCTTCGTGTATAGGGGCGTGCACGCGCCTTGTACGCGTGCACGCCGATGCAGCTCGTGGCCCACTAAAGTGAAATCGCCCCCAGCGATTTCTGAAGCACTTTGGGCCCAACCCAACTCATTTCCAATGCTATTTCATGCAGAATTCAAGCTTGGGCAAGGGAGAAGCAATTGTTTGGAAGTATAGCATCATGTAGGTTAGTTTCTAGAGAGAGAAGCTCCCTCTTCTCTCTAGAATTAGGTTAGGTTAATCTCTCTCAAAGTCGTCTTTCAATTCTTGTTGACTTCAATTCTCTTTATATTTTAGTGTTCTATTATCTTAATCTTCTTATTTTCTCTTATTAATTTCTTATTTTGCTCTCTTTTATGTTGATGAACCATTGTTGGATCTTGATTTCTTTTAATGCAATTTTATGTTTTCATGTCTCTTTTATGTTGACCTTGATTTCTATTATTGATTTCTTGCTTATGGTAATCATGGGTTTCACTAATTTTAGCATTTTGTGATGTTTACTTTTATTGCACATTAGGTGTTTGATAGAATGTTTTCTTTAGTTTTTGAGGTGTTTTCTTTACTCTTGGCCTAGGCTAAGGGGATTGAGTGAACTTGAGTCATTGGGTCTCATTGAATTGGTGATTTGAGAACCCTTGGTGATCAATTTGATATCCATTGACACTAACCCACTACTAATCCAATTAGTAGATAGGTTGGGACTTGTAGGTTGATGTGATCAAGCCTATTCGACGTACTTCAAGCCTAGGAGTAGATATTACATACTTAAGGCTTTTGGGAGTAGACTTAATAGGTTGGTTCCTCATAATTATCAATATATGGTTTGTTGACAAGGATGGTGATCTCAATTACCTATGTCTAGCCAAGAGTATTTTTCCTTTCTTTTATTAGTTAATTGTTCATTTACTTTTCTTGACATTTATTTTCTTACCAAAATATAAAAATCAAACCCCTTACTCTTCATAGCCAATAATTGAGCACTTCATTGCAATTCCTTGTGAGACGACTCAGAGTCTAAATACTTCGGTTAATTCTTATTTGGGATTTGTTACTTGTGACAAAACCAAATTTAATTTGATGTGAGAGTTGTTTGTTGGTTTGGAGCTATGCTTACAACGAAGTTCTTCTTTCTATAAGAGAAATTCCTAACCAACGCAATCCTCGCTATCAAATTAATGGCGCTGTTGCCGGGGAGTTGCAATGGTGTTATGTTATTGGCTATTGTGAATATATGAATATGTTTGTCTTTTGCTTGTTTGTTAGTTTTTGTTAGGCTTAGGACTTGTTGATTATTTTTGTTAGCTTTTATTTTTATTTGCTCTTATGAATTCTCATCCTCACTTTGGCTATAAGTTTGGCTCAAATTATGTTGTAGGGAATGGGAACTACAATGGTAACATGCATCAAGGATTTGGGAATCAAAGATGGGAGGAGCCTCAAGGGATTGATTAACCTTCTTGGCAACAACCCCCTCTGGTTTCCTATGGGTGTAACTCTCATCCTAATATCAATCTAATGGATGTGGTAACCCTTATTGTGATTGTCAACAACCACCACCAGATGCCTATGAACCACCCCCTCAACATGATTTTGAACCACCTTACTCACAAGTCCCATACCACCAAACACCTCAATATACACCACCTCCATACCCTTACCAAGATGAACCAACTTCTAATTATGAAACTTTCTTCCCAAACAATGAACCTTCTCTTCCACCATCACCTCCGGATGAAGCCCCCATGCAGGAATTGAGAGATCTTGAATCTCATATCCAAAGGCAACAAGAGGGGATGGAAAAGGATTTTAAGGAGCTAGGAGCCAAGATGGCTATCCTAGTGGAAGTCGTTAGCAATATGGCCTCCACCCGACTAAGCCTAAGCAACCAAGGCACTCCCATTGACGAATGTGGAGAAGAAACCAAGGAGCATAGTGAGGGAGTGAATTTAGAGCTTCAAGGTGAAGAATAGGAATTGAAGCAAGAATTGCCACAAGGGGAAGAAGTTGAGATAAATGAGCCGAAAGAAGTGGTTGAAAACATAGGAGATGTTGGAAGTCCATGGGAATGTAGAATTAAAGAGACCTCTTCCAAGAAGCTTGATATTGATGTTGAGGAGGGTGTACAACCTCCAAATCATATCTTGATTGAAGACTTTGAAGAGTTTGATCAAGAGATGGATTCAATCATTGAGGAGTTCCGATCTACAATTGAATCCTCTCCCATTGGGCTTGACATAGAGGGTAAGGAAGAAGATACCTCACCTCCCATACCCTTGGTGAGCAATGAAGAAGAAATTGAATTGGAAGAGAGCCACCAAGAGGAAGAGGTTGAAGTTGAGGAAAGTTGTAAAGAGGTGGTGGTAATTAAGGAAGAATACAAGGGAATGGAGCTTGCAAGATCATTGGAACCACCCCTTCCCAAGTCACCATCCTACACAACATTCAAGTGGGTAAAATTCTTATCTCTAATCTTTACTTTCCCACTTGAATATGGTTTGATTGAAAATGATGGTCAACTTAGAACTCTTTGTGGAATTAAGAGTAAGAGAGGGTTGTGTAGTGGTTGGAAACATCACTCTTAGTTCATGATGGTTGCATGCTCAAAGTTGAATGGCAATGGGTGGTGTAGAACCAAATTGCATGGGTCTAGTGGAATTTTTGGAGGCCTAATTGAGAATTCACAAGCCTTGCCACCCAATTGGAATCATGATGATCAATTTGAAGATGAGTGTCAAAACAAAGTGTGGGATCCCGGATCGCACAAGGAGAATCAAATTTGGGGGCTTGTGTGGAACTCCATCAAGGCTTGGAGTTATCATCTTTGAAGAATGGAGCTTATTGGAGACTCAAGCATTGTTGGATGTTCAAGGATAGCTTCAAGCACAAGCCACCTTGAGAGGAGCTCCCCATAAGTCTAACTTAAGGACAATAAACAAAAGTGCTAGGTGGGAGACACCCCACCATGGTAAATTCTTTTCAATTTTCCCTCTTGTACATATTGGTAATTAGTTTAATTTCATGTTTTGTTGAGTTTGTTGAGTATAATTGGTAGTTTAGTAGGTTAAATAAGGTTTTATGGTATTTGGGTAGTTTTTTGGAGGTTCGAAAGGCTTGGTTTGGTGCAAGAACTTGGAAAAATTTTGAAAAATAGAGCACTAACCCGCGAGTGCGCGCACCTGGTGCGTACGCGCGCCCCAGGTATTTTTGATCACGCACGCGAATGCGCCATGTGCGCGGATGTGTGAATTGAAAAATATCACCCCTCCATACATTGACCCGAGAGTTGCGCCTACATTGCGCCAGCACCATGCCTGAGGCACAAGTCGGTGCGCGTACGCGTCCTTGATGCTAATTGCGCAATGCACGTGCCCGCACGCTGTGCGCGCGCGCCGATAGCGCCATCTGCCCTCCTGGTACATGTTCCAGAGAGTTGGGCCAACCTTGGGCTGACACTGTGCCCCACGCATAACCTCACCCACGCATGCGCGCACCTGGCGCGTACGTATCCTTCGGCCAAATTGCACATCGGCACGTAAGCGTGCATGACGCGTCCGTGCCGGTAAAAAAAAAAAGAGTTTAACTTTTCTCTCTTCCATTTTCTTTTGTTTATTGCATTCGTATACTTCTATTCTTTGCATCTCAATTTTGTTTCTATAGCCTATTTTCGATTTTTTTTCTAAGTCTCTTCTTTCAATAATGGTGTTGAATTTTCTCACTCAATTGTTGAGAATTTCTTGGTTAATCTTGGTGCTTCTTGACTTGTTTGATATTGTTGGATGATGAAACTTTTAAATCAATGCTTAATCTTGTTTGACTCTTATACTCTTTGTACATTGATATGAACTTGCATGTCTTTAATGACCTACTCTTTCTAGTCGAACTTGATGCTTTTGAGTGCTCTTCATGCTTTGACTTTACTCTTGCATCAAGTATTAGTTAATATGCCTTTTCTTGAATCGCTTTCTCACTCAGATGCGTAGCTAACATGTGGTGAGAACCCTACTCTTATTTGGCATTAGCCCCGCTTATGTTCTATATGCTTTGCTATCTTTGTAGTAGGCTTAATTTTCTTTCTTTTCTCTCTCCTTTGAGGTTTGCCACCAAGAAGGAAAGGAATGGGAAAGCTTCAAATGGGGCAGCAAACAAGTTCACCGGCACAACCCTTTGAAGAAACTCATCAATTATCGCTACCCGTCCATATTGCTCTTCTTTGCATGCACCGAGAATGGTGCAAATTTCTAAGTGTGGGGAGGTCGTCCAACAGACCTCCATGGGTAACAACTTCCTTTTTCAACACAAATTCTTGATTTCCTTTCCTAGTTAGTTGTTGCATTGCATGATAGGTTGCATGCTAGTTAAAATTTGTACATATTTTACCACTTTTTTTTATGTTAGGACTACTTGGTTAGGGTGATTATTTTTTTCCAAGAAAAATTGTTTTAGGGCACCCTACCAATTTGAAAAATTTTTTTCTGTTGAACTTGCTTGAAGAATTTATTTTGGAACATTGTTTTTGAGCTAAGAACACAAGCATGAGTTTTGAGCCCAATTGTGTGGTTACATCATATAACCACTTATTTTCATTCTTGTGTGTATTATTCTCTCTCTATGATTGTAATCTTTGATTTGTTTGATTCTTTATGTCCATTATTCCATGTATACATGATGCACGAAAACTTGTCTCTCAACGAATTTCCCTTCGGCAAGTATACCGAATTGTCGTCAAGTAAAAACTCACAATCGAGTGAGGTCGAATCCCACAGGGATTGATTGGTCAAGCAACTTTAGTTGGAAGAATGTGCTAGTTGAGCTAAACAGAAATTTAGTTGAGAATTACAGAAAATTAAATGGCGGGAAAGTAAATTGCAGAATCTTAAATAGGAATTTGGGGAAATGAGCATAAAGATAAATGGCATGAAGTAAAGAGAATGGGTAAGATCAGAAATGGGGTATTCATTGGGCTTAGGAGATGTTGCATTCTCCAGATCAAGTTCATTCTTATATCTTCCTCAATCAATGCATTCATTAATCTCCTTGGCAATCTTAGATGATTGGATCCTAATTCCTTGGCAACCCAATCTCTCTAAGCTTGAACAATTGCCCAATTCCTTGATTTAATTGCTCATAGGAAGAGATGAAGTATGGTCACTGATTATACCACATGTATTTCCAAATCAAAGTGTTGGGAGGATTACATGTCAATATATCCGTCCAAACCCCAATTTGGTCCAACATGAGAAAGTATTTCTAGCATGATCTCCTCATCCCTTTTCCAAGGCTCAGAGGAGATCCATTTATGGAGAGTTTCTTTTCCAAGACAACTAACCAATTGAATTAAGATCGAAAGCTTTCTAGTAAATCAAGAGAAATGAAAGAGGAAGAAGAATGAAAACTATAATTGATCCATCAAATTACAACAGAGCTCCCTAACCCAATGAAAGGGGTTTAGTTGTTCATAGCTCTGGAAATGGAAAATGGTAGAAGAGAATACATTTTTAGCAAACTAGAAAATGCAGAAAAGTAAATATACAGAGGGTAGTTCCCCAAAATGCCCAGCTTCTCTCTAGTTCAAAACTACTCCTATATATACTACTCTTCTTGATCTTCTAGTTAGTTCTTCAAGTCTTGGATATGGGCCTTTGATCTTGAGTTGAAGCAGTTACAATCTCCAGTGGGCTCAGCTTTGCTTGCAAAAAAGTGTGAGTTAGGCATGGACGTTAGTTAGGACGTTCATGGTATTAACGTTACGTGAAAATGTGGGTTCGAGAACGTTAGTGACGATCACCTTTTTCACTAACGTTCCAAACCAAAATGATCCACGTTAACTTCAACATTAGTAGCACTAACATGACTACTAACGTTGCCTCTTGGTCCTTCACAAACGTTATTGGCATTCACTTTTCCCAATAACGTTGCTCTTTGCCTCCATTCCCCACGTTAGAGTTCACATTAGTCTAGCTAACGTGACCCTTAACGTGGGCATGCCTAAACTTCGAGAGCGTTAGTGACACTTACCTTTGTCACTAACGCTCTAAATGCCCCTCCTTCCCATGTTAGAGTTCACGTTAATTGGATTAACGTTGCTATTAATGTGGTGGTGATTGCCATCTCCAACGTTAGTGACAAAGGTGAGTGTCACTAACGTTGGCTTATCATGCTTAGCTCCACGTTACTCTTCATGTTAGTGGTCTTAACGTGATCACTAACGTGGGCACTCTTGGCTTAGTCCAACGTTAGTGACAAAGGTGAGTGTCACTAACGTTGGCAATTGCTTCCTCCTCCCACGTTAGAGTTCCCGTTAATTAGATTAATGTGACTCTTAATGTGGCTAAATGTGCCTTTGTGGAACGTTAGTGGCATTCACTTTTACCACTAACGTTGGAGCTCCTCTTTTCCTCCACGTTAGCTAGCACGTTAATGTACTTAATGTGGCAACTAACGTGGGCTATGATGGCTTCGAAGGCATTATTGGCGATCACGTTTCTCATTAAAGCTACAAGCTTATTCCCATTCCACGTTAGTGGTCACGTTAATTAGACTAACGTGGCTACTAACGTGGCTCTTTCTTGCTTCCTTTGTCCTGAAATCAAGCAAATAAAGTGCATCAAAGCTCTAGTCCAAGTCATGAGATCATGCATTATCCAATTTGTCATTCAATTCTTGCACAATTCTTATCACAACACCAAACTTAAAGCTTGCTTGTCCTAAGCAAATACTGAAATATAGGAAAGATGAATGAAAGAACAAGATAAACAAATTACTATTATAGAAAACAAATCCCTGGTTTATGGGGTTTCATGCATGGCAACTTAGGTTCATTCCTTCACTGGTTTTCAGGCCTTTATCATGCCCTTGAACACTCACTTGATTGCATCCTTTGAGACTACTTATTTATTGATCCTCCTTCTTTTCCAGGTTTTATTGCACTCTTTTTAGGCTAAGTGTTTTGTGAGAGGGTGACTCTTTAAGATAAGCTTTCAGCCAACACTCTCGAACCAGTTGGTTCAAGGTGCTAGGTGTTAAGACACCCCTAAGGATTTACTCCTTCAAGTCTCTTTCCCCCATACATACACACCACAGGCACATGGTTTGTTATTTTTCTTTCTTGAGACCTTGGTGTCCAGCACCTCTTTGGGTTGCTAAGTGCTCTGTAGCAAAGGTTGCTCTTGATAGTGGACTTTCAGCTGATAATCCTGAGTTAGTTAACCCAAGTTACCAAGTGATAAAGCACCCCTAAGAGCTTATTCATCCAAGCATATTCTTTGCACAGGAACACCACAGACACATGCCTCAAAATTCCAACCCTTGGTGCCTAGCTTTATTTTTTATTGTCTTTCCTTCCTTTTCAAATTCTTATTGTTCTTTCTTTTTTCTTATTGTGATCTTATTGTTTGGTTAGTCTCATAGGATATGTTTCAAGCATGTGGTTTAGAGCATATAGTTGCCTATATACCTTGTTGGTGAACCAACTTAGCTAATCAATCACCATACCACAAACATTCAAAATTCACTTCACAAGTTAACCCCACTCTTGTTTTTCATAACATTTTCTTTTTATATGACTTAAAGGACAAGCATACATATAAGTATGATGAAAATGAAAGACAGGGACTCAGACCAACACACTTAGACCTAAACAATGAAATCCTAAAGCCAGAATTGAAAATTCCTAAGCTACTATGGAAGCATGTTCTATTTCATACATGGTTTTCCTTATTTAAAGCTTGAAAAAGATAGAACGACGAAGGAACTCCACCACCTTTTACTTATTGGAATGCTCATGCTCTCTTTCTTGTTTTTCCTCTTTATGTCCACTTGCACTTCCTTGCATCCGATTCATTCTAGTCCTTTTCCAATCTTCCAGTGCCTTCCTTACTGATTCATGACTCTTTTCGGCTCTTTCTTATTCCGCTCGTGCTAATTCATCCTTTACGTCCTCATATCTTGTGATCCCAGGGTGCAATACAGGCAGTTGTCCGACTAAGTATCTGAGCCTAGCTTGAGTGTTTACATGATACCCAGTCTCACTCATGTAGACTTGATGGAGTGCAGAAGCTGGTGAATTAAAAATTTATTAAAATGGTTACATTGCAAGTATAGTTCTTAACTCACCGAAAATTTGCCTATCAATTTAGAAATATGTAACTGAAAGTTTAAATTAAAATTACTGGGAGTTTTAAGTCCCAGGTTGTCTCCCAACGAGTTGCAGAAAAATGTGCTATTTTATTAATCAGATATTCCAAAAAGAGTTGAGCTAAGTAAATTGGGATTTAAATTGAGGAATTTTAAATAATAAAAATAAGAGGCCTTGACTGGAAATTGATTGGTTAGAATTTCTATCATTGATGGTGTGATTGTAAGATTAATTTATAATTAATAGTTGTTCTGTTTGGTTATCCCTTACTAGGTAAGAGAAAGTCAAACAAGTAGAAATGCCAGATCTGTTCACAAGTTGCAACCCACTTAGTTCAAAGGGATTGGCGTCGATGACAGGATAGCAATCCAACATTTAACCCAATTACAAAATTTTCTTTCAATCCTTCCAACTCAAGAGTTCCTTTTAATCAACTCCCCATCAAGTAATGAAACTACTCACACATTGTAAATAAAGAATCCATGGCACATGAAAGGGAATTAAAAGAAGACATGATTATTGGAATGGAATTTAAATTAAAAAGAAATAATCCTTGCATTAATTAATCATAAAAATATCTGAATGACAAAATTGAACATAACAAAGAACATGGAAGAATAAAACCAAGTTAAGAGAACAAACTAGAGTGATGAAGTCTTGATGAGGAAAATAACTCTTCTCAATGTTCCAATGCTAAGATCAATTGAAAATTAAAATTCTTAAAACTAGAGAGAAAAAAAACCTAAGAGAGTCAAAAACTAGATCTAAACTACTTAATGAATGTTTTCTCTGTTGTTTTTGCATATTCTCTGACTCTGGTCTGCTGTTTCGGGCCGAAAACTGGGCCGAAATAGGGTCCAAAATCACTGGTTTCAGATTCTGCAGTTTATGCAGATCGCGCATGTCACGCGATCGCGTCGTCCATGCGGACGCGTCGCTGGCACTTTTCCTCTTCACGCGTTCGCGCGTCCACGCTATCACGTTGCTTGTGCTTTCCAATCCGCGCGGCCGCGTCACTGCGATTTACGCTCCTTCGCGTGGTCGCGTTAGCCATGCGACCGCGTCACTTTTCACTGGTTATCTCCTCAAACTCTTGTGTTCCTTCCATTTTTGCTAGCTTCCTCTCCAATCTCTGTCTCATTCATGCCCTATAAAGCCTGAAACGCTTGACACACAGATTACGGCATCGAATGGAATAAAGGAGAATTAAAATTAAATAATTAAAGTCTCTGGGAAGCAATTTTCAAACATGTAATAAATTCAGGAAGGAAATCTAAATGCATGCTAAATTGATGAATAAGTGGGTAAGGATCACGACAAAACCACACAATTAAACACAATATAAACTATAAAATAGTGGTTTATCAACCTCCCCACACTTAAACATTAGCATGTCCTCATGCTAAATTGAAGGAGACAAGGAAATAAGTATGAACATGCAGAAACTCATGAAATGCAATGCAATCCTACATACATAAATAAATGCAACTATATGATTATTATCCACTTGATCAAAAGTAAATAAGCCCTTCAGAACAATTACAAATCAAATTCCACTAATTCTATCATCATATAATAAAACCGATAAAAGTGCAAGAAGATAGCTTATGAAGGCTGGAAACATGAAAATTCAAGCATTGAACCCTCACTGATAATGTATGTACGCTCTAATATCTAGTCTATAGGGTAATCACTCTATTCTTCTCTAGTCATGCTTTCTAACTTTTGTTTTTCTCCTAACCCATCAACAACAGTTAATATACCAATGCAAACATCATGAGGTCTTTTCAGGGTTGTAATGGGGCCAAGGTGCAGGTAAGGATATATATATGGCTAAGTGCGCTTTATAAATTGAATCTTTAATTAACCTAAGCTCTCACCTAATATACATATATTCTATATACTTTTAAATTCATGCCTAGCTACCCATAATTCCCTTTTTCAACCCATACTCATGTTTCAACCTTGTATTTTAATTCTATCATATGTGCATTGATCTTTGAATTCTGAATTTAACATTGGGGTAATTTTGTCCCCTTATTTATTGAATATTTTTTTTGAATAAATAAAGCTTATCAATGCACATAGATTTTTCATTTTTATATTTTCACATGAGTGGGTATCCAAATTTCCTTTAAATTTTCATGACACATTCCCTTAACAACTTCTGTTCCCACAATTTCCCATACTTAACTAGCACACACAATTCTATCTTAAGCTAACCAAAGATTCAATTTGGGATATGCAATTGTTTTTCAGCTTAAGGTTAGTAATGTGGTGAAATATAGAACAAATGGGGTTTTAAAAGCTCAAAGTGGTTACCCTGGGAGTAATGGACAATTTGTCATCACAATTGAGGAGGATAACTAGGATAGGACTTCTAGTTCTCATATCTTGCCAAGAGCTTTGTTAGTTGTTAGTTTATTTTCTTTGCCATTTCTATTTCTTGTCTAAAATCTCAAAAAACCCCAAAATAACTCATAACCAATAACAAGACACTTTATTGTAATTCCTAGGGAGAACGACCGGAGGTTTGAATACTTCGGTTTATAAATTTTAGGGGTTTGTTTTAGTGACAAACAACTTTTTGTATGAAAGGATTAGTGATTGGTTTAGAAACTATACTTGCAACGAGAATTCATTTGTGAAATTCTAAACCGTCAAAAATTCAATCATCAAAATGGCGCCATTGCCGGGGAATTGCAATGGTGTTATGTTATTGGTTATTGTATATATGTGAATATTGTGAATAGCTTGATTTTTTTGGATTGCTTGCTAGTTAGGACTTTGTTTCATTATTTCTTAGTAGTTTTTATTTTTATTTTCTCTTTTCACCATGAATTCTCATTTTGGCTATGAGTGTGATTACAACTATGTTGTAGGAAGTGGAGATTACAATGAAGATGTGTATCAAGGATGGAACAATCAAAGGTGGGAGAAGCCATATGCATATGATCAATCTTCATGGCAACAACCTCCACCTATGCACTATGAAGAAGAGCCATTTTTTGATGCATATCAATCCAATGGCTATGGTGAATCACTGGTGGACGAAATTGTGATCAAAGAGTTCCAGGCACTGTTAGAGAAGCTCACAACTCCGTTCAACTTAACCAGAAAGTGTACTGGGTCATCCAAGTAATACCTTACATGAGTAAGGGTCGATCCCACAGAGATTGTTGGTATGAAGCAAGCTATGGTCACCTTGTAAATCTCAGTTAGGCAGATTAAAAGGTTATGTGTTTCAAAAATTAATAATAAATAGAAAATAAAACGGGATAGAAATACTTATGTAAATCAATAGTGGGAATTTCAGATAGGCGTGTGGAGATGCTAGAATCCTTTCGAATCTCTACTTTCTTATTGCTTTCATCCAATCCTTCTTACTCCTTTCCATGGCAAGCTGTATGTAGGGCATCACCATCATCAATGGCTACTTTTAATCCTCTCGGGAAAATGGTCCTATGCGCTGTCACTGCACGGCTAATCGTCTGGAGGAATCACCCTTGTTGATGACTACATCCCATCCTCTCAGTGAAAATGGTCCAAATGCTCTGTCACAGCACGGCTAATCATCTGTCGGTTCTCAATCAGGTTGGAGTAGAATCCATTGATTCTTTTGCGTTTGTCATCACGCCCAGCCTTCAGGAGTTTGAAGCTCGTCACAGTCATTCAATACCGATATCTTACTCGGAATACCACAGACAAGGTTAGACTTTCCATATTCCCGGAATCCTACTCGAAATACCACAGACAATGTTAGACTTTTCGGATCCCCATGAATGCCGCCATCTATCTAGCTTATACCACGAAGATTCTGTTGGGGAATCTAAGAGATAAGCGCCCGACCTAGAGTAGAACGGAAGTGGTTGTCAATCACGTGCGTTCATAAGTGAGAATGATGATGAGTGTCACGGATCATCACATTCATCAAAGTGTTGTGCAACGTATATCTTGGAATAAGAATAAAAGAGAATTGAATAGAAAGTAATAATAATTGTATTGAAACTTGAGGTACAGCAGAGGTCCACACCCTTAATCTATGGTGTGCAGAAACTCCACTGTTTAAAATACATAAGTGAAAGGTTCAGGCATGGCCGAATGGCCAGCCCCCATGGTCTAAGGACTAGGCATCCAGAGATGTCTAATACACTAGTAAAAAGTCCTATTTATAATAAACTAGCTACTAGGGTTTACATGAGTAAGTAATTGATGCATAAATCCACTTCCGGGGCCCACTTGGTGTATGTTTGGGCTGAGCTTGATCTATCCACGAGCTGAGGCTTTTCTTGGAGTTGAACTCCAAGTTATAACGTGTTTTGGGCGTTCAACTCCGGATCATGACGTGTTTCTGGCGTTTAACTCCAGACAGCAGCACGTACTTGGTGTTCAACGCCAATTTACGTTGTCAATTTCCGAATAAAGTATAGACTATTATATATTGCTGGAAAGCTCTAGATGTCTACTTTCCAACGCCGTTGAGAGAGTGCCAATTGAAGTTCTGTAGATCCAGAAAATCCATTTCGAGTGCAGGGAGGTCAGATTCCAACAGCATCAGCAGTCCTTTTGTCAGCCTTTTTCAGAATTTTGATCAAGTCCCTCAATTTCAGTCAGAAATTACCTGAAATCACAGAAAAACACACAAACTCATAGTAAAGTCCAGAAATGTGAATTTAACATAAAAACTAATGAAAACATCCCTAAAAGTAGCTTGAACTTACTAAAAACTACCTAAAAACAATGCCAAAAAGCATATAAATTATCCGCTCATCAATCACCTTGTGACTTTCAAGAACCACCACCATATTCCTATGAACCATATCCTCAACATAACTCCCAACCATACTCACAAGCCCCTTCTTACCAAACACCTTCATATGACCCTAATCTATATCCATCCTACCAACAACCGTATGAGCAATATGAACCACACATAGAGCCACCACCACTCCAACATCAACATTTTCAAGAGCCACCTCCTTCACATTATTACCAAGATGAACCACCTCTAATATATGAAAATTTTCAACCACAAGATGAATACTGCTTTCCACCACAACCTCCCATGGAAGAATACTCATGTCCTTCAATCCAAGAGCCCTATGGTCCTACTCATGATATCCAAGAGGAACAAGAGTCAAGGGATCATCTCAAAGAAGCATTGGATCGATTTCAAGCAACCATGGAGTGTGTTGTGCAACAAGTGAAAAGAGTGGAAAACATTGAACCACCACAATTCTACCAAGAAGAACCACCTTCCTACTATGAACCTTGCTTCTAAAATGATGAACCCTTCCACCCACCCCAATCTCTAATGGATGAAACCCTTGGTGTTCTTGTTCAAGGGCAGGAAGAGATGAAAAGAGATGTGCAAAATTTCATGGCCGCCTTGGATGCGGTAACAAATCAATTAGCCTCCCAATGCTTGAACACTCAAGGAACTCCCATGGCTACATGTGGAGAATCAAATGAAGAACATAGCATGAAGGAGAGATTGGAAACTCCGGAGGGAAATGAAGGAAGTTGCTTTGTATTGGAACAATTGGAGGAAGCTATAATTGTTGAAGATAAGGAAGAAGTGGTAGAAGACTTAGGAGATGCGGAGCCTCCATGGGAACATAGAGTTGAAGAAAACCCCTCCAAGATGATTGAAATTGATGCTAGGGAGGAAAGTGCACACCTTTCAAGGCATATTCCATATGAAGACTTGGATAGGATAGGGCAAGAATTGAGTTCCCTTGGTGATGAAGATCGAGCATCAAGTCTTAGTAATAAAGAATCCTTTGAGCATGAAAAACCTTCTTCAGTTGGATTTGAAAGCGTTGAGGATGTAAATTTTTCTCACCCTACCTATTATAATTTAAGTAAGGGAAACGGTTTTGATAAAATTGTTGAACAAAGGATTGAGATTAAGAGATCTTGTGAAGAGGTGGAAGTCCCTAGAGATAGAAGAACGAGGGTTGGCTATGCTTTGTCAAGATCTTTGGGAGCATCTTTGCCTAGGTTGTCATCTAACCCTTCATTTAAGTGGGTAAAATTCATTTCTATTAGCTTCATTATCCCACTTGAGTATAACTTGCTTGAAACGGATGCTCAACTTAGGATGCTTTGTGGGATGAAGCGTAAGCGAAAGATGTTTCGTGGTTGGCGTTGCAAATCAAGGCTCATTTTGGTTGATACTTCAAGAGTTGAATACAAAAGTGGGAATAGTGCTCAAATAGATGGGTCTAGGAGGATTGTTAGCCACTATATAGAGAATTCACCTTACTCACCACCCAGTTAGACTAATAATGATGATCAACCTCAAGACGGGTGTGAAAACAAAGTGTGGGATCCCGGATTAGAAAAAGAGGATCAACATTGGGAGCCGCAAGCTTGTGAAGAACTCCATCAACACTTGGCTCAACCCATAGGAAATCTTGGGGCACAATGGAAAACCAAGCATTGGTGGGAGTTCCAAGATGAATTCAAGCACAAGCCACCTTGAGAGGAGCTCCCCATAAGTCCAACTTAAGGACAATAAATAAAGGTGCTAGGTGGGAGACACCCCACCATGGTAACTTCTTTTCATTTTCTCTTTTTGTACATATTGGTAAAAGTAGTTTAATTTCATATTTTGATTAGTTTGTTGAGTTTAATTAGTATTTTATCATGTTAAATAAGGTTTTAGCATGTTTTGGTAGCTGTTTGGAGGATTAGAATACTTGGATTGGTGCAAAAACATAGAGAAAATAAAAAAAATAGAGCACCACCCATGCATACGCGCACTGCGTGCGTACGTGTGCATCAAGCGTTTTGGACCATCCACGCGCGCGCAATGCGTGCGTACGTGTGGATTGAGAAGTTCCACCCTCCATGCATTTTCCAGAGAGTTGTGCTTGCGCGGCGCCAACGTTGTGCCTTTGGCACAAACCTATTCGCACGCACGCGCACATGACGCGTGTGCGCCACTCTTGAAATAATCCTTCGATGCGGACACACCCTGTACGCGTACGCGTCGGGTCCATTGCACCACAACCCACGCGCACGTGCCATGTACGCGTACGCGCGGATCCCGTTTTTCTCAACACTTCTCTTTTCTTCCCCTCTTTCCATTTCTTTCCTTCTCCTTTCTTCTTTCCTTCTCCTTTCTTCTTTCCTTCTTCTACCCCTCATCCAACACTTCCAAACACCATTGATAACCATTTATTTTAGTTAGTTAATTAGTTAGTAAGGTAGTTGATTAGTTAGTTTTAATTTAGTTTTCATTTCATTTTTCTCTCTTTCCATTATAAGTGTTGGATTATGGATTTTGCTTACCATATGTTACTGCTTATTACTAATTGAATGCTATCTTAGCATAATTGTTTTAAATATTCTTTGTTGGATTCTATCGTTGAAGTTATATTTTGCTACTTGGTTTTGAGTTCTTCATGCTTACCTTTTACGAATACCAAGTGATGAGAATTGCCTTCGAGCTTGTAACTCTTCTTGAATTACATGATTTGGCCACCATGTGGTTTGAGCCTTTTTCTGTGATTAGGCAAATTCTTGATGGATGTTGTGCATTTATCCTAATGCATTGTATTTCATGATTCTATGCATTCATGTATGTTTGACTTGAATGCTTCCATGCTTCTTTAATGCTTGTTTTACCTTACAAGTTTACTTAGAGCATCTCAAGCATACTAGAATGAGTAAAGTGCATGCTTCTTTTGTGACATAGCTTTTATGCTAATGTGTGTTCTAAACCGTGCAATTTAGAATTCACACACCTATTTGTCATTAATGTCACACTAATTCACTCACTCATTTCTAGTGATTTACCTCATTCCAACAATGTATGCTTCCTTGCTTTTATATCTTCTCATCTTATGGTGTTATATTTTTGTTTTTCATGACGAATGCACCACAAGCGATAACGGAAGCAAGACTAAGAACACGCAGCAATCTGGAGATTCGCTGTACCCCTTGCTCATCTTTGAGTGCACCGAGGACGGTGCAAACTTTTAAGTGTGGGGAGGTCGTCCGACCGATCGGCAATTTTGGGTGACAAATTTCTAATCCCAACACTTTTGCATTTCATTTTAGGTATTTAGGATTTTTGTTGCATTTTCTTAATTTTTGCATATGTATACACAATAAGCTTAGTCAAAATAATGAAATTTTTCAAGGATTTCTATCTATAGGGCACCAATTGATTTGAGTGAAAACTTTTCATTAAACTTGCTTGAATTATATATCTTGTGGATCATGTTTTTGAGCTAAGAACACAAGCAAGTGAGTTTTGAGCCTAATGATGTGGTTACATCTTATAACCACTTATTTTTCCTTCTTGTGTGCATTATTCTCTTCCTATGATTGTAATCTTTGATTTGTTTGATTCTTTATGTCCATTATTTTGTGTATTCATGCATTTATATGATTGAGGACATCATTTCATTAGCTCACTTACCCAAAAAGCCTTACCTTTTATCTTCCATTGTTAGCCAAATTTGAGCCTATGATTAACGCACTTGTTCTTAATTTTATCACATTACAAGCCTAAAGCGAAAAATAATACAAGTCCTTAATTTGGATATTTGATTAGCTTAGGTTAGTGTGTGTGAGTATCATTCAAGTGTGGGAATCTTGGGACATTGGGTGAATAAAAGGGTGTATTTTGTATTATTATTGGAAATATTGGGAATTGGGTACATACTCATGTATTGATCAAATGTAAAACCTTATGCATTGAGGTTCTTGTATATAGAAAGAAAAAAAAAAGAAAAACAAAAGAAAAAGAAAAGAAAAATAATATGGAAAAGAAAAAAAAATAGAAAAATAAAAGAAAAAGAAAAAGCAATAAAAAGGGGACAAAATGCCCCAAAGCAAAGTGAAGCTCAATAAAGATCAATGCATAAGTGTTGTGAAATGAAAATGAAATGCATGAGTATGTGGAAAAGTGAGGAATGGGTAGTTAGGTTAGAATTTAATTGTATAGGTTGTCATAGGTTAGGTGGGACGTCTAAGCTTATCAAAGATTCAAATTTCAAGCTCACTTAACCATTTATGCATCATACCTTAACCCTAGCCCCATTACAACCAAAGAAAAGACCTCATGATACTTGTATGCATGCATGAAATATATGTTGATTGTTAGAAGAAGAACAAATCTTGGAAAGCATGATTAGGGGAGAATTGTGAGAATCAACCCTAAACACTTGAGCGAATAGAGTGCAAATACATCCGGTGAGGGTTTGATGCTCGATTTCATGTTTTCGCCTATGATAATCTCTTCATTTAAGTTTGTAAAAATATTTAATAACTCAATTCAATTTTGGATTAGACTTGCTAGTCCTTAGCCCTTGTGCATATATGCTTCTTGGGAATTGATTTATTTTGACCAAGCAATTGCATTCATTTAGATAGTTGCATATAAGTAGATTGCATTTAGTTAGTTCCATTGAATAAATGCCATGCCCTTTACTTCATTCTTGGTTTAAGCATGAGGACATGCTTGGTTTAAGTGTGGGAGGTTGATAAACCCCATTTGTAGGGTTTATCTTGTATTGATTTTAGGGGATTTTTATCACCTTTTACCCACATTTATTCAATGAAATAGCATGGTTTTGTATATTCTCCTTTAATTGGGCTTAAGAGTGAAAACATGCTTTTTAGGACTTAAAATAGCTAAATCTAATTCTCCTTGATTCCATTAGATGCCTTGATATGTTTGCTAAGTGATTTCAGATTTAGGAGGCAAGGATTGGACCAAGGGAATGAAGGAAAAGCATGTAAAAATGGAGAACTCATGAAGAAATAAAGGAATCGCAAAAGCTGTCAAGCTGACCTCTTTGCACTTAATCCACCATAACTTGAGCTACAGAAGTTTAAATGATACGGTTCTAGTTGGGTTGAAAAGCTAACATCCGGGGTTTCGAAACGATATAAGATTTGCCATAGTTGCTATACGTATAAGGACACGTACGCGCACTGTACGCGTACGTGCCGTTGGTGCACGTGATTCACTTTATGCAAACTCGTGGCTAGCAAATTTACAAGCCTTGTGGGCCCAATCCAACTCATTTCTGATCCTATTTAAGCCAAGGATTAAAGAGGGATGGACAAGTTAGTTACCATTAGTCATAGTTTAGTTTTAGAAGTAGTTTCTAGAGAGAGAAGCTCTCACCTCTCTCTAGAATTAGGATTAGGATTAGGATTAGGTTAGTTCTTAGATCTAGATTCTAATTCATTCATTCCTCTACTTCTACTCTTCAATTCCTTGTTGTTAGATTCATTCTTCTTCTATTCTTTTGTTGTAATTTCCTTTATGTTGTTTCTATGTTTTGTTGTAGATCTACTTTTGTTCTTTCTATTCTCTTTCAATTCAATTAGAGGTAATTCATAATAGTTGTGTTCATTTGATTTGTTGTTGTTAATTCTTTGCAATTAGTTGTTGTTAGATTTCATTCTTGTTATCAATTTACTATGCTTTTCTTTTGTGCCTTCCAAGTGTTTGATGAAATGCTTGGTTTGGTTTTAGTGTAGCTTTTGTTCCTCTTGGCTTTGGAAGAGTAATTAGTGACTCTTGAGTTATCTAATTCCTTTGTTGATTGATAATTAGAAGTTGCTAATTGATTTGAATGCCTCTAAAGCTAGTCTTTCCTTTAGGAGTTGATTAGGACTTGAGGAATCAAATTGATTCATCCACTTGACTTTCCTCCATGGTTAGAGGTTAACTAAGTGGGAGTAATGGACAATTTGTCATCACAATTGAGGAGGATAACTAGGATAGGACTTCTAGTTCTCATATCTTGCCAAGAGCTTTGTTAGTTGTTAGTTTATTTTCTTTGCCATTTCTATTTCTTGTCTAAAATCTCAAAAAACCCCAAAATAACTCATAACCAATAACAAGACACTTTATTGTAATTCCTAGGGAGAACGACCCGAGGTTTGAATGCTTCGATTTATAAATTTT
Organism: Arachis hypogaea; assembly: GCF_003086295.3. NCBI lineage: Eukaryota > Viridiplantae > Streptophyta > Magnoliopsida > Fabales > Fabaceae > Arachis > Arachis hypogaea. The sequence continues at coordinate 35,815,804 of NC_092037.1, forward strand.
AGGGGTTTGTTTTAGTGACAAACAACGTTTTGTATGAAAGGATTAGTGATTGGTTTAGAAACTATACTTGCAACGAGAATTCATTTGTGAAATTCTAAACCGTCAAAAATTCAATCATCAATCCCATTCATTGAACATGTCCGGTGGGCACCTTCTTGTTAAGTCCTTAAACCTCTCCTAAGCCTCATAGAGAGTTTCACCATCTTGTTGACTGAAGGTGTGTACCTCAGCTCTCAGCCTGTTGATTCTTTGAGGAGGGTAGAATCTCGCAAAAAATTTGTTCACCACAGCTTCCCAATTTGTTAAGCTCTCCTTCGGGAAGGATTCCAGCCATTTAGATGCTTTGTCCCTAAGTGAAAATGGGAACAAAAGCAGTCTATAGACATCCGGATGAACACCATTAGACTTTACAGTGTCACATATTCTTAGGAAGGTGGTTAAATGTTGATTGGGGTCTTCTTAGGCACTTCCTCCGAATGAACAGTTGTTCTGAACAAGGGTGATGAGCTGGGGTTTTAATTCAAAGTTATTGGCATGTATGGTTGGCTTTTGGATACTACTTCCACAATTTCCTGGGTTTGGATTAATGTAAGAGCCTAAAACTCTTCTTTCTTGCCCAGCATGATTCACAGGGACTTCTCTGGCATGGTTGTGAGCTTCTTCTTCATGGTTGTTTTCCAAGTTCTCCTCTATGTTTGTTTCAAAATACTCTTCCTCTTCCTCAGCACCAACAACTATTTTCCCTCTTGCTTCCCTCCTTAATCTAAGGAAGGTCCTCTCAGGTTCGGAATCAAAGGAAGTTGAAGCTCCCTTTCTTCTCCCTGTCATACAACTAACAAAACCCACAACAAGAAATAAAATGAAGAGATTATTCTTGTTAGAGTAGCTGTTAGTGTGAGTGGTGCAAATGATCAAACAGTTAGTGGGTTAGTGAACAAAATTGTAAATAACAACAAAGAAAAAGAAAGCAAAAAGGTAGAGGGGATAAAGGAAGAAAATAACTGAAACTAAAGGTAAATGACTAGATAAAATAAACAATCAAAAGAAAATGCTCAATCTAGTGAACTTCCAACTTAATCATTGTCGATACAAAATTAATCCCCGGCAATGGCGCGATAAACTTGATGCACGAAAACTTGTCTCTCAACAAATTTCCCTTCGGCAAGTATACCGAATTGTCATCAAGTAAAAACTCACAATAGAGTGAGGTCGAATCCCACAGGGATTGATTGGTCAAGCAACTTTAGTTGGAAGAATGTGCTAGTTGAGCTAAACATAACTTTAGTTGAGAATTGTAGAAAATTAAATGGCGAGAAAGTAAATTGCAGAATCTTAAATGGGGATTTGGGAAAATGGACATAAAGATAAATGGCAAGAAGTAAAGAGAATGGGTAAGATCAGAAAAGGGGGATTCATTGGGCTTAGGAGACGTTGCATTCTCCGGATCAAGTTCATTCTCATCTCTTCCTCAATCAATGCATTCATTGATCTCCTTGGCAATCTTAGATGATTAGATCCCAATTCCTTGGCAACCCAATCTCTCTAAGCTTGAACAATTGCCCAATTCCTTGATTTAATTTCTCATGGGAAGAGATGAAGTATGGTCACTGATTATACCACGTGTATTTCCAAATCAAAGTGTTGGGAGGATTACATGTCACTATATCCGTCCAAACCCCAATTTGGTCCAACATGAGAAAGCATTTCTAGCATGATCTCCTCATCCCTTTTCCAAGGCTCAAAGGAGATCCAATTATGGAGAGTTTCTTTTCCAAGACAACTAACCAATTGAATTAAGATTGAAAGCTTTCTAGTAAATCAAGAGAAAAGAAAGAGGAAGAAGAATGAAAACTATAATTGATCCATCAAATTACAATAGAGCTCCCTAACCCAATGCAAGGGGTTTAGTTGTTCATAGCTCTGGAAATGAAAAATGGTAGAAGAGAATACATTTTCAACAAACTAGAAAATGTAGAAAAGTAAATATACAGAGGGTAGTTCTCCAAAATGCCCAGCTTCTCTCTAGCTCAAAATTACTCCTATATATACCACTCTACTTGATCTTCTAGTTAGTTCTTCAAGTCTTGGATATGGGCCTTTGATCTTGAGTTGAAGCAGTTACAATCTTCAGTGGGCTCAGCTTTGCTTGCAGAAAAGTGTGCGTTAGGCATGGATGTTAGTTAGGACATTAGTGGTGTTAACGTTAAGTGAAAATGTGGGTTCAAGAATGTTAGTGATGATCACCTTTTTCACTAACGTTCCAAACCAAAATGATCCATGTTAACTTCAACGTTAGTGGCACTAATGTGACTACTAACTGATGTGTGGAAAACGATCCAACACAAAACTCACCGGCAGGTGTACCGGGTCGCATCAAGTAATAAAACTCACGGGAGTGAGGTCGATCCCACAGGGATTGAAGGATTGAGCAATTTTAGTTCAGTGGTTGATTTAGTCAAGCGAATCAAGTATTGGTTGAGTGATTTTGTATCCAATAGTAAGTAAATAGCAGAAAATGTAAAGGGAGAGGGATGAATTACAGAAATTAAAGAGAACTGAAAGTAAAGATGCTGAATCTTAAAGAGCAAGAAATTAAATGACTGGAACTTAAAGTGCAAGAAATGTAAATTGCAGTAACTTAAAGTGCAAGAAATATAAATTGCTTGAATGGAAAAAGGGATTTGAGGATTGGGATTTCAGAATTCAAGCAAGGGAAATTTAATTGCAACAATTAATAAAGCAGAAGATGAATTGGAAGTAACTAGAATTCAAACAGGAAATGAAATTAAATTGCAGCAGGGGTTCACAGAAGAACCAAAAGGAAAATGAGATCTAAGGCTCCAGAGACTAGATAGCAAAGTCTAGATCTCAATTGCCTTCCCAGATCCAAGTTCACAAAGCAATTAACAAGAAATTAAAGAAGAAGCAGCAAAGAAAATGTAATTGAACTCAATTATGCAGCAAGGAAATTAAAGAGATCTTGAATGGAGATTGAGACAGAATTTCCTCAATTCTTCACACCCAAGACTCAAACAAGAAAAGTAAAAATGCTCAAACAAGAACGAGGAAGAAGAGAGATTAATTCTCCTTCCCAATTCTCTGAAATCTCAGTTCCTAGCTCTCAATGAAGTCTCAGAATTCAAAAATCAAAAGAAGGTTCAAAAGTCAAAAGTAAAAGAAGAGCTCTAATTACATCAAACTATCTTCTATTTATACACTTTCTATTCTTGGATTTTGGTATTTGGATGGGCTTTTGATTTGGTGAAGAAATGAATTTAATTGGATTTTTAATCCAATTTTCAGCCCATGAGAAAAGTGGCTTCCAGGAGGCTGCCCTGCCCTTGTGGAGGGCAGGGCAGGAAAGGGTGCGTGCGGCCCTTGTTGCGTGCGTGCTTGGTGTGTGTGGTGCTGCAGGATGCTGCCCTGCCCTTGTGGAGGGCAGGGCAGAGTTTTCTTGGTGTGCCAGATTCTGCTGCCCGTGCGTGCTGCTGCTGGCCGAGAGTTCAAGTCCTGGCCATGCCAAGATGCTGCACCATGCACCAAGAAATGCTGCCTTGCCCTTGTGGAGGGCAGGGCAATGTGCCAAAGGTGAAGTCCCACGTTCGATACTCGGTGGAGGCACATGTTACTCCTTTTTCCTTGGTTTTCTTGGCACCAAAGTCATGCTTAGTTCCTTGTTTCCTCATGGTGCCGTGTTCGATTCATGGAGAATGAAAGCAAGCCACTTTTTGCTTGATTTTATTGTGCTTGAGCGCTACTCCCTTCCTCTTTGTCCTTGGGTTCGAAACCCATAGGAAGCATTATGAAGTAATTTCCTTTGCATTTTTCTTGGGTGAAGCCCGATATTGCTCTTGAGGAGGGCAGGGCAGAGTTTTTGCTCTCTTTGATCCTTAGCATCAAATTGTGCTCCGCCCTTGTTGTGGGCAGGGCAATGTTGCTTTTCAAGGCTTGATTCATTATGTTGCTCTCCTGGAGGGCAGTGTGCCCTTGTGGAGGGCAATGTTTGCTTCCTCCTTCTATGCGCCACACTTCTTATCTCTTGGGCCACGCTTTCTTAAGCCACGCTTCCTCTTTTCTTCTTTTCTTCACCTTCAAATAATCAAAACAACCAATCAAAGTATCACTAAATTCACAAGGCTTATAAATCAATTAAAAATCAATTAATTCTTGCTTAAACCTCATGATTTAGCATCAATTTAATGGTGGTGGCTTGATTTAAAGAAGTTGTGCATTTTCATTCCAAATCACTTACTTAGGATGCAAGAAAGTGCATAAAGATTAATAAAACAAGTGAAATTAGCTTGAAAAATGGGTATATGATGACTTGTCATCACTAACATTGCCTCTTGGTCCTTTGCAAATGTTATTGGCATTCACCTTTTCCAATAACGTTGCTATTTGCCTCCTTTCCCCACGTTAGAGTTTGGTGCACGAAATTGTGATCATCAATGGCGCCATCAACATGGTACGCTCAATTGCAATCTCAACTCTTTATCACAACTTCGCACAACTAACCAGCAACTGCACTGGGTCATCCAAGTAATAAACCTTATGCGAGTAAGGGTCGATCCCACGTAGATTGTTGGTATGAAGCAAGCTATGGTCATCTTGTAAATCTCAGTCAGGCGGATTCAAATGCTTATGGAGGATTAATGATTAAAGGATGAATAAAACATAAAATAAAGATAGAGATACTTATGTAATTCATTGGTGAGAATTTCAGATAAGCGTATGGAGATGCTTTGTCCCTTCTGTCTCACTGCTTTCCTACTGTCTTCATCCAATCCTTCTTACTCCTTTCCATGGAAAGCTGTATGTTGGGCATCACCATTGTGAATGGCTACAGTCCCGTCCTCTTAGTGAAAATGTTCAACGCGCTCTGTCACAGCACGGCTATTCATCTGTCGGTTCTCGATCATGTCGGAATAGAATCCAGTGATTCTTTTGCGTCTGTCACTAACGCCCCACAATGGCGAGTTTGAAGCTCGTCATAGTCATTCAATCCCTGAATCCTACTCAGAATACCACAGACAAGGTTTAGATCTTCCGGATTCTCAAGAATGTCGCCCTCAATTCTAGCTTATACCACAAAGATTTTGATTAAGGAATCCAAGAGATAAACATTCAAGCCTTGTTTGCACGTAGAACGGAAGTGGTTGTCAGGCACGCGTTCATAAGTGAGAATGATGATGAGTGTCACATAATCATCACATTCATCATGTTCTTGGGTGCAAATGAATATCTTAGAACAAGAATAAGCTGAATTGAATAGAAGAACAATAGTAATTGCATTAATACTCGAGGTACAGCAGAGCTCCACACCTTAATCTATGGTGTGTAGAAACTCCACCTTTGAAAATACATAAGAACAAGGTCTAGGCATGGTCGAGAGGCCAGCCCCATGATCTAAGATAGCATAAGACTACTCAAAGATAGCTACCCCGATGAAAATATACAATAGCAAAAGGTCCTATTTATAGAGAACTAGTAGCTTAGGATTTATAAAAATGAGTAAATGACGTAAAAATCCACTTCCGGGCCCACTTGGTGTGTGCTTGAGCTGAGCATTGAAGCTTTCATGTGTAGAGACTTTTCTTGGAGTTAAACGCCAGCTTTTGTGCCAGTTCTGGCGTTTAACGCTGGGCAGTCTTGAGCTGATTTGGAACGCCGGTTTGGGCCGTCAAATCTCGGGAAAAGTTTGGACTATTATATATTGCTGGAAAGCCCAGGATGTCTGCTTTCCAACGCAATTGAGAGCGTGCTAATTGGGTCTCTGTAGCTCCAGAAAACCACTTCGAGTGCAGGGAGGTCAGAATCCAATAGCATCTGCAGTCCTTTTCTGCCTCTGAATCAAATTTTTGCTCAGGTCCCTCAATTTCAGCCAGAAAATACCTGAAATCACAGAAAAACACACAAACTCATAGTAAAGTCTAGAAAAGTGAATTTTAAATAAAAACTAATAAAAATATGATAAAAACTAACTAAAACATACTAAAAACATACTAAAAACAATGCCAAAAAGCGTATAAATTATCCGCTCATCAATAATCAAACTTAAATTGTTGCTTGTCCCCAAGCAACTGAAAATCAAATAGGATAAGAAGAAGAGAATATACTATAAACTCTAAACTATCAATGAAACTTAGCTCCAATTAGATGAGCGGGACTTGTAGCTTTTTGCCTCTGAATAGTTTTGGCATCTCACTTTATCCTTTGAGATTCAGAATGATTGGCATCTATAGGAACTCAGAATTCAGATAGTGTTATTGATTCTCCTAGTTAAGTATGTTGATTCTTGAACACAGCTACTTTATGAGTTTTGGCCGTGGCCCAAAGCACTCTGTTCTCTAGTATTACCACCGGATACATACATGCCACAGACACATAACTGGGTGAACCTTTTTAGATTGTGACTCATCTTTGCTAGAGTCCCCAATTAGAGGTGTCCAGGGTTCTTAAGCACACTCTTTTTGCTTCGGATCACGACTTTAACCGCTCAGTCTCAAGTTTTCACTTGACACCTTCACGCCACAAGCACATGGTTAGGGACAGCTTGGTTTAGCCGCTTAGGCCAGGATGTTATTCCTGTAGGCCCTCCTATCCACTGATGCTCAAAGCCTTGGATCCTTTTTATTATCCTTACCTTTTGGTTTAAAGGGCTATTGGCTTTTTCTGCTTGCTTTTCTTTTTTTATTTTTTTTGAATTCACTGCTTTTTCTTGCTTCAAGAATCATTTTTATGATTTTTCAGATCCTCAGTAACATGTCTCCTTTTTCATCATTCTTTCAAGAGCCAACAATTTTAACATTCATGAACAACAAATTCAAAAGACATATGCAGTGTTCAAGCATACATTCAGAAAACAAAAAGTATTGTCACCACATCAAAATAATTGAACTAGTTTTAAGGATGAATTCGAAATCATGTACTTCTTGTTCTTTTGTAATAAAAACATTTTTCATTTAAGAAAGGTGATGGATTCATAGGACATTCATAACTTTAAGGCATAGACACTAAGACACTAATGATCATAAGACACAAACATAAATAAAACATAAAGCATAATTTTCAAAAAACAGAAAAATAAAGAACAAGGAGATTAAAGAACGGGTCCACCTTTGTGATGGCGGCTTGTTCTACCTCTTGAAGATCTTATGGAGTGCTTGAGCTCCTCAATGTCTCTTCCTTGCCTTTGTTGCTCTTCTCTCATGATTCTTTGATGTTCTCTAATTTCATGGAGGAGGATGGAATGTTCTTGGTGCTCCACCCTTAGTTGTCCCATGTTGGAACTCAATTCTCCTAGGGAGGTGTTGATTTGCTCCCAATAGTTTTGTGGAGGAAAATGTATCCCTTGAGGCATCTCAGGGATTTCATGATGAGGAATCTCCTCATGTCCATGAGTGGGATCTCTTGTTTACTCTATCCTCTTCTTAATGATGGGCTTGTCCTCATCAATTAGGTTGTCTCCCTCTATGTTAATTCCAATTGAATTACAGAGGTGACAAATGAGATGAGGGAAGGCTAACCTTGCCAAGGTAGAGGACTTGTTCACCACGTTATAAAGTTCTTGGGATATAACCTCATGAACTTCTACTTCCTCTCCAATCATGATGCTATGAATCATGATAGCCCGGTCTATAGTAACTTCGGACCGGTTGCTAGTGGGAATGATTGAGCGTTGGATAAACTCCAACCATCCCCTAGCCACGGGCTTGAGGTCATGCCTTCTCAGTTGAACCGGCTTCCCTCTTGAATCTCTCTTCCATTGTGTAACACCCTAATATTCAAATCCTTATGCTCGAGTCATAAGTCAATGATATTACGGTGGTATGACTCTCAGGTGGATTTTTTTTATATAACTATAGGTAATTTCGAAAGGAGTATTAATCGAGAAGCCTGAAAAGAGTAGAAATAAAATCGCGAAGACGTATCACTCACGTTTCGACAACGAAAAGATAAAACGTGAAGCCGAAAGCGATATATGGACAAGGCATAAAGGAGATTAAGAGATAGATAACAGATAGATATATATAACATAAGTAAATAGCCACTAGTCGCGACCCGCGAAGTTTAGGCCGGCTAGGGTACAGTATGAAAGTAACTGACAACAGTACATCCTAATCTCTCCCAAAGGAAACATAAGGGCCTCTATAGGCAAATTCCAAAAGAGTTCAACACATAATATAATCTTTTCAAAACAAAGGTGGAGAGATTCTAAGGAAAACACAAAGTAGAGAAAATAAATATCTTCGTCGTTTCTCAGACGAACCGCAGCTCACTTCTGAGCACCTGAACCTGTATCTGAAAAACAAGAGATATATACGGAATGAGAACCCCGGGCCCATGGGTTCCCAGTACGGTAAAAGTGCCAAATAAATACAATGCACTGCAATAAAAACTCACTAAGCATCCTAAACTCCTTTTCTCCAAGTATCCAGCCTAGATTCTCACTAATCCATGAATAGGCATCTGTCGTAAGGGGATACTAAATCTAGTTCATGTTACACATGTTTTCCCAACTCGCTGATTCTTACACGAATTAGACTCAGAATCATAAGCAAAACCATCACCAGTTGTTCTGTCTCAGCAACTCTATATCAATACATCATACCCTCGCCTGGAGCTAGTGAAATCACATCATTGCGTCTACCCAGGGGGCTCAAATTATCTCATTCCAAAAATCATCATCATCATGCTATCGCATCATCAATTCATCTCATCAAGAACAGCCCTCAACATCCAGCGACACCAACATGAGGGATCTCTCAGTTGTACAAACACAAGCAATACAGACAAGTAATACACAAATAAGGTACAAGTAGAACAAGTAGCACATAATCAGGTAGCATAGTATATATGATGTAGAAATCCAAAACAAATAGGCAAACCCAAATAATTCAAACATATGCAAATGATGTATGCCTGCCCTATGGCTGATGATATCATCTGTCGGTTATATAGCCAACCCGACATGTCCTGGTAGCTAACCATTGGACAGAAACACCCCTTGCGGAACAAGTAGGTTTGAGCTACAACCCCCTTGCTACTACCCGCTCAACCCAGAGCCAGTGGAACAACCACTACTGCGGCTACTACCCAGGCGGGTGTTTAAAAGCTCAACCTGGAGTGAGTGGATTCACCACTACTGCCGCTACTACCCAGGCGTCACAATCTCTGACCTGGAGCAAGTGGGACGAACCACAACCCTTGCTACTGCCCAGGTATCTTAAGCATTAACCCGGAGCAAGCGGGACGAACCACAACCCTTGCTACTGCCCAGGTATCTTAAACATTAACCCGGAGCAAGCGGGACGAACCACAACTCTTGCTACTGCCCAGGTATCTCAAACATATATTCATTCAATCTCAATTCATATTATCAATCCTCATTGTTATCAAAACTCAAACATTAACCTGGAGCAAGTGGGACGGACCCCAACCCTTACTACTACCCAGGTGTCAGAGTTACATTCATTCAACACTCCATAATTAACTCATTTATCGTAAACATCATTTTCCGCCTCATACCCGGAGCAAGTGGACAACGCCACTGCCTACTACCCGGGGTTACACATCACATTTCAACATTTTCCATTATTATCCATTCAACATATTCATTCATTAATCATATATGCATTTATACTTAGCCATAATCAATAATGGCTTTGCCGTGACCCGGAAATAACTCTGCCATCCGGCTCATGGTCCAATCAAGAACCAACCATTTATCAATAAATATAGCCCTTCGGCTCATGGCATACACGGTACTCCCACCGTCATCCTCCATATCTCATATATTCATCGTTGATCATCATTGATCATAACTTTTCCCCTTGCTTCACTCGCAAGTTACCACATCCCCTAGCTCCTTTCTCATTGCTAGGCATATCATAATGATTTAATACATAAGGGGTGAGATCGGAGGCTTAGAAGTATGAGATTTGGCTTTTAAAACTCAAATATCAACTTTGGCATGAAAACAATGCCACGCGTACGCGTACTCCACGCGCACGCGTGGATGGCCTTAAAAACTCATCGACGCGCAAGCGTCATGCACGCTAACGCGTGGATTAAAAATTTGCCAAATCGACGCGCACGCGTCAACCACGCGTACGCGTGGATACTCTCGTGCCCCAGGCACAAAGCTGGCACAGTTCTGGCACAACTCTCTGGAAAATGGCTGGGTATTGGGCTGCAGCACTATCGGCGCGCCCGCGCACATCACGCGCACGCGTGGATGGCGCTTTCTGGAAGATCGGCGCGTACGCGCCAAGTGCGCCCACGAGCAAAGGGTTATTCTGCTAAAAATTTTCTAAGTTAAAAACTGCAGAATTCACAGATTTAGACCCCAATCTTCCAATGGACATAACTTCCTCATTTTAAATCATTTTTCATCCGTTCTTCAAACGGCATGGACATCCCGGATCCCATTTTATTTCTAAACAGATTTGGCGCAAAACAGAGATCCGTAGTCCAAGTTATGTCTCACCAAAGTATGCCCAAAAACCATATTTTTCATAAAAACCACAAAGTGCCATTTCAAAACAAACCATTTCCAACCCTTTTCAAAATCAATCAAAACATGCCAATTTCATCCCTTTTCTTTGAAATCAATTGAAATGTATCAAATTCAACGTCAAGCCTCCTCAACTCACACATTGACACATTACCACAATTCACAAAACCGCCATATAACCATTTTTACCCATTTCAAACAAATGGCTAAATTACAAACACATCAACATGTCATACACCCTTCCTCATCCCAATTTCCAACAATACTGTTTCGATTCAACCATCATTATACATGATCAATATCATACTCACTATCACGTGGTTTCATCCCCAAATCAACCTCAATCATTCCTCAAACATATATCACAACATACATATCTCTCATGCATTATCATACCATCAAGGCATCAATAATCATGATCACATATATGACCACATAACATACCTCAACCAAAACCAAACATACCTCATCTATACAATTTCACCCAAAATTACCAATTTCCACACTTCAACTCCTCAAACCTCATTATTCAATAACCAACCCAATCATTCATATATTCATTATCTGAAATTCATCCAATCACTTGTGTCATCATACAATGCACACATCAACTTACCTTACTTACCTCTTTTCGGCCTCTGGCCCAAAATTCACGGCCTTCGGCCCAATTTCACAATTTAAATGCATAAACCACAAATCAATACTCATTACCCAATATATCAAATTTTCAATACACCAAGCATACAAGGCCACACAATTCTCAACCCAATCATCAATTCACATTACATACCAACTATGCATATTAGCACCAACCATTTACACAATCCAAACTTAATCCTAGGGGCATCTAGCCTAGGAATTCTCATCACACCACACGGTACTTAAATGAAACTTAAACCGTACCTCTTGTAGCCAAATCAATTGAGCCTCTTCTTTGGAAGTCTCCACCAACCTTAGCCCTAAGCCTCACCAAAGCTCCTCAAGCAACACCAATCTCCCAATTGTGCACCAAAACCATCAAATGCACTAACATAACCAATATCACATTCATACATCAACCTAGGGCTCATAAAGATGATAAATCACAAGGGTTTGAGCACTTCTTACCTCAGCCCATATGAAGTAGGGATAGAACCCACTTAGAATCCATGTTGGAGTATCCCTAAACACCCAAAATCACAAAATTTCAACACTAACTTCCCAAAAATGTGTAACAGTGGGGAATTTCGAAAACTGGGAAGAGATGAATGGAATACTCACCACAAAACTTAGATAGAAATGTAGAGGATGAGAAGAGCGACACGTGGCTGCAAACGGCTCGTCAATCGGAGCTCCGTAGCTCAAGTTATGGTGGTTTGAAGATTAAAGAGAGTTAGGTTTTCTCTCTTCTCTTCTCTCTCCCAATTTCAGCGCCCAACACCCCTTCTTTAGGGAAAAATGAGCTGAAATGCTCATAACTAATGTTTATATATGTTGGGTCTTGGGCCCACTTAGGCCCAGTTCACTTATTTTTGTCCGTTGGCCCAATTTTGGACCAAAACCTTTAAGATTAGCGCTCTAAATCGCACTTCAAATATTTCTACCTCCCCTAATTATAATTCCTCATTTCTTAATCCTATTTACTAATAATCAATTTTTTTCAGCTGCAGTACCAGACAGGTCTCAGCCGGTACTGCCGGTCAAAATTCCACTGCGCGCTTTTACGCAGAAAACTATGTCTTCCGACTCGGAAAAATTCACTGAATCCAAATATCACATTGAAATCATCAAATCCCAATCGCCAAATCTTTCAACCATATTCGCTCCTACTTAACTCATTATTTAATTAATTTCGGTTAGACCGGATATTACACATTGAGCGCCCTCTTCACAAATGTCTATGAGGACTTGGTCCAACCTTTGATCAAAGTTGACCCTTCTAGTGTAGGGGTGTTCATCTCCTTGCATCATGGGCAAGTTGAATGCCAACCTTACATTTTTCGGACTAAAATCTAAGCATTTCCCCCGATCCATTGTAAGCCAATTCTTTGGCTCTGGGTTCACACTTTGATCATGGTTCTTGGTGATCCATACATTGGCATAGAACTCTTGAACCATTAAGATTCCGACTTGTTGAATGGGGTAGGTAAGAACTTCCCAACCTCTTCTTTGGATCTCATGTTGGATCTCCGGATATTCACTCTTTTTGAGTTTGAAAGGGACCTCGGGGATCACCTTCTTCATAGCCACAACTTCATAGAAGTGATCTTGATGCACCCTTGAGATGAATCTCTTCATCTCCCAGGACTCGGAGGTGGAAGCTTTTGCCTTCCCTTTCCTCTTTCTAGAGGTTTCTTCGGCCTTAGGTGCCATAAATGGTTATGGAAAAATAAAAAGCAACGCTTTTACCATAGCAAACTTAGAAGGTTTGCTCGTCCTCGAGCAAAAGAAGAAAGAAGAGAGTAGAAGAAAAAGAAATAGAGGAGATGGAGGGGGGCTTTGTGTTTCGGCCAAGGGGGAGAAGTAGTGTATAGGTTGTGTGAAAATGAAGGAGTGAAGATGGGTTTATATAGGAGTGGAGAGAGGGTGTATGGTTCGGCGATTATGGGTGGGTTTGGGAGGTAAAAGTGGTTTGAATTTGGATGGTGAGGTAGGTGGGGTTTTATGAAGGATGGATGTGAGTGGTGAAGAGAATGGTGGGGTTTGATAGGTGAGGGGTTTTTTTTTGGGGAAGAGGTATTGAGGTGATTGGTGAATGGGTGAAGAAGTGAGAGAGTGGTGGGGTAGGTGGGGATCCTGTGGGGTCCACAGATCCTGAGGTGTCAAGGATAGCTCATCCCTGCACCAAGTGGCGTGCAAAAATGCCCTTTCTGCCAATCCTGGCGTTAAACGCCGGGCTGCTGCCCTTTTCTGGCGTTAAACGCCAGTTTGGTACCCCTTTCTGGCGTTAAACGCCAGTCTGGTGCCTCTTTCTGGCGTTAAACGCTAGTCCCATTTTGCTGTCTTCACTGGCGTTTAAACGTCAGCAAGTTTTCCTCCAGGGTGTGCTGTTTTTCTTTCTATTTTTCATTCTGTTTTTGCTTTTTCAATTGATTTTGTGACTTCACATTATCATTAACCTATAGAAAATATAAAATAACAATGGAAAATAGATAAATATAACATTGGGTTGCCTTCCAACAAGCGCTTCTTTAATGTCAGTAGCTTGATAGTGGGCTCTCATGGAGCCTCACAGATGTTCAGAGCAATGTTGGAACCTCCCAACACCAAACTTAGAGTTTGAATGTGGGGGTTCAACACCAAACTTAGAATTTTGTTGTGGCCTCCCAACACCAAACTTAGAGTTTGACTGTGGGGGCTCTGTTTGACTCTGTTTTGAGAGAAGCTCTTCATGCTTCCTCTCCATGGTTACAGAGGGATATCCTTGAGCCTTAAACACAAAGGATTCTTCATTCACTTGAATGATCAATTCTCCTCTGTCAACATCAATCACAGCCTTTGTTGTGGCTAGGAAGGGTCTGCCAAGGATGATGGATTCATCCATGCACTTCCCAGTCTCTAGGACTATGAAATCAGCAGGGATGTAATGGTCTTCAACCTTTACCAGAACATCCTCTACAAGTCCATAAGCTTGTTTTCTTGAATTTGTGATCATCAATGGCGCCATCAACATGGTACGCTCAATTGCAATCTTAACTCTTTATCACAACTTCGCACAACTAACCAGCAAGTGCACTGGGTCATCCAAGTAATAAACCTTACGCGAGTAAGGGTCGATCCAACAGAGATTGTTGGTATGAAGCAAGCTGTGGTCATCTTGTAAATCTCAGTCAGGCGGATTCAAATGGTTATGGAGGATTAATGATTAAAAGATGAATAAAACATAAAATAAAGATAGAGATACTTATGTAATTCATTGGTGAGAATTTCAGATAAGCGTATGGAGATGCTTTGTCCCTTCCGTCTCTCTGCTTTCCTACTGTCTTCATCCAATCCTTCTTACTCCTTTCCATGGTAAGCTGTATGTTGGGCATCACCGTTGTCAATGGCTACAGTTCTGTCCTCTCAGTGAAAATGTTCAACGCGCTCTGTCACAGCACGGCTATTCATCTTTCGGTTCTCGATCATGTTGGAATAGAATCCAGTGATTCTTTTGCGTCTGCCACTAACGCCCCACAATCGCAAGTTTGAAGCTCGTCACAGTCATTCAATCCCTGAATCCTACTCAGAATACCACAGACAAGGTTTAGACCTTCCAGATTCTCAAGAATGCCGCCATCAATTCTAGCTTATACCACGAAGATTCTGATTAAGGAATCCAAGAGATAAACATTCAAGCCTTGTTTGCATGTAGAACAGAAGTGGTTATCAGGCTCGCGTTCATAAGTGAGAATGATGATGAGCGTCACATAATCATCACATTTATCATGTTCTTGGGTGCAAATGAATATCTTAGAACAAGAATAAGCTGAATTGAATAGAAGAACAATAGTAATTGCATTAATACTCGACGTACAGCGGAGCTCCACACCTTAATCTATGGTGTGTAGAAACTCCACCGTTGAAAATACATAAGAACAAGGTCTAGGCATGGCCGAGAGGCCAGCCCCATGATCTAAGATAGCATAAGACTACTCAAAGATAGCTACCCCGATGAAAATACAATAGCAAAAGGTCCTATTTATAGAGAACTAGTAGCTTAGGATTTACAAAAATAAGTAAATGACGTAAAAATCTACTTCTGGGCCTACTTGGTGTGTGCTTAGGCTGAGCATTGAAGCTTTCATGTATAGAGACTTTTCTTGGAGTTAAACGCCAGGTTTTGTACCAGCTCCGGCGTTTAACGCCAGGCAGTCTTGAGCTGATTTGGAACGCCAGTTTGGGCCATCAAATCTCAGGCAAAGTATAGACTATTATATATTGCTGGAAAGCCCAGGTTGTCTGCTTTCCAACGCAATTGAGAGCGCGCCAATTGGGCTTCTGTAGCTCCAGAAAATCCACTTCGAGTGTAGGGAGGTCAGAATCCAACAGCATTTGGAGTCCTTTTCAGCCTCTGAATCAGATTTTTGCTCAAGTCCCTCAATTTCAGCCAGAAAATACCTGAAATCACAGAAAAACATACAAACTCATTAGTAAAGTCAAGAAAAGTGAATTTTAAATAAAAACTAATTAAAATATAATAAAAACTAACTAAAACATACTAAAAAGATACTAAAAACAATGCCAAAAAGCGTATAAATTATCCACTCATCAGAGTTCACATTAGTATAACTAACGTGACCCCTTAACGTGGGCATGCCTAAGCTTCAAGAGCATTAGTGACACTTACCTTTGTCACTAACGCTCCAAATGCCCCTCCTTCCCACGTTGATTGCCATCTCTAATGTTAGTGACAAAGGTGAGTGTCACTATCGTTGGCTTATCATGCTTAGCTCCACGTTACTCTTCACGTTAGTGGTCTTAACGTGACCACTAACGTGGGCACTCTTTGCTTAGTCCAACGTTAGTGACAAAGGTGAGTGTCACTAACGTTGGTGATTGCTTCCTCCTCCCACATAAGAGTTCACGTTAATTGGATTAACGTGACTCTTAACATGGCTAAATGTGCCTTTGTGGAATGTTAGTGGCATTCACGTTTACCACTAATGTTGGAGGTCCTCTTTTCCTCCACGTTAGCTACCACATTAATGTACTTAACATGGCAACTAATGTGGGCTATGATGGCTTCGAAGGCGTTATTGGTGATCACTTTCCTCATTAACGTTACAAGCTTATTCTCATTTCCAATGATATTTCATGCAGAATTCAATTCTTGTTTTGACTTCAATTCTCTTTATATTTTAGTGTTCTATTATCTTAATCTTCTTAGTTTCTCTTATTAGTTTCTTATTTTGCTCTCTTTTATGTTGATGAGCCATTGTTGGATCTTGATTTCTTTTAATGCAATTTTATGTTTCCATGTCTCTTTTATGTGGACCTTGATTTCTATTATTGATTTCTTGCTTATGGTAGTCATGGGTTTCACTAATTTTAGCATTTTGGGTTGTTTACTTTTATTGCACGTTAGGTGTTTGATAGAATGTTTCCTTTAGTTTTTGAGTAGTTTTCTTTACTCTTGGCCTAGGCTAAGGGGATTGAGTGACCTTGAGTCCTTGAATCTCATTGAATTGGTGATTTGAGAACCCTTGGTGATCAATTTGATATCCATTGACATTAACCCACTACTAATCTAATTATTAGATAGGTTGGGACTTGTGGGTTGATGTGGTCAAGCCTATTTGACGTACTTCAAGCCTAGGAGTAGATATTACGTACTTAAGGCTTTTGGGAGTAGACTTAATAGGTTGGTTCCTCATAATTATCAATATATGGTTTGTAGACAAGGATGGTGATCTCAATTACCTATGTCTAGCCAAGAGTATTTTTCCTTTCTTTTATTAGTTAATTGTTCATTTACTTTTCTTGCCATTTATTTTCTTACCAAAATATAAAAATCAAACCCCTTGTTCTTTATAGCCAATAATTGAGCATTTCATTGCAATTCCTTGTGAGACGACCCGGAGTCTAAATACTTCGGTTAATTCTTATTTGGGGTTTGTTACTTATGACAAAACCAAGTTTAATTTGATGTGAGAGTTGTTTGTTGGTTTGTAGCTATGCTTACAATAAAGTTCTTCTTTCTATAAGAGAAATTCCTAACTAATGCAATCCTCACTATCAAGAGCTCTTGCAAACACTTTTATTTTTTTGGACTCTCACATTTCATCATTTAATTCAATTCCGCTTGTACACTTTCAATCTCTACAATTCTCTTCTGCAATTCTTTTTCTGCACTTTTACATTTTGCTTGAGCTGAGTTTGCTTTCTATGCAATTTAAATTCTCCGCCTCCTTGCTAATTTACATTTGAGCTTGCTGTGATGTGAATTTAATTTTCCTGCAATTCAAATTTCTTGTTTTGAGTTCTAATTTATTGCTTTCATTTAATTCCCCAGCACCCAATTCCCTTTATAGTTGCTTTGATAAACCCATACTTCATTGTTTATCTTGTGCTCAATTGAGTGGTTTTTTATCAACTCTTTACCCACTTATTCATACTATTTGCATGGTTTTACATTTGCCTTCCTATTTATGTGCTTTGATTGAAAACATGCTTCTTTGGCCTTAAGTTCCCTATGTTTAATCCTCTCTTATTACCATTAGATGCCTTGATATGTGTGTTAATTGATTTTAGAGATTACAAGCCAGGAATGACTCAGAGGATGGAAAGGAAGCATGCAAAAGTGGAAGGAATACAAGAAGTTGGAGAAACTGCTAAGCTGTCCAGCCTGACCTCTTCGCACTCAAACGGCTATAACTTTAGCTACGGAGGTCAAAACGAGATGGTTCTAGTTGTGTTGGAAAGCTAACGTTCGGGGCTTCGCAACGATATATAATTTGCCATATCTGCTCTGAAGCCAGGCGACGCGAACGCGTGGATCACGCGGCCGCATCGCATCTGCGAACCTCAATCCGTGCGACCGCGTGGACGACGCCTCCGCGTCACTCTTCCGCGACTTGTACGGACCAGAAAGCGCTGAGAGTGACTTCTGGGCTGCTTTTGACCCAGTCTTCAGCCCAGAACACACAGATTAGAGGCTATAAAGTGGGGGAATGCATGCATTCATAATTATTCACTCATAATTCACTTTTCCATGGTTTTGTTTTAGTGAGAGAGGTTCTCTCCTCTCTCTTAGGATTAAGATTAGGATTCCTCTTAAAAGATTTAGGATTTAGGACTTCTCCTAGTTTTAGGAGTGACTCTCGATCCAGGTTTTTATGTTCCTTTGTTTTTAAGCTTCTTGGTGGACGAAATTGTGATCACATCAATGTAGTATTCTTTGTTGTTGTATGGAATCATTATTATGGCTCTTTGCTATGTGTGGACACAACTCCATTCAACTAGCCAACAAGTGTACTGGGTCGCCCAAGTAATACCTTACGTGAGTAAGGGTCGATCCCACAGAGATTGTTGGTATGAAGTAAGCTATGGTCACCTTGTAAATCTCAGTCTGGCGGATTCAAGTATAATTGGATTATTGGTTTAAATTTGATTAATGGAATAAATAGAAAATAAAGATAAATAAACTAAGATAGAAATACTTATGTAAATCAATAGTGGGAATTTCAGATAGGCGTATGGAGATGCTGTGCTCCTCTTGAATCTCTACTTTCTTATTACATTCATCCAATCCTTTTTACTCCTTTCCATGGCAAGCTGTATGTAGGGCATCACCATCATCAATGGCTACTTTTCATCCTCTCGGGAAAAAAATCCTATGCGCTGTCACTGCATGGCTAATCGTCTGGAGGCATCACCCTTGACAATGGCTACATCCCATCCTCTCAGTGAAAATGGTCTAAATGCTCTGTCACAGCATGGCTAATCATCTGTCGGTTCTCAATCTGGTTGGAATAGAATCCATTGATTCTTTTGCGTTTGTCACTAACACCCAGCCTTCAGGAGTTTGAAGCTCGTCACAGTCATTCAATTCTGGAATCCTACTCGGAATACCACAGACAAGGTTAGACTTTCCGGATTCCCATGAATGCCGCCATCTATCTAGCTTATACCACGAAGATTCTGTTGGGGAATCTAAGAGATATGCCCCGGCCTAAAGTAGAACGGAAGTGGTTGTCAATCACACTCGT
Organism: Arachis hypogaea; assembly: GCF_003086295.3. Lineage (NCBI taxonomy): Eukaryota > Viridiplantae > Streptophyta > Magnoliopsida > Fabales > Fabaceae > Arachis > Arachis hypogaea. Next base: position 35,834,989 of record NC_092037.1, read on the forward strand.
TCATAGGTGAGAATGATGATGAGTGTCACGGATCATCACATTCATCAAGTTGAAGTGCAACGTATATCTTGGAATAAGAATAAAAGAGAATTGAATAGGAAGTAATAGTAATTGTATTGAAACTTGAGGTACAGCAGAGCTCCACACCCTTAATCTATGGTGTGCAGAAACGCCACCGTTGAAAATACATAAGTGAAAGGTTCAGGCATGGCCGAATGGCCAGCCCCCATGAAGGTGATCAAAAGACCGAATGGTCCAAAAGATGACTAATACACTAGTAAAAAGTCTTATTTATACTAAACTAGCTACTAGGGTTTATATGAGTAAGTAATTGATGCATAAATCCACTTTCGGGGCCCACTTGGTGTATGTTTGGGCTGAGCTTGATCTATCCACGAGTTGAGGCTTCTCTTGGAGTTGAACGCCAAGTTATAACGTGTTTTGGGCGTTCAACTCCGGGTTGTGACGTGTTTCTGGCGTTTAACTCCAGACAACAGCATGTACTTGGAGTTGAGCGCCACTTTACGTCGTCAGCTATTATATATTGTTGGAAAGCTCTGGATGTCTACTTTCCAACGCCGTTGAGAGCGCGCCATTTGGAGTTCTGTAGCTCCAGAAAATCCATTTCGAGTACAGGGAGGTCAGATTCCAACAGCATCAGCAGTCCCTTTGTCAGCCTCCTATCAGGGTTTTGCTCACGTCCCTCAATTTCAGCCAGAAATTACCTGAAATCACAGAAAAACACACAAACTCATAGTAAAGTCCAGAAATGTGAATTTAACATAAAAACTAATGAAAACATCCCTAAAAGTAGCTTGAACTTACTAAAAACTACCTAAAAACAATGCCAAAAAGCGTATAAATTATCCGCTCATCACAACACCAAACTTAAATTGTTGCCTGTCCCCAGGCAACTGAAAATCAAATAGGATAAAAAGAAGAAAATATATTATAAGTCTAGAATGTCAATGAATATTAATTATAATTAGATGAGCGGGACTTGTAGCTTTTTGCTTCTGAACAGTTTTGGCATCTCATTTTTTTCCTTTGAAGTTTAGAATTTCGGATAGTGTTATTGACTCTCCTAGTTAAGTATGTTGATTCTTGAACACAGCTACTTATGAGTCTTGGCCGTGGCCCTAAGCATTTTGTTTTCCAGTATTACCACCGGATACATAAATGCCACAGACACATGACTGGGTGAACCTTTTCAGATTGTGACTCAGCTTTGCTAGAGTCCCCAGTTAGAGGTGTCCAGAGCTCTTAAGCACACTCTTTTTGCTTTGGATCACGACTTTAACCACTCAGTCTCAAGCTTTCCACTTGGGCCTTCATGACACAAGCACATGGTTAGGGATAGCTTGATTTAGCCGCTTAGACCTGGGTTTGATTTCCTTGGGCCCTCCTATCCATTGATGCTCAAAGCCTTGGATCCTTTTTACCCTTGCCTTTTGGTTGTAAGGGCTATTGGCTTTTTCTGCTTGCTTTTTCTTTTTCTTTCTATTTTTTTTCGCCATTTTTTTTGCAAGCTTTTTTTTTACTGCTTTTTCTTGCTTCAAGAATCAATTTTATGATTTTTCAGATTATCAATAACATTTCTCTTTGTTCATCATTCTTTTAAGAGCCAACAATTTTAACATTCATAAACAACAAGATCAAAATTATGCACTGTTCAAGCATTCATTCAGAAAACAAAATGTATTGTCACCACATCAATATAATTAAATTAAATTCAAGGATAAATTCAAAATTCATGTACTTCTTGTTCTTTTGAATTAAAACATTTTTCATTTAAGAGAGGTGAATGATTAATGTAATTATTCATAACCTTAAGATATAGTTACTAACTACTAATCATCATGAAGTAGAGACACAAAACATAGATAAACTTGTAACATAAAAATCGAAAAATAGAAAAATATAAGAACAAGGAATGAGTCCACCTTAGTGAGGGTGGCGCCTTTTTGAAGGACCAATGGTGCTTTTTGAGCTCCTCTATGTCTCTTCTTTGCTTCTGTTGCATGATCCCTAGTGATTTTGGTGCTCCTATCCTTAGTTGCTCCCAATAGTTGTGTGGAGGACCATTTATCCCCTGAGGTATCTCAGGGATCTCTTGATTTGCAGTCAAATGTTCTACCACTGAGCTATAAACCCTTTAGATGAGTCTTTCCATCTCCCATGACTCAGAGGTGGAAGCTTTTGTCTTTTTCCTTGTTCCTGCTCATATAGGGAAGAAGAAAACAAGAAAAGAAAGAGGAATCCTCTATGTCATAGTATAGAGATTCCTTTATGTTTGTAGAAGAAGAAAGGGAAAAAGAGTGAAGAAGAATGGGTAAGGATAGAGGTGGTGATTTGAGATGAAGAGAAGTGAAGAGAAGTGTTAGTAAATAAATAAATAAATAGAAGAAGAGGAGAGATAGAAAATTTTCAAAAATAATTTTGAAAAAGTGGTTAGTGATTTTCAAAAATTAAAGATAATATATAATTAAAATTAAAATTTAAAACAATTAAAAAGAATTTTGAAAAAGAGATGAGATATTTTCGAAAATTAGAGAGGGATAGGTAGTTAGTTGGTTTTGAAAAAGATAAGAAACAAACAAAAAGTTAAATAGTTAGTTGAAAAAGATATTAAAATCAAATTTGAAAAGATAAGAAGATAAGAAGTTAGATAAGATATTTGAAATCAAATTTTTTGAAAAAGATAAAATTTTGAAAAAGATATGATATAAAAGATAAGATAAAAAGATATGATTAAAAAGATAAAAAAGATATTTTGAAAAAGATTTGATTTTAGAATTAAAACTAATTACTTGACTAACAAGAAACTAAAAGATAAAATTCTAGAATTTAAAGATTGAACCTTTCTTAACAAGAAAGTAACAAACTTCAAATTTTTGAATCAATCACATTACTTGTTAGCTAATTTTCGAAAATATGATGTAAAAGATAAGAAAAAGATTTTGAAAAATATTTTAAAAAAATTTCGAAAATAGTGGGAATTTCAGATAGAAATACTTATGTAAATCAATAGTGGGAATTTCAGATAGGCGTATGGAGATGCTGTGCTCCTCTTGAATCTCTACTTTCTTATTACATTCATCCAATCCTTTTTACTCCTTTCCATGGCAAGCTGTATGTAGGGCATCACCATCATCAATGGCTACTTTTCATCCTCTCGGAAAAATGGTCCTATGCGCTGTCACTGCATGGCTAATCGTCTGGAGGCATCACCCTTGATAATGGCTACATCCCATCCTCTCAGTGAAAATGGTCCAAATGCTCTGTCACAGCACGGCTAATCATCTGTCGGTTCTCAATCAGGTTGGAATAGAATCCATTGATTCTTTTGCGTCTGTCACTAACGCCCAGCCTTCAGGAGTTTGAAGCTCGTCACAGTCATTCAATTCCGGAATCCTACTCGGAATACCACAGACAAGGTTAGACTTTTCGGATTCCCATGAATGCCGCCATCTATGTAGCTTATACCACGAAGATTCTGTTGGGGAATCTAAGAGATATGCGCCTGGCCTAAAGTAGAACGGAAGTGGTTGTCAGTCACACTCGTTCATAGGTGAGAATGATGATGAGTGTCACGGATCATCACATTCATCAAGTTGAAGTGCAACGTATATCTTGGAATAAGAATAAAAGAGAATTGAATAGGAAGTAATAGTAATTGTATTGAAACTTGAGGTACAGCAGAGCTCCACACCCTTAATCTATGGTGTGCAGAAACTCCACCATTGAAAATACATAAGTGAAAGGTTCAGGCATGGCCGAATGGCCAGCCCCCATGAAGGTGATCAAAAGACCGAATGGTCCAAAAGATGACTAATACACTAGTAAAAAGTCTTATTTATACTAAACTAGCTACTAGGGTTTACATGAGTAAGTAATTGATGCATAAATCCACTTCCGGGACCCACTTGGTGTATGTTTGGGCTGAGCTTGATCTATCCACGAGTTGAGGCTTCTCTTGGAGTTGAACGCCAAGTTATAACGTGTTTTGGGCGTTCAACTCCGGGTTGTGACGTGTTTCTGGCGTTTAACTCCAGACAGCAGCATGTACTTGGAGTTGAGCGCCACTTTACGTCGTCAATTACCGAATAAAGTATGGACTATTATATATTGCTGGAAAGCTCTGGATGTCTACTTTCCAACGCCGTTGAGAGCGCGCCATTTGGAGTTCTGTAGCTCCAGAAAATCCATTTCGAGTGCAGGGAGGTCAGATTCCAACAGCATCAGCAGTCCCTTTGTCAGCCTCCTATCAGAGTTTTGCTCAAGTCCCTCAATTTCAGTCGGAAATTACCTGAAATCACAGAAAAACACACAAACTCATAGTAAAGTCCAGAATTGTGAATTTAACATAAAAACTAATGATAACATCCCTAAAAGTAGCTTGAACTTACTAAGAACTACCTAAAAACAATGCCAAAAACGTATAAATTATCCGCTCATCACTATATATTTCAATGTTTATCTTGTGCTCAATTGAGTGGTTTTTATCAACTCTTTACCCACTTATTCATACTATTTGCATAGTTTTACATTTGCCTTCCTATTTATGTGCTTTGATTGAAAACATGCTTCTTTGGCCTTAAGTTCCCTATGTTTAATCCTCTCTTATTACCATTAGATGCCTTGATATGTGTGTTAAGTGATTTTAGAGATTACAAGGTAGGAATGACTCAGAGGATGGAAAGGAAGCATGCAAAAGTGGAAGGAATACAAGAAGTTGGAGAAACTGCTAAGCTGTCCAGCCTGACCTCTTCACACTCAAACGGCTATAACTTTAGCTACAGAGGTCCAAATGAGATGGTTCCAATTGCGTTGGAAAGCTAACGTCCGGGGCTTTACAAAAATATATAATTTTCCATACATGCTCTGACGCCAGGCAACACGAACGCGTGGATCACGCGGACGCATCGCATCTGTAAACCTCAATCCGCGCGGCCGCGTGGACGACGCCTCCGCGTCACTCTTCCGCGACCTATACGGACCAGAAAGCGCTGGGAGTGACTTCTGGGCTGCTTTTGACCCAGTCTTCAGCCCAGAACACACAGATTAGAGGCTATAAAGTAGGGGAATGCATACATTCATAATTATTCACTCATAATTCACTTTTCCATGATTTAGTTTTAGTGAGAGAGGTTCTCTCCTCTCTCTTAGGATTAGGATTAGGATTCCTCTTAAAGGATTTAGGATTTAGGACTTCTTCTAGTTTTAGGAGTGACTTTCGATCTAGGTTTTTATGTTCCTTTGTTTTTAAGCTTCCCTTTCACTTTATTTATTTATTCCAGCATTTGAATTGATTATTTACTTTTATAATTTAATTTATGAATTACTCCATGTTACAAATTATTATTTGAATTAATGACATTTGAGGTATTTTTAGTTTATTATTGCTCTCGTTAATTTATGATTATCATTGCTTACGATTTGAAGATATTTTATTCCAGCAATTTACTTTTTCCCTTTTTGGTCTTGGTTAAGAAATCAGTAACTCAACAGTTATTAAACTCAGCATAATTGATAATCGTTATCTTGCTAATTGAACTAAACATCAATAATCCCAACTTTTTCTTTGGAAATAAATAGGATTCGAAGATCAAGCTAATTGTCTTTCCTTTAGTTTAAAGGTTAACTAAGTGGAATTCAGATTCAACTTTCATTATTGTTGAGAGAGATAACTGAGTTGGACTTCTAATTTTTCTTACCTTGCCAAAAGTTTGCTTTACAGTGTTTATTTATTTTAATTGCCATTTACTTTACTTGTCTTTTAAATCACTTGCCAGTGAGTTTGTGTGGAATCGTTTTTCCCTCATCACAACCTAATCCAATGTGAGAAAGATTTCAAGCATGATTCTGTGATTTCTCTTCCAAGCCTATCACAAAACCCAATTACATCCAATTTCTCCCCTAAGACAATTGAATGATTGAATGAAGAACAAAATCTTTCTAGTAGACCAAGAGAAAAGACAGAAGAAGAAGAATGATAACTAGTATTGATCTATTGAATTACAATAGAGCTCCCTAACCCAATGAAGATGGGTTTAGTTGTTCATAGCTCAATTCGAATCAAAATAAAAGAAAAGTACAGAGAGAGTGCAGAAAGTACAAGAGAAATGATTGCAGAATCTAATTCTAGATCTAGATCCCAATCTGGTAAAAAAAGGCCTTTCTAACTTAAACTCTATGCTATTTATACACTTTCTTCAATTTGTCTTCAAGTCTTGGATGTGGGCCTTGGCCTTTTCTTGAAGAAGATTGAAGTGGATCTCAGTGATGTAGAGGATAGAGTTACTCAATTCCATAGTTCTGGTATCAACGTTGGGGTCAACGTTTTTAAACAAACATTGGGTCAAACATTCTTTTGAAAAAAATGGATTATGGGTGTTTCATGCAACGTTTGACTCAACGTTAGGGCACCAACATTTGCCTGTCCAAGCGTATGCGTGACCTACACGTACGCGTGAATGGTAGATTTCGCCACTTCACGCGTCTGCGTTGCCTGTGTGCAGGCGAGGTTGGAAAGAAATTTATATTCACACGTACGCGTCGCTGCAAATTTCCCAATTTTAGATTTGAAAACTTATCGCAAATGTTGGACTCTGCGTTGGCTTGGCAACGTTCCCTCCAACTTTGGCCTACCCACGCGTGCGTGTCACCTACGCATGCGAGTCGGTGCGATTTTCTCAAATCCCAAAATTGAACTTTGTATCACGAGCGTTGGACTTAACGTTGGTTGTGAAACGTTCCCTCCAACGTTGGCCTATACATGCATGCGCATCAGCCATGTGTATGCGTGGCTTTTTTTTCAATTTCCAAATAGCAAAACGTTGGGGGTAGCGTTGGTGTACCAACGTTCTCTCCAACATTGGCACCAGAACTTTTTCAGAGTATTGCATTGTCGTTCTTCTAACCTTTGAGGCAACGTTGGTGAGCCAACTTGGCCACCAACGTTGCTTACTCTTCTTTCCATGACCATTCTTTCTTGTTTTCCATGCTTCTTCCTTATTTCTTTTCACCTATCATCAACCAATACATGCATCAAAGCTTTACTAGATTCACAAGAGTTTGCATCAATCTTAACACTCAAGTAAATAGAGCATAAACCTCATGAAAATGCATCAAATTAACCATGTTTGAAAGAATCAAGGTATGCATGACTTTTCATCCAAACACTTACTTATTGCTCAAGAAAGTGCATAAAACCTAACAAAAACAAGAGAAAAAGGCTAGTGAAACTAGCCTAAAATGCCTTGGCATCACAACACCAAACTTAAATCTTGCTTGTCCCCAAGCAAGTAGTGAATCATGAGAAACATGAATGAAAACAGAAGGCAATACATGTCCTTATCAGTAAGTAATTGAAATTGATTTATGGGGTTTTATGCAGGAAAAGTTGCAGCTCACTTTCATTAGTTTTCAAGTGTGGAATGTCCCCTTAAGTATTAACTCATATGCTGCTATGAAACCTTAATTTTTTTGTTGATCCTTGGTGTTTGATATTTTTCTTTTCTTTTACTTATAAACTTATTCTTCAGTTGAAGCTTAGTGTTATGTGTTGCAGCAGCTTTTTAGCTTATTTTTCAGTCAACACACACACACCACAGACACTTAGCTTACAATTCATCTTAAGAACATTGATGCCCAACACCTCTTTGGGTTACTAAATGCCTTGTAACTAGGTTGCTCTTGATAGTGGACTTTTGGTTGATAATCCCGGGTTAGTTAACCCAAGTTACCATGTGTTGAAACACCCCTTAGAACCTAATCATCCAAGCAAGTTCTAGTTCAAAAACATCACAGGCATGTGTCTTAAGGTTCAAGCTATTGGTGTCTAGCTTATTCTTTGATTCTTTCATTTTTGTTGCCAACTTTTGGCTTTTCTTCCCTTCCTTCTTATTTGTTTTCTTTCTTCCAAGGATGTTTATTCACTAAAGTTTCACATATAACAGCCAAGATCACACTAAGAAGAGATATTCTACCTTTCACTTTTATTAGTATGGTAGATAATCATTCAAGCATATATACCAATGGTGCACGAAATTGCAATCACACTTTTGCAATCCGCACAACTAACCAGCAAGTGCACTGGGTCGTCCAACTAATACCTTACGTGAGTAAGGGTCGCATCCCACGGAGATTGTTGGCTTGAAGCAAGCTACGATTATCTTATTAATCTTAGTTAGGATACCAATAGGATTCTTTAGCCTCGATTGTAAAAGATAAAAAAAAGTGTAAAAAGAGTAATTGTTACGCAGTAATAGAGAATATGTTGGAGTTTTGGAGATTCTTTGTCCTCTATTATTAACTTGTTTCTGGCGTTGAACTCCAACTTGCAACTGTTTCTGGCGTTGAACTCCAGACTACAACATGGAACTGGCGTTGAACGCCAGTTTACGTCATCTATTGTCGCGCAAAGTATAGACTATTATATATGCTGGAAAGCCCTGGATGTCTACTTTCCAACCCAATTGAGAGCGCACCAATTGGACTCCTGTAGCTCCAAAAAATCCATTCCGAGTGCAGGGAGGTCAGAATCCAACAACATCAGTAGTCCTTTTTCAGCCTGAATCAGATTTTTGCTCAGTTCCCTCAATTTCAGCCAGAAAACACCTGAAATTATAGAAAAAGACACAAACTCATAATAAAGTCTAGAAATATGATTTTTGCCTAAAAACTAAAAAAAGTCTACTAAACACTAACTAAAACATACTAAAATCTACATAAAATTACCCCCAAAAAGCGTATAAAATATCTGCTCATCACAATACCAAACTTAAACTGTTGCTTGCCCCCAAGCAACTAGATAAATAAAATAGGATAAAAAAAAATTAAGAAGCAATGATATCTCAGAGTTTTAAGTGAAGCTTAGATTCCAATTAGATGAGCGGGACTAGTAGCTTTTTGCTTCTGAATAGTCTTGGCATCTCACTTTATCCTTTGAAATTTAGAATGATTGGCATCCATAGGAATTCAGAATTCAGATAGTATTATTGATTCTTCTAGTTTAGTATGTTGATTCTTGAACACAGTTACTTTATGAGTCTTGGCTGTGGCCCTAAGCACTTTGTTTTCCAATATTACCACTGGATACATAAATGCTACAGACACATAACTGGGTGAACCTTTTCAGATTGTGACTTAGCTTTGCTAGAGCCCCCAATTAGAGGTGTCCAGAGTTCTTAAGCACACTCTTTTACTTTGGATCACGACTTTAACCACTCAGTTTCAAGCTTTTCACTTAGACCTGCATGCCATAAGCACATGGTTAGAGACAGCTTGATTTAGCCGCTTAGGCCTGGATTTATTTCCTTGGGCCCTCCTATCCATTGATGCCCAAAGCCTTGGATCCTTTTCACCCTTGCCTTTTGGTTTAAAGGGATATTGGCTTTTTCTACCTCTTTTGCTTTTTTTTGCAAGCTCTTTTTCTTTTTCACTTATTTTTCTTGCTTCAAGAATCAATTTCATGATTTTTCAGATCATCAATAACATTTCTGTTGTTCATCATTCTTTCAGGAGCCAACAATTTTAACATTCATAAAATTCAATATCAAAAATATGCACTGTTTAGGCATTCATTCAGAAGACAAAAAGTATTGCCACCATATATAAATAATTAGAATTTTCCTTATTAATAACTCGAAAAAAAAATATTGCCTCTTTATTCTAAAAATTTACTATTTTATTCATGTTTGATGATGATGAGAAAAATAAATTATAGCTTAATTGGAGATAAAATTGATGCCAGGGCATTTTGGCCAGTTTCACTGACCTTTCTTTACTGTTTTTAGGGTAGTTTCATGAATTTTCTTAGGAAATAAGCTAGTTTTGGGTAGATGTTCACTTACATTTTGTTTCAAGCATACATTGTGCATTTTACATGATTTCATGAGAATTTTGCATGAATTATATGACAAATTGAATGATGCATGTCTCATGACTTGGATTAGAACTTTGATGCACTTTGCTGCTTGATTTCAGGACAAAGGAAGCAAAGAAGAACTACGTTAGCATTCACGTTAGTTCAACTAACGTGACCTCTAGCGTGGATTGGGAGCTAGCTTGCAAAGTTAGTGAGAAAGGTAATCGCCAATAACGCCCTCGAAGCCATCACAGCCCACGTTAAGAGTCACGTTAACTAAGTTAACGTGAACTCTAACGTGGAAGAAGGCAACAAGGCAAACGTTAGTGACACTCTCCTTTGTCACTAACGTTGGACCAAGATCATAATTGACCACGTTAATTGCCACGTTAACTTAGTTAACGTGGACTCTAATGTTAAAGGAGCAAAAGAGAAGCCAACGTTAGTGACATTCACCTTTGTCACTAACGTTGGCCAAACGACCAAGAGCCACCATGAGCAACGTTAACTCCCACGTTAACTTTGGTAACGTGGAAGCTAACGTGGATAAAGAGATGATGAGCCAACGTTAGTGACACTCACCTTTGTCACTAACGTTGGAGATGGCCGGCATGACCACGTTAGAAGCCACGTTAACTTAGTTAACGTGGACTCTAACGTTGGAAGTAGGGGCACATTGGAACGTTAGTGACAAAGGTAAGTGTCACTAACATTCTCAAAGAATTGGCATTGCTATGTTAGAAGCCACATTAACCTAGTTAACGTGGACTCTAACGTAAGGAGAAGGGGTGACTCCCCACGTTATTGGGAAAGGTAAGTCCCAATAACGTATGCGAAGGACCAAGAGGCAACGTTAGTGGTCACGTTAGTGCCACTAACGTTGAAGTCAACGTGATCATATTTGGGTTAGGAACGTTAGTGAAAAAGGTGATTGTCACTAACGTTCTCGAACCCACACTTTCACTTAACGTTGATACCACTAACGTTCTGAGCCAAAGTCCCTGCCTACTTCACATTTTCTCTCTGCAAGCAAAGTTAAGCCCAATAAAGAGGATAACTGCTTCAAACTCAAGATCCAGAGGCCCATACCCAAGACTTGAAGAGCCAACTAGAAGATCAGAAGAGTAGTATATATAGGAGTAGCTTTGAATTAGATAGGGGTTGGAAACTTTAGGAGCCTTGGGCATAGAACTACTCTCTGTGTTTTACTTTCTCTGCAACTTCTAGTTTTACTTTCATGATGTATTCTCCATATTTGTTTTCATTTTCCAGAGCTATGAACAACTAAACCCATTTCATTGGGTTAGGGAGCTCTGCTGCAATTTGATGGATCAATATTAGTTTTCATTCTTCTTCTTCTATCTTTTCTCTTGATTTTACTAGAAAGCTTTCAATCTTCATCCAATTGGGTAGTTATCTTGGAAAAGAAACTATTCATATTTGGATCTCTTCGGAACCTTGGAAGAGGAATGAAGAGATCATGCTAGAAATGCTTTCTCATGCTGGACCAAATTGGGTTTGGATCGATATGTGACTATAATCCTACCAATACTTGATTTGGGAATGCATGTGGTATAATCAGTGACCATACTTCATCTCTTCTCATGAGCAATTGACCAAGGAATTGGCTATTAATCAAGATCTGAGAGATTGGATTACCAAGGAATTGGAATTCGATCATTTAAGATTGCTAAGGAGATCAATGAATGCATTGATTGAGGAAGAGATGAAAATGAATTTGATCCGGAGAATGCAATATCTCCTAAGCCTAATGAACTCCCCATTTCTGATCTTACCCATTCTCTTTACTTTCTGCCATTTAATTTTATGAGCATTTCCCCCATTCCCATTTAAGATTCTGCAATTTACTTTCTGCCATTTACATTCAGCTCTTTATTTCTTGCATTTATTTTTTCTGCTATTTAATTTTCCGCAATTTAATGTTCTGCAAATCTCAAATCAAATTCTGGTTCGCTCAACTAGAACATTCCTCTAATTAAAGTTGCTTGATCAATCAATCTCTGTGGGATTCGACCTCTCTCTATAGTGAGTTTTTACTTGACGACAATTCGGTACACTTGCCGAAGGAAATTTGTTACGAGACGAATTTTCCGTGCATCAAAAATAAAAATAGATATACTAATTACTACTACTCATATATAACTTCTAAGGTAAATTCCTATAAGAACAACTATCACAGAGTTAAGTTTAAGATTAGGACTCAACAACCTTTGGTTTGGGAGATGATGGGTGCTCTTTCAAGAGACAGCTTCTGGCGCTTCAACTACTGTATCTCCAGATATTCGTCTTCTTTCAGATCGAATTTAACTTCTGGGATCACTGATCTTAGACCCATTATTTTATGGTAATGGTCTGCATGTTCTTTGGTTAAGAACTTCTCTTAATTTCAAAGTGGTTTTGGAATATTCTCTTTCTTGCCTCTTGAAGTAGTTTGTTTTCCCTTAGGTGCCATGATCTTAATGAGTTTTAGCTCAGTGATTGGTGCACAAAATTGTGATCATCAATGGCGCCATCAACATGGTACGCTCAATTGCAATCTCAACTCTTTATCACAACTTCACACAACTAACCAGCAAGTGCACTGGGTCGTCCAAATAATAAACCTTACGCGAGTAAGGGTCGATCCCATGGAGATTGTTGGTATGAAGCAATCTATGGTCATCTTGTAAATCTCAGTCAGGCATATTCAAATGGTTATGAATGATTTATGAATAAGGCATAAAGTAAAGATAGAGATACTTATGTAATTCATTGGTGAGAATTTCAGATAAGCATATGGAGATGCTTTGTCCCTTCCGTCTCTCTGCTTTCCTACTGTCTTCATCCAATCCCTCTTACTCCTTTCAATGGCAAGCTGTATGTTGGTGATGAGTGGATAATTTATACGCTTTTTGGCATTGTTTTTAGTATGTTTTTAGCATGATTTAGTTAGTTTTTAGTATACTTTTATTAGTTTTTAGCTAAAATTCACTTTTCTAGACTTTACTATGAGTTTGTGTGTTTTTCTGTGATTTCAGGTATTTTCTGGCTGAAATTGAGGGTCCTGAGCAAAAATCTGATTCAGAGACTGAAAAGGACTGCAGATGCTGTTGGATTCTGACCTCCCTGCACTCGAAGTGGATTTTCTGGAGCTACAGAAGCCTAATTGGCGCGCTCTCAACGGCATTGGAAAGTAGACATCCTGGGCTTTCCAGCAATATATGATAGTCCATACTTTGCCCAAGATTTGATGGCCCAAACCGGCGTGGCAAATCAGCCTCAGAAATTCCAGCGTTTAACGCTGGAACTGGCATGAAACTTGGAGTTAAACGCCCAAACTGGCATGAAAGCTGGCGTTTAACTCCAGAAAAGGTCTCTACACGAAAATGCTTCATTGCTCAGCCCAAGCACACACCAAGTGGACCCAGAAGTGGATTTTTACGTCATTTACTCATTTCTGTATACCCTAGGTTACTAGTTTACTATTAATAGGATCTTTTGACATTGTATCTGTACCTCATGACACTTTACACGTTTTCTTGTGTACTTTCCACAGCATGAGTCTCTAAACCCCATGGTTGGGGGTGAGGAGCTCTGCTGTGTCTTGATGGATTAATGCAATTACTACTGTTTCTCATTCACTCATGCTTGCTTCCATTCCAAGATAATACTTGTTCTTAACCCGGATGAATGTGATGATCCGTGACAATCATCATCATTCTCAACCATGAACGTGTGCCTGACAACCACCTCCGTTCTACCTTAGATTAAGTAGTTATCTCTTGGATTCTTTAACCGGAATCTTCGTGGTATAAGCTAGAATTGATGGCGGCATTCAAGAGAATCCGGAAGGTCTAAACCTTGTCTGTGGTATTCTGAGTAGGATTCAATGATTGAATGACTGTGACGTGCTTCAAACTCCTAGCAGGCGGGGCGTTAGTGACAGACACAAAAGAATCGCAGGATTCTATTCCGGCCTGACCGAGAACCGACAGATGATTAGTCATGCTGTGACAGAGCATAGGAACATTTTCACTGAGAGGATGGGAGGTAGCCATTAACAACGGTGAAACCCTACATACAGCTTGCCATGGAAGGAGCCTTGCATGTTTGAAGAAGAAGACAGTAGGAAAGCAAAGATTCAGAAGACGGAGCATCTCCAAAACCTCAACCTATTCTCCATTACTGCAAAACAAGTAATCATTTCATGCTCTTTTGTTCTTTTTCACAATCAATCCTGATAATTTCTGATCTCCTGACTAAGATTTACAAGATAACCATAGCTTGCTTCAAGCCGACAATCTCCGTGGGATCGACCCTTGCTCACGCAAGGTATTACTTGGACGACCCAGTGCACTTGCTGGTTAGTTGTGCGGAGTTGCAAAAGTGTGATTGCAATTTCGTGCACCAGTTGGGCATCACCATTGTCAGTGGCTATAGTCCCGTCCTCTCAGTGAAAATGTTCAACGCGCTCTGTCACAGCACGGCTATTCAGCTGTCGGTTCTCGATCATGTCGGAATAGAATTCAGTGATTCTTTTGCGTCTGTCACTAACGCCCCACAATCGCGAGTTTGAAGCTCATCACAGTCATTCAATCCCTGAATCCTACTCAGAATACTATAGACAAGGTTTAGACCTTCTGGATTCTCAAGAATGCCGCCATCAATTCTAGCTTATACCACGAAGATTTCGGTTAAGAAATCCAAGAGATATCCACTCAATCTAGGGTAGAACGGAGGTGGTTGTCAGGCACACGTTCATAGGTGAGAATGATGATGAGTGTCACGGATCATCACATTCATCAAGTTGAGGGACAAGTGATATCTTAGAACAAGAATAAGCCGAATTGAATAGAAGAACAATAGTAATTGCATTAATACTCGAGGTACAGCAGAGCTCCACACCTTAATCTATGGTGTGTAGAAACTTCACCGTTGAAAATACATAAGAACAAGGTCTAGGCATGGCCGAGAGGCCAGCCTCCCAAAGAGGTTTCAATCATAAAAACATGATCAAAAGATTCAAGTGATCAAAAGACGTAAATACAATAGCAAAAGGTCCTACTTATAGAGAACTAGTAGCTAGGTTTTACAGAAATGAGTAAATGACATAAAAATCCACTTCCGGGCCCACTTGGTGCGTGCCTGGGCTGAGCATTGAAGCATTTTCATGTAGAGACTCTTCTTGGAGTTAAACGCCAGCTTTTGTGCCAGTTTGGGCGTTTAACTCCCATTCTTGTGCTAGTTCCGGCGTTTTACGCCAGAATTCTTGAGCTGACTTGGAATGCCTGTTTGGGCCATCAAATCCCGGGCAAAGTATAAACTATTATACATTGCTGGAAAGCCCAAAATGTCTAACTTCCAATGCAGTTGAGAGCGTGCCAATTGGGCTTCTGTAGCTCCAGAAAATCCACTTCAAGTGCAGAGAGGTCAGAATCCAACAGCATCTGCAGTCATTTTCAGCCTCTGAATCAGATTTTTGCTCAGGTGCCTCAATTTCAGCCAGAAAATGCCTGAAATCACAGAAAAACACACAAACTCATAGTAAAGTCCAGAAAAGTGAATTTTAACTAAAAACTAATAAAAATATAATAAAAACTAACTAAAACATACTAAAAACATACTAAAAACAATGCCAAAAAGCGTATAAATTATCCGCTCATCACAACACCAAACTTAAATTGTTACTTGTCCCCAAGCAACTGAAGATCAAATAAGATAAAAAGAAGAGAATATGCAATGAATTCCAAAAACATCTATGAAGATCAGTATTAATTAGATGAGCGGGGCTTTTAGCTTTTTGCCTCTGAACAGTTTTGGCATCTCACTTTATCCTTTGAAATTCAAAATGATGGGCTTCTATAGGAACTCAGAATCCAGATAGTGTTATTGATTCTCCTAGTTAAGTATGATGATTCTTGAACATAGCTACTTTATGAGTCTTGGATGTGGCCCAAAGCACTCTGTCTTCCAGTATTACCACCAGATACATACATGCCACAGACACATAACTGGGCGACCCTTTTCAGATTGTGACTTAGCTTTGCTAGAGTCCCCAATTAGAGGTGTCCAGGGTTCTTAAGCACACTCTTTTTGCCTTGGATCACAGCTTTATTTTTTTTCTTTTTCTTTTCTCTTTTTTTTTTTGCATGTACTATCTCTTTTTTTTTTGTATTCAATGCTTTTTCTTGCTTCAAGAATCATTTTTATGATTTTTCAAATCCTCAGTAACATGTCTCCTTTTTCATCATTCTTTCAAGAGCCAAGATTCATGAACAACAAATTCAAAAGACATATGCACTGTTCAAACATACATTTAGAAGTCAAAGTATTGCCTCCACATCAAAATAATTAATCTGCTATAAAATTCAAAATTCATGCAATTCTTCTCCTTTTCAATTAAGAACAATTTTCATTTAAGAAAGGTGATGGATTCATAAGACATTCATAACTTTAAGGCATAGACACTAAGACACTAATGATCATAAGACACAAACATAGCATAATTTCCGAAAAATAGAAAAATAAAGAACAAGGAGATTAAAGAACGGGTCCACCTTAGTGATGGCGACTTATTCTTTCTCTTGAAGATCTAATGGAGTGCTTGAGCTCCTCAATGTCTCTTCCTTGCCTTTGTTGCTCCTCTCTCATGATTCTTTGATCTTCTCTAATTTCATGGAGGAGAATGGAATGTTCTTGGTGCTCCACCCTTAGTTGTCCCATGTTGGAACTCAATTCTCCTAAGGAGGTGTTGATTTGCTCCTAGTAGTTTTGTGGAGGAAAATGTATCCCTTGAGGTATCTCAGGGACTTCATGGTGAGTAATTTCCTCATGTCCATGAGTGGGATCTCTTGTTTGCTCCATCCTTTTCTTAGTGGTATCCATGAGGACGTGGTCCAACCTTTGATCAAAGTTGACCCTTTTTGAGTTTGAAAGAGACCTCGGGGATCACCTTCTTCATGGCCGCAACTTCATAAAAGTGGTCTTGATGCACCCTTGAGATGAATCTCTCCATCTCCCATGACTCAGAGGTGGAAGCTTTTGCCTTCCCTTTCCTCTTTCTAGAGGTTTCTCCGGCCTTAGATGCTATAAATGGTTATGGAAAAACAAAAAGCAATGCTTTTACCACACCAAACTTAGAAGGGTTTCTCATCCTCGAGCAAAAGAAGAAAGAAAAGAGTAGAAGAAGAAGAAATAGAGGAGATGGAGGTGGCTTTGTGGTTCGGCCAAGGGGGAGAAGTAGTGTTTTGGTTATGTGAAAATGAAGGAGTGAAGATGGGTTTATATAGGAGTGGAGAGAGGGGTAGGGTTCGGTCATGTGAGGGTTGGTTAGGAGGGAAAGTGGTTTGAGTTTGAATGGTGAGGTAGGTGAGGTTTTAAGAAGGATATATGTGAGTGGTGAGGAGAATAGTGGGATTTGATAGGTGAGGGGTTTTTGGGGAAGAGGTGTTGAGGTGATTGGGGAATGGGTGAAGAAGAGAGAGGGTGGTGGGGTAGGTGTGGATCCTGTGGGGTCCACAGATCCTGAGGTATCAAGGAAAATTCATCCCTGCACCAAGTGGCGAGCAAAATTGCTCTTTATGCCAATTCTGGTGTTAAACGCCCGGCTGGTGCCCATTTCTGGCATTTAACGCCAGCTTCTTGCCCTTTCTTGGCGTTTAACGCCAGTCTGGTGCCCCTTTCTGGCGTTAAACGCCCAGCATGGTGCCAGAATGGGCGATAAACGCCCATTTGCTGCCCTTACTGGTGTTTAAACGCCAGCAGCAGTTTCCTCCAGGGTGTGCTATTTTTCTTTCTGTTTTTCATTCTGTTTTTGCTTTTTCAATTGATTTTGTGACTTCCCATGATCATCAACCTACAGAAAACATAAAATAACAAAAGGTAAAAAGATAAATATAACATTGGGTTGCCTCCTAACCAGCGCTTATTTAATGTCAGTAGCTTGACAGTGGGCTCTCATGGAGCCTCACAGATACTCAGAGCAATGTTGGAACCTCCCAACACCAAACTTAGAGTTTGAATGTGGGGGTTCAACACCAAACTTAGAATTTGGTTGTGGCCTCCCAACACCAAACTTAGAGTTTGACTGTGGGGGCTCTGTTTGACTCTGTTTTGAGAGAAGCTCTTCATGCTTCCTCTCCATGGTTACAGAGGGATATCCTTGAGCCTTAAACACAAGGGATTCTTCATTCACTTGAATGATCAATTTTTCTCTGTCAACATCAATCACATCCTTTTCTGTGGCTAGGAAGGGTCTGCCAAGGATGATGGATTCATCCATGCACTTCCCAGTCTCTAGGACTACGAAATCAGCAGGGATGTAATGGTCTTCTATCTTTACCAGAACATCCTCTACAAGTCCATAAGCTTGTTTTCTTGAATTGTCTGCCATCTCTAGTGAGATTCTTGCAGCTTGCACCTCAAAGAACCCTAGCTTCTCCATTACAGAGAGAGGCATGAGGTTTATGCTTGACCCTAGGTCACACAGAGACTTCTTGAAGGTCACGGTGCCTATTGTACAAGGTATTGAGAACTTTCCAGGGTCTTGTCTCTTTTGAGGTAATTTCTGCCTAGACAAGTCATCCAGCTCTTTAGTGAGCAAAGGGGGTTCATCATCCCAAGTCTCATTACCAAATAACTTGTCATTTAGCTTCATGATTGCTCCAAGGTACTTAGCAACTTGCTCTTCAGTGACATCTTCATCTTCTTCAGAGGAAGGATACTCATCAGATCTCATGAATGGCAGAAGTAAATCCAATGGAATCTCTATGGTCTCAGTGTGAGCCTCAGATTCCCATGGTTCCTCATTAGGGAGCTCATTGGAGGCCAGTGGACGTCCATTGAGGTCTTCCTTAGTGGCGTTCACTACCTCTGTCTCCTCTCCAAATTTGGCCATGTTGATGGCCTTACACTCTCCTTTTGGATTTTCTTCTGTATTGCTTGGAAGAGTACTAGGAAGGAGTTCAGTAACTTTCTTACTCAACTGACCCACTTGTGCCTCCAAGTTTCTAATGGAGGACCTTGTTTCAGTCATGAAACTTTGAGTGGTTTTGATTAGATCAGAGACCATGGTTGCTAAGTCAGAGTGGCTCTGCTTAGAATTCTCTGTCTGTTGCTGAGAAGATGATGGAAAAGGCTTGCCATTGCTAAACCTGTTTCCTCCACCATTATTGTTGTTGAAACTTTGTTGAGGTCTCTGTTGATCCTTCCATGAGAGATTTGGATGCTTTCTCCATGAAGGATTATAGGTGTTTCCATAGGGTTCTCCCATTTAATTCACCTCTTCCATTGAAGGGTTCTCAGGATCATAAGCTTCTTCTTCAGATGAAGCATCCTTAGTACTGCCTGGTGCAGCTTGCATTCCAGACAGACTTTGAGAAATCATATTGACTTGCTGAGTCAATATTTTGTTCTAACCCAATATGGCATTTAGAGTATCAATCTCATGAACTCCTTTCTTCTGATTCGTCCCATTGTTCACAGGATTCCTTTCAGAAGTGTACATGAATTGGTTATTTGCAACCATTTCAATGAGTCTTGAGCTTCTGCAGGTGTTTTCTTCAGATGAAGAGATCCTCCAGCAGAGCTATCCAATGACATCTTGGATAGTTCAGACAGACCATCATAGAAAGCATGTCAGACGGACACTTTCTGATCAATTGTTTGTATCTTTCCCAAGCTTCATAGAGGGATTCACCTTCCTTCTGTCTGAAGGTTTGGACTTCCACTCTAAGCTTACTCAATTTTTTAGGTGGAAAGAACTTTTCCAAGAAGGCATTGACTAGCTTTTCCTAAGAGTTCAGGCTTTCTTTAGGTTGTGAGTCCAACCATATCCTAGCTCTGTCTCTTACAGCAAAAGGGAATAGCATAAGTCTGTAGACCTCAGGGTCAACCCCATTGGTCTTGACAGTGTCACAGATTTGCAAGAACTCAGATAAAAACTGATGAGGATCTTCCAATGGAAGTCCATGGAACTTGCAATTCTGTTGCATTAGAGAAACTAATTGAGGCTTAAGCTCAAAGTTGTTTACTCCAATGGCAGGGATAGAGATGCTTCTCCCATAGAAGTCGGGAGTAGGTGCCGTAAAGTCACCCAGCACCTTCCTTACATTATTGGCATTGTTGTTGTTTTCGGCTGCCATGTCTTCTTCTTTGAAGATTTCTGTTAGGTCCTCTACAGAGAGTTGTGCTTTAGCTTCTCTTAGCTTTCGCTTCAAGGTCCTTTTAGGTTCAGGGTCAGCCTCAACAAGAATGCTTTTGTCTTTGCTCCTACTCATATGAAAGAGAAGAGAACAAGAAAATATGGAATCCTCTATGTCACAGTATAGAAATTCCTTGAGATGTCAGAGGAAAAAAAAATAGAAAGAAGAGGTAGAAGAATTCGAATTTAGAAAGATAGAGTTCGAATTGTACATGTTAGTCCATAAATAGAAGGATGTGGGAAGAGGGGAAGAAATTTTTGAAAATAAATTAAAAAGATTTTAAAAACATTTTGAAAATTGATTGATGATTTTTGAAAATTAAGATTGAGAAAGAAGTAAAGTGATTTTTGAAAAAGATTTTGGAATTAGAAGTCAAAAAGATATGATTGAAAACTTATTTTGAAAAAGATGTGATTAAAAAGATATGATTGAAAATATATAGTTTTAAAATGATATGATTGAGAAGATATGATTTGGAAAACAATTAAAAAAAAAACATTTGATTTTTAAAATTAATGACTTGGCTAACAAGAAAAGATATGATTCAAACATTAAACCTTTCTCAACAGAAAAGGCAACATACTTGAGATGTTGAATCAAATCATTAATTGTTAGCAAGTATTTTTGAAAATGGAAAGAAATTGATTTTGAAAATATATGATTGAAAAGATATGATTTGAAAAAGATTTGATTTTGAAAAATTTTGAAAATTTGAAAATTTTGAATTAAAAACAAAATCTTCCCTCTTTTGCCATCCTGGCGTTAAACGCCCAGAATGGTATACATTCTAGCGTTTAACGCCCAAATTGCTACCCTTTTGGGCGTTAAACGCCAGTTTTCCTTCTTCACTGGGCGTTTTGAACGCCCAGCTTTTTCTGTGTAATTCCTCTGCTGTATGTTCTGAATCTTCAATTCTCTGTATTATTGACTTGAAAAGACACAAATTAAAATTTTTTTGGATTTTTAATGATGAGGAAAAATCAAAATGCAATTAAAATCAAATAAACAATGCATGCAAGACGCCAAACTTAGAAGTTTGTATACTACTGACACTAACAAATTGAGAATGCATATGAGAAACAACAAAACACACAAAACAAGAGAATTTAAAGATCAGAGCAAGTAAATCATCAAGAACAACTTGAAGATCAATGAAGACACATGATAAATGCAAGAAGAATAGAAAGATGCAATTGACACCAAACTTAAAATGAGACACTAGATTCAAACAAGAAATATTTTTGGTTTTTATGATTTTGTAATTTTTTGGTTTTTTTCGAAAATTATGTGGAAAAAGAAAATAAAGAGGATCAAAACTTTTAATAAGAATTCCAGGAATCATGCAATGTTAGTCTAAAGCTTCAGTCTAAAGGAATTAGACAAGGCTAGCCAAGCTTCAGCAGGACATTGCATTCAAGAGCTAAATTGATGAAGATCAATCAGCTTTGGTGATGATAAGAATATCACCTTGAAACACTAGAATTCATTCTTAAAAATTATGAAAAATACCTAATCTAAGCAACAAGATGAACTGTCAGTTGTCCAAACTCAAACAATCCCCGGCAACGGTGCCAAAAACTTGGTGCACAAAATTGTGATCATCAATGGAGCCATTAACATGGTACGCTCAATTGCAATCTCAACTATTTATCACAGCTTTGCACAACTAACCAGCAAGTGCACTGGGTCATCCAAGTAATAAACCTTACGCGAGTAAGGGTCGATCCCACGGAGATTGTTGGTATGAAGCAAGCTATGGTCATCTTGTAAATCTCAGTCAGGCATATTCAAATGGTTATGAATGATTTATGAATAAGGCATAAAGTAAAGATAGAGATACTTATGTAATTCATTGGTGAGAATTTCAGATAAGCGTATGGAGATGCTTTGTCCCTTCTGTCTCTCTGCTTTCCTACTGTCTTCATCCAATCCCTCTTACTCCTTTCCATGGCAAGCTGTATGTTGGGTATCACCGTTGTCAGTGGCTACAGTCTCGTCCTCTCAGTGAAAATGTTCAACGCGCTCTGTCACAGCACGGCTATTCAGCTGTCGGTTCTCAATCATGTCAGAATAGAATCCAGTGATTCTTTTGGGTCTGTCACTAACGCCCCACAATCGCGAGTTTGAAGCTCGTCACAGTCATTCAATCCTTGAATCCTACTCAGAATACCACAAACAAGGTTTAGACCTTCCGGACTCTCTTGAATGTCGCTATCAATTATAGCTTATACCACGAAGATTTCGGTTAAGAAATCCAAGAGATATTCACTCAGTCTAAGGTAGAACGGAGGTGGTTGTCAGGCACACGTTCATAGGTGAGAATGATGATGAGTGTCACGGATCATCACATTCATCAAGTTGAGGGACAAGTGATATCTTAGAACAAGAATAAGCTGAATTGAATAGAAGAACAATAGTAATTGCATTAATACTCGAGGTACAGCAGAGCTCCACACCTTAATCTATGGTGTATAGAAACTCCACCGTTGAAAATACATAAGAACAAGGTCTAGGCATGGCCGAGAGGCCAGCCTACCAAAGAGGGTTCAATCATAAAAACATGATCAAAAGATTTAAGTGATCAAAAGATGTAAATACAATAGCAAAAGGTCCTACTTATAGAGAACTAGTAGCTAGGGTTTATAGAAATGAGTAAATGATATAAAAATCCACTTCAGGGCCCACTTGGTGTGTGCTTGAGCTGAGCATTGAAGCATTTTCGTGTAAAGACTCTTCTTGGAGTTACACACCAGCTTTTGTGCCAGTTTGGGCGTTTAACTCCCATTCTTGTGCCAGTTCCGGCGTTTTACGCCAGGATGTCTACTTTCCAACGCAGTTGAGAGTGCGCCAATTGGGCTTCTGTAGCTCCAGAAAATCCACTTCGAGTGCAGGGAGGTCAGAATCCAACAGCATATGCAGTCCTTTTCAGCCTCTGAATCAGATTTTTGCTCAGGTCCCTCAATTTCAGCCAGAAAATACCTGAAATCACAGAAAAACACACAAACTCATAGTAAAGTCTAGAAAAGTGAATTTTAACTAAAAACTAATAAAAATATAATAAAAACTAACTAAAACATACTAAAAACATACTAAAAACAATGCCAAAATGCGTATAAATTATCCGCTCATCAGTGATCACGGAAAAACACACCAAACTTAGAGGTTTGCTTGCCCTCAAGTAAAAGAAAGGAAAGGAGAGGAATAGAAGGAGAGGTAATTTCGAAAATTCAAAAGATATGAGGAGATTTTGAAAAAGATTTGAGAAGAAATTAAAGAAAAATTAAGAAACATGTTTAGAATTAAGAATTTTTGGAATTGAAGTTGAAAGATGAGAGTTTGTAATATGTTTATGCAAGAAATCAAGAATTGAAACATGAAAAATGGAAAAAATTTGAAGCGAAAAATGAATTTACTTCCTCCCCACAATCTTGGCGTTAAACGCTCAACCACTGCATGTTTTGGGTGTTTAACGCCCATTTGAAGCTTCTTCTGGGCGTTCAATGCCCAGCTGTTGCTTCTACCTGGCGTTCAATGCCAGAAACGTCTTTGTCCCTGGGCATTTTTCTAAACGCCCAGGACGCTGTAAATCTGGCGTTAAACGCCCAGAAAGTGCTTCTTTCTGGCGTTCAATGCCCAGAAGATGCTTCTTTCTGGCGTTTATCGCCCAGATGGCTATCCTTACTAGCGTTGAACGCCCATTAGATGCTTCTTTTGGGCGTTCAACGCCCAAAACAGCTTTTACTGGCTTTTTTGCACCAGTGAACTTCTTTTTTTGCTGTTTTATCCTCTGAATCCTTCTGTAACTCTGTGAACTCAAGTAATTGCTATTTTAGCTTGAAGATAATTGACGTAAACCTATAAAAATCAATTAATTAACAGATAAGCTTTATAAATGGCGGGGTTGCCTCCCAGCAAGCGCTTCTTTATTGTCTTTAGCTGGACTATTACTGAGTTTTAATCAAGTCTCAGTTTTGAGCATTCCTACTCAAAATTGCTTTCAAGATAATATTTGACTCTCTGTCCATTAACAATGAACTTTTTGTTAGAATCACTATCCTGAAGCTCTATGTATCCATATGGTGACACACTTGTAATTACATATGGACCTCTCCACCAGGATTTCAATTTCCCGGGGAATAATCTGAGCCAAGAATTAAATAGCAGAACTTTCTGCCCTGGCTCAAAGACTCTGGATGACAGTTTCTTATCATGCCATCTTTTTGCTTTCTCCTTGTAAATTTTTGCATTTTCAAAAGCATTGAGTCTGAATTCCTCTAGCTCATTTAACTGGAGCAATCATTTTTATCCAGCTAACTTGGCATCAAGGTTTAGGAATCTAGTTTCCCAGTAGGCCTTATGTTCCAGTTCCACTGGCAAGTGACAGGCCTTTCCATACACAAGCTGGTATGGAGAGGTTCCTATAGGAGTCTTGAATGTTGTTCTGTATGCCCACCGAGCATCATCCAAGCTTCTTGCCCAATCCCTTCTACGGTTAATCACAGTCCGTTCTAGGATTCTTTTAAGTTCTCTGTTAGAGACTTCAGCTTGCCCATTTGTCTGTGGATGATATGGAGTGGCTACCCTGTGGCTAACGCCTTATCGAACCAAAGCAGAGTAAAGCTGTTTATTGCAGAAATGAGTGCCCCCATCATTGATTAATACTCTAGGGGTACCAAATCTGCTGAAGATGTGTTTCTGGAGGAATTTCAGCACTGTCTTAGTGTCATTAGTGGGTGTTGCAATAGCTTCCACCCATTTGGATACATAATCGACTGCCATCAAAATATAAGTGTTTGAGTATGATGGTGGGAAAGGCCCCATGAAGTCAATACCCCATACATCAAACAACTCAATCTCCAAGATCCTTTGTTGAGGAATGGCATAACTATGAGACAGATTGCCAGATCTTTGGCAACTGTCACAATTAAGTACAAACACTCGGGAGTCTTTATAGAGAGTAGGCCAGTAGAAGCCACATTGGAGTACTCTTGTAGCTGTTCGCTCACTTCTAAAATGTCCTCCATACTGTGATCAATGGCAGTGCCAGAGTATCTTCTGTGCTTCTTTTTTAGGCACACATCTACGGATTACTCCGTCTGCACATCTCTTGAAGAGATATAGTTCATCCCAAAGATAGTACTTTGCATCTGTGATCAATTTCTTTGTTTGCTAACTACTGTACTCTTTGGGTATGAATCTCACTACCTTGTAGTTTGCAATGTCTACAAACCATGGCACTTTCTGGATGGCAAAGAGGTTCTCATCCAGAAAGTTTTCAGAGATTTCAGTAAGAGGGAAGGACACCCCTTCTACTGGTTCTATTCAGAATAGACGATCTGCTACTTAGTTCTCTGTCCCTTTTCTGTCTCTTATTTCCATATCAAACTCCTGCAGAAGCAACACCCATCTGATGAGTCTGGGTTTTGAATCCTGCTTTGTGAGTAGATATTTAAGAGCAGCATGGTCATTGTACACAATCACTTTTGATCCTACTAAATAAGATCTAAACTTGTCAATGGCGTAAACCACTGCAAGTAACTCTTTTTCTGTGGTTGTGTAGTTTTTCTGTGTGTCATTTAAAACACGACTAGCATAGTAAATAACGTGTAGAAGCTTGTCATGCCTTTGTCCCAACACTGCACCAATGGCATGGTCACTGGCATCACACATCAGTTCAAATGGTAATGTCCAGTCTAGTGCAGAGATGACTGGTGCTATGACCAGCTTAGCTTTCAGAGCCTCGAATGCCTGCAGACACTCCTTATCAAAGATAAATGGCGTGTCAGCAGCTAGCAGATTACTCAGAGGTTTGGCGATTTTTGAAAAATCCTTTATAAACCTCCTATAGAATCCTGCATGCCCCAGAAAGCTTCTGATTGCCTTAACATTGGCAGGTGGTGGTAATTTTTCAATTACTTCTACCTTAGCTTGATCCACTTCTATTCCCTTGTTCAAAATTTTGTACCCAAGGACAATTCCTTCAGTCACCATAAAGTGACATTTCTCCCATTTTAAAACCAGGTTAGTCTCTTGGCACCTCTTTAGAACAAGTGCTAGATGGTCAAGACAGGAGCTGAATGAGTCTCCAAATACTGAAAATTCATCCATGAAGACTTCTAAAATTTTTTCCACCATATCAGAGAAAATTGAGAGCATGCACCTTTGAAAGGTTGCAGGTGCATTGCACAGACCAAACGGGCATCTTTCTGTATGCAAATACTCTGGATGGACATGTGAATGCTATTTTCTCTTGATCCTGGGGATCTACTGCAATTTGATTATAACCTGAATATCCATCCAGGAAGCAGTAGTATTCATGACCTGCTAGTCTTTCTAGCATCTGGTCTATGAAGGGTAAAGGAAAATGATCCTTTCTGGTAGCTGTATTGAGCCTTCTATAATCAATACACATACGCCACCCTGTAACTGTTCTTGTAGGAACTAGTTCATTTTTTTCATTATGAACCACTGTCATGCCACCTTTCTTAGGGACGACTTAGACAGGGATTACCCAGGGGCTATCAAAAATAGGATAAATAATTCCAGCATCTAGTAATTTAGTGACCTCCTTTTGCACCACCTCCTTCATGGCTGGATTTAGCCGCCTCTGTGGTTGAACCACTGGCTTAGCGTCACCCTCCAATAGGATCTTGTGCATGTATCTGGCTGGGCTAATGCCCTTAAGATCACTGTTGGACCACCCAAGAGCTTTCTTGTGTGTCCTTAGCACTTGAATTAGTGCTTCCTCTTCATGTGGCTCTAAGGTAGAGCTTATGATCACAGGGAAGGTATCACCTTCTCCCAGAAATGCATATTTCAGGGATGGTGGTAATGGTTTGAGCTTGGATTTAGGAGGTTTCTCCTCTTCCTGAGGGATTTTCAGAGGTTCTATTATTCTCTCTGATTCCTCCGGATCAAGCTGAACATCTTTAAAGATATCCTCTAGCTCTGACTCGAGACTCTCAGTCATATTGACCTCCTTTACCAGAGAGTCAATAATATCAATGCTCATGCAGTCATTTGGGGTATCTGGATGCTGCATAGCTTTGACAACATTCAACTTGAACTCATCCTCATTGACTCTCAGGGTTACTTCCCCTTTTTGAACATCAATAAGGGTTCGGCCAGTTGCTAGGAAAGGTCTTCCCAGAATGAGAGTTGCACTCTTGTGCTCCTCCATTTCTAGCACCACAAAGTCAGTGGGAAAGGCAAATGGCCCAACCTTGACAATCATGTCTTCAATCATGCCTGATGGGTATTTAATGGAGCCATCAGCAAGTTGGAGACATATCCGGGTTGGTTTAACTTCATCAGTCAACCCAAGCTTTTTGATAGTAGATGCAGGTATTAGGTTAATACTTGCCCCAAGATCAGATAGAGCTTTCTTGGTACAAGTACCCTCCAATGTACATGGTATCATAAAGCTTCCGGGATCTTTAAACTTCTCAAGTAAGCTTTTCAGAATGACTGCACTGTATTCTTTAGTGAGGTAAAATTTTTCAGTTTCCCTCCAACCCTTCTTATGACTTAAGATCTCTTCCATGAACTTAGCATGAGGGTATTTGCTCAAGTGGCTCTGCAAATGGAATCTTTATTTCAAGAGTCTTGAGATAGTCTGCAAAGCGGGCAAATTGCTTATCCTGTTCTGCTTGGCGGAGTTTTGAGGATAACGTATTTTGGTTTTTATTCCTCAACCTTAGTTGCTGTAGGTTCATTGCCTACAGATGTGGGTTGAGAAGCCTTTTTAGAGGGGTCGCTATCAACACCTGTATGTGTCTAATCCCCCACTGGCCTTTGAATGCCAGGGGTAGAAGCTGGAGTGGCGTTAGACGCCAACTCCTCACCTGTTTCTAGCGTCTGAATGCCAGAACTGTGCTTCCTTTGGGCGTTCAACACCAATTCCTTGCTTGTTTCTAGCGTTGAACGCCAGGACTGAGCATGGTTTGGGCGTTCAACGCCAGCTTTCCACCCATTTTCTGGCATTTGAGTGCCAGAATTATTCCTCTCTGGGGTCTTACTGTCCTCAGTTGGATTTTGGGTAGTTTGCTCATTTTTTGGCTTCCTGCTACCTTGAAGTGAGGTATTTAATGTTTTTCCACTTCTTAATTGAACTGTTTGGCACTCTTCTGTTATTTATTTTGATTACTGTTGTTCTGTTTGCTTCAACTGTACTTCTATATTCATATTAGCCATTCTTGTTTCTTGTAGTATCTCCTTGAATTCGGCTAGCTGTTTTGTTAGAAAATCCAGTTGCTGATTGAATTCAGTAACTTGTTCTGTAGGACTGAGTTTAGCAGTTACTGTTTTAGCCTCTTCATTGATGGAAGGTTCATTGCTTAGGTACAGATGCTGATTTCTGGCAACTGTATCAATAAGCTCTTGAGCTTCTTCTATTGTCTTTCTCATGTGTATAGATCCACTAGATGAGTGGTCTAGAGAAATCTGAGCTCTCTCTGTAAGCCCATAATAGAAGATGTCTAACTGCACCCACTCTGAAAACATTTCAGAGGGGCATTTTCATAGCATCTCTCTGTATCTCTCCTAGGCATCATAAAGGGATTCATTATCTCCTTGTTTAAAGCCTTGGATGCTCAGCGTTAGCTGTGTCATCCGTTTTGGAGGGAAGTATTGATTCAGGAATTTTTCTGACAGCTGTTTCCATGTCTTTATGCTAGCTTTAGGTTGTTTATTTAACCATCTTTTAGCTTGGTCTTTTACAGCGAATGGATACAGTAATAATCTGTAGACATCCTGATCTACTTCTTTATCATGTACTGTGTTAGCAATTTTTACTTTGATTTTGAAAACCCAGAAACGGTTTCACTCCTTCGCCTTTTTCGTAACTTCTTTTCTCCGCTCCCTTTGCTCTCTGTTTTTCGTTTGCGCTTTTACTTTCTCGTGTTGCGGCGTCGCTTGGCATTTTTTCTAGAGTTTCTGTTTTCGCCTGGAGTTTTGCAGTTTCGCGTTTCTCCCTGCGACATTGCTCTGGTTCGCGTTCTTTCTTTTGCTTGTGAGAGGGCATTTCCATATTTCGTCTTCCATCTTCAATTTCTTTGAAGCTTGCCGCTCATTCAGGTTGGTGCTAGCTTTCTTGCTTCTTCGTAGCTTCGTCTTCAGTTTTTATGTGAAGCTTTGATTTTGCATGTTTGAATGTTTGAATCTTTTCGTGGTCTTGTATTTGCTTGTCACTGTAACATGTTTTTCCTGTCTTTCTTTTATGCATTCTCTTGGCATTTCCATCGAGGCTTTCTAGGATTGTATTGTTGCTTCTGGTTGTTTCCTTTGATGATTTCTACTTGGCGTGCTTTGATTTTTGGGAATGCTTTTTGCTTGGTAGACTATAATGATGCTTGGTTTGCTGTTTTGAATTCTTTATGAGAAATGCTGGGGTGCGAGCTGTAGATCTTGCCTGGAAACCTTGCTTTGTTACTGCCTCCAAAGGATGCCCCAGGACTTTTGGTTTGAGTCTTGGGGTTTTCCTTTTCTTGTTTCTTCGTCTGTATCGTATTGACCGAGTTATTTTCTCCATTTGTCCGGAATGTTTTTAGTAACCCCATCTTCTTTTTTTACTTGTAGGATTAGTTGGCCTCATGTCTTCTCGCAATAACATTGTAGAGATGTCTTCTAGAGTTCCCGAGGGGATGTCCGATTGGCTGGACTCCCTTGTTTTGTTGTGTGTTTCTGTTGTGGATGCTGAATTTTGCACAGAGCTGAGGAAGCGCCATAGGATTTGTGGTAACAATGCCCGTGAGGTGGATTACGAGCTTGTTGCTCCTGATTTTGATGAGAGAGTTTGTTTTCCAACTTCCATTGAGAGGGAGCGTCCCTTCTTCTATGCCTATGAATACTTCTTCAGCCAGTTGAACGTTACTTTTCCTTTTACTGCTTTCGAGACCGACCTGTTGTGGTCGTGTAATATTGCCCCATCCCAACTTCACCCAAATTCCTGGGGTTTTATTAAAATTTTTCAACTTCTCTGCCGAGAATTAGATGTAACACCATCCCAGACTCTTTTCCTTTATTTGTTTGTTTCCGCCAAGCCTGGCAGTTCTACAAAAAAGAAAGCTTCCTGGGTTTCCTTCAGGTCCGCCCAGGGCCACAGTTTTTGCTATGTATGATCAGTCCTTTAAGGACTTCAAGAATTACTTCTTTAAGGTTCGTGCTGTCAAGGGGGCCCGCCCCTTTTTTCTTGATGAAAATGATGAGCCTTCTTTCCCTCTAGAGTGGCAGAGGGATGTGAGAGTGTCTCGCTATACCTGGGAGATGCTTGATGATGTTGAGCGTGCCTTTGTTGTTGTTCTTGAGGATCTATGGGGGAAACCACCCCATCTTGATACAAAAAGGTTTTTGAATGACCCGTCCTTGGTTCGGACTATTTTGGGTACTTGTCTGACTTGTCTCTTATACTTGTTTCTTAATTTTTTCTTCCTCTTATTGAGATTGTAACTCTTTGCTGTGGCTGATTCTATATTTGCAGAGATGTCAAAGAACAATAACCCTATGAGGGCCTTTAAAAAGGCGAAGAAGGAAAGCAATTCCTACTCCCGGGCCGCCGTGAAGCCTCCCGTGCCGAGTTCTCCCGGGCCGAGGAAAGCAATTCCTACTCCTCGGTTTCGTCAGGTCGATCCTCCACAGACTTCTGCCGCTGCTTCTGTTGCTCCTCTTTTAAAAAAGCAAAAAACGTCTGAGCCCTTCAACTTGGATGCCCCGAATTTTGATGTTGTCGAGTTTGTTGACCAGCAAATTGCCCCCTATGGTGGGCTCTCTATGGACGACGTGTCTCTTCTTCAGCATCTGGATTTTATCACCAAAAGTAGTGTGAAAATGGCACATATGTGTGTAGCTATTTTCCGAACAGTTTAGGGGATCCCGATTCATTTCACAAAATCCTTCATGGAGGAGGCCAAATCAGAATATGATCGGATCAAGGGTCTGAAGGATGAATTGGAGGTGAAGTTGGTGAAGGTAGAGAAGGAACTGGAGGGTGAGAAGGCCAGCTCTATTGCTTTGGCTGCTTCTTTGAAGTTGGCTGAGGACATGGCACTGAAGCACAAGGATAGCTATGTCTCAGCTTATAGGGAATTAATGCATCTCCGGGATGATTTGGAAATTGCTCGGGTTAATTATGCCGAGCTTCAGGGTCACCTTGTGGGAAGCGTACTTGCCGCTTCCGAGAACCTGATGGAGCAGTTCCGGATTGTTGCTCCTGATGCCGACTTGACTCTCGTCAGCCTGGACAATGTTCCGAGGGATGGTAAGATTGTCCCTGATGACCAGGATGATGATGATGCTGACCTCCCTCAGTGCCTTCTTTTAAAGTGTCGACCTCCTCGGTTCCTCCCGTTACGTCTGATCCAGATTGCCAGATTCTGAACTGGGATGATGGAACTGTAGATGCTGTGCCTATTCAGACTTGCCCTCCTTCTCCCTGTACTGATGCTGCCGGGAAGGCTCCAGATCTTGGTTGACCTCCTTCTATTTGAGTATTTTGTGTAAATATCCCGGTTTGTGGGCTTTTGAACTGTTTATTGTTTTGTTTAACTGCTGACACTTTTTTAGTTGTCTGCCTGGCAACTTTTTACTTTGAAAAACAAAAGTAGCGCTTCGAGGTAGATTTCGGTGCCTTTTGAAGCTTTTTCATACTATGCTTTTATTGTGCTTTAGTATGGTATCTCTTCTGGTTTTAGAATCTTGCTGCTTGACTTCTTTGGGTTGCTTTCTTACTTGTTGTTCGTAGCTTGGATTCCTTTGAGGCCGTAACTGTGTGGGTCCGATTTGTTTCTCGGTTTTTCTGCTCTGGGTTTTATTTTTAGTGTCTTATAACTGGTTTCTTCATATTGGTCCCCTTCTAAGTTGTTATTGTAATCCTCTTTCTTGGACATTTGTTAGGTCTCTTTCAGGGATTACTTTTACAACTTCTTTTGTAGGAGACCGACTTCGTTAGGTCGATCTCTTCTAAGTTGTTTTTGTAATCCTCTTTCTTGGACCTTTGTTAGGTCTCTTTCAGGGATTACTTTTACAACTTGTCTTGTAGGAGACCGACTTCGTTAGGTCGATCTCTTCTAAGTTGTTTTTGTAATCCTCTTTCTTGGACCTTTGTTAGGTCTCTTTCAGGGATTACTTTTACAACTTGTCTTGTAGGAGACCGACTTCGTTAGGTCGATCTCTTCTAAGTTGTTTTTGTAATCCTCTTTCTTGGACCTTTGTTAGGTCTCTTTCAGGGATTACTTTTACAACTTGTCTTGTAGGAGACCGACTTTGTTAGGTCGATCTCTTCTAAGTTATAGCAATTCCTCTTTAATAGGGTTGACCAGACCTCTTTCCAGGGATTTTCTGATAACTTGGGTTGACTTGGTCTGGCTTTTTAGTGTCGTCCAGTCTTTTTAAGTTATTATATAGCAATCCGTATGACCTCGTCAGGTTCTTTTTGGGATCACTTTCGATAACTTCTTGCATTATTCTGTGTTCATCTTTGCCGATTTGTAGATGGTGGTTTCTGTCCTGGTTTAATCGACCTTTAGGTGAATCACGTTTTCACCTTTGTCGGTCGATCATTCCTATTGAGATCGTATAGTGAATCTGTTCTTCACTTTCTGTTCGATCCGTTGCTTTATAATCGGACGATGAATGCTTCAGATTAATGCGTCTTGGGAATTTGTAGAATATCTGAAATGTATTTTATTTAAAGAAAGTGCAAATATATACAGGTGGGAGTTTTTCATACCCTTAAGTCGGATTAAATCTCAATCTTGATGCCTCATTAAAAAACCTTTTCAGGAAAAAGAGTGCATCTTGTGATGAGACCTTTTATCTTTCCTAACTATAGTACCTTCTTAGGTTACAGGCGTGCCATGATCTAGGGAGTTCTTGTTCCTCGAGTTCGGACAGTCTGTAGTAGCCCTTGCCAAGTACTTCTATGACTCGGTAGGGTCCTTTCCAGTTGGCTGCCAGCTTTCCTTCTCCGGGTCGAGTTGTTCCAATATCATTTTGGATTAAGATGAGATCATTCTCAGCAAAACCTCTTAGCACTACCTTTTGATTATACCTGGAAGCCATTCGCCGCTTTAGTGCTTCTTCTCTGATCCGAGCTCTTTCTTGGATTTTCGGAAGTAGGTCGAGCTCTTCTCTTTGAAGTTGAGAGTTGGTTTGTTCATTGTAGTGGACTACTCGAGGAAACCCTTCCTCTACCTCTATTGGAATCATTGCATCCACTCCGTATGCTAATGGAAATGGTGATTCGTTCGTAGTAGAATGGGGGGTTGTTCAATACGCCCATAGGACTTGTGGACGTTCCTCGGCCCAAGCTCCCTTTGCTTCTTGCAGTCTTCGTTTCAGCACAGCCAATATGACTTTATTGGCCACTTCGGCTTGTCCATTGGCTTGGAGATATTCGACGGAGGTGAACTGGTGTTTTATATTCAAGTCGGCCACTAGTTTTCTGAAGCCTGCATCTGTGAATTGGGTGCCATTATCTGTGGTGAAGGAGTATGGAACCCCGAACCTTGTAATGATGTTCCTATATAGGAATTTCCGACTTTTTTGAGCAGTGGCGTTGGCGAGGGGTTCTGCCTCGATCCATTTTGTGAAATAGTCTACCCCACTATGAGGAACTTGACCTGTCTCGATCCTTGGGGAAAGGGTCCAAGAAGATCGAGTCCCTACTTTGCAAATGGCCAGGGTGAGGTCACGCTGATGTGGTTTTCCGGCGGGGCGATGTGAAAGTTGGCATGCTTCTGGCATGATGGACATGTCTTTACAAATTTGGTAGCTTCCTTTCGTAGAGTTGGCCAATAGAATCCCGCCTGTAGTACCTTTTTGGTGAGAGCTTGCGCTCCGAGATGATTGCCACAAATGCCGCTATGTCCTTCTTCCAAGACTTCCTTTGTATTGGAGGTCGGTACGCATTTTAACAATGGTGCTGAGATCCCTCTTTTGTATAGGGTGTTGTTTATGATAGTGTAGTACTGTGCCTCCCTTTTTAACCTCTTTGCCTCCCTTTCATCTGTAGGGAGCGCTTCTGTTTTGAGGTAGTTAATTATGGGGGTCATCCATCCTTGATCCCGACCTGTTATGGCTAGGAGTTTTTCTTCTTCCGATATTGACAGGTTTTGTAATATTTCCTAGATGAGACTTCTATTGTTGCCCCCTGGTTTGGTGCTGGCTAGGTTTGACAGTGCATCAGGTTAGGCATTTTGCTCGCGGGGTATGTGGCAGATCCTATATTCCCCGACTTGTCCAAGCTGTTCTTTGGTTTTATCCAAATATTTTTTCATAGTAGGATCTTTGGCTTGGTAGCTCCCTGTTATTTGTGAAGTAACGACTTGTGAGTCATTGTAGATGTTGAGTTTCTGAGCTCCTACTTCTCTAGCCAGCTTCAAGCCAGCTAATAACGCTTCGTATTCCATCTGGTTGTTTGAGGCCGGGAATCCGAATTTGAGGGAAAGCTCGAGTTGGGTTTCTTGGTTGCTTTCAATTATCACACCTGCACCACTTCCGGCTTTATTCGAGGAATCATCCACGTATATATTCCACTCTATAGGGATCTCCGGGGCATCTATGAATTCTGCAATGAAGTCGGCTAGGTATTGTGATTTGATGGCTGTCCGCGCTTCGTATTGGAGGTCGAACTCAGACAACTCAAATTCCCATTGTAGGATTCTTCCTGCTAGATCTGTTTTCTGCAATATCCCCTTTATGGGCTGGTTGGTCCGAACCTTAATGGTATGCGCTTGGAAGTACGGACGAAGTCATCGGGATGTGAGTATGAGAGCGTAGGCAAACTTCTCTATTTTCTAGTAGTTCAGCTCTGACCCCTGCAGTGCTTTACTAATGAAGTAGACGGGTTGTTGCCTACCCTCGTCTTCTCTAATTAGTGCTGAGGCTATTGTTCGACTTCCTACTGCGAGGTACAATATGAGTGGTTCCCCTTCTCGTGGTCGAGATAGGATAGGTGGCCGTCCCAAAAATTTTTTGAACTCTCGGAAGGCTTGTTCACATTCCGTTGTCCACTCAAAGTTTTTTCCTTTCCTTAAAATAGCGTAGAAAGGGAGGGATCTTATCGCTGACCCTGCTAGGAATCTGGATAAGGCTGCCAATCTCCCATTGAGTTGTTGTACCTCTTTGACGCAGGTTGGGCTCTTCATGTTGAGTATGGCCTGGCATTTATCTAGATTTGCCTCGATTCCTCTTTGTGTGAGCATAAAGCCCAAGAACTTACAGGCTTCCACTGCGAAGGTGCATTTAGCCGGGTTAAGTCGCATGCCATGCTTCCGTATGGTGTCAAATACTTGAACCAAGTCGGATAGTAATGTTTCTTCACTTTGTGTCTTTATCAACATGTCATCCCCGTAGACCTCCATGATTTTTCCGATGTGATCTGAGAAGACCTTATTCATTAGCCTCTGATAAGTAGCTCCCGCGTTCTTAAGGCCGAAAGGCATTACGATGTAACAATAGTTTGCTTTGGGTGTTAGAAACGAGATTTTTTCTTGATCCGGTGGATACATTGGGATCTAGTTGTACCCTGAGTATGCGTCCATAAACAAGAGATACTTATATCCCGATGAGGCATCTACTAGAGCGTCGATGCTTGGTAGTGGATAAGGGTCTTTTGGGCAGACCTTGTTGAGGTCGGTGTAGTCGGTGCACATTCGCCACTTCCCATTTGACTTTCTCACCAAGACAACATTTGCTAGCCATAGTGGGTACTTAACTTCTCTTTTGAACCCTGCCTCTAGTAGTGCTTGCACCTGTTCTGCTACAGCCTGAGACCATTCTGGCCCGAGTTTTCTTCGTCTTTGTTGTACCGGCCGGGATCCCGGATAGACTGCCAACTTGTGGCTCATCAGTTTGGGATCTATGCCTGGCATGTCGGTAGCTTTCCATGCGAAGAGATCAACATTATCTTGTAGGAACTGTATGAGTAATTCCTTTGCGTCTCCTTTCAGGATCGTGCCAATATTAATTGTCTTATCTGAGGTGTCTCCGATCTGAACTTTCTCTACTTCACCTTCAGGTTGTGGATAGAGTTCTTCTCATCTCTGAACTCTGCCAGGTTCGATTGTGTGGAACTCTCCTCCTTCGCCTCTGAGGTTTAGATTTTCGTTATAACAGCGACGCGCCATCTTTTGATCTGCTTTTATTGTAGCTATCCCTTCTGCAGTTGGGAATTTCATACATAGATGTGGAGTTGAAACTATTGCGCCGAGTTGATTTAACGTCGTCCGACCTATTAAGGAATTGTAGCCTGAGCTTACGTTAACCACGATGTAGTCTATCTTAAGTGTTCTGGACTGGTTCCCCGTTCCAAAGGTTGTATGTAGCGATACATATCCCAGTGGTTGTACTGGGGTATCCCCAAGTCCGAACAGGCTGTTCGGATATGCTCTTAGCTCTTTTTCTTCTAGGCCGAGCTTGTCGAAGGCAGTTTTGAATAAGATGTCGGCAGAACTTCCTTGGTCAATTAATGTACGGTGGAGGTTGGCGTTTGCCAGTATGATAGTGATGACCATGGGGTCGTTGTGTCCTGAGATGATTCCAGATGCGTCTTCTTTGGTAAACGTGATTGCTGGGATGTCTGGTGCCTCCTTCTTTCCTTCGACATGGTATACTTCTTTGAGGTGTCCCTTGCGAGATGATTTGGAGATTCCTCCTCCCGCAAATCCGCCGTGTATCACGTGGACGTGTCTCTCTGGTGTGCGAGGTGATCGTTCAGACCGTCCGATATCTTCATCCCTTCTTTTTTTCTTGGCTCTTCGTCCCGGTTGGCCAAAAACTGATCTAGTTTTCCTTCTCTTACTAATTTTTCTATGACATTTTTCAAGTCGAAGCATTCGTTGGTGGAATGTCCTCGAACTTGATGATACTCACAGTATTCGTTCCGGTTCCCTCCTCTTCTTTTGCTTTTGAGTGGCCGAGCTGGGGTTATTTTTTTCGTATGGCAGACTTCTTTGTAAACATCTACCAAGGATACCCTGAGCGGGTGTAGTTATGATATTTTTTGATTTTTTCCCTGGAGCGATCTTCCTTTTTCTTGGATTCTTTATCTTTATCTCAGTAGGAAGAACCGAACCTCGAGGCTTCCCCAAATCGAGAATTCTCCTCCATGTTGATGTATTTCTGCGCCTGATCTTGTACTTCATCCAAGGATGCAGGGTACTTCTTTGATATAGATTGGCTAAACGGTCCTTCTCGTAGGCCGTTTATGAGGCCCATAATGGCAGCTTCTGTTGGTAGACTTTGTATGTCCATGCATGTTTTGTCGAATCTTTCCATGTAGTTACGAAGACTCTCCCGATCTCCTTGCTTGATTCCTAGTAGGCTGGGTGCGTGTTTAGCCTTATCTTTTTGTATGGAAAATCTGGCTAGGAACTTTTTGGCCAGGTCGTCGAAGCTTGAGATGGACTTTGGAGGTAGGCTGTCGAACCATCTAATGGCTATCTTGGTAAGAGTTTTGGAAAGGCTTTGCAGCGAACGGCATCCGAGGTGTCAGTGAGGTACATTCTACTTCTGAAATTACTGAGATGATGGTTGGGGCCTGAAGTGCCATCATACAGAGCCATATCCGGAAGTTTGAAGTCCTTTGGGATTTTGGTCTTCATAATTTCCCTGGTGAAAGGGTCTTGATCCTTGCCAGAGCTATCCCCTGGAGTGGGTTGAATAGCTTTAGTTTTAAGATCGGTTTCGAGTTTTAGAAGTTTATCTTCTAATTCTCGGCGTCGCCTTATCTCCCGATGCAGATCCTCTTCTTTTTCGCGTTGATGTTGGGCTTCTTTCTCAAGTTGCTTTATCGATCTTGAAGCGCCTCTATCACTCCTGGATTTGATGAATTTTTGTCCCCATTGGGCTCCGGAGTATCTTTGAGTGTAACATCCGCATTCTTGTGTGGCGTTCTATCTTCCAAACCTGAATCGTGGTCGTTGTCATGGTCGTCCGCCATGGTGATGGGATGACTTCCAGGTTCCCCAGCAACGGCGCCAATGTTCTGAGGGTTACCTGAAACTGTAGGTCGATCTCGGTCGAGATCTTCTGTGCTGGTCGGAGCCGACGTGTCCGGGAGGTGTATAGCGGCCGGAGCTGGTGTGTCCGACTTGTGGAATTGAGAATGCTACTGATCCCTTGTCACCGAAGGGTGGGGGTACCTGCAAGGGACTCCGATGCTTAAGTTAGCAAGGGTATTAAACAGATATTGAGTAGAATCAGAGTATGAGTTATACCTGGGTGCTCCAGTGTATTTATAATGGTGTGGAGTGACCTTTTTATATAAGATAAGTTAGTTATCTTATCTTATCTTATCTTCTAGGTGAGGTCAGCTTATCTTTTATGGGAACCGCCCTTCCCTCTGTAGGCTTGGCTGCCTTAGGATTTGGGGCGTGTTCCTCTATTTGTCCCTTCTTTGGACTTTTCTGATGACTAGACCGAGCTATTTGGAAAGAGGTCGGCTTGTCCTGACCTGAAAAGGTCGGTCATTTTGTCTGTCGAACATCCCGGGTCGAACAGCTCGACCCAGGGTATGAACAGGAGGGTATACATATACTACTCCCATATGAAGCAGTAGTGGGGTTAGCATATGACCCTAGAGTCCTTTTGGACTGTTCATTTCCACTTAAATCCATGATGGAGAAAGGGGAGATAATGTGAATTTATTTTATTTATTTTATTATATATAAAAATTTTGAAATAATAATAACAAAATAAGATAAAATAAAGACGATAATAAAAATAGAAATAAATAAAAATAAAATAAAATAAAATAAAATAATTAAAAAATATTTTATGAAGATTTTCGAAAAAGTGAGGAGAGAGAAAGTGGTTAGGATAATTTCAAAAAAAATATAAATCTTTTTTTTAATCTTAAAAGGATAAGATTTGAAAAATTTTGAAATTGAAATCTGTATTTTTATAAAAAAATTCGAAAATATGGCTTAAAAATAGTTAGAAAATATTTTTTTGAATTTTGAATTTTATGATGAAAGAGAAAAACACACAAAAGACACAAGACTTAAAATTTTTAGATCTAATGCTCCTTGTTTTCGAAAATTTTGGAGGGAAAACATGAAGGAACACCAAACTTAAAAATTTTAAGATCAAAACACAAGGAAGACTCAAGAACACTTTGAAGAATCACAAGAACAACAAGAACAAAAGAAAGAACACCAAACTTAAAATTTTTAGAAAACCAAAATAAATTTTCGAAAATTAAAGAAAATTAACAAGAAAACACCAAACTTAAAGTTTAGCACAAGGTTCAATCAAAGAAAAATTATTTTTGAAAATGATTTTAAAAAGAAGATACCCAATTACCAATAACATAAACCAACGCTCTAGCCAATTGAGCTATAAATGTAACGTGTTTTAAAGAGGTATTTTTAATAAATAAAAATAAATTTTTTCTTGAAAACTAATATTTTGAAATTGCACAAGGAAAACGCGAAAAATACACAAAATAGGAAAAACCAAAGATCAAACAAGAAAATTTGACAAGAACAATTTGAAGATCAAGGAAAAATAAAGAACATGCAATTCGAAAATTGAAAGACAAAGAAAAGCATGCAATTGACACCAAACTTAAAACATGGCACTAAACTCATAAAAAAAAAAACAAAAATTCAATTAAAGAAAGATAATATTTTTGAATTTTT
The DNA here is from genome assembly GCF_003086295.3 of Arachis hypogaea. NCBI lineage: Eukaryota > Viridiplantae > Streptophyta > Magnoliopsida > Fabales > Fabaceae > Arachis > Arachis hypogaea. The sequence goes on from NC_092037.1 coordinate 35,874,702, forward strand.
TTTAGAAGGGATAATAAAAGATGCAATTCTAGTAAAAAAGATATATTTTTCCTAATCTAAGCAACAAGATTCACCGTCAGTTGTTCAAAATCAAACAATCCCCGACAACGGCTCCAAAAACTTGGTGCACAAAATTGTGTATGCCAATATTAATGGACTATTTCTCACAGCTTCGCACAACTAACCAGCAAGTGCACTGGGTCGTCCAAGTAATACCTTACGTGAGTAAGGGTCGAATCCCACGGAGTTTGTTGGCTTGAAGCAAGCTATGGTTATCTTATTAATCTTTGTCAGGATACCAATAGGATTCTTTAGCCTCGATTGTAAAGGATAAATAAAAGGGTGTAAAAGGAGTAATTGTTACGTAGTAGTGGAGAATATGTTGGAGTTTTGGAGATGCTTTGTCTTCTGAATTCCTGTAACGTAATGCTTCCTCACTTTCAAACATGCAAGGCTCCTTCCATGGCAAGCTGTATGTAGGGTGTCACCGTTGTCAATGGCTACTTCCCATCCTCTTAGTGAAAATGGTCCAAATGCTCTGTCACAGCACGGCTAATCATCTGTTGGTTCTCGATCATGTCGGAATAAGATCCATTGATCCTTTTGCGTCTGTCACTACGCCCAACACTCGTGAGTTTGAAGCTTGTCACAGTCATCCAATCCTTGAATCCTACTTGGAATACCACAGATAAGGTTTAGACTTTCCGGATTCTCATGAATGCCGCCATCAATTCTAGCTTATACCACGAAGATTCTTATTAAGGAATCTAAGAGATACTCATTCAATCTGATGTAGAATGGAGGTGGTTGTGAGGCACACGTTCATGGATTGAGGAAGGTGATGAGTGTCACGGATCATCACCTTCTTCATAGTGAAGCACAAATGAACATCTTAGATAGGAACAAGCGTGCTTGAATGGAAAACAGAAATAATTGCATTAATTCATCGAGACGCTGTAGAGCTCCTCACCCCCAAGAATGGAGTTTAGACACTCATGCCGTCAAAGAGTATAAAATTCAGATCTAAAAATGTCATGAGATACAAAATAATTCTCTAAAAGTGGTTTAAATACTAAACTAGTAACCTAGGTTTACAGAAAATGAGTAAACTAAGATGGATAGTGCAAAAATCCACTTCTGGGGCCCACTTGGTGTGTGATGGGGCTGAGACTTAAGCTTCTCACGTGCCTGGGCTGTTTCTGGAGTTGAACGCCAGGTTGTAACCTATTTCTGGCGTTGAACTCCAACTTGCAACCTGTTTCTGGCGCTGAACTCCAGACTCCAACATGGAACTGGCATTGAACGCCAGTTTACATCATCTATTTTCGCGCAAAGTATGAACTATTATATACTGATGAAAAGCCCTAGATGTCTACTTTCCAACCCAATTGAGAGCATGCCAATTGGACTTCTGTAGCTCCAAAAAATTTATTCCGAGTGCAGGGAGGTCAGAATCCAACAGCATCAATAGTCCTTTTTCAGCCTGATTCAGATATTTGCTCAGTTCGGTCAATTTCAGCCAGAAAACACCTGAAATCACAGAAAAACACACAAACTCATAGTAAAGTCTAGAAATATGATTTTTTCCAAAAAACTAATAAAAGTCTACTGAAAACTAACTAAAATATGCTAAAATCTACAAGAAATTACCCCCAAAAAGCGTATAAAATATCCGCTCATCAGCTCCTCACTCTCAACAATGGAGTTTAGAGACTCATGCCATCAAAAAGTACAAAATTCAGATCTAAAATGTCATGAGATACAAAATAAGTCTCTAAAAGTTGTTTAAATACTAAACTAGTAACCTAGGTTTACAGAAAATGAGTAAACTAAGACGGATAGTGCAGAAATCCACTTCTGGGGCCCACTTAGTGTGTGCTAGGGCTGAGACTTAAGCTTCTCAAGTGTCTGGGCTATTTCTGGAGTTGAACGCCAGGTTGTAACCTGTTTCTGGCGTTGAACTCCAACTTGCAACCTGTTTCTGGCGCTGAACTCCAGACTACAACATGGAACTGGCGTTGAACGCCAGTTTACGTCGTCTATCTTCGCGCAAAGTATGAACTATTATATATTGCTGGAGAGCCTGGATGTCTACTTTCCAACCATATTGAGAGCGCGCCAATTGGACTCCTGTAGCTCCAAAAAATCCAATCCGAGTGTAGGGAGGTCAAAATCCAACAACATCAGCAGTCCTTTTTCAGCCTGAATCAGATTTTTGCTCAGTTCCCTCAATTTCAGCCAGAAAACACCTAAACTTACAGAAAAACACACAAACTCATAGTAAAATCCAGAAACATGATTTTTGCCTAAAAATTAATAAAAGTCTACTAAAAACTAACTAAAACATACTAAAATCTACATGAAATTACCCCCAGAAAGCGTATAAAATATCCGCTCATCAGCTCCTCACTCGCAACAATGGAGTTTAGAGACTCATGCCATCAAAAAGTACAAAATTCAGATCTAAAATGTCATGAGATACAAAATAAGTCTCTAAAAGTTGTTTAAATACTAAACTAGTAACCTAGGTTTATAGAAAATGAGTAAACTAAGATGGATAATGCAGAAATCCACTTCTAGGGCCCACTTGGTGTGTGCTGGGGCTGAGACTTAAGCTTCTCATGTGTCTGGGCTGTTTCTGGAGTTGAACGCCAGGTTGTAACCTATTTCTGGCGTTGAACTCCAACTTGCAACCTATTTCTGGCGCTGAACTCCAGAATACAACATAGAACTGGCGTTGAATGCCAGTTTACGTCATCTATCTTCGCGCAAAGTATGAACTATTATATATTTCTGGAAAGCACTGGATATCTACTTTCCAACCAGATTGAGAGCGTGCCAATTGGACTTTTGTAGCTCCAAAAAATCCAATCCGAGTGTAGGGAGGTCAGAATCCAACAACATCAGCAGTCCTTTTTCAGCCTAAATCAGATTTTTGCTCAGTTCCCTCAATTTCAGCCAGAAAACACCTGAAATTACAAAAAAACACACAAACTCATAGTAAAGTCCAGAAATATGATTTTTGCCTAAAAACTAATAAAAGTCTACTGAAAACTAACTAAAATATACCAAAATCTACATGAAATTACCCCCAAAAAGCGTATAAAATATCCGCTCATCAGCTCCTCACTCCCAACAATGGAGTTTAAAGACTCAAGCCATCAAAAAGTACAAAATTCAGATCTAAAATGTCATGAGATACAAAATAAGTCTCTAAAAGTTGTTTAAATACTAAACTAGTAACCTAGGTTTACAGAAAATGAGTAAACTAAGATGGATAATGCAGAAATCCACTTCTGGGGCCCACTTGGTGTGTGCTGGGGCTGAGACTTAAGCTTCTCACGTGTCTGCATTGTTTCTGGAGTTGAACACCAGGTTGTAACCTGTTTCTGGCGTTGAACTCCAACTTGCAACCTGTTTCTAGCGCTGAACTCTAGACTGCAACATGGAACTGGCGTTGAACGCCAGTTTATGTCATCTATCTTCACGCAAAGTATGGACTGTTATATATTGCTGGAAAGTCCTAGATGTATACTTTCCAACCCAATTAATAACGCACGAATTAGATTCCCGTAGCTCCAAAAAATCCATTCCGAGTGCAGGGAGGTCAGAATCCAACAACATCAGCAGTCCTTTTTCAGCCTGAATCAGATTTTTGCTCAGTTCCCTCAATTTCAGCCAGAAAATACCTGAAATCATAGAAAAACACACAAACTCATAGTAAAGTCCAGAAATATGATTTTTTCCTAAAAACTAATAAAAGTCTACTAAAGACTAACTAAAACATACTAAAATCTACATGAAATTACCCCCAAAAAGCGTATAAAATATCCGCTCATCAGCTCCTTACTTCCAACAATGGAGTTTAGAGACTCATGCCATCAAAAGGTACAAAATTTGGATCTAAAGTGTCATGAGATACAAAATAAGTCTCTAAAAGTTGTTTAAATATTAAACTAATAACCTAGGTTTACAGAAAATGAGTAAACTAAGATGGATAGTGCAGAAATCCACTTCTGGGGCCCACTTGGTATGTGCTGGGGCTGAGACTTAAGCTTCTCACGTGCTTGGGCTGTTTCTGGAGTTGAACGCCAGGTTGTAACCTGTTTCTGGCGTTGAACTCCCACTTGCAACCTGTTTCTGCCGCTGAACTCCAGACGCAACATGGAACTGGCATTGAACGCCCTTCGCGCAAAGTATGGACTATTATATATTGCTGGAAAGCCCTGGATATCTACTTTCCAACCTAATGAGAGCGCGCCAATTAGACTCCTGTATCTCCAAAAAATCCATTCCGAGTGCAAGGAGGTCAGAATCCAACAACATCAGCAGTCCTTTTTCAGCCTGAATCAGATTTTTGCTCAATTCCCTCAATTTCAGCCAGAAAACACCTGAAATCACAGAAAAACACAAACTCATAGTAAAGTCCAGAAATATAATTTTTGCCTAAAAACTAATAAGTGTCTACTAAAAACTAACTAAAACATACTAAAATCTACATGAAATTACCCCCAAAGAGCGTATAAAATATCCGCTCATTAGCTCCTCACTCCCAACAATGGAGTTTAGAGACTCATGCCGTCAAGAAGTACAAAATTCAGATCTAAAATGTCATGAGATACAAAATAAGTCTCTAAAAGTTGTTTAAATACTAAACTAGTAACCTAGGTTTACAGAAAATGAGTAAACTAAGTTGGATAGTGCAGAAATCCACTTATTGGGCCCACTTGGTGTGTGCTGGGGCTGAGACTTAAGCTTCTCACGTGCTTGGGCTGTTTCTGGAGTTGAACGCCAGGTTGTAACCTGTTTCTGGCGTTGAACTCTAACTTGCAACTTGTTTCTGGCGCTGAACTCTAGACTGCAACATGGAACTGGCGTTGAACGCCAGTTTACGTCATCTATCTTCACGCAAAGTATGAATTATTATATATTGCTGGAAAGCCCTGGAAGTCTACTTTCCAACCCAATTAAGAACGCGCCAATTGCACTCCTGTAGCTCCAAAGAATCCATTCCGAGTGCAGGGAGGTCAGAATCCAACAGCATCAGCAGTCCTTTTTCAGCCTGAATCAAATTTTGGCTCAGTTCCCTCAATTTCAGCCAGAAAATACCTGAAATCATAGAAAAATACACAAAATCATAGTAAAGTCCAAAAATATGATTTTTTCCTAAAAGCTATTAAAAATCTACTAGAAACTAACTAAAACATACTAAAATCTACATGAAATTACCCCCAAAAAGCGTATAAAATATCCGCTCATTGATAAACCCCGATTTTATGGTTTATCTTGTGCTTATTTTGGGGGATTTTATCACATTTTCTCTCATTTATTCAATGAAATAGCATGGTTTTGCAATTCTCCCTTGATTTGTGCTTAAATGTGAAAACATGCTTTTTAGACCCTAAAATTGGTCATTTTAATTCACTTTAATTCCATTTGATGCCTTGATGTGTTTGTTGAGTGATTTCGTGTTCGTAAGGCAAGTATTGGATGGAAGAAGTTAGGAGAAAAGCATGCAAAGTGGGAGAACTCATGAAGAAATAAAGGAACCGTAAAGCTGTCAAGCCCGACCTCTTCGCACTCAAACGACCATAACTTGAGCTACAGAGGTCCAAATGAGGCGGTTCCAGTTATGTTTGAAAGCTAACATCCAGGGCTTCAAAATGATATAAATTTTGCTATATGTTGCTTCGCGTTCAGGGGTGTGCACGCGCGCGCGTGCCGATGCTGTCCGTGGCCCACTTTAATGAAATTGCCCCCAGCGATTTTGCAGCTCATTTTGGGCCCAATCCAACCCATTTCTGATGCTATTGAACCCAAGGATTATAGGGAGAATGGACACACTTAGTCATAGTTTAGTTTTTATCATGTTTTAGGTTAGAATTCTAGAGAGAGAGGCTCTCTCCTCTCTCTAGATTTTAGGGTAGTTTTAGTTAATTCTTCTTGAATCCAAGTATTAATTCTTGTTTTGATTTAGTTTCTCCTTTTAATTTCTTGTTATTAAAACTCTACTCTTCTAGTTTTACTTGTCATTTCCTTTATTTTGTCCTCTTTTATGTTTATGAACATTGTTGAATCTTAATTTTCTTTAATGCAATTTTATGTTTGATGTTCTTTTTATTGTTGATTTGTGTTGAGAACTTACTTTCCTTGCTATTGGTAGTTGGTAGATTTTATTATTCTTGCAAATTTACTATGCTTTCCTTTTATGCCTTCCAAGTATTTGATAGAATGCTTGGAAGGATGTTAGAGTAGATTTTGAGCATTCTTGGCTTGGAAAGATTAATTAGGCAATCTTGAGTCATGAAAACCCAACTTATGTTGGTGATCTAGAGTTGTTAGCTAATATTGTTTCCATTGACGCTAGTCTTTTGCTAGTTTAATTAGTAAGTTGGTTAGGACTTTTGGATTGAGATTAGCTAGCCTCGTTAGACTTTCTCCCTATTTGTTGGAGTTGACGTAATGAGATAAATTCTTGTTTATATTTGTAACATGATTGATTAATCTTGTTTGACTTTCTCCCTATTTGTTGGAGTTGACTAAATAAGATGAATTAATCATGCATGACTAGGATAGAAAGCCTATGATCTCAATCCATTGCCATGAATGTCTCTCTTTATTACTTGCTTGATTTACTTTTCTTGTCATTTAAATTCTTGTCCATTTAATTTCTTGCCTCATATCAATCAAAACCCCCCTTGATCCCCATAGCCAATAATTGACCACTTCATTGCAACTCTTTGTGAGACGACCCGGAGTCTAAATACTCCGGTTATTTCTTATTTTGGGTTTGTTCTTTGTGACAACCAATATTTTTGCATGAAAGGATTCTTGATTGGTTTGGAAACTATACTTTACAACGAGCTTTCATTTGTTAAATTCTAAACCGTCAAGAAATCCATTCATCAAAATGGCGCCGTTGCCAGGGAGTTGCAATGGTGTTACATTATTGGCTATTGGGAATATTGTGAATATGTTTGCCTTTTGCTTATTTGTTAGTTTTTGTTAGACTTAGGACTTGTTGCTTATTTTTGTAGCTTTTGTTTTTAGTTGATATTATGAATTCTCACCCATTTGGCTATGAGTTTGGCTCAAATTATGTTGTAGGTAATGGAAACTACAATGAGGATATGCATCAAGGATTTGGAGATCAAAGGTGGGAGGAGCCCCAAGCTTATGGACAATCTTCTTGGCAACAACCCCCTCTGGACTCTTATTGGTATAATTCCAATCCTAATGCATATCAATCTAATGGATGTGGTGACCCTTATTGTAATTGTCAACAATCACCACCATACGCCAATGAATCTTACTCACAAGTCCCCTACCACCAAACACCTCCATATGACCTCAACCCATATCGACCATACCAACCACCTTATGAACCATATGAACCATATGAAGAACCACCCCAATTCCACCACCAATACCCTCAAGAACCACCACCTCTATACTATTACCAAGATGAATCACCTCCCATGTGTGACAACTTTCAACCACATAATGAATTTTTCTTTCCACCACAACCCTCCAAGGAATAACACCCATACCCATCCATCCAAGAGCCAATGGATCATCTCAAGGAAGAAATGGATCGGCTTCAAGCAATAATCCGTCAAAAGGAGCAAGAAGAAGCCCAAAAGAATTATGAAGCTATTGAAGCTAACCTTGCCAGAATTAAAGCCAACTTGGACTCATGGGACTCATGTAACAAGCAAAGCATCTCCATGGATGAATGTGAGAAATCAACCAAAGAAAGGAGTATGAAGAAGATTTTAGAATCTCAACATGAGGACAAGGAGATGGGGTATGTCTTGCAACAAGTGGAGGAGGGAGAGATTGTTGAAGAAGAAGAAGTGGTTGAAGAGTTAGAGGAAGTTGAACAAGAGGTGAATTTCAAACTTAAGAGCACTTCCACACCAAGTGACATTGTTGATGATTTTGTGGAAGTTGTTGAACCTTCTTCCAATGAGCTTGAAATTGGTGTTGAGGAGGATAATGCACAACCTCCTGAGCATATAATGAATGATGAAGAATTGGAAGATCTTGAAACTTTTCTCCCAAACAATGAACCTTCTCTTCCACCATCACCTCACGATGAAGCCCCCATGCAAGAATTGAGAGATCTTGAATCTCATATCTTAAGGCAACACGAACACGAGGAGGATGAAAAGAAGTTTAAGGAGCTAGGAGCCAAGATGGCTATCCTAGTGGAAGCCGTTAGCAATATGGCCTCCTCCCAACTAAGCCTAAGCAACCAAGGCACTCCCATTGACAAATGTGGAGAGGTAATTAAGGAGCATAGTGAGGGAGTGAGTTTAGAGCAAGAATTGGGTTTGAAAGAGAAGTTGAAGCCAGAATTGCTACAAGGGGAGGAAGTTAAGACAATTGAGCCAGAAGAAGTGGTTGAAGCCTTTGAAGAGGTCGACCAAGAGATGGATTCAATCATCGAAGAATTCTTATGCACAATTGAATCCTCTCCAATTGGGTTTGACATAGAGGGTAAGGAAGAAGATACCTCACCTCCCATGCCCTTGGTGAACAATGAAGAAGAAATTGAATTGGAAGTGAGCCACCAAGAGGAAGAGGTTGAAGTTGAAGAAGCTTGGCAAGAGGTAGAGCTTGAAGAACCTTGCCAAGTGGTGGAAGCCATCCAAAAAGAATGGACGGAAGTGGAGCGTGCATTGTCAAGATCATTGGGAACCCCTCCACCTAGGTTGTTATCCAATCCTTCATTTGAGTGGGTAAAACTTCTAACTCTTAGCTTTATTATCCCACTTGAATTTGGTTTGCTTGAGACGGATGGCCAACTTAGGACGCTTTGTGGAATTAAGCGTAAGAGGAGGATGTTTAATGGTTGGCGTTGTAAGTCTAGGCTCATTATGGTTGAAGATTCAAGGAGCAAGGATTGGTGTAATGCTCAATTGAATGGGTCTAGAAGGATAGCTTGGTGCCTTCATGAGAATTCATCTCTCTTGCCACCCGGAGGAAATCATCATGATCAACTCAAGGACGGATGTGAAAACAAAGTGTGGGATCCCGGATCACACAAGGAGGATCAAATATGGGAGCCTATGGTTTGTGAAGAACTCCATCAAAGCTTGGAGTTATTAACTTTGAATGATGAAGCACAATGGAAGTCCAAGCATTGGTGGATGTTCAAGGATGGATTCAAGCACAAGCCACCTTAAGAGGAGCTCCCCATAAGTCCAACTTATGGACAATAAACAAAAGTGCTATGTGGGAGACAACCCACCATGGTAACATCTTTTCATTTTTTCTTTTGTACATATTGGTAGAATTTGTTTAATTTCTTGCTTGTACTGGTTGTTGAGTTTATTTAGTAGTTTAGCATGTTGAATAAGGCTTTTATGGTGTTTGGATAGCTGTTTGGAGGTTTGGAATGCTTGGATTGGTGCAAGAACATGAAAATTTTTTGAAAAACATAGCACCAACCCGCGCGTGCGCACACCTGGCGCGTACGCGCGCCTCAAGCATTTTCGATCATCCACGCGGACGCGCCATGTACGCATACCCGTGGATGCAAAGATTTCATCTCCAAGCAAAATTCCAGAGAGTTGTGCCTAACTTGCGCCTACTTTGTGCGCGAAGCATAAACCACCCACGCGTGCGCGCACCTGGCGCGTACACGTCCTTGAAGCTAAATACGCAATGCGCACGCACGCACGCTGTACGCGTGTGCGCCGATGGCACCACCTGCCCTCCTAGTACAAAAACCAGAGAGTTGTGCCATTATTGTGCCTATTCTGTGCCCACACTGACGCGCAGGCGCACTTGGCGCGTCCGCGCCGGTCGCCAACTCGGTCAGGCGTGCGTCCGCGCCGATAAAAAAAAAAGAGTTTTTTCTCTCCTCTTTCGTTTTCTTTTGTTTATCGCATTCGTATGCTTCTATTCTTTGCATTTCAATTTTGTTTCTATAGCCTGTTTTCAATTTTTTTTCTAAGTCCCTTCTTTCAATAATGGTGTTGAATTTTCTTACTCAATTGTTGAGAATTTCTTGGTTAATCTTGGTGCTTCTTGACTTGTTTGATATTGTTGAGTGATGAAACTTTTGAATCAATACTTAACCCTTGATGATTCTTGTATCCTTTGTGCATTGATATGAACTTACATGTCTTTCATGACCCACTCTTTCTAGTTGAACTTGATGCTTTTGAGTGCTCTTCATGCTTTGACTTTACTCTTACATCAAGTATTAGTTGATATGCCTCTTGCCTACATTGCTCTCTCACTTACATGCGTAGCTAACATGTAGTGAAAACCTTACTCTTATTTGGCATTAGCCCCCGCCTATGTTCTAATTGCTTTCATATCTTAGTTATAGGCTTAATTCTCTTTTTTTTTCTTTCCCTTTAGGTTGGCCACCAAGAAAGGAGGAAAACGAAAAGCTTTTAAATGGGGCAACAAACAGGTCACCCGCACAACCCTTTGAAGAAACTCATCAATTGTAGCAAGCCGTCCACCTTGCTTTTCTTTGCATGCACCGAGGACGGTGCAAATTTCTAAGTGTGGGGAGGTCGTCCGACCGACCTCCATGGGTAACAACTTCCTTTTTCAACACCAATTTTTAATTTTTGTCTTTGTTAGATTAGTTGTTGCATTGCATGATAGATTGCATGTTAGTTAGAATTTGTACATATTTTTACCACTTCCTTTTTATGTCAGGACTACTTGGTTAGGGTGATAATTTCTTTTCCAAGAAACTATTTTTAGGGCACCCTACCAATTTGAAAAATTTTTTGTGACAAACTTGCTTGAAGAATTTATTTTGGAACATGGTTTTTAAGCTAAGAACACAAGCATGTGAGTTTTGAGCCTAATTGTGTGGTTACATCTTATAACCACTTATTTTTCATTCTTGTGTGTATTATTCTCTCTCTATGATTGTGATGTTTGATTTGTTTGATTCTTTATGTCCATTGTTCCATGTATACATGCATTTATATGATCGAGGCCATCATTTCATTTAGCTCACTTACCCAAATAGCCTACCTTTCATCAACCATTGTTAACCAATTTTGAGCCTATGCTTAACCCATTTGTTCTTAATTGAAGCACATTACAAGCTTAAGCGAAAAACAATAAATGTCCTTAATTTGGATCTCTGATTAGCTTAGGCTAGTGAGGGTGTGTATCATTTGGGTTTGGAGAACTTGGGACATTGGTTGAGGTAAAAGTGTAATTTTTATTTTTGTTGAAAATATTGGGAATTGGGTACATGTTCATGCACTATATGTAAAACCATATGCATTGATACGTTGTATATACTTTAGAAAAAAAATGATAAAGAAAACAAAAAGAAAATATATATATATATATATATATAAGAAAAAAAATATATAGAAAAAAAAGAGAAAAAGAAATAAAAAGGGGACAAAAATGCCCCAAAGTAAAGTTCAATAAAAATCAATGCATATGGAATGTGAATAAAAAAAAGAATGCATGAGTATGTGAAAAAGTGGGAATCATGGGTAGCTAGGTTGTGTATTAAAATTGTATAGGTTGTTATATGTGTTTGATTAGAGCTTAGGTAAATCAAAGATTCAAATTTCAAGCTCACTTGACCATATGCATCCTACCTTTACCCTAGCCCCATTACAACCTCTGAATAAGTCCTCATGATGAATGTATGCATGCATTGAATAATTGTTGATTGTTAGATGAAAAATAAATCATGGAAAGCATGATTAGAAGAGAATTTAGTGATCGACCCTATACACTAGAGCGACTAGAGCGGATACACATCCGGTGAAGGTTCGATGCTCAATTCCTTGTTCCCAGCTTTCATGAACTTTCTTCTTGCAAGTTTATTTGAACTTTATTTTGATATTTGAATTGGTGGAGTTTGTGAGTCGTCATATGACCTTTGCCCCACTTGTTCATACTTGTTCTTGGAGATTGATTTGCTTTTCACCAAGTAGGTAGAATCATCTTGCATTTAGTTGCATTCATATAGATAGGTGCATATAGTTTCTTTGCATTGAATAAATGTTCATACACTTTTCTTGTCCCTCTTTATTCTTAGCATGATGACATGCTTGGTTTAAGTGTGGGGAGATTTGATAAACCCTGATTTTGTGGTTTATCTTGTGCTTATTTTGGGGGATTGTATCACATTTTCTCACATTTATTCAATGAAATAGCATGGTTTTGCAATTCTCTCTTGATTTGTGCTTAAATGTGAAAACATACTTTTTAGGCCCTAAAATTGGTGATTTTAATTCACTTTAATTCCATTTGATGCCTTGATGTGTTTGTTGAGTGATTTCATGTTCATAAGGCAAGTATTGGATGGAAGAAGTGAGGAGAAAAGCATGCAAAGTGGGAGAACTCATGAAGAAATGAAGGAACTGTAAAGCTGTCAAGCCCGACCTCTTTGCACTCAAACGACCATAACTTGAGCTACAGAGGTCCAAATGAGGCGGTTCTAGTTGTGTTGGAAAGCTAACATCCTGGGCTTCAAAATGATATAAATTTTGCTACATGTTGCTTCGCGTTCAGGGGCGCGCACCGATGCTGTCCGTGGCCCACTTTAATGAAATTGCCCCCAGCGATTTTGCAGCTCATTTTGGGCCCAATCCAACCCATTTCTGATGCTATTGAACCCAAGGATTGAAGGGGGAATGGACACACTTAGTCATAGTTTAGTTTTTATCATGTTTTAGGTTAGAATTCTAGAGAGGAGAGAGCCCTCTCTCTAGATTTTAGGGTAGTTTTAGTTAATTCTTCTTGAATCCAAGTTTTAATTCTTGTTTTGATTTAGTTTCTCCTTTTAATTTCTTGTTATTACATCTCTACTCTTTTAGTTTTACTTGTCATTTCCTTTATTTTGTCCTCTTTTATGTTTATGAACATTGTTGAATCTTAATTTTCTTTAATGCAATTTTATGTTTGATGTTCGTTTTATTGTTGATTTGTGTTGAGATCTTACTTTCCTTGCTATTGGTAGTTGGTAGATTTTATTATTCTTGCACATTTACTATGCTTTCCTTTTATGCCTTCCAAGTGTTTGATAGAATGCTTGGAAGGATGTTAGAGTAGATTTTGAGCATTCTTGGCTTGGAAAGAGTAATTAGGCAATCTTGAGTCATGAAAACCCAACTTATGTTGGTGATCTAGAGTTGTTAGCTAATATTGTTTCCATTGACGCTAATCTTTTGCTAGTTTAATTAGTAAGTTGGTTAGGACTTTTGGATTGAGATTAGCTAGTCTCGTTAGACTTTCTCCCTATTTGTTGGAGTTGACGTAATGAGATAAATTCTTGTTTATATTTGTAACATGATTGATTAATCTTATTTGACTTTCTCCCTATTTGTTGGAGTTGACTAAATAAGATGAATTAATCATGCATGACTAGGATAGAAAGTCTATGATCTCAATACATTGCCATGAATGTCTCTCTTTATTACTTGCTTGATTTACTTTTCTTGTCATTTAAATTCTTGTCCATTTAATTTCTTGCCTCATATCAATCAAAACCCCCCTTGATCCCCATAGCCAATAATTGACCACTTCATTGCAACTCTTCGTGAGACGACCCGGAGTCTAAATACTCCAGTTATTTCTTATTTGGGGTTTGTTCCTTGTGACAACCAATATTTTTGCATGAAAGGATTCTTGATTGATTTGGAAACTATACTTTACAATGAGCTTTCATTTGCTAAATTCTAAATTGTCAAGAAATCCGTTCATCACTCATCAACCACCACTCAACCTTATTCTGTTTCCTACTAATTCTGTCAAATTCACTCTCTGTTTCAAACATTCTCTTTTATTCAAATTAAAAACAAGGAGACAATATATGCATTTTAGCAAGATGAAATTAAACCAGGCACTTATACTAAGACACTTGATTGAATTTTAAAGAAAGCAAAAATCACAAAAACAGAATTCAACACAACTCAAACTAAAGACTAACTAACAGCTAAAGAAGACATATTCGTTCTTATTTAGATAAACAAGGAACGAATCCACCTTTCATTTCTTAGCTTGCTTGCCTTTCTTCTTCTCTTTTTCTTGATTGCTAGCCTTTCCATTGCCTTTTTGTTTTCCCTTTAGCTTTGTCCAGAATCCAGCTTTCTTCATTTTCTTTTTCATTTCCTCGTCATGGCGTAGCGCTCTCTCTATTTCCAAGTCACCTCACTTCTTAAGGTATTCATCACATGCAAGAATTGCTGAGTTTAGATTAGGCATATATTCAAGTATGTAGTTGAGCTTGGTTTGAGCATTCATGTTATAATCACGTTGGTTCTCATATATTGCATTAAGAAGGGTAGTGAATTCCTTGAATGCTCTCATGCCATCAATGTGATACTGTGCAAGCTCATGCATTTGTTTTTCCAACTGGTCCTGCCTCTCTGTTACTTGGTTGATGGACTGAGATAGTCTAGAGTATTACTCATCATTTTGTTCCATTAATTTCTCCATCAAATATTTTTGTTGATTATTGAGAACAAATTGGGAGTGCCTCTGTTGTTCTTTGCTTTGCATAAACTGCAGTGACAGCTCGCCAATGGCTTTCTGCATTCCACTCATGTCTAGAGAGACGTGTGTTGAGCCTTGAGCTGGTTGTTCCTCTTGTTGCTCTCCTTTTTGAGGTTTTTCTTCTTCTTATAGCTCCTTGGTACGCAAAATCGTGATCACACACACTTTCTTCACAACTCTGTGTAGCTGACTGATGGACGAAATTGTGATAAAAGAATTCCAGGCACTGTTAGAGAAGCTCACAACTCCGTTCAACTAACCAGCAAGTGTACTGGGTCGTCCAAGTAATAAACCTTACGCAAGTAAGGGTCGATCCCACAGAGATTGTTGGTATGAAGCAAGCTATGGTCACCTTGTAAATCTCAGTTAGGCAGATTAAATTGGTTTATGGGTTCGAAAATTAATAATAAAAAGAAAATAAACAGGATAGAAATACTTATGTAAATTAATAGTGGGAATTTCAGATAAGCGTATGGAGATGCTGTGCTCTTCTTGACTCTCTACTTCACTACTCACTCTTCCTTCAATCCTTCTTACTCCTTTCCATGGCAAGCTGTATGTAGGGCATCACCATCAGCGGTGGCTACTTTCAATCCTCTCGGGAAAATGATCCTATGCGCTGTCACTGCACGGCCAATCGTCTGGAGGCATCACCCATGGTTGATGGCTACATCCCGTCCTCTCAGTGAAAACGTTCCTATGCTCTGTCACATCACGGCTAATCATCTGTCGGTTCTCAATCAGGTTGGAATAGAATCCATTGATTCTTTTGCGTCTGTCACTAATGCCCAACCTTCAGGAGTTTGAAGCTCGTCACAGTCATTCAATACCGAAATCCTACTCGGAATACCACAGACAAGGTTAGACTTTCCGGATCCACATGAATGCCGCCATCTATCTAGCTTATACCACGAAGATTCTGTTGGGGAATCTAAGAGATATGCGCCCGGCCTAAGGTAGAACGGAAGTGGTTGTCAGTCACGCACGTTCATAGGTGAGAATGATGATGAGTGTCACGGATCATCACATTCATCAAAGTTAAGTGTAACGTATATCTTGGAATAAGAATAGAAGAGAATTGAATAAAAAGAAATAGTGATTGTATTGAAACTTGAGGTACAGCAGAGCTCCACACCCTTAATCTATGGTGTGCAGAAACTCCACTGTTGAAAATACATAAGTAAAAGGTTCAGGCATGGCCGAATGGCCAGCCCCCTGAAACGTGATCAATAGCCTCCTAAGATGAAGAATAAAACAAAACTGAGACCAAAGATGTCTAATACAATAGTAATTTATCCTATTTATACTAGACTAGCTACTAGGGTTTACATGAGTAAGTATTTGATGCATAAATTCACTTCCGGGGCCCACTTGGTGTATGTTTTGGCTGAGCTTGATCTATCCACGAGCTGAGGCTTTTCTTGGAGTTGAACTCCGAGTTATAACGTGTTTTGGGCGTTCAACTCCGGATCATGACGTTTTTCTGGCGTTTAACTCCAGACAGCAGCATGTACTTGGCGTTCAACGCCAAGTTACGTCATCAATTTCCGAATAAAGTATGGACTATTATATATCGCTGGAAAGATCGGGATGTCAACTTTCCAACGCCGTTGAGAGCGCGCCAATTGGAGTTCTGTAGCTCCAGAAAATCCATTTGAAGTGCAGGGAGGTCAGATTCCAACAGCATCAGCAGTCCTTTTGTCAGCCTTTTTCAGCGTTTTGCTCAAGTCCCTCAATTTCAGCTAGAATTTACCTAAAATCACAGAAAAATACACAAACTCATAGTAAAGTCCAGAAATGTGAATTTAACATAAAAACTAATGAAAACATCCCTAAAAGTAGCTTGAACTTACTAAAAACTACCTAAAAACAATGCCAAAAAGCGTATAAATTATCCGCTCATCACAACACCAAACTTAAATTGTTGCTTGTCCCCAAGCAACTGAAAATCAAATAGGATAAAAGAAGAGAATATACTATAAATTCTAGAATATCAATGAATATTAATTATAATTAGATGAGCGGGACTTGTAGCTTTTTGCTTCTGAACAGTTTTGGCATCTCACTTTTTCCTTTGAAGTTTAGAGTGATTGGCGTCTCTGGGAACTTAGAATTTTGGATAGTTTTATTGCCTTTCCTAGTTAAGCATGTTGATTCTTGAACACAGCTACTTATGAGTCTTGGCCATGGCCCTAAGCACTTTGTTTTCCAGTATTACCACCGGATACACAAATGCCACAGACACATAACTGGGTGAACCTTTTCAGATTGTGACTCAGCTTTGCTAGAGTCCCCAGTTAGTGGTGTCCAGAGCTCTTAAGCACACTCTTTTGCTTTGGATCACGACTTTAACCACTCAGTCTCAAGCTTTTCACTTGGACCTTCATGACACAAGCACATAGTTAGGGACAGCTTGATTTAGTCGCTTAGGCCTGGATTTAATTTCCTTGGGCCTTCCTATCCATTGATGCTCAAAGCCTTGGATCCTTTTTACCCTTGCCTTTTGGTTTTAAGGGCTATTGGCTTTTTCTACTGCTCCTTCTTTATTTTTTTTTCGCCCCTTATTATTATTATATTTTTTTTCGCAAGCTTTCTTTTTCACTGCTTTTTCTTGCTTCAAGAATCAATTTCATGATTTTTCAGATCCTCAATAACATTTCTCCTTGTTCATCATTCTTTCAAGAGCCAACAATTTTAACACTCATAAACAACAAGATCAAAAATATGCACTGTTCAAGCATTCATTCAGAAAACAAAAAGTATTGTCACCACATCAATATAATTAAATTAAATTCAAGGATAAATTTGAAATTCATGTACTTCTTGTTCTTTTGAGTTAAAACATTTTTTATTTAAGAGAGGTGAAGGATTAATGGAATTTATTCATAGCTTTGAGACATGGTTACATACTAATGAATTTAGAGACACAAAACATAGATAAATACAATATTAAAAACCGAAAAGCAGAAAGAAATAAGAACAAGGAATGAATCCACCTGAGTGAGGGTGGCGCCTTCTTGAAGGTCCAATGGTGCTCTTTGAGCTCCTCTATGTCTCTTCCTTGCTTCTGTTGAATGATTCCTAGTAATTTTGGTGTTTCTACCCTTGGTTGCTTCTAATATTTGTGTGGAGGACAATTTATCCCCTGAAGTATCTCAGGGATCTCTTGATTTACAGCCACATGTTCTACCACTGAGCTATGACGGCTTTATATGAGTCTTTCCATCTCCCAAGACTCAGAGGTGGAAGCTTTTGTCTTCCCTTTGAGGTTTCTCTGGCCTTAGGTACCATTAATGGTAATGAAAAAGCAAAAAGCTATGCTTTTACCACACCAAACTTAGAAAATTGCTCGCCCTCGAGCAAGAGAAGAAAGAAAAGATGATGAAGAAGAAGAAGAGATGGAGGGATGTGTGTATTCGGCTATATGGGTGGGTTTGGGTGGGAAAGAGTTTTGAATTTTGAAGGTGAGTGGGGAAGAGTGGATAGAAGTGAGTGGTGAATGAAAAATAGAAGGGATGACCATGAATGGAGAGAGAGAGGGCGAGGTAGGTGGGGATCCTGTGAGGTCCATAGATCCTGAGGTGATCCTGTGGGGGTCCACAGATCCTGAGGTGTCAAGGAATTCCATCCCTGCACCAAATAGGCATGTAAAATGCCTTTGCACACCATTCTGGCGTTTAAACGCCCATTGGTGCACATTCTGGGCGTTCAACGCCCATGTAAAGCATGTTTCTGGCGTTGAACGCCAGTTTCATGCTTGTTGCTGGCGTTTAGCGCCAGCCTTTCTTCTCTGGGCACATTCCTGGCGTTCAGCGCCAGAATGTTGCTTGTTTTTGGCGTTCAGCGCCAGAATGATGCTCTGTTCTGTCGTTGAACGCCGGCCAGATGCATCTTACTGGAGTTGAACGTCAGCCTGTGCGTCCTCCAGGGTGTGAATTTTTTCTTCTGCTGTTTTTGATTCTGTTTTTAATTTTTATGATTTTTTTGTGACTCCTCATGATCATGTACCTAATAAAACACAAAATAACACAAAAATAAAAATTAGATAATTAAAATTGGGTTGCCTCCCAACAAGCGCTTCTTTAATGTCAATAGCTTGACAGTGGCTCTCATGGAGCCACAAGGTGATCAGGTCAATGTTAGTGTAGTCCCAACACCAAACTTAGAGTTTGGACATGGGGTCTTAACACCAAACTTAGAGTTTGGTTGTGGCCTCACAACACCAAACTTAGAGTTTGACTGTGTGGGCTCTTCTTGACTCTGAACTGAGAGAAGCTCTTCATGCTTACTCTCTTCTGTCACAGAGGGATGGCCATGTGCCTTAAACACAAGGTAGTCCCCATTCAATTGAAGGACTAACTCACCTCTGTTGACATCTATCACAGCTTCTGCTGTGGCTAGGAAAGGTCTTCCAAGGATGATGCAATCATCCTCTTCCTTCCTAGTGTCTAAGATTATGAAATCAGCAGGGATGTAAAGGCCTTCAACCTTTACTAGCACGTCCTCCACTATTCCATAAGCTTGTCTCACTGACTTGTCTGCCAATTGTAATGAGAACAAGGCAGGTTGTACCTCAATGATCCCCAGCTTCTCCATTACAGAGAGTGGCATAAGATTTATCCCTGACCCTAGATCACATAGAGCTTTTTCAAAGCTCATGGTGCCAATGGTACAAGGTATTAAGAACTTGCCAGGATCTTGTTTCTTTTGAGGTAGAGTTTTCTGAATCCAAGTATCTAGTTCACTAATGAGCAAGGGAGGTTCACTTTCCCAAGTCTCATTACCAAACAACTTGGCATTCAGCTTCATGATAGCTCCTAAGTATTGAGCAACTTGCTCTCCAGTCACATCTTCATCCTCTTCAGAGGAAGAATAGTCTTCAGAGCTCATGAATGGTAGAAGGAGATTTAATGGAATCTCTATGGTCTCTGTATGAGCCTCAGATTCCTTTGGATCCTTAATAGGAAACTCTTTCTTGCTTGAGGGACGTCCCAGGAGGTCTTCCTCACTAGGATTTTCGTCCTCTTCCTCCCTTGTGCATTCGGCCATATTGACTAAATCAATGGCCTTGCACTCTCCTTTTGGATTCTCTTCTGTATTGCTTGGGAGAATACCGGGAGGAGTTTCAATGACTTTCTTACTCAGCTGGCCCACTTGTGCCTCCAGATTTCTGATGGAGGATCTTGTTTCATTCATGAAACTGAAAGTGGCCTTTGACAGATCAGAGACTATATTGGCTAAATTAGAAGGGTTTTGTTCAGAATTCTCTGTCTGTTGCTGAGAAGATGATGGATATGGCTTGCTACTACTTAGCCTATTGCGTCCACCATTGTTAAAGCCTTGTTGAGGCTTTTGTTGATCCTTCTAGGAGAAATTTGGATGATTTCTCCATGATGGGTTATAGGTGTTTCCATAAGGTTCACCCATGTAATTAACCTCTGCCATGGCAGGGTTTTCAGGATCATAAGCTTCTTCAGAAGCTGCCTCTCTAGTACTGTTGGATGCATGTTGCAGTCCATTCAGATTTTGAGAGATCATGTTGACCTGTTGAGTCAACACTTTGTTCTGAGCCAATATGGCATTCAGAGCATCAATTTCAAGAACTCCTTTCTTCTGAGGTATCCCATTATTCACGGAATTCCTCTCAGAGGTATACATGAATTGGTTGTTTGCAACCATGTCAATGAGTTCTTGAGCCTCTTCAGGCGTTTTCTTCAGGTGAATAGATCCACCTGCAGAATGGTCCAGTGGCATTTTCGAAAATTCAGAGAGACCATAATAGAATATATCTAATATGGTCCATTCTGAAAACATGTCAGATGGACATCTTTTGGTCAGCTGCTTGTATCTTTCCCAAGCTTCATAGAGAGATTCACCATCTTTTTGTTTGAAGGTTTGAACATCCACTCTCAGCTTGCTCAGCTTTTGAGGAGGAAAGAATTTATCCAAGAAGGCAGTGACCAGCTTATCCCAGGAGTCCAGGCTATCCTTAGGTTGTGAATCCAACCATATTCTAGCTCTGTCTCTTACAGCAAAAGGGAAAAGCATGAGTCTGTAGACTTCAGGATCAACTCCATTCGTCTTTACAGTCTCACAGATCTGCAAGAACTCAGTTAAAAACTGATAAGGATCTTCAGATGGAAGTCCATAAAACTTGCAGTTTTGTTGCATTAATGCAACTAGCTGAGGTTTCAGCTCAAAGTTATTGGCTCCAATGGCAGGAATGGAGATGCTTCTTCCATCAAACTTGGACGTTGGCTTTGTGAAGTCACCAAGCATTCTCCTTGCATTATTATTATTATTTTCGGCTGCCATCTCCTTCTCTTGTTCGAAAATTTCTGAAAGGTTACCTTTAGAATAATTTAGTTTAGCTTCTCTTAATTTTCTCTTCAGAGTCCTTTCAGGTTCTGGATCAATTTCAACAAGAGTGCCTTTTTCCCTGTTCCTGCTCATATGAAAGAGAAGAAAACAAGAAAAGGAAGAGGAATCCTCTATGTCACAGTATAGAGATTCCTTTATGTTAGTAGAAGAAGAAGGGGTAGAAGAATGAAGAAGAATTCGGAATTTTAGATGAAGAGAGGTGAAGAGAAGTGTTAGTAATTAAATAATTAAATAGAAGAAGAAAAGAGAAGGGATATTTCGAAAATAATTTTTGAAAAATGAGTTAGTAATTTTCAAAAATTAGAGATAAGATAAGATTAAAATTAAAATTTAAAACAAAAAGAATTTTTTAAAAAGGGATGAGATATTTTCGAAAATTAGGGGGAAAAAAGTAGTTACGTGGTTTTGAAAAAGATAAGAAACAAATAAAAAGTTAGTCAGTTGATTGAAAAAGATTTGAAATCAAAATTTGAAAAAGATAAGAAGATAAGAAGTTAGATAGATATTTTGAAATCAAATTTTGAAAAAGATAAAATTTTTGAAAAAGATAAGATAAAAGATAAGATAAAAGTTTTAAGAAAAAGATATTTTGAAAAAGATTCAATTTTTTTTAAAAATTACTTAACTAACAAGAAACTACAAGATAAGATTCTAGAACTTAAAGATTGAACCTTTCTTAACAAGAAAGTAACAAACTTCAAATTTTTGAACGAATCACATTAATTGTTAGCATATTTTCGAAAATATGGTATAAAAGATAAGAAAAAGATTTTGAAAAATAATTTTTTTAAAATTTTTGAAAATAAAAATAAAAAATGGAAAAGATATGATTTTTGAAAAAGATTTTGAAAAGATAAGATTTTTAAAATTGAAATTTTGACTTGACTTGTAAGAAACAACTAATTTTTAAAAAATTTTTGACCAAGTCAACCCAAAATTTTGAAATTTTGGAGGGAAATAAGGAAAAGATATATTTTTTTTGATTTTTGAATTTTTAATTATGAGAGAGAAAAACAACAAAAATACCCAGTGCATGAAATTTTTAGATCAAAACAATGAATGCATGCAAGAATGCTATGAATGTCAAGATGAACACCAAGAACACTTTGAAGATTATGATGAACATCAAGAACATAATTTTGAAAAATTTTTGATGCAAAGAAAACATGCAAGACACCAAACTTAGAAATTTCTAATGCTTGGAAAATATGAATGCAAAGATGCACAAAAAAAAAACAAGAAAAGACACAAAGCAAGAAAACATCAAGATCAAACAAGAAGACTTTATCAAGAACAACTTGAAGATCATGAAGAACACTATGAATGCATGAGATTTTCGAAAAATGTAAGAAAAATTTTTAAAGCATGCAATTGACACCAAACTTAAAATTTGACTCAAGACTCAAACAAGAAACGCAAAATATTTTTGATTTTTATGATTTTCTAATTTTTTTGTATTTTTATTAATTTTTTCAAAAATAAAGGTTGAAAAAAAACGAAAAAGAAAAGAAAAATTTTGAAAAAGATTTTTGAAAAGAAAATTACCTAATCTGAGCAACAAGATGAACCGTCAGTTGTCCATACTCGAACAATCCCCGGCAACGGCGCCAAAAACTTGATGGACGAAATTGTGATAAAAGAATTCCAGGCACTGTTAGAGAAGCTCACAACTCCGTTCAACTAACCAGCAAGTGTACTGGGTCGTCCAAGTAATAAACCTTACGCGAGTAAGGGTCGATCCCACAGAGATTGTTGGTATGAAGCAAGCTATGGTCACCTTGTAAATCTCAGTTAGGCAGATTAAATTGGTTTATGGGTTCGAAAATTAATAATAAAAAGAAAATAAACAGGATAGAAATACTTATGTAAATTAATAGTGGGAATTTCAGATAAGCGTATGGAGATGCTGTGCTCTTCTTGAATCTCTACTTCACTACTCACTCTTCCTTCAATCCTTCTTACTCCTTTCCATGGCAAGCTGTATGTAGGGCATCACCATCAGCGGTGGCTACTTTCAATCCTCTCGGGAAAATGATCCTATGCGCTATCACTGCACGGCTAATCGTCTGGAGGCATCACCCATGGTTGATGGCTACATCCCGTCCTCTCAGTGAAAACGTTCCTATGCTCTGTCACAGCACGGCTAATCATCTGTCGGTTCTCAATCAGGTTGGAATAGAATCCATTGATTCTTTTGCGTCTGTCACTAACGCCCAGCCTTCAGGAGTTTGAAGCTCGTCATAGTCATTCAATACCGGAATCCTACTCGGAATACCAAAGACAAGGTTAGACTTTCCGGATTCCCAGGATCCTACTCGGAATACCACAGACAAGGTTAGACTTTCCAGATCCTCAGGAATGCCGCCATCTATGTAGCTTATACCACGAAGATTCTGTTGGGAAATCTAAGAGATATGCGCCCGGCCTAAGGTAGAACGGAAGTGGTTGTCAGTCACGCACGTTCATAGGTGAGAATGATGATGAGTGTCACGGATCATCACATTCATCAAAGTTAAGTGTAACGTATATCTTGGAATAAGAATAGAAGAGAATTGAATAAAAAGAAATAGTGATTGTATTGAAACTTGAGGTACAGCAGAGCTCCACACCCTTAATCTATGGTGTGCAGAAACTCCACTGTTGAAAATACATAAGTAAAAGGTTCAGGCATGGCCGAATGGCCAGCCCCCTGAAACGTGATCAATAGCCTCCTAAGATGAAGAATAAAACAAAACTGAGACCAAAGATGTCTAATACAATAGTAATTTATCCTATTTATACTAGACTAGCTACTAGGGTTTACATGAGTAAGTATTTGATGCATAAATTCACTTCCGGGGCCCACTTGGTGTATGTTTGGGCTGAGCTTGATCTATCCACGAGCTGAGGCTTTTCTTGGAGTTGAACTCCGAGTTATAACGTGTTTTGGGCGTTCAACTCCGGATCATGACGTTTTTCTGGCGTTTAACTCCAGACAGCAGCATGTACTTGGCGTTCAACGCCAAGTTACGTCGTCAATTTCCGAATAAAGTATGAATTATTATATATTGCTGGAAAGCTCTGGATCTCTACTTTCCAACGCCGTTGAGAGCGCGCCAATTGGAGTTCTGTAGCTCCAGAAAATCCATTTCGAGTGTAGGGAGGTCAGATTCCAACAGCATCAGCAGTTCTTTTGTCAGCCTTTTTCAGAGTTTTGCTCAAGTCCCTCAATTTCAGCCAGAATTTACCTGAAATCACAGAAAAACACACAAACTCATAGTAAAGTCCAGAAATGTGAATTTAACATAAAAACTAATGAAAACATCCCTAAAAGTAGCTTGAACTTACTAAAAACTACCTAAAAACAATGCCAAAAAGCGTTTAAATTATCCGCTCATCACTGACCAGCAAGTGCACTGGGTCGTCCAAGTAATACCTTACGTGAGTAAGGTTCGATCTCACGGAGACTGTCGGCTTGAAGAAAGCTATGGTCATCTTGTAAATCTCAGTCAGGCAGATTTAAATGGTTATGGGATTTTAATAATTAAAAGACAAATAAAACATAAAATAGGATAGAGATACTTATGTAATTCATTGGTAGGACTTTCAAATAAGCGTATGGAGATGCTTTGTTTCTTTTGAATCCCTGCTTTCATACGGCTTTCATCCAGTCATGCGTACTCCATTCCATGGCAAGCTATATGTTGGGGGATCACCGTTGTTAATGGCTATCGTCCGTCCTCTCAGTGAAAATGGTCTAGCTACGGGTTACGTAGGGCTAATCATCTGTCGGTTCTCACTTGTGTTGGAATAAGATCCAATGATCCTTTTGGGTAGTGGAGCCAAGCTTCGGCAGAATTTTTCTCAGAGATCTTTTGAATGTCGTTTGCAATAAGCTCGTGGACTTTTATCTCCCCTCCTACCATAATGCAGTGCAACATGGTGGCTCTTTGGATGTTAACTTCTGAAGTGTTTGCAGTGCCTAAGATTGATTTCCTTATAAGTTCATACCACCCTTTTGCTTCTGGAGTGCGATCCCTTCTTCTTATAAACCTTTCCCTTCCATGGGAGTCTCTCATCCAGTCAGTATGAATTACACAGATATCACTAGCTATCTCATCACAGTCTGGATTGCCATTTATTCTCTCCTGGTAACTATGTTTATCGAAGTGTGCTGCTCTCAGACCTAGTACCTTCATGATGGTCTTCAGACTAAAGTCAACTTACACACACCTTACATAACTTTTGTAAGTTGGGTCAATGCTTATGTCCAGCCTCACTTGGAATAAAATTCCCTTATAATACTAGCATTGATTCTGGTGATTGGTGTGGTGAGGAGTTCCCATTTCCTTTTTCTGATCTTCTCTCTAATCTCTGGGCATTCATCTTTAGGAAGCTGAAAAGGAATTTCTGGCAGTATCCCCTTGGGTCTCATCCATTCAAGTTGAATTTGGTAGAGCAGTGATTTGAACTTCCATCTATTATAATTGTTTTCTTCCTCTTCAACAACAGGTCTTTCCCTTTTCATCTTTTGAAGCTTGATGAGGATGCCATAGCTATCTTGAGTGTTGGCCGAATAAGGGTAGAGAAATAGTAAGGAGGGATGGCTAGTATTATGAAATATAGGATGAGAAGATGAAATAAGATTGTGAAGGCACTAGGACAAGAGTGATTTGAAGCACCAGAGAACACGGTTGATAGAGTTGAGTTTTAAGAAACACAAGACCGAATTTATGAGTGCAAGAGAGTGAAAAATTGAGATATGAGGCATGGTTCAAGTAAGGCCATTTATAGCAAACATTGATGAAAAATGAATGGTGAAGATGTTCTTTGAGATGATGAGAATGAACGGTGCGCATGTAGTACAGAGTAAAGACAAGGATTGTTTCTTCATTTGGGGTAGGTTCGGTTATTAAAGAAGGGCACACCTAACCACCTAATGTGCAGAATTTTTCCTTCTAAGGAGCTTTTCCAAGGACATGTGACTTCCCTTTTCAGCACTAAAATAGTCCTGCCACTTCGTTGACTTGTCCTCTTCTTCAATCCCTTTTTCCATGTACCTATTCACCACAACAAGACAAAAACATCAACACTCTCCACTTGGCGGCAAGAGTAATAAAGGTGGTAACTAAAATTTGAAAATTTGAAAAATTGGTTAAGTGTTTCTCATGAAACAATGCTAGCCATGACTTTAGTATGCATATGTACACCTTGGTGGACACCAAACTTAGTGTTTGGCACTGTGATTCAAGGGATTAATTCACTTTCTAGAGTGCAATTCTCATGGATTTTGTGAATCATCCTAGGTAAGTTGACACTAAATATTGCTTTACATCAAGTAATGCCATTGAAGGGTTAACAAAGTTCTTGTCAACATCTTTGATTAAATCATCATGAGAAACACTTTATTTTCTATCTTTAAACTTGAACCCAAAAAGGATGTAAAACATGGTTGACCCTCATGCAATTCAACAATTAGAATAAATCTGACTCTAATCAATTGTGCTCTTAGCATATATAGAACACCAAACTCAAAGTTTGGCTATATACTCCAAGAAAGCACTTAGGTATATATCCCAAAATGGCTATATGATCATTACTTTTGAACAACAACTTAGGCTGACCTTAGGCACACCAAACTTAGAGATGGATCATATGCTTCAAGATATCATGTGTAAGTGTCAAATTTGTCTATGAGAGCTTGAATTCATGTTAGGAAACCATTGATTATTCACATGAAGGAAATAAAAGCAAGAAAACTAAATCATGGGTTGCCTCCCATGGAGCGCTTCTTTAGCGTCATTAGCTTGACAGTTGGTCTCTATCACGGGGGGTTGTAGTGCCTCAGGTCTTCTCCTCTCACAGTGAGGCTGTCTCCTTTTGATTCCTTGATAATCTCTACATGCTCCAAGGAGAGGATTTTTCTGATTGTATATACTGGAGGTAGCTAAGATAGAATGGTAGAAAGATGAGGTGGGATTGGTGGAAGGTGGATTGATACCACCTTGTCCCCAGAGGAGAAATCTTCTGTAGGGATATTCTTATTCTTCCATCTCCTTGGTGTTTTATTACCAACTCTGTTCTCTTCTTCAAGTAATGCTCCAGTGCCTGTGTCAGGAGGGTCCTTCTTGCTTATCTCATGTGAGGGTTGTGACCCTAACTCCCCCTTAATTTCCTCCTTCTGTAACATCAATTTTACTTCTTTTTTCTTTATCAGGCATGACTTCAGATTCTCTGGGGCTGATTCATTGGGTGCTTCTTTCAAGTTTGTATCACCAAAATCAACCTTTATGCATTCCTTCTTTTGATCTGGATTATGTGAAGGTTTGAAGACATGGAAGGTGAGTTGCTCATCATGTATTCTCAATATCAACTCGCCTTGCTCAACATCAATAAGTGCTCTGCCAGTGGCTAAAAATGGTCTCCTCAGAATGATTGGATGAAGGTAGCTTTCTTCCATCTCAAGAATAACAAAATCTGCAAGGAGGAAGTATTTTCCAACCTTCGCCAGTATATTTTCGACCACCCCTAGTGCTCGTTTCTGGGTCTTGTCAGCTAATTGAAGGATCACATCTTTGGGTTTCAACTCATTAATTTGTAGATTCTTCATGAGAAATAGAGGCATTACATTTATGCTTGCTCCCAGATCACAAAATCCTCTATCAATCGTTGTGTCTCCTATGGCATTACACTCTTTATTCATCACTACTGTTTGTCCTCCCTTCAGGTTATTGTTCTTGGTCAGCAACTCCTTCATACATTTAATGTATGTGGGCATCTATTGGAGGGTCTCAAGGAAGGAAATGTTGATATGAAGAGACTTAAATACATCTAGGAATCTAGTGTATGTTCTCTCCTTCTCACCACCCCTGAGTCTTTAGGGGAATGGTGCTTGTGGCACATAAGATTTAAAAACTTCTTTCTTTTTTGATTCCTTCCTTTGTTTAGGGTTAGTCCCTTGTTCTTCCTCTTCCGTCTTCTCTGTTGGAACTCCTTGGTTATGCTCTGATGGCCTGCTAATTTCTCCCTCTATATCCTCCTTACTCACAAGGGTAATTTCCTTGCATTCTTCCCATCTCACCTTTCTTGTTTCTCCTCTTGGATTCTTCTCAGTGTCACTTGGGAAGCTATTAGTAGACTTTGGAAATTGTTGAGATAGGTATCCCACTTGAGATTCAAGTTTCTTGATAGTCTCTCCTCGACTTTTCATGCTAGTCCTCACTTCATCCTTGAATGTTCTGTGGTACACGAAATCGTGATCTCGCACACTTTCTTCACAACTCCACGTAGCTGACCAGCAAGTGCACTAGGTCGTCCAAGTAATACCTTACGTGAGTAAGGGTCGATCCCATAGAGACTGTTGGCTTGAAGCAAGCTATGGTCATCTTGTAAATCTCAGTCAGGCATATTCAAATGGTTATGTGGTGTTGATAATTAAAAGACAGATAAAACATAAAATAGGATAGAGATACTTATGTAATTCATTGGTAGGAATTTCATATAAGCATATGGAGTTGCTTTGTTCCTTTTGAATCCCTGCTTTCCTACTGGTTTCATCCAGTCATGCGTACTCCTTTCCATGGCAAGCCGTATGTTGGGTGATGACTTGAATCATCTACCATTCTTTATTGCATAAAGAAGACCATAAAAGAGCACAAATCTCATTTGATCAGTACAATTCATGCATTATTCGATGAATATTATGGTACACTACTTTGTGATGAGTTGTGCTAAATTTTAAGTGAAAAAGGCATCAAAAATAGGAAGAAGACAAACAAAAAGCTGGGCATGTGAAACTGGCGTGCCACTTGGAGTAAACTCTGCAAAAATGCACTGGCGTGGCACGCCAGGAACTAGGCGTGGCACGCCAGTACTAAATTCCAGAAGGGAGATCCAAGCATGCATGTGGGCGTGGCACGCCAGGGATTGGGTGTGGCACGCTAGTACAAAATTCCAGAGAGCAAAATGGAGGACACAAAAAGGGCGTGGCACGCCTGACCCATCAACTACTATAGGCGTGCCACTTGAGCAAAGGGGCATGGCATGCCAACTCACCATCTCAAGAAGAACCTCCACTATGGCATGCCAATTGGTGTCGAAGACGTGGCATGCCAGCTCCAAAAAGTCACTTTGGCATGCCACTTGAAGACCCAGGCATGGCACGCCAAGCTTGAAGAGTGCACAAATATATGGGCGTGCCACTTGAGCAGCATGGCGTGGCATGCTAGTACAATGATCCAGAGATGGGGCTGAAGGCAATTGAAGACTGGGCGTGTCACTTGAAGTCGAACGCGTGGCACGCCAACCTCTCAACCTCACTTACGCGTGCCACTTGAGCAACCAAGCGTGGCACACCAATGCACAAGATAACATAAGCAAGGACTGGGCGTGCCACTTGGTGTCAAAGGCGTGGCACACTAATCCGAGCATATCACTATGGCGTGCCACTTGAAGGCCGAGGCGTGGCATGCCAACTACTGGGACAAGACAAGATTATGGGCATGGCACGCCAACCTTTAGGCGTGGCACGCTGGTATTAGTTTTTAGAGAGGATGGAAGAGGCCAATTACATGGGGCGTGCCACTTGCTATCGAAGGTGTGGCACGCCATTCACAATTCTTCGCTTAGGCGTGCCACTTGAGCAGCATGGCGTGGCACACCAGTGTCATTCAGAGGGTAAAGAAGCATTGGGTGTGCCACTTGAGTTTGTGGCATGGCACGCCAAACAAAGGAACCATTCACTCACAAAGGGGCGTGGCACGCCAGACCTTGGGCGTGCCATGCTAGTGCAACTTTCCAGAAGAGCTTAGCCAAGCACACAACAAGGGCGTGGCACGCCAGACCCTGGATGTGTCATGCTAGTTCAAGTTTCCAGAGGCAAAGGAAAGTGGAAAAAGCAAAGGGCGTGCCACTTGAGCTCGAAGGCGGGCACGCTGATGAGCGGATAATTTGTACGCTTTTTGGCATTGTTTTTAGTATGTTTTTAGTATGATCTAGTTAGTTTTTAGTATATTTTTATTAGTTTTTAGTTAAAATTCACTTTTCTGGACTTTACTATGAGTTTGTGTGTTTTTCTGTGATTTCAGGTATTTTCTGGCTGAAATTGAGGGACCTGAGCAAAAATCTGATTCAGAGACTAAAAAGGACTGCAGATGCTGTTGGATTCTGACCTCCCTGCACTCGAAGTGGATTTTCTGGATCTACAGAAGCCCAATTGGCGCGCTCTCAACGGCGTTGGAAAGTAGACATCCTGGGCTTTCCAGAAATATATGATAGTCCATACTTTGCCCAAGATTTGATGGCCCAAACCGGCGTTCAAAGTCACCCTCAGAATTCCCAGCGTTAAACGCCGGAACTGGCACAAGGATGGGAGTTAAACGCCCAAACTGGCATAAAAGCTGGCGTTTAACTCCAAGAAGAGTCTCTACACGAAAATGCTTCAATGCTCAGCCCAAGCACACACCAAGTGGGCCCGGAAGTGGATTTTTACGTCATTTACTCATCTCTGTAAACCCTAGGCTACTAGTTCTCTATAAGTAGGACCTTTTACTATTGTATTGAGATATCTGGGTAGCTACCTTTGTTCTTATGCTATCTTAGATCATTGGGAGGCTGGCCATTCGGCCATGCCTAGACCTTGTTCTTATGTATTTTCAACGGTGGAGTTTCTACACACCATAGATTAAGGTGTGGAGCTCTGCTGTACCTCGAGTATTAATGCAATTACTATTGTTCTTCTATTCAATTTCGCTTGTTCTTGTTCTAAGATATCACTTGTTCTTCAACTTGATGAATGTGATGATCCGTGACACTCATCATCATTCTCACCTATGAACGTGTGCCTGACAACCACCTCCGTTCTACCTTAGATTGGGTGAATATCTCTTGGATTCCTGATACACGATGCATGGTTGATCGCCTGACAACCGAGCGCTCGCCTGACAACCGAGCCAGCCATTCCGTGAGATCAGAGTCTTCGTGGTATAGGCTAGAACTAATGGCGGCATTCAAGAGAATCCGGAAGGTCTAACCTTGTCTGTGGTATTCTGAGTAGGATTCAATGATTGAATGACTGTGACGAGCTTCAAACTCCTGAAGGCGGGGCGTTAGTGACAGACGCAAAAGAATCACTGGATTCTATTCCGGCCTGATTGAGAACCGACAGATGGATAGCCGTGCCGTGACAGGGTGCGTTGAACATTTCCACTGAGAGGATGGGAGGTAGCCACTGACAACGGTGAAACCCTTGCATAAGCTTGCCATGGAAAGGAGTAAGAAGGATTGGATGAAGACAGTAGGAAAGCAGAGAGACGGAAGGAACACAGCATCTCTATACGCTTATCTGAAATTCCCACCAATGAATTGCATAAGTATCTCTATCTTTATCTTTATGTTTTATTCGTATATCACCCATATCCATTTGAGTTTGCCTGACTAAGATTTACAAGGTGACCATAGCTTGCTTCATACCAACAATCTCTGTGGGATCGACCCTTACTCGCGTAAGTTTTATTACATGGACGACCCAGTACACTTGCTGGTTAGTTGTGCGAAGTTGTGTTTATGCCATGGTATTGAACACCATGTTTTTGGATTCATTACCGGGGATTATTTGATTTGTGAAAAGTATTGATCACAATTTCGTGCACCAAGGTTTTGGTGCCGTTGCCGGGGATTGTTCGAGTTTGGACAACTGACGGATCATCTTGTTGCTTAGATTAGGTATTTTTCTTCAGAGTTCTTAAGAATGAATTCTAGTGTTTCAAGGTGATGTTCTTATCATCACCAAAGCTGATTGATCTTCATCAATTTAGCTCTTGAATGCAATGTTCTGCTGAAGCTTGGCTAGCCATGTCTAATTCCTTTAGACTGAAGCTTTAGACTAACATTGCATGATTCCTAGGATTCTCATTAAGAATTTTGATACCTTTATTTTCTTTTCCACTTAATTTTCGAAAAACACAAAAAAAAATTTACAAAATCAAAAAAAAAAACCAAAAATATTTTATGTTTCTTGTTTGAGTCTAGCCGAATTATATATTTTATTCGATACAAACTTTTTTTTGAGGATCCATTATAATAATGAGAAAGATTTCTGCATATCCGCAAATACCGGTCAATTATATCAAAATCAGATGAATCGGCCCATTAGAGTCTTATTTTAAGTTTGGTGTCTTGCATGCATTGTTTATTTGATCTTGGTTCTATTTTCAAGTCAATAGTACAGGGAACTGAAGATTCAGAACATGCAGCAGAGGAATTACACAGAAAAAGCTGGGCGTTCAAAACGCCCAGTGAAGAAGGACAGACTGGCGTTTAAACGCCAGCCAGGGTGCCTGGCTGGGCGTTTAACGCCCAAAAGGGTAGCATTTTGGGCGTTAAACGCCAGAATGGATACCATTCTGGGCGTTTAACGCCAGGATGGCACAAGAGGGAAGATTTTGTTTTCAAATCAATTTTTTTCAAAGTTTTTCAAAATCAAATCTTTTTCAAATCAAATATTTTCAATCAAATCTTTTTCAAAATCAATTTCTTTCCCTTTTCAAAGATACTTGCTATCAATTAATGATTTGATTCAACATTTCAAGTATGTTGCCTTTTCTGTTGAGAAAGGTTTAATGTTTGAATCATATCTTTTCTTGTTAGTCAAGTCATTAATTTTTAAAATCAAATCTTTTTTGAAAATGTTTTTCAAATCATATCTTCTCAATCACATCTTTTTAAACTAATCATATCTTCTTAACCACATCTTTTGCAGAATAGCTTTCAATCAAATCTTTTTGATTTCTAATTTCAAATTCTTTTTCAAAAAAATCACTTGATTTCTTTCCCACTTTTATTTTCGAAAATCAATTAGTATTTTTCAAAATGTTTTCAAAATTCTTTACTTAATTTTCGAATACTACTTCCCTTCTTCTCACATCCTTCTATTTATGGACTAACACTATTCCTTAATGCATAATTCGAACTCCATGTTCTTTGATAAGTTCGAATTTTCTACTTCTGCCTTCTATTTTTCTTTTCCTCTGACACCTCAAGGAATCTCTATACTGTGACATAGAGGATTCCATATTTTCTTGTTCTCTTCTCTTTCTTATGAGCAGGAGCAAGGACAAAAGCATTCTTGTTGAGGCTGATCCTGAACCTGAAAGGACCTTGAAGCGAAAGCTAAGAGAAGCTATGGCACAATTCTCTGTAGAGGACCTAACAGAAATCTTCAAAGAAGAAGAACACATGGCAGCCGAAAACAACAACAATGCCAACAATGCAAGGAAGGTGCTGGGTGACTTTACTGCACCTACTCCCGATTTCTATGGGAAAAGCATTTCTATCCCTGCCATTGGAGCAAACAACTTTGAGCTTAAGCCTCAATTAGTTTCTCTAATACAACAGAATTGCAAGTTCCATGGACTTCCATTGGAAGATCCTCATCAGTTTTTAGCTGAATTCTTGCAAATCTGTGACACTGTCAAGACTAATGGGGTTGACCCTGAGGTCTACAGACTTATGCTATTCCCTTTTGCTGTAAGAGACAGAGCTAGGACATGGTTGGACTCACAACCTAAAGAAAGCCTGAACTCTTGGGAAAAGCTAGTCAATGCCTTCTTGGCAAAGTTCTTTCCACCTCAAAAATTGAGTAAGCTTAGAGTGGAAGTCCAAACCTTCAGACAGAAGGAAGGAGAATCCCTCTATGAAGCTTGGGAAAGATACAAACAATTAATCAGAAAGTGTCCCTCTGACATGCTTTCTGAATGGAGCATCATAGGTATTTTCTATGATGGTCTGTCTGAACTGTCCAAGATGTCTTTGGATAGCTCTGCTGGAGGATCTCTTCATCTGAAGAAGACGCCTACAGAAGCTCAAGAGTTGATTGAAATGGTTGCAAATAACCAATTCATGTACACTTCTGAAAGGAATCCTGTGAACAATGGGACTAGTCAGAAGAAAGAAGTTCTTGAGATTGACACTTTGAATGCCATATTGGCTCAGAACAAAATATTGACTCAACAGGTCAATATGATTTCTCAAAGTTTGTCTGGAATGCAAAATGCACCAAGCAGTACTAAGGAAGCTTCATCTGAAGAAGAAGCTTATGATCCTGAGAACCCTTCAATGAAAGAGGTGAATTACATGGGAGAACCCTATGGAAACACCTATAATCCTTCATGGAGAAATCATCCAAATCTCTCATGGAAGGATCAACAGAGACCTCAACAAGGTTTCAACAATAATAATGGTGGAAGAAACAGGTTTAGCAATAGCAAGCGTTTTCCATCATCTTCTCAGCAACAGACAGAGAATTCTAAGCAGAACCACTCTGACTTAGCAACCATGGTCTCTGATCTAATCAAAACCACTCAAAGCTTCATGACTGAAACAAGGTCCTCCATTAGAAACTTGGAGGGACAAGTGGGTCAGCTGAGCAAGAAAATTACTGAACTCCCTCCTAGTACTCTTCCAAGCAATACAGAAGAAAATCCAAAAGGAGAGTGCAAGGCCATCAACATGGCCGAATTTGGAGAGGAGGAAGAGGTAGTGAACGCCACTGAGGAAGACCTCAATGGACGTCCACTGGCCTCCAATGAGTTCCCCAATGAGGAACCATGGGAATCTGAGGCTCAAAATGAGACCATAGAGATTCCATTGAACTTACTTCTGCCATTCATGAGCTCTGATGAGTATTCTTCCTCTGAAGAGGATGAGTATGTCACTGAAGAGCAAGTTGCTAAATACCTTGGAGCAATCATGAAGCTAAATGACAAGTTATTTAGAAATGAGACTTGGGAAGATGAACCCCCTTTGCTCACCAAAGAACTGGATGACCTGTCTAGGCAGAAATTACCTCAAAAGAGACAGGATCCTGGGAAGTTCTCAATACCTTGTACCATAGGCACCATGACCTTCAAGAAGGCCTTGTGTGACTTAGGGTCAAGTGTAAACCTCATGCCTCTCTCTGTAATGGAGAAGCTAGGGATCTTTGAGGTGCAAGCTGCAAAAATCTCACTAGAGATGGCAGACAACTCAAGAAAACAAGCTTATGGACTTGTGGAGGATGTTCTGGTAAAGGTTGAAGACCATTACATCCCTGCTGATTTCATAGTCCTAGAGACTGGGAAGTGCATGGATGAATCCATCATCCTTGGCAGACCCTTCCTAGCCACAGCAAAGGCTGTGATTGATGTTAATAGAGGAGAATTGATCATTCAAGTGAATGAGGAATCCTTTGTGTTTGAGGCTCAAGGATATCCCTCTATCATCATGGAGAGGAAGCATGAAGAGCTTCTCTCAAAACAGAGCCAAACAGAGCCCCCACAGTCAAATTCTAAGTTTGGTGTTGGAAGGCCACAACCAAATTCTAAGTTTGGTGTTGAACCCCCACATTCAAACTCTAAGTTTGGTGTTGGGAGGTTCCAACATTTCTCTGAGCATCTCTGAGGCTCCATGAGAGCTCACTGTCAAGCTATTGACATTAAAGAAGCGCTTGTTGGGAGGCAACCCAATGTTATATTTTATCTATTCTCTTTTGTTATTTTATGTTTTCTGTAGGTTGATGATCATGAGAAGTCACAAAATCAATTGAAAAAGCAAAAACAGAAAGAAAAACAGGAAGAAAAATAGCACACCCTGGAGGAAGAACCTGCTGGCGTTTAAACGCCAGTAAGGCTAGCAGATGGGCGTTTAATGCCCAGTCTGGCACCATTCTGGGCGTTTAACGCCAGAAAGGGGCACCAGACTGGCGTTAAACGCCAGAAAAGGGCAAGCACTTGGCGTTAAATGCCAGAAATGGGCACCAGCCCTGCGTTTAACACCAGAATTGGCCAGAAACGCATTTTTGCATGCCATTTGGTGCAGGGATGACTTTTCCTTGACACCTCAGGATCTGTGGACCCCACAGGATCCCCACCTACCCTACCACTCTCTCTCTTCTTCACCCATTCACCAATCACCTCAACACCTCTTCCCCAAAAACCCTTCACCTATCAAATCCTATCTTTCTCTTCACCACTCACATCTATCCTTCATAAAACCCCATCTACTTCACCCTTCAAATTCAAACCACTTTCCCACCCAAACCCTCCCATACATGACCGAACCATCACCCTCCCCCACTCCTATATAAACCCATCTTCACTCCTTCATTTTCACACAACATAAACACTCTTTCTCCTCCTTTGGCCGAACCACAAAGCCTCCCCCATCTCCTTCATTTCTTCTTCTTCTACTCTCTTCTTTCTTCTTTTGCTCGAGGACGAGCAAACCTTTTAAGTTTGGTGTGGTAAAAGCAATGCTTTTTGTTTTTCCATAACCATTTATGGCATCCAAGGCCAGAGAAACCTCTAGAAAGAGGAAAGGGAAGGCAAAAGCTTTCACCTCCGAGTCATGGGAGATGGAGAGATTCATCTCAAGGGTGAATCAAGACCACTTCTATGAAGTTGTGGCCTTGAAGAAGGTGATCCCCGAGGTCCCTTTTTCACTCAAAAAGAGTGAATATCCGGAGATCCGACATGAGATCCGAAGGAGAGGTTGGGAAGTTCTTACCAACCCCATTCAACAAGTCGGAATCTTAATGGTTCAAGAGTTCTATGCCAATGCATGGATCACCAAGAACCATAATCAAAGTGTGAACCCGGACCCAAAGAATTGGCTTACTATGGTTCGGGGGAAATACTTGGATTTTAGTCTGGAAAATGTAAGGTTGGCATTCAACTTACCCATGATGCAAGGAGATGAACATCCTTACACTAGAAGGGTCAACTTTGATCAAAGGTTGGACCAAGTACTCACAGTCATTTGTGAAGAGGGTGCTCAATGGAAGAGAGATTCAAGAGGAAAGCCGGTTCAATTGAGAAGGCATGACCTCAAGCCTGTGGCTAGGGGATGGTTGGAGTTTATCCAACGCTCAATCATTCCCACTAGCAACCGGTCCGAAGTTACTATAGACCGGGCTATCATGATTCATAGCATCATGATTGGAGAAGAAATAGAAGTTCATGAGGTTATATCCCAAGAACTTTATAAGGTGGCGGACAAGTCCTCTACCTTGGCAAGGTTAGCCTTTCCTCATCTCATTTGTCACCTCTGTTATTCAGTTGGAGTTGACATAGAGGGAGACATCCCCATTGATGAGGACAAGCCCATCACTAAGAAGAGGATGGAGCAAACAAGAGACCCCTCTCATCATCAAATCCCTGAGATGCCTCAAGGGATGCACTTTCCTCCACAAAACTATTGGGAGCAACTAAACACCTCCCTGGGAGAATTGAGTTCCAACATGGGACAACTAAGGGTGGAGCACCAAGAACACTCCGTCCTCCTCCATGAGATTAGAGAAGATCAAAGAATCATGAGAGAGAAGCAACAAAGACAAGGAAGAGACATTGAGGAGCTCAAGCACTCCATAGGATCTTCAAGAGGAAGAACAAGCCGCCATCACTAAGGTGGACCCGTTCTTTAATTTCCTTGTTCTTTATTTTTCTGTTTTTCGAAAATTATGCTTATGTTTATCTATATTTGTGTCTTGTGATCATTAGTGTCTTAGTGTCTATGCCTTAAAGTTATGAATGTCCTATGAATCCATCACCTTTCTTAAATGAAAAATGTTCTTAATTGAAAAAGAAAAGAATTGCATGAATTTTGAATTTTATAACAGTTTAATTATTTTGATGTGGTGGCAATACTTTTGTTCTCTGAATGTATGCTTAAACAGTGCATATGTCTTTTGAATTTGTGGTTCATGAATGTTGGCTCTTGAAAGAATGATGAAAAAGGAGACATGTTACTGAGGATCTGAAAAATCATAAAAATGATTCTTGAAGCAAGAAAAAGCAGTGAATACAAAAAAAAATCGAAAAAAAAGAGAGAAAGAAAAAGAAAAAAGAAAAAGAAAGAAAAAGAAAGAAATAAATTTGTGATCCAAGGCAAAAAGAGTGTGCCTAAGAACCCTGGACACCTCTAATTGGGGACTCTAGCAAAGCTGAGTCACAATCTGAAAAGGTTCACCCAATTATGTGTCTGTGGCATGTATGTATCCGGTGGTAATACTGGAAGACAGAGTGCTTTGGGCCACGGCCAAGACTCAATAAGTAGCTGTGTTCAAGAATCATCATACTTAACTAGGAGAATCAATGACACTATCTGGATTCTGAGTTCCTAAAGGAGCCAATCATTCTGAATTTCAAAGGATAGAGTGAGATGCCAAAACTATTCAGAGGCAAAAAGCTAAAAGCCCCGCTCATCTAATTAATACTGATCTTCATAGATGTTTTTGGAATTCATTGCATATTCTCTTCTTTTTATCTTATTTGATTTTCAGTTGCTTGAGGACAAGCAACAATTTAAGTTTGGTGTTGTGATGAGCGGATAATTTGTACGCTTTTTTGCATTGTTTTTAGTATGTTTTTAGTATGATCTAGTTAGTTTTTAGTATATTTTTATTAGTTTTTAGTTAAAATTCACTTTTCTGGACTTTACTATGAGTTTGTGTGTTTTTCTGTGATTTCAGGTATTTTCTGGCTGAAATTGAGGGACCTGAGCAAAAATCTGATTCAGAGACTAAAAAGGACTGCAGATGCTGTTGAATTCTGACCTCCCTGCACTCGAAGTGGATTTTCTGGAGCTACAGAAGCCCAATTGGCGCGCTCTGAACGGCGTTGGAAAGTAGACATCCTGGGCTTTCCAGCAATATATGATAGTCCATACTTTGTTCAAGATTTGATGGCCCAAACTGGCGTTCAAAGTCACCCTCAGAATTCCCAGCGTTAAACGCCGGAACTGGCACAAGGATGGGAGTTAAACGCCCAAACTGGCATAAAAGCTGGCGTTTAACTCCAAGAAGAGTCTCTACACGAAAATGCTTCAATGCTCAGCCCAAGCACACACCAAGTGGGCCCGGAAGTGGATTTTTACATCATTTACTCATCTCTGTAAATCCTAGGCTACTAGTTCTCTATAAGTAGGACCTTTTACTATTGTATTGAGATATCTGGGTAGCTACCTTTGTTCTTATGCTATCTTAGATCATTGGGAGGCTGGCCATTCGGCCATGCCTAGACCTTGTTCTTATGTATTTTCAACGGTGGAGTTTCTACACACCATAGATTAAGGTGTGGAGCTCTGCTGTACCTCGAGTATTAATGCAATTACTATTGTTCTTCTATTCAATTCCGCTTGTTCTTGTTCTAAGATATCACTTGTTCTTCAACTTGATGAATGTGATGATCCGTGACACTCATCATCATTCTCACCTATGAACGTGTGCCTGACAACCACCTCCGTTCTACCTTAGATTGGGTGAATATCTCTTGGATTCCTGATACACGATGCATGGTTGATCGCCTGACAACCGAGCGCTCGCCTGACAACCGAGCCAGCCATTCCGTGAGATCAGAGTCTTCGTGGTATAGGCTAGAACTGATGGCGGCATTCAAGAGAATCCGGAAGGTCTAACCTTGTCTGTGGTATTCTGAGTAGGATTCAATGATTGAATGACTGTGACGAGCTTCAAACTCCTGAAGGCGGGGCGTTAGTGACAGACGCAAAAGAATCACTGGATTCTATTCCGGCCTGATTGAGAACCGACAGATGGATAGCTGTGCCGTGACAGGGTGCGTTGAACATTTCCACTGAGAGGATGGGAGGTAGCCACTGACAACGGTGAAACCCTTGCATAAGCTTGCCATGGAAAGGAGTAAGAAGGATTGGATGAAGACAGTAGGAAAGCAGAGAGACGGAAGGAACACAGCATCTCCATACGCTTATCTGAAATTCCCACCAATGAATTGCATAAGTATCTCTATCTTTATCTTTATGTTTTATTCGTATATCACCCATATCCATTTGAGTTTGCCTGACTAAGATTTACAAGGTGACCATAGCTTGCTTCATACCAACAATCTCTGTGGGATCGACCCTTACTCGCGTAAGGTTTATTACTTGGACGACCCAGTACACTTGCTGGTTAGTTGTGCGAAGTTATGTTTATGCCATGGTGTTGAACACCAAGTTTTTGGATTCATTACCGAGGATTATTTGATTTGTGAAAAGTATTGATCACAATTTTGTGCACCACACGCCATCACAAGAATTCCACTATGGCGTGCCACTTGAGTTCGAAGGCGTGGCACGCCAAGGTTGATAAAGGGACGAGCATGCCACTTGAAGGATTGAGCGTGGCACACCAAGCTAGTTTGAAGGGCACGTGACACGCCGGTAAAGCACCAGCCACACGCCAGCTAAGAAGTCACACTTATTGAGTGTTTTCTTTCCCTCCAAAATGTAATTTTCCCTTTTTCACTTTTGTAATTCTTTTATTTTTACTAGGAGTAGTATAAATACCCCCAAGAAGTACTGAAGAGGGGTTAAGCAGTTAGTTTTAGATCCACTTTTGAGTACTTTTCAAGCTATGAGTAGCTAACTTCCCTCTCATTGAGAGAGGGAGCTCTGTTGTACTTCATCGATTGATAATAGTGAAATTCTTCTTCTCTTCATCTTCTTTTTGATTTGCTAGAAGGAATTTCGTTCTTAATGCTTAGTGTTCAATTATCTTAGGAAAGAGATTGAATGCAATTGGGTTTTATGGGAACCTTGGAAAAGGAAACATGAAACCATGCTTGAAATCCCTTCTCACACTTGAGTAAAATCTGGGTTTTGGTGATGGGATACGTGACATATAATCTCCCTCTAGCTGGACCTATGAGGGTGTGTGGTATAATCAAGGACCAAGCATATCTCTCTTCATGAGCAATTAGACCAAGGAATTGGCTATTGATCAAGATCTGAGAGATTGAGTCACCAAGGGATTGGGACTCAATCAATCATGATTGCCAAGAGGTCAATGAGTTGCATGATTAAAGAAGATATAAGCTAGATTTGATCCAAAGAGACAACATCTCCCAATCTCAATGAATTCCCCCATTCTTATATATTCATTTCTTTACAGCTTACTTTTACATTCAGCAATCCCCCACTCCCATTTACATTCAAGTCATTAATGATTCAACACTTTACATTCTGCAATTTCCATTTTTGCCCTTTATTGCTTTTCTTTATATTCTAGTCATTTACATTTATGTCATCATTTTCAATTCTGTACTTCACAATCTTATTGATCTGCTTGACTAATTCATCAATCAATTAAAACTGCTTGGATTTGCCAATCTCTGTGGATACGATACCACTCCACTGTGGGTTATTACTTGGCGATAATTTTGGTGCGCTTGCCAAAAAAACTAATTCACTAATTTTTGAAAGGGGTAGTGAATTCTGGTCATCAAGTTTTATGGCGCCGTTGCCGGGGATTGGCTTAACTTTGACAGTGATTAAATTGATTGGAGAGCTAGATTAAGCAATTTAAATTCCTTGTTATTTTAATTTCTTTTATTTAGCATTTTTTATTTTATTTTGAGCTCTATTTCCTTCTTCTTTAATTATCTTATTTAGTGTCCATATTTCCACTCTTCTAACTGTTTGATCAATTGCACCACTCACACTAACAACTACTCTAACAAAAGTAATTCCTTCATCCACTTTCTTTCTTTCTTTGTGCCTTGATTAGTTGCATGACAGGTAGGAGAAGCGGGGCTTCAACTTCCTTTGATTCTGAACCTGAAGAGGAAGAGTATTTTGAAACAAAAATGGAGGAGAATATGGAGAATCATCATGAGGAAGAAGTTCATAATCATGGAGGAGGCCCAGTCAACCATGATGGACAAGAAAGGAGAGTCTTAGGCTCCTACATCAACCCAAACTCAAGAAATTGTGGCAGCAGCATCCTAAAGCCAACAATTCATGCCAATAATTTTGAGCTGAAGCCTTAGCTCATGACACTTGTTCAGAATAATTACTCATATAGAGGAAGTGCCCAAGAAGATCCCAATCAATATCTCAGCACATTCTTGAGGATATGTGATACTGTAAAGTCCAACGGGGTTGATGCCAGGGCATTTTGGCCAGTTTCACTGACCTTTTCTTTACTGTTTTTAGGGTAGTTTCATGCATTTTCTTAGGAAATAAGCAAGTATTTGGTTGAAAATGCAATCATACCAT
Source organism: Arachis hypogaea (assembly GCF_003086295.3). Taxonomy (NCBI): domain Eukaryota; kingdom Viridiplantae; phylum Streptophyta; class Magnoliopsida; order Fabales; family Fabaceae; genus Arachis; species Arachis hypogaea. The sequence continues at coordinate 35,916,612 of NC_092037.1, forward strand.
GATTCAAACAAACATTGTGAATTTTGAATGATTTCATGAGAATTATGCATGAATTATATGATAAATTGGATGATGCATGATCCCATGATTAAGAGCAAGACTTTGATGCACTTTGTTTGATTGACTTCAGGCCAAAAGAAGAAGAGAAGAGCCACGTTAGTGGCTACGTTAGTTACACTAACGTGGGCACTAACGTGGAAGGAAGGAAAGCCCCAACGTTAGTGAGAAAAGTTAGTGGCATTAACTTTGAAGAAAGGAAATGGAGCCAACGTTAGTGACACTTAACATTATCACTAACGTTGGACCAAGCTCAAAAATGGCCACGTTAGTTGCCACGTTAACTTAGTTAACATGGCCTCTAACGTTAAGAAGAAAAGGGGACGCCAACGTTAGTGACATTCAACTTTATCACTAACGTTGGCCAAGTCACAAGAAGCCACGTTAACTCCCACGTTAACCTAGTTAACGTGGAAGCTAACGTGAAGAAACAAGGTTGTCGACAATGTTAGTGACACCAAACATTGTCACTAAAGTTGGAAGAAACCCACACTATCCCCAAGAAGCCACGTTAACTCCCACGTTAACTTAGTTAACGTGGAAGTTAACGTGAAGAAGAAAGGTGATCGCCAATGTTAGTGACACCCAACATTGTCACTAACGTTGGAAAGAGCCCACACAATCCACAATGAGCCACGTTAACTCCCACGTTAACTTAGTTAACGTGGGCAAAAATTCCCACCTGGCAGCCTGACCATGCCTTTTTCAAACAAGAATAACTTGAGCCACAAAACTCCAAATGATGTGATTCCAGTGGCATTGGAAAGTAGGATTCCAGAGATTTCCAAGAATATATGGCACTACATGGTGGACACTAAATTTGAGGGAGAAAACGTGCCCCGAAAGTGTAAAGATGAACATGGTATCAACCTATAGTAAGGCCAGCTGACCTCTTAACCTTCCAAGAAGTATAACTCGAGCTGTAGAGCTCTAAATGATGCGATTTCAAAGGCGTTGGAAGGTAGACATCCAGGGCTTTCCAAAAATATATAATAGTATAGGGTGGACATTAAGTTTGAACTCCAAAAACTGGCAATAATGAAGCCCTGGTCGCTAGTGTTATTGGCACTCAAGTTTTCCATTAACGCTAGCAACTATGCCAGCGACCATATCCACTTCAAAGGAGCATAACTTGAGTTACAGAGATCCAATTGAGGTGATTCCAGTTGAGTTAGAAAGCTGACATTAAGAGCTTTCCAATGATATATAATAGTCTATAGTGGGGATGAAATTGAAGCACAAACAAGAGGCATCTTTTAAGCCCCAAAAATACCAACTGGGCAGCATTTCACCATGGGCCTCAAGGACCACCCAACCGCAAGGAAGCAAGCCCACAAGTGTCAACCAATCAAGGCCACAAGAAGCATCTAGAATAGGAATTTTCATTTAAAAATTTAGGAGAGCCTATATAAAGGCCTTAGTTTGTACATTCAAGAGGGAGGTTGGACGGAGGCTGGACTGATTCTGGAATGGGTGATTGACGAGGGGTCTTTGGACTCCCTCCCCTCACACACTTTTCTTTCTCTTTCTTTTCTTTGTACTTTTCATTTTTATGAATTTTGAAGTTTCAATTTCAGTTTTAATCTTCATCTTTACTTTTATACACTTTCTTTCTTTTCTATTTTGTTAGAGCAATGACCAACTAACTCTTTTCATTGGGTTAGAGAGCTCTATTGTGATTCAACAAATTAAGTGTAGTTCTTATTCTTATTCTTCTATATTTTCTCTTGATTTTGCTTGAAAGCTTTCGATCTTCATCCAATTGGGTAGTTATCTTGGAAAAGAAGCTATTCATACTTGGATCTCTTCTGAACCTTGGAAGAGGAATAAAGGGATCATGCTAGAAATGCTTTCTCATGTTGTACCAAGTTGGGTTTGGAAGGATATGTGACTATAATCCTCTAACACTTGATTTGGGAATGCATGTGGTATAATCAGTGACCATACTTCATCTCTTCTCATGAGCAATTGACCAAGGAATTGGCTATTGATCAAGATTTGAGAGATTGAATTACAAGTAATTGTAATTCGATCACTTAAGATTGCCAAGGAGATCAATGAATGATTGAGGAAGAGATGAGAATGAACTTAATTCGGAGGATTGCAATATCTCTTGATCCCAATGTTCATTTTATTTTTAGTTCTTACATTTACTTTTCTTGCCATTTTACTCCTCTGCACTTTATTGCTTTCTTTACTTTTCTGCCATTTACATTTCCTTGTTACCTATCACTCCAATATGATTCGTCTAACTAGGATAATCAATTAACCATTGATTGCTTAATCCGTTAATCTCTGTGGGATTCGACCTCACTCTATTGTGAGTTTTACTTGACGAAAATTTGGTACACTTGCCGAAGGGAGATTTGTTGAGAGACAAGTTTCCACCTGCATCAAGTTTATGGCGCCGTTGCCAGGGATTAATCGTGATTAACAAACTACCGGTTGATTGATTTACTAGATTAGACACTTTTCTTTTTTCTTTGTTTTCTTTTGTTTCTTTATTTTCTTTTGCTAACTAACTGTTTGTGATATTGCCTCACTGAGAATTTCCTCATCTGTGACAATGGAGATTCCAATTTCTTTTGGTGATTATTGTTTGAGACAGAGCTCTCTGTAGGAAAGAAATGAGCATCCATCATATTTTAGTCAATCAAATTTCATGGGAAACTCTCCACCACCACAGAATGATTCAGTTTACTCTGCTCATGGTGGGTGGGAGTATCAAGAACATGAAATGGGGTACTTTCCAGAGCCACAAAATGATCCATATTTTGGTGAAATTGATCACTACTCAAGTTATGGCTGGGAAGATCGTAATCAAAGAGATTTCACTTATTCATACCCCATTCATCAAGAGCCATCACCTCTCAATTATACAACCTCACCTCCAGGTATTATATGCCTAAATTCTTCATCATTTGAGTATACCTCAGCACAAAAGTCTTTACCAAATCCATACAACTCATTTCACCATCCACAAAACTCAGTCCACTACCCACAAGAGTCATACCACTTTCAGAACACAACCACAAAACAACCAATTCCATTCACAAACCAACCCCGCCCAACCATTACAACCTACCCAACCACCTTTAGATAGACTTGCTAGGATGGAACTCTTCATGGAAGAGTTCAAAAGAAGTAGAGAAGAAGAGAGACTCACTAGGATAGGACTCCTCCTTGAAGAAATAATGAAGACAAACAAAGAGGAGAAAATAGCAAGAAGGGACCATGAAGAAAAATTGAGACAGAATGCACAACTCTATTCTGAAGAACAATTCATTGAAGAGCTGATAGCACAAAGAGAGACCACTTCACTCTCTCCAGAAACAGAGGAGTTCATTCAAAGGTCAAGAAAAATGGAGGAAGTCAATCAAGGGAGCCCACACTCCAATGAAACAGAGAGTTGCATAGAGGGTGAGTTTATTGAACCACCAATTCAAGAAGTTCTTGATGAAGAGGATGCTCCACCCATCATACAATACCCAAATCCTAAAATCAAGGTGGTAAAGGCAATCAACATGAACCCTAACAAAAAGATGGTGACCAAGAAAAGAAGGACAACATTCATGAAGAAGAAAAGGTCAACCAAAAGCCATCCCACCCCTACCCCAACAAGCAAGTTTACTCAAGCTAACAACAGAAGAAGGCTTGCTTGGGAGAGGCACTCAAAACAAGGGGCATTAACTGGCTCCTCTTTCCTCTTGAGGTCATTCATCTTAACAAACTGGAAGAAGAGGAAGAAAGTCGTGAACAACATGTCAAGCTAATGACATTAAAAGAGCGCTTGTTGGGAGGCAACCCAACCGTAGGTAACATTTCCTTGCTTTGCTTAGTTTACTTTCAATAATTTGGCATATGATTGCACTCTAAGTTTGGTGTTGCCATGCAACAATTTGAATTTCAATCTTCACTGGGTACTTGCAACATTCTAGATTGACAGTGGCACACTAAGTTTGGTGTTGCCACTTAACTTTCATGCAAAGTACCATGCCAACACCACTTATTAATGCAATCAAAATGTCTCTGTTTGTATCTCTTGTGTCCTTATTGTATCCTTAACCCTGCTTGCTGAAACACATGCATACTTACACTTCATTCTAAGACATTCATGATCCATCATGAACCCCATCACCGCTGTTTTAATTGTTGCTTGAGTATAAGCAATCATTCTATGTCTGGTGTGGGAAGGGGAAGAATAGGAGGAAAAGGGCAACAACAATGAAGATAAAATACAAGGTGGTAAAGTTCCTTTCTCCTCTTACTTATTTCCAGCACTTTAATTTGCATGATTGTCTTCAATGTTCTTTGTATGTATGTGTGCTTGCTCCTTGTGAATAAGCATGTCAAATCTGTCTTTTAAACTTTTTATTGATTAAAGCTATGTTTTCTAGTCTGAATGTCATTACTGCATCCTTACTTTGCTTACTTGTATGCTTGTCCCTTTTGAATTAAATAAAAAGAGAATGAGTGTTTTATAAAAGACCAGAGTGGAGTTCATACTATGGAATAAGTTCATGAGTTTATGGTGTGGTCATAAGTTAGCTAAGTTGGTTCAACCACAAGGTGGGAAGACAACTATCTGTCCTGAATCATATGCTTTGAACACACCCCATGAGACTAACTAAATAACAAGATCCTAATAAGAAAAAGGGGAAAAGAAAAATGAAAGTGGAAAAATAAAAGAAAAAGAGTAAGCAATAAGGTTAGGCACCAATGGTTTTAATCTTGAAGCATGTGTCTGTGGTGTCCCTGTGTAAGGGATTTACTTGGATGAATAAGCTCTTAGGGGTGCCTTATCACTTGGTAACGTGGGTTAACTAACTCGGGATTATCAGCTGAAAGTCCACTATCAAGAGTAACCCTCACTACAGAGCATTTAGTAACCCAAAGAGGTGCTGGACACCAAAGTCTCAAGAAAAGAAAATAAACAAACCATGTGCCTGTGGTGTGTATGTATGGGGGAGAGACTTGAGGAAGTAAGTCCATAGGGGTGTTTCAACACCTAGCACCTTGAACCAACTGGTTCGGGAGTGTTGGCTGAAAGCTTATTTTAAAGAGTTGCCCCCTTACAGAGCACTTAGCCTAAGAACACAAATAAGCCCTGAAATGACAACAAAAGGAGCAATGAATAAAGTCTCATGGGATGCAATCACAGTGAGTATTCTAGGACATGATAAAGGTCTGAAAGCCAAGAATGAACCTAAGTTGCTATGCATGAAACCACCATAAAACCAGAGACATGACTTCCACAAGAATGACTCATTTCTCTTGGCATTCCATTCATCATTCTCTTGTTCCAGTACTTGCTTAGGGACAAGCAAGCTTTAAGTTTGGTGTTGTGATGCCAGGGCATTTTGGCCAGTTTCACTGACCTTTTCTTTACTGTTTTTAGGGTAGTTTCATGCATTTTCTTTCTTTTCTATTTTGTTAGAGCAATGACCAACTAACTCTTTTCATTGGGTTAGAGAGCTCTATTGTGATTCAACGGATTAAATGTAGTTCTTATTCTTCTTCTTCTATCTTTTCTCTTGATTTTTCTTGAAAGCTTTCGATCTTCATCCAATTGGGTAGTTATCTTGGAAAAGAAGCTATTCATACTTGGATCTCTTCTGAACCTTGGAAGAGGAATGAAGAGATCATGCTAGAAATGCTTTCTCATGTTGTACCAAATTGGGTTTGGAAGGATATGTGACTATAATCCTCCAATACTTGATTTGGGAATGCGTGTGGTATAATCAGTGACCATACTTCATCTCTTCTCATGAGCAATTGACCAAGGAATTGGCTATTGATCAAGATTTGAGAAATTGAATTACAAGTAATTGTAATTCGATCACTTAAGATTGCCAAGGAGATCAATGAATGATTGAGGAAGAGATGAAAATGAACTTAATCCGGAGGATTGCAATATCTCTTGATCCCAATGTTCATTTTATTTTTAGTTCTTACATTTACTTTTCTTACCATTTTACTCCTCTGCACTTTATTGCTTTCTTTACTTTTCTGCCATTTACATTTCCTTGTTACCTATCACTCCAATATGATTCGTCTAACTAGTATAATCAATTAACCATTGATTGTTTAATCCGTTAATCTCTGTGGGATTCGACCTCACTCTATTGTGAGTTTTGCTTGACGACAATTCGGTACACTTGGCAAAGGGAGATTTGTTGAGAGCCGTTCATCATGGATCCTCAATATTAGCTCCCCTTTCTCCACATCTATGAGTGCTCTGGCCGTAGCTAGGAAGGGTCTTCCCAATATGATTGGGTGAGTGTGACTCTCTTCCATGTCCAGAATGACAAAGCCTGTTGGGAGAAAGTATTTCCCAACTTTTAGCAACACATTTTCCACCACTCCTATTGCTTGCTTTTGAGTCTTGTCAGCCAGTCTGATGACCACATCTGTGGGCATTATCTCATTGATCTGCAACCTCTTTACAAAGGATAATGGTAGTAAGTTGATGCTTGCCCCCAAGTCACAGAGTGCTCTATCGAACATTGTTTCTCCTATGGCACAGGGGATGTGAAAACTCCCTGGGTCTTTTTTTTTTGCAGGCAACTCAGGTTGAATAAGGGCACTACATTCCTTGTTCAACACTATATGGCCTCCTTTGATTGAGCTTTTCCTGGGAAGAAGTTCCTTCATATACTTGATGAATGCAGGCATTTGTTGGATGGCCTTGATGAATGGTATGTTCACATGCAGAGATGCAAACGAATCTAGGAACCTTGAGTACATTCTCTTCCCCACAGCACCATAGAGCAGTTGGGGAAATGGTGCATAGAGCTTAAGCAACTCTTGTTGTGAGATTTCTGGTTCTTGGTGATCTCTATCCTCCTCCTCTGTTGAGTTGTCTTCAGGCTGTTTGGAGAGTTTGCTTTGCTTGTCTTCAGCCTCTTGACCACTTGTAGTGACCATTTTGCAATCTTCTCATCTTACTTTCTTTGCTTCGCCTCTTGGGTTTTTCTCCGTGTCACTTGGGAAGCCATCAGTAGGTTTGGGAATCTTCTCAGCTAAGCATCCCACTTCGAATTCCATCTTCTTGATGGTCTCTCCCTGGTTCTTAATATTGGCTTGCACCTCCTCTTTGAACACCTTGTTTTCTTGAATATCTTGGCATATTACTTCAAGTAAGGTTTCAATCTTAGAGAGCTTGTCATCAAATGATGGTGGATTGGGAGTAGAGGTGTTGTTTTGGTTTTGATATGGGTGTGGAGAAGTGTTGTTGTGGGGGTGTTGATATGTCCTCTGTGTGAATTGTTGATGAGCTGCATTGTTGTTGGAGTTATAATGTCTCTGGTCTTGGCTTTGATCTTGCTGATTCCCCCACCCAAAGTTTGGGTGGTTCTTCCATCCAGGGTTGTATGTCTTGGAGTATGGATCATGGTTCTGTCTAGGTGAATTCCCAATGTAGTTGGCTTGCTCAAGGTTACCCTCTGCTTCTTCTTCAACTCCTTCTTGGGTTGTTGAAGAGGTGGTGATTGCTGCCACTTGGTTCCTCTCCATCTTCTTGGTGAGGTCAGCTAGCTGCTTGGTAATGAGCTTGTTCTGAGTCAGCAGAGCATCTACATTGTTTAGCTCTATCACTCCTCTAGTGTTCCCTCTTTCAGAAGCATAGAAGTAGTCATTCTCAGCTACAGTCTCAATTACATCTATGGCTTCTTCAATGGTCTTCTTCTTGTTCAATGAACCTCTAGAGGAATGATCTACTGCCTTCTTTGATTCATATGACAAGTGATGAGCGGATAATTTATATGCTTTTTAGCATCGTTTTTAGGTAGTTTTTAGTAAGTTCAAGCTACTTTTAGGGATGTTTTCATTAGTTTTTATGTTAAATTCACATTTCTGGACTTTACTATGAGTTTGTGTGTTTTTCTGTGATTTCAGGTAATTTCTAGCTGAAATTGAGGGACTTGAGCAAAACTCTAAAAGAGGCTGACAAAAGGACTGCTGATGCTGTTGGAATCTGACCTCCCTGCACTCAAAATAGATTTTCTGGAGCTACAGAATTCCAAATGGCGCGCTCTCAATGGCTTTGGAACGTAGACATCCAGAACTTTCCAGAAATATATAATAGTCCATACTTTATTCGGGAATTGACGACATAACTTGGCGTTGAACGCCAAGTACATGCTGCTGTCTGAGTTAAACGCCAGAAACACGTCATGATCCGGAGTTGAACGCCCAAAACACGTTATAACTTGGCATTCAACTCCAAGAAACGCCTCAGCTCGTGGATAGATCAAGCTCAGCCCAAGCATACACCAAGTGGGCCCCGGAAGTGGATTTATGCATCAATTACTTACTCATGTAAACCCTAGTAGCTAGTCTAGTATAAATAGGATAAGTTACTATTGTATTAGACATCTTTTGACAGTTTAATCTTTTGGCCATTCGGTCTCTTGATCATTCAGGGGGCTGGCCATTTGGCCATGCCTGAACCTTTCACTTATGTATTTTCAACAGTGGAGTTTCTGCACACCATAGATTAAGGGTGTGGAGCTCTGCTGTACCTCAAGTTTCAATACAATTATGATTACTTTCTATTCAATTCTCTTTTATTCTTATTCCAAGATATACGTTGCACTTCAACTTGATGAATGTAATGATCCGTGACACTCATCATCATTCTCACCTATGAACGTGCGTGACTGACAACCACTTCCGTTCTACTCTAGACCGGGCGCTTATCTCTTAGATTCCCCAACAGAATCTTCGTGGTATAAGCTAGATAGATGGCAGCATTCATGAGGATCCGGAAAGTTTAAACCTTGTCTATGGTATTCCGAGTAGGATTCTGGGATTGAATGACTGTGACGAGCTTTAAACTCTTGAAGGCTGGGCGTGATGACAAACGCAAAAGAATCAAGGGATTCTATTCCAACCTGATTGAGAACCGACAGATGATTAGCCGTGCTGTGACAGAGCATAGGACCATTTTCACTGAGAGGATGGGATGTAGCCATTGACAACGGTGATGCCCTACATACAGCTTGCCATGGAAAGGAGTAGGAAGGATTGGATGAATGTAATAAGAAAGTAGAGATTCAAGAGGAGCACAGCATCTCCATACGCCTATCTGAAATTTGCACTATTGATTTACATAAGTATTTCTATCCCTTTTATTTTCTATTTATTATTAATTTTCAAACTCATCATAAACCAATTTAATCTGCCTAACTGAGATTTACAAGGTGACCATAGCTTGCTTCATACCAACAATCTCTGTGGGATCGACCCTTACTCACGTAAGGTATTACTTGGATGACCCAGTACACTTGCTGGTTAAGTTGAACGGAGTTATGATCACACCAGGGATTATTAAGATCCCAATTTATTATACCATGATCTCTTTGGGGTATTTTTGATTTCATACAAATACAAAGAGACCAACTTTGAGGATCACAATTTCGTCCACCAAGTTTTTGGCGCCGTTGCCGGGGATTGTTCGAGTATGGACAACTGACGGTTCATCTTGTTGCTCAGATTAGGTAATTTTCTTTTCAAAAATTTTTCAAAAATCTTTTTCAAAATTTTTCTTTTCTTTTTCATTTTTACAAATTTTATTTTCGAAAAAATTAAAAAAAATCCAAAAAAATTAGAAAATCATAAGAATAAAAAATATTTGGTGTTTCTTGTTTGAGTCTTGAGTCAATTTTTAAGTTTGATGTCAATTGCATGCTTTAAAAAATTTTCTTGCATTTTTCGAAAATCTCATGCATTCATAGTGTTCTTCATGATCTTCAAGTTGTTCTTGACAAGTCTTCTTGTTTGATCTTGATGATTTCTTGTTTTGTGTTGTTTGTTGTTTTTCATGTGCATTTTTCGTTTGTTAGAGTCCATTCATTAAAGATTTCTAAGTTTGGTGTCTTGCATGTTTTCTTTGCATCAAAAATTTCTCAAAATTATGTTCTTGATGTTCATCATGATCTTCAAAGTGTTCTTGGTGTTCATCTTGACATTCATAGTGTTCTTGCATGCATCATGTGTTTTGATCCAAAATTTTCATGTTTTGGGTCATAAATGTGTTTTTCTCTCTCATCATTAAAAAATTCAAAAATCAAAAAAATATCTTTTCCTTTTTTTTCTCCAAATTTTCGAAAATTTGAGTTGACTTAGTCAAAAATTTTTAAAATTAGTTGTTTCTTACAAGTCAAGTCAAAATTTTCAATTTTAAAAATCTTATCTTTTCAAAATCTTTTTCAAAAATTATATCGTTTTCATTTTTTTTCTATTTTTTCGAAAATTTCAAAAATCTTTTTCAAAATATTTTTCAAAATCTTCTTCTTATCTTTATATCATATTTTCGAAAATTAGCTAACAATGAATGTGATTGGTTAAAAAATTTGAAGTTTGTTACTTTCTTGTTAAGAAAGGTTCAATCTTTAAGTTCTAGAATCTTATCTTGTAGTTTCTTGTTAGTTAAGTCATTTTAAAAAATTAAATCTTTTTATCTTTTATCTTATCTTTTTCAAAAATTTTATCTTTTTCAAAATTTGATTTCAAAATATCTTACCTAACTTCTTATCTTCTTATCTTTTCAAAATTTGATTTTTATATCTTTTTCAATCAACTAACTAACTTTTTGTTTGTTTCCTATCTTTTTCAAAACCAACTAACTACCTATCCCTCTCTAATTTTCGAAAATACTTCTCTCTTTTTCAAAAATTCTTTTTAATTGTTTTAAATTTTAATTTTAATCTTATCTTATCTCTAATTTTCAAAAATTTACTAACACCTTTTTAAAATTATTTTCGAATTCTCCCTCTCTTTTCTTATTCTATTTAATTAATTATTTACTAACACTTCTCTTCACCTCTCTTCATTTAAAAATCCGAACATATTCTCCTTCACTCTTCTCCCCTTTCTTCTTCTACTAACATAAAGGAATCTCTATACTGTGACATAGAGTATTCCTCTTTCTTTTCTTGTTTTCTTCTCTTTCATATGAGCAGGAACAAGGAAAAAGGCACTCTTGTTGAAATTGATCCAGAACCTGAAAGGACTCTGAAGAGAAAATTAAGAGAAGCTAAATTACAACAATCTAAAGGTAACCTTTCAGAAATATTAGAACAAGAGAAGGAGATGGCAGCCGAAAACAATAATAATGCAAGGAGAATGCTTGGTGACTTCACAAAGCCAACGTCCAAATTTGATGGAAGAAGCATCTCCATTCCTGCCATTGGAGCCAATAATTTTGAGCTGAAACCTCAACTAGTTGCCTTAATGCAACAAAACTGCAAGTTTTATGGACTTCCATCAGAAGATCCTTATCAGTTTTTAACTGAGTTCTTGCAGATCTGTGAGACTGTAAAGATGAATGGAGTTGATCCTGAAGTCTACAGACTCATGCTTTTCCCTTTTGCTGTAAGAGACAGAGCTAGAATATGGTAGGATTCACAACCCAAGGATAGCCTGGACTCCTGGGATAAGCTAGTCACTACCTTCTTGGATAAATTCTTTCCTCCTCAAAAGCTGAGCAAGCTGAGAGTGGATGTTCAAACCTTCAGACAAAAAGATGGTGAATCCCTCTATGATGCTTGGGAAAGATACAAGCAGCTGACCAAAAGATGTCCATCTGACATGTTTTCAGAATGGACCATATTAGATATATTCTATTATGGTCTATCTGAATTTTCGAAAATGTCATTGGACCATTCTACAGGTGGATCTATTCACCTAAAGAAAACGCCTGAAGAGGCTCAAGAACTCATTGACATGGTTGCAAACAACCAATTCATGTACACTTCTGAGAGGAATTCCGTGAATAATGGGATACCTCAGAAGAAATGAGTTCTTGAAATTGATGCTCTGAATGCCATATTGGCTCAGAACAAAGTGTTGACTCAGCAAGTCAACATGATCTCTCAAAGTTTGAATGGATGGCAAAATGCATCCAACAGTACTAAAGAGGCAGCTTCTGAAGATGCTTATGATCCTGAGAACCCTGCCTTTGCAGAGGTTAATTACATGGGTGAACCTTATGGAAACACCTATAATCCATCATGGAGAAATCATCCAAATTTCTCATGGAAGGATCAACAAAAGCCTCAACAAGGCTTTAACAATGGTGGAGGCAATAGGCTAAGCAATAGCAAGCCTTTTCCATCATCTTCTCAGCAACAGACAGAGAATTCTGAACAAAATACTTCTAATTTAGCCAATCTAGTCTCTGATCTGTCAAAAGCCACTTTCAGTTTCATGAGTGAAATAAGATCCTCCATCAGAAATCTGGAGGCACAAGTGGGCCAGCTGAGTAAGAAAGTCATTGAAACGCCTCCCAGTATTCTCCTAAGCAATACAGAAGAGAATCCAAAAGGAGAGTGCAAGGCCATTGATGTGATCAATGTGGCCGAATGCACAAGGGAGGAGGAGGACGAAAATCCTAGTGAGGAAGACCTCCTGGAACGTCCTTCAAGCAAGAAGGAGTTTCCTATTAAGGATCCAAAGGAATCTGAGGCTCACACGGAGACCATAGAGATTCCATTAAATCTCCTTCTGCCATTCATGAACTCTGAAGACTATTCTTCCTCTGAAGAGGATGAAGATGTGACTGGAGAGCAAGTTGCTCAATATTTAGGAGCTATCATGAAGCTGAATGCCAAGTTGTTTGGTAATGAGACTTGGGAAAGTGAACCTCCCTTGCTCATTAGTGAACTAGATACTGGGATTCAGAAAACTCTACCTCAAAAGAAACAAGATCCTGGCAAGTTCTTAATACCTTGTACCATAGGCACCATGACCTTTGAAAAAGCTCTATGTGATCTGGGGTCAGGGATAAATCTTATGCCACTCTCTGTAATGGAGAAGCTGGGGATCATTGAGGTACAACCTGCCTTGTTCTCATTACAATTGGCAGACAAGTCATTGAGACAAGCTTATGGAATAGTGGAGGATGTGTTAGTAAAGGTTGAAGGCCTTTACATCCCTGCTGATTTCATAATCTTAGACACTAGGAAGGAAGAGGATGAATGCATCATCCTTGGAAGACCTTTCCTAGCTACAGCAGAAGCCGTGATAGATGTCAACAGAGGTGAATTAGTCCTTCAATTGAATGGGGACTACCTTGTGTTTAAGGCACATGGCCATCCCTCTGTGACAAAAGAGAGTAAGCATGAAGAGCTTCTCTCAGTTCAGAGTCAAAAAGAGCCCCACAGTCAAACTCTAAGTTTGGTGTTGTGAGGCCACAACGAAACTCTAAGTTTGGTTTTAAGATCCCATATCCAAACTCTAAGTTTGGTGTTGGGACTATACAACATTGACCTGATCACCTTGTGGCTCCATGAGAGCCACTGTCAAGCTATCGACATTAAAGAAGCGCTTGTTGGGAGGCAACCCAATTTTATCTAATTTTTATTTTATATTATTTTATTTTTATTTTGTGTTTTATTAGGTACATGATCATTAGGAGTCACGAAAAAAACATAAAAATTAAAAACAGAATAAAAAACAACACCAGAAAAATCACACCCTGGAGGAAGCACAGGCTGGCGTTCAACGCCAGTAAGGAGCATCTGGCTGGCGTTCAACGCCAGAACAGAGCATCAACCTGGTGCTGAACGCCAGAAACAAGCAACATTCTGGCGCTGAACGCCAGGAATGTGCCTAAGAGGAAAAGCTGGCGCTGAACGCCAGTAACAAGCATGAAACTGGTGTTCAACGCCAGAAACATGCTTTACATGGGCGTTGAACGCCCAGAATGTTCACCACACGGCGTTTAAACGCCAGAATAGTGTGCAAAGGCATTTTACATGCCTATTTGGTGCAGGGATGGAATTCCTTGACACCTCAGGATCTGTGGACCCCACAGGATCACCTTAGGATCTGTGGACCCCATAGGATCCCCACCTACTATATTCCCACCTTACCTCCTAATCCTATTTTGTGATGAGTATTCCCCATGTCACACTTCCCAACACTCTTCACCAATCACCTCAATCCCTCTTCCCAATCACCCCCTTCACCACTCACATCCATCCACTCTTCCCCATAAACCCCACCTACCTTCAAAAATTCAAAACCATTTTCCCACCCATTCCCACCCTAAATGGCCGAACATACACCCCCCTCTCCCTATATATACCCTTCCATTCTACTTCATTTTCACACAACACAACCCCCTCTTCTTCACCTTGGCCGAAACTACATCTCTCCCTCTTTACCATATTCTCTTCTTCTTCTTCTTCTCTTCTTTCTTCTATTGCTCGAGGACGAGCAATATTTTAAGTTTGGTGTGGTCAAAGCACAATCTTTTTTGTTTTCCACTACCATCAATGGCACCTAAGGCCGGAGAATCCTCTAGAAAAGGAAAAGGGAAGACAAAAGCTTCCACCTCTGAGTCATGGGAGATGGAAAGATTCATCTCCAAAAGCCATCAAGACCACTTCTATGATGTTGTGGCAAAGAAGAAGGTGATCCCTGAGGTCCCTTTCAAGCTCAAGAAAAATGAGTATCCGGAGATCCGACATGAAATCTGAAGAAGAGGTTGGGAAGTCTTAACCAACCCCATGCAACAAGTCGGAATCTTAATGGTTCAAGAGTTCTATGCCAATGCATGGATCACTAGGAACCATGATCAAAGTATGAACCCGAGTCCAAAGAATTATCTCACAATGGTTCGGGGGAAATACTTAGATTTTAGTCCGGAAAATGTGAGGTTGGCGTTTCACTTGCCCATGATGCAAGGAGATGAACGCCCCTACACTAGAAGGGTCAACTTTAATCAAAGGTTGAACCAAGTCCTAATGGACATATGTGTGGAAGGAGCTCAATGGAAGAGAGACTCCAAAGGCAAGCCAGTTCAACTAAGAAGACTGGACCTCAAGCCTGTGGCTAGAGGATGGGTGGAGTTCATTCAACGCTCTATCATTCCTACTAGCAACTGATCTGAAGTTACTGTGGATCGGGCCATCATGATTCATAGCATCATGATTGGAGAGGAAGTAGAAGTTCATGAGGTCATCTCCAATAAAATCTACAAAATAGCCGACAAGCCCTCCACCATGGCAAGGCTAGCTTTTCCTCACCTTATTTGACATCTATGTTACTCAGCTGGAGTTATCATAGAAGGAGACATCTCCATTGAAGAGGATAAGCCCACACCAAGAAGAGGATGGAGCAAGCAAGAGAGACCCTTCACGGTTCTCAAGAGATGCATGAGGAAGCTCATCATCAAGAAATTCCTGAGATGCCTCAAGGGATGCACTTTCCTCCCAACAACTATTGGGAGCAACTCAACACCTCCTTAGAAGATTTGAGCCACAATGTGGAACAATTAAGGGTGGAACATCATGAGCACTCCATCATTCTCCATGAAATAAGAGAAGACCAAAGAGCAATGAGGGAGGAGCAACAAAGGCAAGGAAGGGACATAGAAGAGCTTAAGGACATTGTTGGTCCTTCAAGAAGAAGATGCCACTAAAGGTGGATTCATTCCTTGTTCTTATTTCTTTCTGTTTTTCGGTTTTTTATGTTGTGTTTATCTATGTTTTGTGTCTTTACTTCATGATCATTAGTATGTAGTAACCATGTCTTAAAGCTATGAATAATTCCATTAATCCTTCACCTCTCTTAAATGAAAAATATTTTAATTCAAAAGAACAAGAAGTACATGAATTTCAAATTTATCCTTGAATTTAGTTTAATTATATTGATGTGGTGACAATACTTTTTGTTTTCTGAATGAATGCTTGAAAAGTGCATATTTTTGATCTTGTTGTTTATGAATGTTTAAACTGTTGGCTCTTGAAAGAATGATGAACAAAGAGAAATGTTATTGATGATCTGAAAAATCATAAAATTGATTCTTGAAGCAAGAAAAAGCAGTGAAAAAGCAAAAGCTTGTGAAAAAAAAAGTGGCGAAAAAAAAAAGAAAGAAAAAGAAAAAGCAAGCAGAAAAAGCCAATGGCCCTTAAAATCAAAAGGCAAGGGTAAAAAGGATCCAAGGCTTTGAGCATCAATGGATAAGAGGGCCCAAGGAAATAAAATCTAGGCCTAAGCGGCTAAACCAAGCTGTCCCTAACCATGTGCTTGTGTCATGAAGGTCCAAGTGAAAAGCTTGAGACCAAGTGGTTAAAGTCGTGATCCAAAGAAAAAGAGTGTGCTTAAGAGCTCTGGACACCTCTAACTGGGGACTCTAGCAAAGCTGAGTCACAATCTGAAAAGGTTCACCCAGTTATGTGTCTGTGGCATTCGTGTATCCGGTGGTAATACTGGAAAACAAAATGCTTAGGGCCACGGCCAAGACTCATAAGTAGCTGTGCTCAAGAATCAACATGCTTAACTAGGAAAGTCAATAACACTATCCGAAATTCTAAGTTCCTAGAGAAGCCAATCATTCTAAACTCCAAAGGAAAAAGTGAGATGCCAAAACTGTTCAAAAGCAAAAAGCTACAAGTCCCGCTCATATAATTATAATTAATATTCATTGATATTCTGAAATTTATAGTATATTCTCTTCTTTTTATCCTAATTGATTTTCAGTTGCTTGGGGACAAGCAACAATTTAAGTTTGGTGTTGTGATGAGCGGATAATTTATACACTTTTTGGCATTGTTTTTAGGTAGTTTTTAGTAAGTTCAAGCTACTTTTAGGGATGTTTTCATTAGTTTTTATGTTAAATTCACATTTCTGGACTTTACTATGAGCTTGTGTGTTTTTCTATGATTTCAGGTAATTTCTGGCTGAAATTGAGGGACTTGAGCAAAACTCTGAAAAAGGCTGACAAAAGGACTGCTGATGCTGTTGGAATCTGACCTCCCTACACTCAAAATAGATTTTCTGGAGCTACAGAACTCCAAATGGCGCGCTCTCAACGGCGTTGGAAAGTAGACATCAAGAGATTTCCAGCAATATATAATAGTCTATACTTTATTCGGGAATTGACGACGTAACTTGGCGTTGAACGCCAAGCACATGCTGCTGTCTGGAGTTAAACGCCAGAAACATGTCATGATCCGGAGTTGAACGCCCAAAACACGTTATAACTTGGCGTTCAACTCCAAGAAAAGCCTCAGCTCGTGGATAGATCAAGCTCAGCCCAAGCATACACCAAGTGGGCCCCGGAAGTAGATTTATGCATCAATTACTTACTCATGTAAACCCTAGTAGCTAGTCTAGTATAAATAGGATAAGTTACTATTGTATTAGACATCTTTTGACAGTTTAATCTTTTGGCCATTCGGTCTCTTGATCATTCAGGGGGCTGGCCATTCGGCCATGACTGAACCTTTCACTTATGTATTTTCAACAGTGGAGTTTCTGCACACCATAGATTAAGGTTGTGGAGCTCTGCTGTACCTCAAGTTTCAATACAATTACGATTACTTTCTATTCAATTCACTTTTATTCTTATTCCAAGATATACGTTGCACTTCAACTTGATGAATATGATGATTCGTGACACTCATCATCATTCTCACCTATGAACGTGCGTGACTGACAACCACTTCCGTTCTACTCTAGACCGGGCGCTTATCTCTTAGATTCCCCAACAGAATCTTCGTGGTATAAGCTAGATAGATGGCGGCATTCATGAGGATCCGGAAAGTCTAAACCTTGTCTATGGTATTCCGAGTAGGATTCTGGGATTGAATGACTGTGACGAGCTTCAAACTCCTGAAGGCTGGGCGTGATGACAAACGCAAAAAAATCAAGGGATTCTATTCCAACCTGATTGAGAACCGACAGATGATTAGCCGTGCTGTGATAGAGCATAGGACCATTTTCACTGAGAGGATGGGATGTAGCCATTGACAACGGTGATGCCCTACATACAGCTTGCCATGGAAAGGAGTAAGAAGGATTGGATGAATGTAATAAGAAAGTAGAGATTCAAGAGGAGCACAGCATCTCCATACGCCTATCTGAAATTTCCACTATTGATTTACATAAGTATTTCTATCCCTTTTATTTTTTATTTATTATTAATTTTCAAACTCATCATAAACCAATTTAATCTGCCTAACTGAGATTTACAAGGTGACCATAGCTTGCTTCATACCAATAATCTCTGTGGGATCGACCCTTACTCACGTAAGGTATTACTTGGATGACCCAGTACACTTGCTGGTTAAGTTGAACGGAGTTATGATCACACTAGGGATTATTAAGATCCCAATTTATCACACCATGATCTCTTTGGGGTATTTTTGATTTCATACAAATACAAAGAGACCAACTTTGAGGATCACAATTTCGTCCACCAACAAGCCTTCATAGAAGATGTGCAACTGCACCCATTCATTGAACATATTTAGTGGACACCTCCTTGTTAGGTCTTTGAACCTTTCCCAAGCTTCATAAAGTGTCTCCCCATCTTGCTGTCTGAACGCTTGCACTTCGGTTCTCAGCCTATTGATCCTTTGAGGGGGTAAAACCTTGTCAAAAACTTATTCACTACCTCCTCCCAATTTGTCAGGCTTTCTTTTGGGAAGGATTCAAGCCATTTGGATGCCTTGTCCCGGAGTGAAAAAGGGAACAAGAGCAGCCTATAGACATCCGGGTGGACTCCATTGGACTTCACTGTGTCACAAATCCTCAAGAAGGTAGTCAAGTGTTGATTCGGGTCATCTTGAGCACCTCCTCCAAATGAGCAATTATTCTGCACAAGAGTGATGAGAGGTTTTAGCTCGAAATTGTTGGCATGTGTGGTGGGCTTTTGAATGCTACTTCCACAGTTGCCTGGGTTTGGATTGATGTAAGAGCCTAACACTCTTCTATCCTCCCCAGCATGATTTGCTCTACCTCCTCCCCCATGGTTATTAGCCTCTTCTTCATGTTGGTTTTCCATGTTGCCTTCCATGTTTAGTTCAAAGTGTTCCTCCTCCTCTTCAGCACCGATTGCACGTTTTTCTCTTGCTTCCCTCCTTAATCTAAGGAGGGTCCTCTCTGGTTCAGAATCGAAGGAAGTTGAAGCCCCGCTTCTTCTCCCTGTCATACAACCAACAAGTACAAGCAAGTAACAATATGTGCAGATAGTATTGCTGTCAGAATTACTGTTAGTTGTGAGTGATGCAATATATCAAACAGTTAGTGGGTTAGCAAACTGAATGGTAAATAACAAAGAACACGAAAGAGTAGAGGGGGAAGGGGAGAGGTTAACTAAGATAGAAAGTAAATTACTCAAACAGAAAATTAAATCAACAAAACAAAAGTGCTCAATCTAGTGATCTCCTAATTTAATCATTGTTGATGCACAATCAATCCCCGGCAACGGCGCCATAAACTTGATGCATGTGGAAACTTGTCTCTCAACAAATCTCCCTTCGGCAAGTGTACCGAATTGTCGTCAAGTAAAACTCACAACAGAGTGAGGTCGAATCCCACAGAGATTAACGGATTAAGCAATCAATGGTTAATTGATTATCCTAGTTAGATGAATCATATTGGAGTGATAGGTAGCAAGGAAATGTAAATGGCAGAAAAGTAAAGAAAGCAATAAAGTGAAGAGGAGTAAAATGGCAAGAAAACTAAATGTAAGAACTAAAAATAAAATGAACATTGGGATCAAGAGATATTGCAATCCTCCGGATTAAGTTCATTCTCATCTCTTCCTCAATCATTCATTAATCTCCTTGGCAATCTTAAGTGATCGAATTACAATTACTTGTAATTCAATCTCTCAGATCTTGATCAATGGCCAATTCCTTGGTCAATTGCTCATGAGAAGAGATGAAGTATGGTCACTGATTATACCACATGCATTCCCAAATCAAGTGTTGGAGGATTATAGTCACATATCCTTCCAAACCCAATTTGGTACAACATGAGAAAGCATTTCTAGCATGATCTCTTCATTCCTCTTCCAAGGTTCAGAAGAGATCCAAGTATGAATAGCTTCTTTTCCATGATAACTACCCAATTGGATGAAGATCGAAAGCTTTCAAGTAAAATCAAGAGAAAAGATAGAAGAATAATAATGAAAATTAGTATTGATCCATCAACTTACAACAGAGCTCCCTAACCCAATGAAAGGGGTTTAGTTGTTCATAGCTCTAGAAAATGAAAACAAAGATGGGGAATACATCATGGAACTAGAAGAGCAGAGTAAAATACAGAGAGTAGTGCTCTTTTTCCCACTTCCAGAACTCCCTAAATAATTCAAAGCTACTCCTATATATACTACTATTCTCAGCTTCTAGTTGGCTCTTCAAGTCTTGGGCCTTTGGATCTTGAGTTTGAAGCAGTTCTCTTCTTCATTTGGGCTTGGTTTTACTTGCAGAGAGAAAGTGTGAAGTGGGCAGAGACTTTAGCTCAGGACGTTAGGGGTGTTATCGTTTTAGTGAAAGTATGAGTTCGAGAACGTTAGTGACACTCAACATTGTCACTAACGTTTCAATGTACCCCTTTGCCTCACGTTAGAGCCCACATTAACTAGGTTAACCTGGCTTCTAACGTGGCCTTGCCATCCTTCGAGAACGTTAGTGACATTCAACATTGTCACTAACGTTCCAATGTGCCCTTATGTCTCACGTTAAAGTCCACGTTAACTAGGTTAACGTGGCTTCTAACGTGGCCATTCTTAGCCATCCCCAACGTTAGTGACAATGTTGAGTGTCACTAACGTTGGCTCATCTTTCACTCACCAACGTTAGTTTTCCACGTTAACTTAGTTAACGTGGAAGTTAACGTGGCTCCTTGGGGTTTTGTGGTTGCTTCCAACGTTAGTGACAATGTTGGGTGTCAATAACATTGTCGACCACCCTTGCCTCTTACGTTAGCTCCCACGTTAACCAAGTTAACGTGGGCGTTAACGTGGTACATTGCACCTTAGGCCAACGTTAGTGACAATGTTGAGTGTCACTAACGTTGGCTTCCTTCCCCCTTTTAACGTTAGAGACCACGTTAACTAAGTTAACGTGGACTCTAACGTGGCCACTTATGATCATTGGCCAACGTTAGTGATAATGTTAAGTGTCACTAATGTTGGCTCAAAGTCCCTTCTTCACGTTAGAGTTCACGTTAACTTAGTTAACGTGACTCTTAACGTAAGCAATGATGGCTTCGAGAGCGTTATTGGCAATCACTTTTCTCATTAACTTTGGAAGTTACCTCCCATTCCACGTTAGTGGTAACGTTAATTAGATTAACGTGACTGCTAAGTGGTTCTTCCTTGCTTCCTTTGGTCCTGAAATCAAGCAATAGAGTGCATCAAAGTTATAGTCCAAGTCATGGGTAATGCAACATACAATTTGTTACTAAACTCATGCAAAATCCTCATGAAATCATGTAAAATTCACAATGTATGCTTGAATCAAGGTGTAAGTGAATATCTACCCAAAACTAGCTTATTTCCTAAAGAAATGCATGAAACTACCTTAAAAACAGTAAAGAAAAGGTCAGTGAAACTGGCCAAGATGCCCTGGCATCAGGGGTACACCCTGACATCTACAAACTACTCTTGTTCCCTTGCTCACTCAGAGATAAGGCAGCAAAGTGGTTGGAATCATTCCCCAAGGATAGCCTAACTACATGGAAGGAGGTCGTGAATAGATTCCTTGCAAGATTTTACCCTCTATGAGGTCTGGGAGAGATTTAAAGATTTGACAAGAAGATGCCTACCGGAAATGTTCAATGAGTGGGTACAACTACATATCTTTTACGAGGGACTATCCTATGAAGCAAAGAAGGTAGTGGATCATTCTTCAGGAGGCTCACTCAACAAAAAGAAAACCATTGAAGAGGCCATAGATGTCATTGAAACTGTAACTAAAAATGAGTATTTCTATGCCTCAGAAAGGACTCAGAAGAAAGGAGTGCTAGAACTCAACTTTGTAGATGCTCTGTTAGCTCAGAACAAGGCAATTGCAGCACAAATAGCAGTCTTAACCAAGAGGATGGAGGCCAACCAAGCCTCAGTCATTCAACACCAAACTCTTCAACAAGAAGGTAATGCATCAGAATCTGAAGGTGACTGGGAACAAGCTAATTATGTGCACAATTCATCCAGAACACCATATGACTCACACTCTAAGACATACAACCCAGGTTGGAAGAACCACCCAAACTTTGCGTGGGAAAATCAACAAAACCACAACCAAGACCACAACAAGCTTTATCCATCAAATCAGCATCCCAACCACAACCCCAACCATCAAACAGGGAACCATAGACCCTACCATAACTCACAAAACACATCATACCATAACAACCAACCCATACACAACAACCTCAATCAAGATGCACCATCCTCAACTATGCAACCATGCAAAATCAAGAGCAATTTTGAGAGGATGGAGGCTGCAATAGCACAATTGTCATATCAGATTTCGGGAGTAGTCTCCTCCCTCATGGACAGACAAGCACAAACTGACAGAAGGATAGATGCTAATCAAGAGGAATACAGGTCAAATCTGAAAAATCTAGGTGCAATAATCTCAAAGTTGGAGGCACAAGTGGAGATTTTGTCCAAGAAAATCCCATTTTCCACACACATATTTCTCAGCGATACCATGGCTAACCCAAGAGGGGAATGCAAAGCCATAACTCTGAGAAGTGGAAAGGTTGTAGAGGAAGGAGCCCCAAGCAAAGATAATCATGAAGAGATTGCACCAAAACATGGGAACGAGGATGAAGGAGAGATCCCAGTTTCACCTCTACCAAAACCAGTTTTGAAGCCCTATGTGCGAAAGGCACCATACCCACAAAGACTGAGAAAAGATGGGAAGGATGGCCAGTTCTCTAAGTTCCTAGAGATATTTAAGAGGCTCCAAATCAATATACCATTTGCTAAGGTATTAGAAAAAATGCCACTCTATGCCAAGTTCTTGAAGGAGCCTATAACCAAAAAGAGGAACTATGAGGCAAAAGAAACCATAGTATTGACAGAGGAGTGCAGCGCCATCGTACAAAAGACGTTGCCTCAAAAGCTGAAAGATCTAGGGAGTTTTTAAATCCCCTGCATCATAGGGGACATCACTATTGAGAAAGCTTTGTGTGATTTGGGAGCTAGCATAAATCTTATGTCCCTAACCATGATGAGAAGGATGAAGATTGAGGAAGCCAAGCCAACAAGAATGGCACTTCAATTGGCTCATAGAACATTTAAGTTTCCACATGGGGTGGTGGAAGATTTGCTAGTGAAAGTAGGAGAATTCATTTTCCTTACTGATTTCGTTGTGCTGGACATGGAAGAAGAGGCCAACATGTCAATTATCCTAGGAAGACCATTTCTAGCTACTGCTGGAGCCATCATTGATGTGCAGAAAGGGGAATTAGTCTTGAGATTGCATGAAGAGAAAATGGTCTTCAACGTCTTTAAAGCAATGAGTTACCCCAAGGAACCTGTTCCGAGGGTTACCTGAAACTGTAGGTCGATCTCAGTCGAGCAGGTGTATAGCGGCCAGAGTTGGTGTGTCCGACTTGTGGAATTCAGAATGCTGCTGATCCCTTGTCACCGAAGGGTGGGGGGTACCTGCAAGGGACTCCGATGCTTAAGTTAGCAAGGGTATTAAACAAGTATTGAGTAGAATCAGAGTATAAGTTATACCTGGGTGCTCTAGTGTATTTATAATGGTGTGGAGTGACCTTTTTAGATAAGATAAGTTAGTTATCTTATCTTATCTTATCTTCTAGGTGAGGTCAGCTTATCTTTTATGGGAACCACCCTTCACTCTGTAGGCATGGGCTACCTTAGGATTTGGGATGTGTTCCTCTATTTGGGCCCTTCTTTGGGCTTTTCTGATGACCAGACCGAGCTCTTTGGAAAGAGGTCGGATTGTCCTGACCTGAAGAGGTCGGTCGCTTTGTCTGTCGAATATCCCGGGGCGGACAGCTCGACCCAGGGTATGAACAGTGTCCCTGCTTGAGCTCGGTCTTCTTTTTTGAGTTCGAGTCCTTGACTTCGGTCCTTCTTTGGTGAAGCCGAACTCAAGCATATTGTCGATTCCTTTGTAGTAGTTTTTGAATGTAGAATGTTTCCTCTA
This sequence comes from Arachis hypogaea, assembly GCF_003086295.3. NCBI lineage: Eukaryota > Viridiplantae > Streptophyta > Magnoliopsida > Fabales > Fabaceae > Arachis > Arachis hypogaea. Next base: position 35,940,602 of record NC_092037.1, read on the forward strand.
AAAGCACGCGCTTTTATATCGGCGCTTTTTGGGAACGTGCGAGGGTTTAATGCTTTCATTAATTTTAGCATTAATTGCCCTGTTTCCCTTTGGCTTTTTACATTGATTTTGAAAACCCAGAAACGGTTTCTCTCTTTCGCCCTTTTCGTAACTTCTTTTCTCCGCTCCCTTTGCTCTCTGTTTTTCGTTTGCGCTTTTACTTTCTCGTGTTGCGGCGTCGCTTGGCATAATTTCAGGAGTTTCTGTTTTCGCCTGAAGTTTTACAGTTTTGCATTTCTCCCTGCGATATTGCTCTGGTTCGCGTTCTTTCTTTTGCTTGTGAGAGGGCGTTTCCAGATTTCATCTTCCATCTTCAATTTCTTTGAAGCTTACCGCTCTTTCAGGTTGGTACTAGCTTTCTTGCTTCTTTCGTAGCTTCGTCTTTAGTTTTTAGGCGAAGCTTTTGTTCATACCCTGGGTCGAGATGACCGACCCGGGATGTTTAGCGACAAGGCGACCGACCTCTTCAGGTCAGACTATCCGACCTCTTCTCAAAGAGCTCGGCCAAATCAACAGGAAAGCCCAAATAAAGGGCCCAAATAGAGGAACACGACCCAAATCCAGAGGCAATCCCAGCCTACAGAGATAAAGGCGTTCCGTTGAAGATAAGCTGACCTCACCCAAAGATAAGATAAGATAACTAACTTATCTTATCTAGAAAGGTCACTTCTCATCATTATAAATACACTGGAGCACCCAGGTATAACTCATACTCTGATTCTACTCAATACCTGCTTAATACCCTTGCTAACTTAAGCATCGGAGTCCCTTGCAGGTACCCCCCACCCTCCAGGGACACAGGATCAGCACCACCACCAAGTCCAACAAATCGGACACATTAGTTCCGACCGCCGTACACCTGCCGAACACGTCGGCTCCGACCAACACAGAAGATCTCGTCCGAGATTGACCTACAATTTCAGGTAACCCTCAGAACATTGGCGCCGTTGCCGGGGACCTGGAAGTCATCCCATTAACATGGCGGATGACCATGACAACGACCACGATTTAGGTTTGGAAGACAGAATGCCGCATAAAAATGCGGACACAATGCTCAAAGCTACTCCAGAAACCCACGAGGACAAAAATTCATCAAATCCAGGAGTAATAGAAACACTTCAAAATCGATTGGAGCAACTTGAGAAAGAAGCCCAACATCGACGTGAAAAAGAAGAAGATCTACGCCGGGAAATAAGGTGGCGCCGAGAATTAGAAGATAAGCTTATAAAACTTGAAGCTGATCTCAAAACCAAAGCTACTCGACCATCCACGGAAGATAGTTCTCAGAAAGATCAAGATCCATTTACCAGAGAAATTATGAAAACCAAAATTCCGAAAGATTTCAAGATTCTGGATATGACTCTATATGACGGTACCTCCAACCCCAACCATCATCTCAACAACTTCAGAAGTAGAATGTACCTCACCGATGCCTCAGATGCAGTTCGTTGCAAAGCCTTTCCAACAACTCTCACCAAGACAGCCATTAAATGGTTCGACAACCTACCTCCAAAATCCATCTCGAGTTTCGACGACCTGGCCAAAATGTTCCTGCTCGATTCTCCATACAAAAGGACAAAGCCAAACACGCACCCAGCTTACTCGGGATCAAGCAAGGAGACCGAGAAAGTCTTCGCAACTACATGGAGAGATTCAACAAAACATGCATGGACATACAAAATCTACCAACAGAAGCTGCCATCAGGGGCCTCATAAATGGCCTGCGAGAAGGACCATTCAGCTAATCTATATCAAAAAGATACCCGACATCCCTAGATGAAGTACAAGAACGAGCGCAGAAGTACATTAACATGGAGGAAAATTCTCGACTTGGCGAAGCCTCAAGGTCCGGTTCTGCCTACCGAGATAAAGAATCCAAGAAAAAGGAAGATCGCTCCGGAGAGAAAATCAAGAAATATCACAACTACACCTCTCTTAGGGTATCCTTGGTAGACGTTTACAAAGAAGTCTGCCATACGAAAAAAATCCCTCCAGCTCGGCCACTTAAAGGCAAAAGAGGAGGGGGAAATCGGAATGAGTACTGTGAATATCACCGACTTCGAGGGCATTCCACCAACGAATGTTTCGACTTGAAAAATGTCATAGAAAAATTAGTACGAGAAGGAAAGTTAGATCGATTCTTGGCCAACCGGGACGAAGAACCAAGGAAAAGAAGGAGAGATGAGGACGTCGGACGATCTGAACGATCGCTTCGCACACCAGAAAGACATGTCCACGTGATACACGGTGGATTTGCTGGGGGAGGAATCTCCAAATCATCCCGCAAGCGACACCTCAAAGAGGTATACCATATCGAAAGACAGAAGGAGACGCCAGACATCTCGGCAATCACGTTTACCAAAGAAGATGCATCCGGAATCATCTTGGGATACGACGACCCCATGGCCATCACGATCATATTGGCAAACGCCAACCTCCACCGCACACTAATCGACCAGGGAAGCTCTGCCGATATCTTACTCAAAACTGCCTTCGACAAACTCGGCCTAGAAGAGAAAGAGCTAAGAGCATACCCAAACAGTCTGTTCGGACTGGGAGATGTCCCAGTTCAACCACTGGGATATGTGTCACTGCATACAACTTTCGGGAAGGGGAACCAATCTAAAACACTCAAGATAGACTACATTGTGGTCGACGTAAGCTCAGCCTACAATGCCCTGATAGGTCGGACAACGTTAAATCAGCTCAACGCAATAGTTTTGACTCCGCATCTATGTATGAAATTTCCAACTACAGAAGGGATAGCTACAATAAGAGCAGATCAAAAGATGGCGCGTCGCTGTTACAACGAAAGTCTAAACCTCCAAGGCGAAGCAAGAGAGTTCCAGACAATCGAGCTCGGTGGAGCTCAGAGACGAGAAGAGCTCCGACCACAACCCGAGGGAGAAGTAGAAAGAGTCCAGATTGGAGACACCTCGAATAAAACAACTAATATTGGCACGATCCTGAAAGGAGATGCAAAAGAATCATTAATACAGTTTCTGCGAGATAATGTTGATCTCTTCGCATGGAAAGCTGTCGACATGCCTGGCATAGATCCCAAACTAATGAGCCACAAGTTGGCAGTCTACCCGGGATCCCGACCGATACAACAAAGACGAAGAAAACTTGGGCCAGAACGATCTCGGGCTGTAGAAGAACAAGTACAAGCACTACTAGAGGCAGGGTTCATAAGGGAAGTCAAATACCCACTATGGCTAGCAAACGTCGTTTTGGTGAAAAAATAAAATGGGAAGTGGCGAATGTGCACCGACTACACCGACCTCAACAAAGCCTGCCCAAAAGATCCTTACCCACTCCCAAGCATCGACGCTTTAGTAGATGCTTCATTAGAATACAAGTATCTCTCATTCATGGACGCATACTCAGGGTACAACCAGATACCAATGTATCCGCCAGACCAAGAAAAGACCTCATTTCTTACACCTAAGGCAAATTATTGCTACATCGTGATGCCTTTCGGCCTGAAAAACACAGGAGCCACTTATCAAAGGCTAATGAATAAAGTCTTCTCAGATCACATCGGAAAAATCATGGAGGTCTACGTGGATGACATGTTGATAAAGACACAAAGCGAAGAGACATTGCTAACCGATTTGATTCAAGTATTCGATACCATAAGGAAGCACGGCATGCGACTCAACCCGGCTAAATGCACCTTCACAGTAGAAGCAGGTAAATTTTTAGTATTTATGCTCACACAAAGGGGAATCGAGGCAAATCCAAATAAATGCCAGGCCATACTCAACATGAAGAGCCCAACCTGCGTCAAAGAGGTACAACAGCTCAATGGAAGGTTGGCAGCCTTGTCAAGATTCCTAGCAGGATCAGCGATAAGATCCCTCCCTTTCTACGCTACCTTAAAGAAGGGAAAGAACTTCGAATGGACAGCGGAATGTGAACAAGCCTTCAAAGACTTCAAAGAATTCTTGGGGCAACCACCTATCCTATCTCGACCACAAGAGGGAGAAACGCTCATACTATACCTCGCAGTAGGAAGTCGGGCAATAGCCTCAGCGCTGATTCGAGAAGACGAAAGAGGACAACAACCCTTCTACTTCATTAGTAAAGCACTACAGGGGTCAGAGCTGAACTACCAGAAAATAGAAAATTTTGCATACGCTCTGATACTCACATCCAGGCGACTTCGCCCATACTTCCAGGAACATACCATCAAAGTTCGGACCAACCAGCCCATAAAAGGGATATTACAGAAAATAGATCTGGCAGGAAGAATCCTACAATGGGCAATCGAGTTGTCCGAGTTCAACCTCCAATATGAGGCACGGACAGCCATCAAATCACAACACCTGGCCGATTTCATCGCAGAATTCACAGACATCCCGAAAATCCCCATAGAGTGGAACATATACGTCGACGGATCCTCAAATAAAATAGGAAGCGGTACGGGTGTGATAATCAAAAGCAACCAAGGAACTCAACTTGAGCTCTCCCTTAAATTCGGATTCCCGACCTCAAACAATCAAGCGGAATACGAAGCGCTACTAGCCGGTTTGAAGCTGGCTAGGGAGGTTGGAGCTCGGAAACTCAACATCTACAGCGACTCACAAGTCGTTACCTCACAAATAACAGGAAGCTACCAAGCTAAAGACCCGATCATGAAAAAATATTTGGATAGAACCAAAGAACAGCTCGGACAACTCGAAGAATACAGGATCTACCACATTCCCCGTGAGCAAAATGCCCGAGCTGATGCACTTTCAAAATTAGCCAGCACCAAACCAGGGGGCAACAACAGAAGTCTCATCCAGGAGATACTACAGAACCCGTCAATATTGGAAGAAGAAGTCCTAGCCATAATAGGTCAGGATCAAGGATGGATGACCCCCATAATAAATTACCTCAAACAGAAGCACTCCCTACAGATGAAAAGGAGGCAAAAAGGCTAAAAAGGGAGGCACAATACTACACTATCATAAACAACACACTATACAAAAGAGGGATATCAACACATTTACTAAAATGCGTACCGACTTCTAACACAAAGGAAGTCTTGGAGGAAGTGCACAGCGGCATTTGTGGTAATCATCTCGGAGCGCAAGCCCTCACCAAAAAGATACTCCGGGCGGGATTCTATTGGCCAACTCTACAAAAGGAGGCTACAGAATTTGTGAGGACATGCCCACGATGCCAGAAGCATGCCAACTTTCACATCGCCCCACCAGAAAAGCTCATCAGCGTGACTTCGCCCTAGCCATTTGCGAAATGGGGACTCGACCTTCTTGGACCCTTCCCACAGGGATCGGGACAAGTAAAATTCCTCAGTAGGAGTAGACTATTTCACAAAATGGATCGAGGCAGAACCCCTAGCCAACGCCACCGCTCAAAGAAGTCGAAAATTCCTATATAGGAACATTATTACGAGGTTCGGGGTACCATACTCCATCACCACGGACAACGGTACCCAATTTACAGAGGCATGCTTCAGAAAACTGGTGGCCGACTTGAACATAAAACACCAGTTCACCTCCGTCGAACATCCCCAAGCCAATGGACAAGCCGAAGCGGCCAACAAAGTCATATTGGCCGGACTAAAGCGGAGGCTACAAGAAGCAAAGGGAGCTTGGGCCGAGGAACTTCCACAAGTCCTATGGGCGTATCGAACAACCCCCCATTCTACTACAAACGAATCACCATTCAAACTAGCATACGGAGCAGAGGCAATGATTCCAATAGAAATTGAGGAGGGATCTCCCCGAGTAGTCCACTACAATGAACGAGTAAACTCCAAACTTCAGAGAGAAGAGCTCGACTTGTTACCCAAGATCCAAGAAAGAGCTCGGATCAGGGAAGAAGCTTTAAAGCGACGAATGGCTTCAGATACAATCGAAAGGTAGTGTCGAGAAGTTTTGCAGAGAATGATCTCATCCTAATCAGAAACAACATTGGAACAACTCGACCCAGAGAAGGAAAGCTGGCAGCAAACTGGAAAGGACCCTACCGAGTCATTGAAGTACTGGGGAAGGGCTACTACAGACTGTCCGAGCTTGATGGACGAGAGCTTCCCCGATCATGGCACGCCTGCAACCTAAGAAGGTACTACAGTTAGAAAAGGTAAAGGATCTCACTAAATGGATGCGCTCTTTTTCCTGAAAAGGTTTTTTAATGAGGCACCATATCAAGACCTAGATCATACCCGACTTAAAGGGACAAGGAAATTCCCACATGTATATATTTGCATTTTTTCTTTGAATAAAGTTTATTGAGATATTCTACAAGATTCGAAGACGCATTAATCTGAAGTATTCATCGTCCGATTATAAAGCAACAGGTCGGCAGAAAGTGAAAAACAAATTCACTGCACGACCACGTTAAAGACAATCGTCTGATAAAAGTGAAAATGCAATTCACCCAAAAGACGATCTAAAGATGCCAACCATTTTCTACAAATCGGCAAAGATGAACACAGAGTAATGTAAGAAGTTATTGAAAGCAATCCAAAAAAAAAGAACCTGACGAGGTCTTACGGATAGCTAATATAATAACGTAAAAGACTGGCCGATGTTCAAAAGTCGGACCAAGTCAACCCAAGTTATAAGTAAACCCTGGAAAGAGGTCTGGCCAACCCTATTAAAGAAAATTACTTTAACTTAGAAGGGCCTGACATAACAAAGTCATCCCAAAACTAAAAAAGTTATACGAATAGTCCCTGAAAGAGATCTGACAAAGATCCAAGAAAGAGGACTACGAAAAATAACTTAAAGGAGACTGACATAACCAAGTCGGACTCCTACCACTAAAAAGTTATATGAATAGTCCCTGAAAGAGATCTGACAAAGATCCAAGAAAGAGGACTACGAAAAATAACTTACAGGAGACCGACATAACCAAGTTGGACTCCTACCACTAAAAAGTTATACGAATAGTCCCTGAAAGAGATCTGACAAAGATCCAAGAAATAGGACTACGAAAAATAACTTAAAGGAGACCGACATAACCAAGTCGGACTCCTACCACTAAAAAGTTATACGAATAGTCCCTGAAAGAGATCTGACAAAGATCCAAGAAAGAGGACTACAAAAAAAATAACTTAAAGGAGACCGACATAGCCAAGTTGGACTCCTACCACTAAAAAGGGCTCGGATGTTTTTTGCTTTTTCAAAGGTGGGGCACTAGAAGCAGTAGCAGAAGTTTGAGGAGGATCGACCTGATGAAACTGGGGAGTTGGAATTACTTTCCTCGGCCCAAGGGTACTCGGCACAGGAGGCTTCAGGGGGACCTCTGAAGATCCCTCGCCGGCCACCTTGGTCGAGATGTTCAAAGCAGCAGTTGCCTTCTTTGCCCTTTTGAAGGCCTTCATAGAGTCATTATTCTTTGACATCTCTACAAAACACAAAAATAGCCACGACAAAGAGTTACGAAAGAGGAAGAAAAAGGAAATAAGTACAGAAACAAGTCAGACAAATAGACAAACAAATACCCAAAGCAGTCTGAACCAAGGACGGATTAGTCAAAAATCTTTTTGTATCAAGATGAGGTGGTTTCCCCCAGAGATCCTCAAGAACAACTACAAAAGCGCGTTCAACATCATCCAGCATCTCCCAGGTATAGCGAGACACTCTTACATCCTTCTGCCACTCTAGAGGGAAGGAGGGCTCGTCATTTTCATCAAGAAAAAAGTGGCGGGCCCCCTCAACAGCTCGAACTCTAAAGAAGTAATTCTTGAAGTCCTTAAAGGACTCATCATACATCGCAAACACTTTATGGCCCTGAGCGGACCGGAAAGAAACCCAAGAAGCTTTCTTTTTGAAGAACCGCCAGGCTTGGCAGATACAAACAAGTAAAGAAACAGAGTCTGGGAAGGTATTACATCTAGTTCACGGCAGAGAAGTTGAAAAAATTTAATAAAACCCCAAGAATTGGGGTGAAGCTGGGATGGAGCAATATTACACGACCACAACAGGTCGGTTTCAAAAGAAGTAAAAGGAAAAGTAACATTCAACTGGCTGAAAAAGTATTCATAGGCATCTACGGTTCCATCATCCCGGTTTAGAATCTGGCAATCCAGATCAGATGCAACGGGAGGAACAGAGGAGGTCGACACCTTAAGAGAAGGCACTGGGGGAGGATCAGCCTCATCATCATCCTGGTCATCAGGGACAATCTTACCATCCCTCACGACATTGTCCAGGCTAATGAGAGTCAAGTCGGCATCAGGAGCAATAAGCTCGTAATCCCCCTCGCGAGCATTGTTACCACAAATCCTATGACGCTTCCTCAGCTCTGTGCAAAATTCAGCGTCCACAACGAAAACACACAACAAAACAAGGGAGTCCAGCCAATCGGACATCCCCTCGGGAACTCTGGAAGACATCTCTACAATGTTATTGCGAGAAGACATGGGGCTAACTAAATCCTACAAGTAAGAAAAGAAAATAAGGTTACTACAAATATCTCGGACAAAGGGGAAAACAACTCGGTCAATGCTTCTGAGGCAATGAAAAGCAAGAAAAGGAAAACCCCAAGACTCAAACCAAAGTCCCGGGGCATCCTTTGGAGGTAGCAATAATGCAAGGTTTCCAGAACACATCCTTTGGATTCAAAGCAACAAGCGTTTTTATCAAAGAAAAAACACAGCAAATCATCACAGAGCCTACCAAACAAAACATTCCCAAAGCAACAAAGCATGGGGACCATTAAAGACGCAACTTTTTTTGAAAAAAGATCGGACAGGAAGCAATCTCCAAAAAACGGATACAGATCTTTTACCAGTATCAAAAGCAACCAGAAAGCAACAGCAAAACCCCAGAAAGCCTCAACAGAAATTCCAAGAAAGACCACAAGAAGGAAGATAAGAAAAGCATATCACAGCAACGAGTAAAAGATCGCAAAAGATCCAAACTTTCAAACATGCAAAACCAGAACTTCACCAAAATTAAAGACGAAGCCACGAAGAAGACGAGAAAAGCTATTACCAACCTGGAAAGAACAAGCGAGCTTCAACAAAAAACCAAAGGAGGAAGACGAAATCTTGGAATACGAACAAGAGCAATGTCGCCGGAAGAAACACAAGGAAAATAGAAATGCAAACGAAAAAACAAAGAGTGGAGATAACTAAGAAAAGAAGTTACGAAAAAAGCAAAAGAAGAGAAACCGTTTTCGGGGTTTTGAAATCCAAAATAAAAGAGCCTAAAGGAAACGGGGCAATTAATGCTCAAAATTAAAAAGCATTAAACCCTCGCACGTTCCCAAAAAAGCGCCGGTATAAAAGCGCGCGTCTTTTAGAAGAAAACGTTCTACATTCAAAAAAGACTCTACAAAGAAAAGGAATCGACAAAATGCTTGAGTTCGACTTCACTTAAGAAGGACCGAAGTCAAGGACTCGACCTCCAAAGGAAGAACCGAGCTCAAGCAGGGGCACTGTTCATACCCTGGGTTGAGATGACCGACCCGGGATGTTTAGCAACAAGGCGACCGACCTCTTCAGGTCAGACTATCCGACCTCTTCTCAAAGAGCTCGGCCAAATCAACAGGAAAGCCCAAATAAAGGGCCCAAATAGAGAAACACGACCCAAATCCAGAGGCAATCCCAGCCTACAGAGATAAAGGCGGTTCCGTTGAAGATAAGCTGACCTCACTCAAAGATAAGATAAGATAAGATAAGATAACTAACTTATCGTATCTAGAAAGGTCACTTCTCACCATTATAAATACACTGGAGCACCCAGGTATAACTCATACTCTGATTCTACTCAATACCTGCTTAATACCCTTGCTAACTTAAGCATCGGAGTCCCTTGCAGGTACCCCCACCCTCCGGGGACACAGGATCAGCACCACCACCAAGTCCAACAAATCGGACACATCAGTTCCGACCACCGTACACCTGCCGGACACGTCGGCTCCGACCAACACAGAAGATCTCGTCCGAGATCGACCTACAGTTTCAGGTAACCCTCGGAACAGCTTTGATGTTGCATGTTTGAAAGTTTGAATCTTTTCGTGGTCTTGTATTTGCTTGTCACTGTAACATGTTTTTCCTGTCTTTCTTTTATGCATTCTCTTGGCATTTTCGTCGAGGCTTTCTAAGATTTTATTGTTGCTTCTGGTTGTTTCCTTTGATGATTTCTACTTGGCGTGCTTTGATTTTTGGGAATGCTTTTTGCTTGGTAGACTGTAATGATGCTTGGTTTGCTGTTTTGAATTCTTTCAGAGAAATGCTGGGGTGCGAGCTGTAGATCTTACCTAGAAACCTTGCTTTGTTACTGCCTCTAAAGGATGCCCTAGGACTTTTGGTTTGAGTCTTGGGGTTTTCCTTTTCTTGTTTCTTCGTCTGTATCATATTGACCGAGTTGTTTTCTCCCTTTGTCCGGGATGTTTTTAGTAACCCCATCTTCGTTTTTTACTTGTAGGATTAGTTAGCCTCATGTCTTCTCGCAATAACATTGTAGAGATGTCTTCCAGAGTTTCCGAGGGGATGTCCGATTGGCTGGACTCCCTTGTTTTGTTGTGTGTTTCTGTTGTGGATGCTGAATTTTGCACAGAGCTGAGGAAGTGCCATAGGATTTGTGGTAACGATGCCCGTGAGGAGGATTACGAGCTTGTTGCTCCTGATTCTGATGAGAGAGTTTGTTTTCTGACTTTTATTGAGAGGGAGCGTCCCTTCTTCTATGCCTATAAATACTTCTTCAGCCAGTTGAACGTTACTTTTCCTTTTACTGCTTTCGAGACCGACCTGTTGTGGTCGTGTAATATTGCCCCATCCCAGCTTCAACCAAATTCTTTGGGTTTTATTAAAACTTTTCAACTTCTCTGCCGAGAATTAGATGTAACACCATCCCAGACTCTTTTCCTTTATTTGTTTGTTTCCGCCAAGCCTAGCGGTTCTTCAAAAAAGAAAGCTTCATAGGTTTCCTTCAGGTCCGCCCAGGGCCACAAAGTTTTTTCTATGTATGATGAGCCCTTTAAGGACTTCAAGAATTACTTCTTTAAGGTTCGTGCTGTCGAGGAGGCCTGCCCCTTTTTTCTTGATGAAAATGATGAGCCTTCTTTCCCTCTAGAGTAGCAGAGGGATGTCGGAGTGTCTTGCTATACCTAGGAGATGCTTGATGATGTTGAGCGTTCATTTGTTGTTGTTCTTGAGGATCTATGGGGGAAACTACCCCATCTTGATACAAAAAGGTTTTTGAATGACCCGTCCTTGGTTCGGACTGTTTTGGGTACTTGTCTGACTTGTCTCTTATACTTGTTTCTTAATTTTTTCTTCCTCTTATTGAGATTGTAACTCTTTGCTGTGGCTGATTCTGTATTTGCAGAGATGTCAAAGAATAATGACCCTATGAGGGCCTTTAAAAAGGCAAAGAAGGCAACTGCTGCTCTGAACATCTCGGCCAAGGTGGCCGGAGAGGGATCTTCTCAGGCCCCCGTGAAGCCTCTCGTGCCGAGTTCTCCCAGGCCGAGGAAAGCAATTCCTACTCCTCGGTTTCGTCGGGTGATCTAGCCATAAACTTGATAGCTACGATTTTAGGAAATTGCACAATCGGCAAAAATTCCTTCCGGCAAGTGCACCGGTTATCGTCAAGTAAAAACTCACACTAGAGTGAGGTCGAATCCCACAAGGATTGGTTGAATGAGCAATTCGGATTAGAAGTGTGTTCTAGTTGAGCGGATCAAGATTTAGATGAGAATTGCAGAATCTTAAAGTGCATGAATTAAAGAGCGAGAAGCTAAATTGCTGAAATTAAAAGGGGATGGGGTGATTGCATGAATTGAAATTGCAGAATGTAAATAGAAAGGGATAGATCAGAGAGAGGGGTTCATTGGGGTCAGGAGATATTGAAATCTCCGAATCAAAATATTTTCATCTCTTCTTCAACCAATGCATTCATTGAATTTTGCTTGGCAATCTTATATGATTGGATCCCAATTCCTTGGCTCACCAATTCTCTCTAAAAACAAACAAATTCCCAATCCCTTGGTTTAAATGTTCATAAGAAGAGATGATGCTCGATCACTGATTATACCACACAGTTTCATGAACCACAATTTGGTAGGATTACATGTCACAATATCCATCCAAACCCCAATCCAATTCACTGTGAGAAAGCTTCTCTAGCATGAATCCTCCATTCCTTTCCCAAGGTTCCGAAGGATTCCAATTATGGGTAGTTTCTTTCCCAAGACAACTACCCAAGGGAATTAGATCCAGAAGCTTTCTAACAAAATTCAAGAGAAAAGAGTGAAGAAGAAGATAAAACTATTATTGATTCATTGAATTACAATAGAGCTCCCTAACCCAATGAAAGGGGTTTAGTGATTCATAGCTCTGAATTCAATTACAAAATATGAAAAGTTCTAAAGTGTCAAAAGTATCCCCTCTGGGGCTGGATTCCCCTTCAATCCCCTTTAATCCCCAAATGCAGAAACTAAGGCCTTTAAATAGGCTCCCTAAATTACAAAATGAAAATGAAATTAAAAGCAAATTACAATCAAATGAAAATAAACTATTCTAGATGATTCTTGTGGCCTTGATTTGGTGTTGTTGATGGGCCTTGCTTGCTTGAAGGGTAGAGTGACATAATTGATCCAAAAAGGATAATGATCCATTAAACTACACTCAAACGTTGCACCCCCCTTTCTTGAGTCGTCACTTTGTTCTCTTGTCAACCTTGCCAATTTGATGCCAAATATAGACTATTATATCTCGTTGGAAAGCTATGGATGTCAGCTTTCTAACGCAACTGGAAGCACCTCAATTGGATCTCTATAGCTCAAGTTATGCTCCATGGAAGGTGAAGAGGTCAGCTGGCCTGATTGCATGTTGGTACTATGCTCTTCTATGCACATTACGGGGCTGTTTTCTCCCTCAATTTTTAGTATCCACCATGCATGCCATATATGCTTGGAAAGCTCTAGATGTCTTCTTTCCAATGCATTTTGAATCACCTCATTTGGATTTTGTAGCTCAAGTTATTTATGTTTGAAGAAGGCATGGTCAAGCTGTTCCATATAACACGTTTAAGCTCCAGTTTAAGGTTAAACTGGAGCTTAAACGTGGAAATGCTTCCTGGAAGGTGAAATTGTGTCGAACACGTTTAACCTCCAGTTTGAGGTCAAACTGGAGGTTAAACGTGGAAATACTCCCTTGGTGCCATTCTCATTCTGGCGTTTAACCTTCAGTTTAAGGTTAAACTGGAGGTTAAACGCCAGTTTCCTCTTTTCTCAGCTTTCATGATTCTGGCGTTTAACCTTCAGTTTAACCTTAACCTGAAGGTTAAACGCCACTTTCAGCATTTGGTGCATTTCTTATTTTGGCGTTTAACTTCCAGTTTAAGGTTAAACTGGAGGTTAAACGCCACTTTCAGCATGATATGGCTTGGTAGTTTAAGTTCCAGTTTAAGCTTAAACTGGAACTTAAACTCCACATGTGATCTTCAAGCTTCCTTTATTGATTTTTGTTGCTTCCTTGCCTAGCCTTTTCTTCCCTGAAATCATCCAAACAACTGCATCAAAGTCTTGCAAAATTTCATAAGAATTCTTCCATTTATAGCATTCAAGTAATATCACTAAAAACTCATGGAATTTGCATCAAAATCTTCATGTTTGAATGATTTAAGACAAGCATGACTATTTGGCCCAAATGATTACTTAAGGCTCAAGAAAATGCATAAAACAACTAAAAATAACAGAAAAATGCTAGTGAAACTAGCCTAAGATGCCTTGGCATCACCACACAGTTTCATGAACCACAATTTGGTAGGATTACATGTCACAATATCCATCCAAACCCCAATCCAATCCACTGTGAGAAAGCTTCTCTAGCCTGAATCCTCCATTCCTTTCCCAAGGTTCCGAAGGATTCCAATTATGGATAGTTTCTTTCCCAAGACAACTAACCAATGGAATTAGATCGAGAAGCTTTCTAACAAAATTCAAGAGAAAAGATTGAAGAAGAAGATAAAAACTATTATTGATTCATTGAATTACAATAGAGCTCCCTAATCCAATGAAAGGGGTTTAGTGAGTCATAGCTCTGAATTCAAAACTAGAAAAATTGATGAAAAGTTCTCCCCTGTGAAAAAAAGTTCCAACTAACTTAAATTCTATCCTATTTATACACTTTCTAAATTGAGCTTCTGTTGTGTTTCTTGGGCTTTGAGGCCTTTCCCTGATTTCCTTTTGCTTTGGGTTTATGGTCCATAATCCTGATGAGGCTGCTGATCCAATTCTGTAACATTCATTGAGCAAACTTAGTGATAAACAAGTAATGACACATGACTCAACAAATTGAAATTCCAGACTCATCAATTCTTCAGGCCCAATCCCATAAACCATGATATTCAATTGGGTTTCATACCAGAGTATGTTTAAGTCAATGTTTGTGCTTAAATACTAACTTAAACTGCAATATCTTTGGCCCAGAAACCCTTTCACTAAGTGGCGTTTAAGTTGCAGTTTAAGCTTAAACTGCAACTTAAACGTTGGACACTCCTGGAGGTGATATAATTCAAGCAAGTTTAAGCTTCAGTTTAAGGTTAAACTGAAGCTTAAACTTGGAAATGGAAGAAGGCAAATCCTGGAGGGTAAATAATCGAACACGTTTAAGCTTCAGTTTAAGGTTAAACTGAAGCTTAAACGTGGAAATGAAGATTGCAACCCTGGAGGAGAAATGCTGATCGAACACGTTTAAGCTCCAGTTTAAGGTTAAATTGGAGCTTAAACGTGGAATGCTTCCTGGAGGGTGAGATGTCGAACACGTTTAAGCTCCAGTTTAACCTTAAACTGGAGCTTAAACATGGGAATGAAGGAAGCAACCCAGGAGGAGAAATGTCGAACACGTTTAAGCTCCAGTTTAACCTTAAACTGGAGCTTAAACGTGGAAATGAGAAAGCACACCCTGGAGTGGAAAAAACGCCGAACACGTTTAAGCTCCAGTTTAAGGTTAAACTGGAGCTTAAACGTGGAAATGGTTCCCTTGGTGCATTTCCCATTCTGGCGTTTAACTTCCAGTTTAAGGTTAAACTGGAGGTTAAACGCCAGTTGTAGCTCTTCTCAGTCTTCATGATTCTGGCGTTTAAGTTCCAGTTTAAGCTTAAACTGGAGCTTAAACACCACTTCCCAGCATTATATGGTTTGGTAGTTTAAGTTCCAGTTTAAGCTTAAACTGGAACTTAAACTCCACATGTGATATTCAAGCTTCCTTTATTGATTTTGTTGCTTCCTTGCCTAGCCTCTTCTTCCCTGAAATCATCCAAACAACTGCATCAAAGTCTTGCAAAATTTCATGAGAAATCTTCCATTCATAGCATTCAAGTAATATAACTAAAAACTCATGGAATTTGCATCAAAATCTTCATGTTTGGACGATTCGTTGCTTTGTTGTTCATTTAACCATTCTTGGTTACTTTAAGCTCAAGAAAATGCATAAAACAACTAAAACTAACAGAAAAATGCTAGTGAAACTAGCCTAAGATGCCTTGGCATCACAACACCAAACTTAATACTTGCTTGTCCCTAAGCAAGTCCTGAGTGATTTGAGAAGAAAGTATGAAACACAAAGCAATTACATTGGCTATATTAGCAAGCATTTGAAGTTCATCAGAAGGGTTTTATGCAGAAAGTTGCAGCATCACTTTTTCATTCTTATCAGGTAGGATTATCACTTTTTCATTGCATCATCAAACACTGCTATGGCCTCTTGTTATTCTTATGTCCTTGGCACTTTTCCCTTCTTTGTTTTTTTTCTTTTTCTTAGAGCTCTTTTGCTCCTTGTTTGCTCAGTGTCATGTGTTGCACAAGCCTTTGGCATTTTCTTTTTCTTTTATCAGTACACTACACATATCCACTACAGGCATTTTAGTTCACATTTCTTCTTGAGACATTGGTGCCCAGCACCTCTTTGTGTGACTAAATGTTTTGTATTTAGGTTGCTCTTGATAATGGACTTTTGGTTGATAATCCCGGGTTAGTTAACCCAAGTTACCAAGTGTTGAAACACTCCTCAGAACCTATTCATCCAAGCATATCCTTAATACATAAACACCATAGGCATTTGTCTCAGAAGTTCAAACCATTGGTGCCTAGCTTATTTTCTCAATTTTTTTTTTGCTTTTTGGCTGCCCTTTTTCAGTGGCTTTTTCTTCTTCTTTTTTTTTCTTTCTTTTTCATGGCCAAAGACATTTATTCATCAAGATCGATAGACAGTATTCAACTTCTACACAAAATGATAATTCTACACTCAATTTTCAGTGATCTGACTAAACAATCAAGCATGCATACCACCACTTAATTTTACTTGATTTGTCACTAATTGAGCCAAGTTACTTTTGTTCAAACTTTTCTTTTATTTTTGAAAACAGAACAAGCATGGCAAGCATTTGTTTAAGAGGTTGAAGTTATATCCAAACATCTAGGCATTCACTTTATTCAAAGCAGTAAACAGACAAACATACTGAAAACTTCACATTCCAGAAAGATTCAACAATTACAGTTTAAACCAGAACAAGCATGCTTTTGTTTGCCTTTTAAAGAATGGTCAAGAAACAATACCACCTTGTGAAATTTCTTGTTTTCTCTTTGTTGCCAGGAAACAATTTGATTTCTCCTTCTTCTAGTTGTTGCTTCATGTTCTTTCTAAGATCCTTGTTTCCTTTCCTGCAAAGAGTGATGAAGTTGCTTGCTTCTCAAGCACTTGAGTGGTTAGCTCAATTATGTATGGGCAAGTGTCTGAGACTTAAGTTGGTGTGTGAACACCAAACTTAGTCTCCTACTTACTCCTCTGCTCTTTGAATTCTTGAATTCTCCTTGGAATGAAGTTGCTGCTAAGGATTTTAAGCATTTCTGTGATTGCTTAGAATGGTTGTTCCTTTCATATAATTCAAAGGTTGTTGTGTGCAGTTGATTTGTATGGTGGAACACCAAACTTAGAGTCACACATTCCCCCTTGAATTATTGATCCACGAATTCATTGCTTGGTGTGAAACACCAAACTTAATTCTTTGCAATGCACAGAAACTACTTCACCTTTTTATTGAAACAGATAAAAGAAACAGCAAAAGAGTGTTACCTCAGGTTGGGTTGCCTCCCAACAAGCGCTTCTTTAACGTCATTAGCTTGACGGTCAGTTTCCTTAGTTGAGGTAATATTTAACCTTGTCCTTCTCCTCCACATCTCCCAAATAATGTTTGAGTCTTTGACCATTCACAGTGAAGGTTCTTTGTGACTTTTCTTCCATGATTTCTACTTGTCCATATTGGGAGACCTTGGTGACAAGGAATGGTCCAGACCACCTTGATTTTAGCTTCCCTGGAAATAGCTTCAGCCTAGAATTGTAGAGCAATACTTTTTGTCCCTCTTCAAATTTCCTTGGGGCTATGTTGCTGTCATGCTTCTTCTTTGCTCTTTCTTTGTAAATTTTGGCATTCTCATAAGCTTCAGCTCTGAATTCTTCCAACTCTTGAATTTGCAACATCCTTCTTTCTCCAGCAGCTTTGCTGTCCAAGTTCAAGAGTTTCAAGGCCCAGAATGCCTTGTGCTCCAACTCTAGTGGCAAATGGCAAGCTTTTCCATATACTAGTTGGTAAGGAGACATTCCAATTGGTGTTTTGAAAGCTGTCCTATATGCCCAAAGAGCATCATCTAGCTTAATCGACCAGTCCTTCCTTGAAGTTCCCACAGTCTTTTCCAAGATTCTTTTGAGTTCCCTATTAGATATTTCGGCTTGCCCACTTGTCTGTGGATGGTATGGTGTGGCTACCTTATGTTTGACTCCATGTTTTAGAAGCAATGCCTCTAATGGTTTGTTGCAGAAGTGGCTTCCTCCATCACTGATGATTGCTCTTGGAACCCCAAAACGGCAAAAAATGTGTTTTCTGAGGAAGTTCATGACTACTTTATTATCATTAGTTGGAGTTGCTATCGCTTCAACCCATTTGGAGACATAATCTACAGCCACAAGAATGTAATTATTTGGGTATGAGGTGGGAAATGGTCCCATGAAATCTATCCCCCATACATCAAACAATTCAGGTTCCAGAATGAATTGTTGTGGCATTTCATTTCTTCTTGGCAGGTTCCCCGCTTTCTGGCATTCATGGCAGTGCTTCACTAGTTCCTTTGCATCTTTGAAGATAGTGGGCCAATAAAAACCACACTGCAACACCTTGGCCGCTGTTCTTTCTCCTGCAAAATGTCCTCCATAAGTGGAGCCATGGCAGTTCCATAAGACTTCCCTTCCTTCTTCCTCTGATATGCATCTTCTGAGTATGCCATCCGAACATTTTTTGAACAAGTATGGTTCGTCCCAGATGAAGTATTTGGCATCATTCACCAACTTCTTCCTTTGATGCTTGTTAAATTCCAACGGCAAACTCCCAGTGGCCTTGAAGTTTGCTATGTCTGCAAACCAGGGTGCTTTGTGAATTACCATGAGTTGTTCATCAGGAAAGCACTCATTTATATGTGTGCTTTGTGTGCTTCCTTCTTCACATGGTATCCTTGATAAATGATCTGCCACCTTATTCTCTACACCCTTCTTGTCTTTGATTTCAATGTCAAATTCCTGCAACAAAAGAACCCATCTAATAAGTCTTGGTTTGGATTCTTGTTTAGCAAGTAAGTATTTTAAAGCTGAATGATCAGTGAAGACAATGACTTTAGATCCAATGAGATAGGATCTAAATTTGTCAAATGCAAAGACTATTGCTAAGAGTTCTTTTTCAGTGGTTGTGTAATTCCTTTGGTTATCATTCAAGACTTTACTGGCATAATAAATCACATGTACCAAATTGTCTTTCCTTTGTGCTAACACTGCCCCAATAGCAAGGTCTGATGCATCACACATCAGTTCAAAAGGTAGGTTCCAATCAGGTGGGGCAATGATAGGTGCAGAGGAAAGTTTTTGCTTCAAAGGTTCATATGCTAGCATGCAATTTTTATCAAATACAAAGGGTGTATCAGAGACAAGTAAGTTGCTCAAAGGTTTGGCTATTTTAGAAAAGTCTCTAATAAACCTTCTGTAAAAACCAGCGTGTCCCAAAAAACTCCTAACTGCCTTGACATTACTTGGTGGAGGTAGTTTTTCAATGAGTTCCACCTTAGCTCTATCCACCTCAATGCCTCTATTAGAGACTTTGTGGCCAAGGACTATTCCTTCTGTGACCATGAAATGACACTTTTCCCAGTTTAATACTAGGTTGGTCTCTTGGCATCTCTTAAGCACCAAGGCAAGGTGGTGTAGGCAGCTAGGAAAAGAATTTCCAAACACAGAAAAATCATCCATGAAAACTTCAATAAACTTTTCGATCATGTCCGAAAAGATGGACAGCATGCACCTTTGGAAAGTGGCAGGTGCATTGCACAATCCAAAGGGCATGCGTCTATACGCAAAAACTCCATATGGACAAACAAATGATGTTTTCTCTTTATCTCTTGGATCAACTACTATCTGATTATAGCCTGAGTATCCATCCAGAAAGCAATAGTAAGCATGTCCTGCAAGCCTTTCAAGCATCTGATCCATGAATGGGAGTGGAAAATGATCTTTTCTGGTGGCTTCATTGAGCTTCCTGTAGTCTATGCACATCCTCCACCCAGTGACAGTTCTTGTGGGTATAAGTTCGTTCCTCTCATTTGGCACCACAGTTATGCCACCTTTCTTGGGAACTACATGGATGGGACTAACCCATGGGCTATCAGAAATGGGGTAGATTACCCCTGCCTGCCATAACTTCATGACCTCCTTTTGTACCACTTCTTTCATGACGGGATTCAGTCTTCTCTGAGCTTGAATGGAGGGTCTAGCATCCTCTTCTAACAAGATTTTGTGCATGCATATGGATGAACTTATCCCCTTCAAATCAGCTAGGGTCCATCCAATGGCATCTTGATGAGTTTGTAGCACCTTGATCAATTCTTCTTCCTGTTCTTGGCTCAGGGCAGAGCTAATGATAACAGGATGGCTCTTATCACTACCCAAGTATGCATACTTGAGATTAGGGGGCAATGCTTTGAGCTCAGGTTTTGGTGCTTCCTTCTCTTCTTTCACTCTCTCAGGCATGCTTTGCATGGTTGTTTCAGCAGCCTTGATGTCACTAACTTCAATATCCTTGGTGAACTCCTCCTCTGCCACTTCCTTTGTTGTTTCCTCAAAGGTTTCTTGTATTGCAATATCCACTACATCCACCCTCATGCACTCCTTTAGTGATTCTGATGGATAGCTCATTGCCTTGAATACATTAAACACCAATTTCTCATCATGTAGTCTAAGAGTGAGTTCTCCCTTTTGGACATCTATGATGGCTCCAGCAGTAGCTAGGAAGGGTCTTCCCAGAATTATTGAAGCTTTGGCTTCTTCCTCCATATCTAACACCACAAAATCGGTAGGAAATATAAAATCTCCCACTTTCACCAACAAATCCTCAACTATCCCATGAGGGAATTTAAACGTTCGATCTGCCAATTGGAGGGCCATTCTTGTTGGTTTGGCTTCCTCAATCTTCATTCTTCTCATCATTGTTAGAGACATCAAATTGATACTGGCCCCTAAGTCACACAAGGCCTTCTCCACCATGACTTCTCCTATGATGCAGGGGATTTGGAAACTGCCTAGATCCTTCAATTTCTGAGGCAATTTGTGTTGAATGATGGCACTACATTCTTCAGTCAACAACACAGTTTCTTCATGTCTCCAGCTTCTCTTCTTGGTCATTAATTCCTTTAAGAATTTTGCATAGAGTGGCATTTGCTCTATTGCCTCAGCAAACGGAATGTTGATTTGAAGCTTCTTGAAAATCTCCAAGAATCTGGAGAATTGGCCATCCTTTTCACTTTTCATCAAACGTTGAGGATATGGTGCCTTGGGTGTATAAGGCTTCAGGACCTCTTTTTCCTTTTCTTTTGTTGCAGACGGTGTAGAAGATTGTCCCTGTTCCTTGTCTCTCACATTTTCTTTTGCTTCATCCTCTGTGGTTTCCTTTGAGATCTTCTTTAGCTTCTTTCCACTTCTGAGGGTTATGGCCTTACATTCTTCCCTTGCAATAGCCTTGGCAGCATGAGAAACGCTTGGCCCAGGGGTTTGCTTAGACAAATACCCAATTTGATTTTCTAGCTTCTAGATGGCAGCTCCTTGGTTTTGCAAGTTAGAATTTACTTCTTCCTTAAAGGCTTTCAATTCGTTTATGTCTTGACTCATGGTTGCAAGCATTCTTTCTATCCTGTTTAATTGATCTTGAAATTGTTGGTTCGGATTGGGTTGGGCAGGTTGATTATTTTGGCCATGATATGGTGGTTGGGAGTAAGTGTTTTGTGTGGTTTGGTATGATCTTTGGTTGGAGTTTTGGTATGTGGAATTGTTATGTTGGTTGTGGTTGTAAGGTTTGTGGTTTTGTGGTTGGGTTTGATGGTTTTCCCACCCAAAGTTTTGGTGGTTTTTCCAGCCTGGGTTGTAAGTGTTGGAATGTGGATCATATGGTTGCCTTTGTTGATTTCCCACATAGTTGGCCTCTTCCCAATCACCTCCTTCCGTGCTTACTTCCTCTTGATCTTGTGTGTGTATTGCAGCCACTTGCTTTGTGTCTAATTTCCTGGTGAGCTCTGCTAGTTGCTTGGCAAACACCTTGTTTTGGGCTAGAATTGTATCAACATGGTTCAGCTCCATGACTCCCTTACTGTTGTGTCTCTCTGAAGCATAGTAGTATTCATTCTCAGCCACTGTCTCAATCACTTCAATGGCTTCTTCCACAGTCTTTTTCCTGTTCAATGAACCTCCTGATGAATGGTCTACAGCTTTCCTTGATTCATAAGAAAGTCCATCATAGAAAATATGCAATTGCACCCAGTCATGGAACATGTCTGGTGGGCATTTCCTTGTCAATTCTTTGAACCTCTCCCATGCCTCGTAGAGCGTCTCACCATCTTGTGGTCTAAAAGTCTGAACCTCAGATCGAAGCCTATTGACCTTTTGTGGGGGGTAGAAACGTGCCAGAAACTTGCTCTCCACCTCATCCCAGGTTGTTAGGCTCCCCCTTGGGAATGATTCCAGCCACTTAGCTGCCTTGTCCCTAAGTGAAAATGGGAACAAGAGCAGTTTATAGGCATCTTCCTGGACTCCATTGGACTTCACAGTGTCACAAATTCTCAGGAATTTTGTGAGATGTTGGTTTGGGTCTTCATTAGCACTCCCACCAAATGAACAATGATCCTCCACCAGTGATATTAGCTGTGGTTTGAGTTCAAAATTGTTGGCCTGAATGGGTGGTTTCTGAATGCTGCTACCACAATTCCCAGAGGTTGGGTTTATGTATGAACCAAGAACCCTCCTCTCAGGAATGGCATTGTTTCCATCAGCCCTCTCATGGTTGTGAACTTCTCTATCCATGTTGAGATCTAGAGCTTCCTCAAAATTGTCCTCAGATTCTCCTTCAGATTCTTCTTCTCTCAGTACTCTCTTCCCTCTTGCTTCCCTTCTAAGTCTATGAAGGGTCCTCTCTGGTTCGGTATATGGAGGAGTTGATGTCTCTCCTCTCCTACCTGTCATACAAGAACACACCACAAGCAACAAACAAGTGAAATATTCTTGGTTAATGGAAGAGTATGGTTAGAGTAGTTGAGGAATTAATTCAAATAGTTAGTGGGTCAGTGAGTTAGTTGCTTGAATTTAAAGGCATAAAGAAGGAAAACAAGTAACAGAGTGCAGAAATTAAAATTCAACAAGTAACTTGAACTAAATTAACAAAACAAGAAAAATGCTCAATCTAGTTAACTTCCAATTTGAGAATTGTCAATCGAAAACCAATCCCCGGCAACGGCGCCATAAACTTGATCTAGCCATAAACTTGATAGCTACGATTTTAGGAAATTGCACAATCGGCAAAAATTCCTTCCGGCAAGTGCACCGGTTATCGTCAAGTAAAAACTCACACTAGAGTGAGGTCGAATCCCACAAGGATTGGTTGAATGAGCAATTCGGATTAGAAGTGTGTTCTAGTTGAGCGGATCAAGATTTAGATGAGAATTGCGGAATCTTAAAGTGCATGAATTAAAGAGCGAGAAGCTAAATTGCTGAAATTAAAAGGGGATGGGGGTGATTGCATTAATTGAAATTGCAGAATGTAAATAGAAAGGGATAGATCAGAGAGAGGGGTTCATTGGGGTCAGGAGATATTGAAATCTCCGAATCAAAACATTTTCATCTCTTCCTCAACCAATGCATTCATTGAATCTTGCTTGGCAATCTTATATGATTGGATCCCAATTCCTTGGCTCACCAATTCTCTCTAAAAACAAACAAATTCCCAATCCCTTGGTTTAAATGTTCATAAGAAGAGA
The DNA here is from genome assembly GCF_003086295.3 of Arachis hypogaea. Taxonomy (NCBI): domain Eukaryota; kingdom Viridiplantae; phylum Streptophyta; class Magnoliopsida; order Fabales; family Fabaceae; genus Arachis; species Arachis hypogaea. The sequence goes on from NC_092037.1 coordinate 35,963,948, forward strand.
TGATGCTCGATCACTGATTATACCACACAGTTTCATGAACCACAATTTGGTAGGATTACATGTCACAATATCCATCCAAACCCCAATCCAATCCACTGTGAGAAAGCTTCTCTAGCATGAATCCTCCATTCCTTTCCCAAGGTTCCGAAGGATTCCAATTATGGATAGTTTCTTTCCCAAGACAACTAACCAATGGAATTAGATCGAGAAGCTTTCTAACAAAATTCAAGAGAAAAGATTGAAGAAGAAGATAAAAACTATTATTGATTCATTGAATTACAATAGAGCTCCCTAACCCAATGAAAGGAGTTTAGTGAGTCATAGCTCTGAATTCAAAACTAGAAAAATTGATGAAAAGTTCTCCCCTGTAAAAAAAAGTTCCAACTAACTTAAATTCTATCCTATTTATACACTTTCTAAATTGAGCTTCTGTTGTGTTTCTTGGGCTTTGAGGCCTTTCCCTGATTTCCTTTTGCTTTGGGTTTATGGTCCATAATCCTGATGAGGCTGCTGATCCAATTCTGTAACATTCATTGAGCAAACTTAGTGATAAACAAGTAATGACACATGACTCAACAAATTGAAATTCCAGACTCATCAATTCTTCAGGCCCAATCCCATAAACCATGATATTCAATTGGGTTTCATACCAGAGTATGTTTAAGTCAATGTTTGTGCTTAAATACTAACTTAAACTGCAATATCTTTGGCCCAGAAACCCTTTCACTAAGTGGCGTTTAAGTTGCAGTTTAAGCTTAAACTGCAACTTAAACGTTGGACACTCCTGGAGGTGATATAATTCAAGCAAGTTTAAGCTTCAGTTTAAGGTTAAACTGAAGCTTAAACTTGGAAATGGAAGAAGGCAAATCCTGGAGGGTAAATAATCGAACACGTTTAAGCTTCAGTTTAAGGTTAAACTGAAGCTTAAACGTGGAAATGAAGATTGCAATTCTGGAGGAGAAATGCTGATCGAACACGTTTAAGCTCCAGTTTAAGGTTAAACTGGAGCTTAAACGTGGAATGCTTCCTGGAGGGTGAGATGTCGAACCGTTTAAGCTCCAGTTTAACCTTAAACTGGAGCTTAAACGTGGGAATGAAGGAAGCAACCCAGGAGGAGAAATGTCGAACACGTTTAAGCTCCAGTTTAACCTTAAACTGGAGCTTAAACGTGGAAATGAGAAAGCACACCCTGGAGTGGAAAAAACGCCGAACACGTTTAAGCTCCAGTTTAAGGTTAAACTGGAGCTTAAACGTGGAAATGGTTCCCTTGGTGCATTTCCCATTCTGGCGTTTAACTTCCAGTTTAAGGTTAAACTGGAGGTTAAACGCCAGTTGTAGCTCTTCTCAGCCTTCATGATTCTGGCGTTTAAGTTCCAGTTTAAGCTTAAACTGGAGCTTAAACGCCACTTCCCAGCATTATATGGTTTGGTAGTTTAAGTTCCAGTTTAAGCTTAAACTGGAACTTAAACTCCACATGTGATATTCAAGCTTCCTTTATTGATTTTGTTGCTTCCTTGCCTAGCCTCTTCTTCCCTGAAATCATCCAAACAACTGCATCAAAGTCTTGCAAAATTTCATGAGAAATCTTCCATTCATAGCATTCAAGTAATATAACTAAAAACTCATGGAATTTGCATCAAAATCTTCATGTTTGGACGATTCGTTGCTTTGTTGTTCATTTAACCATTCTTGGTTACTTTAAGCTCAAGAAAATGCATAAAACAACTAAAACTAACAGAAAAATGCTAGTGAAACTAGCCTAAGATGCCTTGGCATCATCGGGTCGATCCTCCACAGACTTCTGCCGCTGCTTCTGTTGCTCCTCTTTAAAAAAGCAAAAAATGTCTGAGCCCTTCAACCTGGATGCCCCAGATTTTGATGCTGTCGAATTTGTTGACCAGCAAATTGCCCCCTATGGTGGGCTCTCTATGGACGACGAGTCTCTTCTTCAGCATCTGGATTTTATCACTAAAAGTAGTGTCAAATGGCACATATGGGTGCGGCTATTTTCCGAACAGTTCAGAGGATCCGATTCATGCCACAAAATCCTTCATGGAGGAGGCTGGTGCACGAAATTGAGAACTGAATCAATTAGTCAATTAAAAAGATTTTGAAAGTAGCAATTAAAAAGATATGATTGAAAAATTTTTATGAAAAAGATTTGATTTTTGAAATGAGGAAAGAGAAAAACAACAAAATGACACCAAACTTAAAATTTTTAGAAAATCAAACACAAATTTTTCGAAAATTTTAAGGGAAAAACACAAAGAGGACACCAAACTTAGAAGTTTTACGGATCAAAAAGGGACTAAAGACATGCAAATTCGAAAATTAAAAGAAAAACAAAAGCATGCAATTGACACCAAACTTAAAGTATGAAACTAGACTCAACTAAAAGACTCTAAACCAACGAAAACAAAACAGTCCTAATCTAAGCAACAAGATAAACCGTCAGTTGTCCAAACTCGAACAATCCCCGGCAACGGCGCCAAAAACTTGGTGCACGAAATTGCAATCACACTTTTGCAACTCCGCACAACTAACCAGCAAGTGCACTGGGTCGTCCAAGTAATACCTTACGTGAGTAAGGGTCGATCCCACGAAGATTGTCGGCTTGAAGCAAGCTATGGTTATCCTGTAAATCTTAGTCAGGATATCAGAAATTATCAGGATTGATTGTGAAAAGCAAAGGAATATGAAATAAGTACTTGTTTTGCAGTGATAGAGAATAGGTTGAGGTTTTGGAGATGCTACATCTTCTGAATCTCTGCTTTCCTACTGTCTTCTTCTTCAAACACGCAAGGCTCCCTCCATGGCAAGCTGTATGCAAGGGTTTCACCGTTGTCAGTGGCTACCTCCCATCCTCTCAGTGGAAATGTTCAACGCACCCTGTCACGGCACGACTATCCATCTGTCGGTTCTCGATCAGGCCGGAATAGAATCCAGTGATTCTTTTGCGTCTGTCACTAACGCCCCGCCCTCAGGAGTTTGAAGCTCGTCACAGTCATTCAATCATTGAATCCTACTCAGAATACCACAGACAAGGTTTAGACCTTCCGGATTCTCTTGAATGCCGCCATCAGTTCTAGCTTATACCACGAAGATTCCGGTTAAAGAATCCAAGAGATATCTACTTAATCTAAGGTAGAACGGAGGTGGTTGTCAGGCACACGTTCATAGTTGAGAATGATGATGATTGTCACGGATCATCACATTCATCCAATTTAAGAACAAGTGATATCTTAGAATGGAAGCAAGCATGATTGAATGAAAAACAGTAGTAATTGCATTAATCCATCAAGACACAGCAGAGCTCCTCACCCCCAACCATGGGGTTTAGAGACTCATGCTGTGGAAGGTACACAAAGAAACGTGTAAAGTGTCATGAGGTACAGATACAATGTCAAAAGATCCTATTAATAGTAAACTAGTAACCTAGGGTATACAGAAATGAGTAAATGATGTAAAAATCCACTTCTGGGTCCACTTGGTGTGTGCTTAGGCTGAGCAATGAAGCATTTTCGTGTAGAGACCTTTTCTGGAGTTAAACGCCAGGTTTTATGCCAGTTTGGGCGTTTAACTCCAAGTTTTATGCCAGTTCCAGCGTTAAACGCTGGAATTTCTGAGGCTGATTTGCCACGCCGGTTTGGGCCATCAAATCTTGGGCAAAGTATGGACTATCATATATTGCTGGAAAGCCCAGGATGTCTACTTTCCAACGCCGTTGAGAGCGCGCCAATTGGGCTTCTGTAGCTCCAGAAAATTTACTTCGAGTGCAGGGAGGTCAGAATCCAACAGCATCTGCAGTCCTTTTTAGTCTCTGAATCAGATTTTTGCTCAGAACCCTCAATTTCAGCCAGAAAATACCTGAAATCACAGAAAAACACACAAACTCATAGTAAAGTCCAGAAAAGTGAATTTTAACTAAAAACTAATAAAAATATACTAAAAACTAACTAGATCATACTAAAAACATACTAAAAACAATGCCAAAAAGCGTATAAATTATCCGCTCATCACAACACCAAACTTAAATTGTTGCTTGTCCCCAAGCAACTGAAAATAAAAATAGGATAAAAAGAAGAGAATATACTATAGACTCCAAAATATCAAGGAAACATAGCTCCAATTAGATGAGCGGGACTAGTAGCTTTTTGCCTCCGAACAGTTTTGGCATCTCACTCTATCCCTTGAAGTTCAGAATGATTGGCATCTATAAGAACTCAGAACTCAGATAGTGTCATTGATTCTCCTAGTTAAGTATAATGATTCTTGAACATAGCCAGTGTATGAGTCTTGGCTGTGGCCCAAAGCACTCTGTCTTCCAGTATTACCACCGGATACATACATGCCACAGACACATAATTGGGTGAACCTTTTCAGATTGTGACCCAGCTTTGCTAGAGTCCCCAATTAGAGGTGTCCAGGGTTCTTAAGCACACTCTTTTTGCCTTGGATCACAACTTTATTTCTTTCTTTTGCTTTCTTTTTCTTTTTCTTTCTCTTTTTTTTTCGAAATTTTTTTTTTCCTGCTTTTTCTTGCTTCAAGAATCAATTAAATGATTTTTTAGATCCTCAATAACAGTTCTCTTTTTCCTCATCCTTTCAAGAGCCAACACTTTTTTAACATTCTCAAAACAACAAATTTAAGAGACATATGCACTGTTCAAGCATTCATTCAGAAAACAAAAATTATTGTCACCACATCAAACTAATTCAACTAGTTTCAAGGATAAATTTCGAAATCATGTACTTCTTGTTCTTTTGTGATTAAAGCATTTTTCATTTAAGAGAGGTGATGGATTCATAGGACATTTATAGCTTTAAGACATGAATTTTAAATTTTATTAATTATGAATTAAAAACAGACTCAAAAATAGATATAAGATTAGACTAGAAAAAATAAAATTAGAAAACAAAAATTTAAACTAGGCTCCTAATGATAGAGGTTTTCACAGAGTTAGGACTCAACAACCTTGATTTTGAGAAGTGGATGCTCCCTCAGCTTGAGAGGAGAGCTTTTGGCGTTTCAACTCTTGGAGTTCACGCCCCTGCTTCTCTTGTTCCTTCAGCAATTTGCAGAGCATGCAGTTCTGATTCTGCTGTTCTTCCTTCAGTTGCTCCATAGTTTCTTGCAACTTGGTGATAGATGCTTCTAGGCTGGTCCAGTAGTCAATTTTAGGGAATTCAGGGAGGAACTCCTGCGCCCTCCTTTTGATAGATTTGTCTTGCATTTGTCCTTCCATTGACTTCTTGGTGATTGGATGTTCAATGGGTATGAATTCATCTACTCCCATCTTTACCCCAGCCTCTTTACAGAGCAAGGAGATCAAGCTTGGGTAAGCCAATTTGGGTTCAGTGGAATTTTTATTTGCAATTGTGTAGATCTCACAAGCAATCACATGATGAACCTCCACTTCTTTTCCAAGCATAATGCAATGAATCATCACTGCTCTCTTGATAGTGACCTCAGAACGGTTGCTAGTGGGCAGTATGGAACGCCCAATAAAGTCTAGCCAACCTCTTGCAATTGGTTTGAGGTCTCCCCTCTTGAGTTGGTTTGGGACACCCTTTGAATTGGTTATCCACTTAGTTCCAGGGAGGCATATGTCCTCTAGAACTTGATCCAACCCTTTATCTGCTCTCACCATTCTCCTATTAAAGGATTCAGGATCATCTTGCAGTTGAGGTAATTTGAAGATTACTCTTATTTTGTCCAGATGGAAGTACATAACTTTCCCTCTGACCATGGTTCTGTAGGTATGGTAAGCAGTTCCAGTCATTCTCTGCTTATCTGTTAGCCACAGATTTGAGTAGAATTCCTGAACCATATTCCTTCCAACCTTTATCTCAGGATTGGTTAGAACTTCCCATCCTCTGTTTCGAATTTGCTCCTGGATCCCCGGATATTCATCTTCTTCCAGATCAAATTTAACTTCCGGGATCACTGACCTCAGACCCATTATTTTGTGATAATGGTCTTCATGTTCTTTGGTTAAGAACTTCTCTTGATTCCAAAGATTCTTTGGATTATTTTCTTTCTTTCCTCTTAAATTGGTTTGTTTTCCCTTAGGAGCCATGATCTTGATGAATCTTGGCTTAGTGATCACGGAAAAGCACACCAAACTTAGAGGTTTGCTTGTCCTCAAGCAAAAGAAAGGAAAGAAGAGAGAGAGAGGAAGAGCAAATTCGAATGGTGTGGGGAATGAGGGGTGCCGAACGTGTATTTATAAAGTGGGGAGGAGAGATTTCGAAAAAAAAGAAAAATTTGAAAGGAGATTTGAGAAGATATGGAAAGAAATTGAGAGAAGTGTAAGTTTTTGAACAAAATTTGGGAATGATTTGAGAGATTTGAAGAATGATTTTAGATTTTTGAAAATTTGAAAGTGAATTATGAGAGATTGAAATTTGTTTTTGTAGAAAAATATGGGTAAGAAAAGGAAAGTTTGAAAAAATTTGACTTGAAAACAAAATTGTGGTCCCCCCACCTTTCTGGCGTTAAACGCCCAGAATGGCACCCATTCTGGCGTTTAACGCCCATTTGTTGCCCCTTTTGGGCGTTTAACGCCCAGCCAGGTGCCCTGGCTGGCGTTAAACGCTAGAATTCCTTTATCACTGGGCGTTTTTCTAAACACCCAGGATGCTGCACACCTGGCGTTAAACGCCCAGAATGGTGCCCATTCTGGCATTTAACGCCCAAAATGGCACCATTCCTAGCGTTAAACGCCCAGAATGGTACCTATTCTGGCGTTTAACACCCAAAATGCCCCTTACTGGCATTTTTTCGCCAGTAAGCTCTTTTTCTCTGCTTTTTGAGCTGAATCCTTCTGTAACTCTGTGAATTCCTTCATTTTTGATACTTGCCTCTGTAAGAACAAATCATATAACCTCCTAATGACTGGGTTGCCTCCCAGCAAGCGCTCCTTTACTGTCCTTAGCTGGACCTTTACTGAGAATCACTCAAGTCTCAGTTTTGAGCATTCCTGCTCAAAATTGCCTTCAAGATAATGCTTGATCATCTGTCCATTAACAATGAACTTTTTGTCAGAATCAATATCCTGAAGCTCAACATATCCATATGGTGACACTCCTGTAATCACATACGGACCCCTCCACCGGGATTTAAGTTTTCCTGGCTCAAAGACTCTGGTTGACAACTTCTTGTCATGCCATTTCTTTGCCTTTTCCTTATAAATTTTTGCATTTTCAAAGGCATTGAGTCTGAACTTCTCTAGTTCATTTAGCTGGAGTAATCTTTTCTCACCAGCTAACTGAGCATCCATGTTTAGGAATCTGGTTGCCCAGTAGGCTTTATGTTCCAGTTCCACGGGCAGATGACAGGCTTTCCCATACACCAGTTGGTATGGAGAGGTTCCTATACGAGTCTTGAATGCTGTTCTGTATGCCCACAGAGCGTCATCCAAGCTCTTTGCCCAATCCTTTCTTCGGGCTGTCACAGTCCGTTCCAAGATTCTTTTTAGCTCTCTGTTAGAGACTTCAGCTTGCCCATTTGTCTGTGGATGATATGGAGTTGCCACTTTGTGGCTGATTCCATATCTAACCATAGCAGAGTATAGCTGTCTATTGCAGAAATGAGTGCCCCCGTCACTGATTCGTACTCTGGGAACACCAAACCTGCTGAAGATGTGTTTCTGGAGGAATTTCAGCACGGTCTTGGTATCATTAGTGGGTGTAGCAATTGCTTCTACCCACTTAGATACATAGTCCACTGCCACCAGAATGTAAGTGTTTGAGTATGATGGTGGGAATGGACCCATGAAGTCAATTCCCCATACATCAAACAATTCTATCTCTAATATCGCTTGTTGAGGCATGGCATATCCGTGAGGCAAGTTACCAGCTCTTTGGCAACTGTCACAGTTACGCACAAACTCTCAGGAATCTTTATAGAGAGTAGGCCAGTAGAAGCCACATTGGAGGACTTTAGTGGCTGTTCGCTCACTCCCAAAATGTCCTCCATACTGTGATCCATGGCAATGCCATAGGATCCTTTGTGCTTCTTCTCTGGGTACACATCTACGGATCATTCCGTCTGCACATCTCTTAAAGAGATATGGTTCATCCCATAGGTAGTACTTGGCATCTGAAATTAATTTCTTTTTTTGTACTCTGCTGTACTCCTGGGGTATGAACCTCACATCTTTATAGTTTGCAATATCTGCAAACCATGGAGCTTCCTGAATGGCAAAGAGTTGCTCATCTAGGAAGGTCTCAGAGATCTCAGTAGAAGGGAGGGACGCCCCAGCTACTGGTTCTATTTGGGACAGATGATCAGCTACTTGGTTCTCTGTCCCTTTTCTGTCTCTTATTTCTATATCAAACTCTTGCAGAAGCAACACCCATCTTATAAGTCTGGGTTTTGAATCCTGCTTTGTGAGTAAGTATTTAAGAGCAGCATGGTCAGTGTACACAACCACTTTGGATCCCACTAGATAGGATCTAAACTTGTCAATGGCATAGACCACTGCAAGTAACTCTTTTTCTGTGGTTGTGTAATTCTTCTGTGCGTCATTTAGAACACGGCTGGCATAATAAATGACGTGCAGAAGCTTGTTATGCCTCTGTCCCAACACTACACCAATGGCATGGTCACTGGCATCACACGTTAGTTCAAATGGCAATGTCCAATCTGGTGCAGAGATGACTGGTGATGTGACCAGCTTAGCTTTCAGGGTCTCAAATGCCTGCAGACACTGTGTGTCGAACACAAATGGTGTGTCAGCAGCTAGCAGGTTACTCAAAGGTTTGCAATTTTTGAAAAATCCTTTATGAACCTTCTGTAGAATCCTGCATGCCCCAGAAAGCTTCTGATTGCCTTAACATTGGCAGGTGGTGGTAATTTTCCAATTACCTCTACCTTTGCCTTATCCACCTCTATTCCCCTGCTTGAAATTTTGTGCCCAAGGACAATTCCTTCAGTCACCATAAAGTGACATTTCTCCCAGTTTAAAACCAGGTTAGTCTCTTGGCACCTTTTTAGGACAAGTGCTAGGTGGTTAAGACAGGAGCTGAATGAGTCTCCATATACTGAGAAGTCATCCATGAAGACTTCCAGGAATTTTTCCACCATATCAGAGAAGATGGATAACATGCATCTCTGAAAGGTTGCAGGAGCATTACACAGACCAAAAGGCATCCTTCTGTAGGCAAACACGCCAGAAGGGCAAGTAAATGCTGTTTTCTCTTGGTCCTGAGGATCTACTACAATTTGGTTGTAACCTGAATAGCCATCCAAAAAGTAGTAGTAATCATGACCAGCTAGTCTTTCTAGCATTTGGTCTATGAATGGTAAAGGAAAATGATCCTTTCTGGTGGCTGTATTGAGCCTTCTGTAGTCAATACACATGCGCCACCCTGTGACTGTTCTTGTAGGAACCAATTCATTTTTTTCATTATGAACCACTGTCATGCCTCCCTTTTTGGGGACAACTTGGACAGGGCTCACCCAGGGGCTATCAGAAATAGGATAAATAATCCCAGCCTCTAGTAATTTAGTGACCTCTTTCTGCACCACCTCCTTCATGGCTGGATTTAGCCTTCTTTATGGTTGAACCACTGGTTTGGCATTATCCTCCAACAGGATCTTGTGCATGCATCTAGCTGGGCTAATGCCCTTAAGATCACTTATGGACCACCCAAGAGCTGTCTTGTGTGTCCTTAGCACTTGAATCAGTGCTTCCTCTTCCTGTGGATTTAAAGCAGAGCTTATAATCACTGGAAAAGTGTCACCCTCTCCCGGAAATGCATACTTCAAGGATGGTGGTAGTGGTTTGAGTTCAGGTTTGGGAGGCTTATCCTCCTCCTGAGGAATTTTCGAAAATTATTTTGTTTCCACTGATTCTTCTTGATCAGGTTGAGCATCTTTGAAGATGTCCTCAAGCTCTGATTCTAGGCTTTCAGTCATATTGATCTCTTCTACCAGAGAGTCAATAATGTCAGCGCCCATGCAGTCATTTGGTGTGTCTGGATGCTGCATAGCTTTTATAGCATTCAACTTGAACTCATCCTCATTGACTCTCAGGGTCACTTCCCCTTTTTGTACATCAATGAGAGTTCGTCCAGTTGCTAGGAAAGGTCTTCCTAGAATGAGAGTTGCACTCTTGTGCTCCTCCATTTCCAGCACTACAAAGTCAGTTGGAAAGGCGAATGGCCCAACCTTGACAATCACATCCTCTATTATGCCTGATGGATATTTAATGGAGCCATCAGCAAGTTGGAGGCATATCCGGGTTGGTTTGACTTCTCCAGTCAACCCAAGCTTCCTGATAGTAGATGCAGGTATTAGATTGATGCTTGCTCCAAGATCACATAGTGCTGTCTTGGTGCAAGCACCTTCTAATGTGCATGGTATCATAAAGCTTCCTGGATCTTGAAGCTTTTCTGGTAAGCTTTTTAGAATGACTGCACTGCATTCTTCAGTGAGAAACACTTTTTCAGTTTCTCTCCAATCCTTCTTATGACTTAAGATTTCTTTCATGAACTTAGCATAAGAAGGTATTTGCTCAAGTGCCTCTGCAAACGGAATCTTTATTTCAAGAGTCCTTAGATAGTCTGCAAAGCGAGCAAATTGCTTATCCTGTTCCGCTTGGCGGAGTTTTTGAGGATAAGGCATCTTGGCTTTATATTCTTCAACCTTAGATGCTGCAGGTTTATTCCTTACAGAAGTGGTTGAAGAAGCCTTTTTAGAGGGATTACTGTCAGCACTCTCAGGTGTCTGATCCTCCCTTGGCGTCTGAACGCCAGGATTGGGTGGAAAATGGGCGTTTAACGCCAACTTTTCCCCCTTTTCTGGCGTTTGAACGCCAGAACTGGGCAAGGAATGGGCGTGTAACGCCAGCTTTCCTTCCCTCTCTGGCGTTTGAATGCCAATAACATTCCTCTCTGGGCTCTTACTGTCCTCAGAGGGATTTTGAACAGTGGTTTGGTTATCCTCTGTCAATTTGCTCTTTTGAGCAGTGTTATTCAGTGTCTTCCCACTCCTCAGTTGAACTGCTTGGCATTCCTCTGTTATTTGTTTAGATATTTGCTGTTTAGCTTGATTCAACTGCAGTTCTATGTTCTTGTTAGCAACTTTAGTTTCATGGAGCATCTCTTTAAATTCTGCTAGCTGTTCTGTCATCAGGAGCAATTGTTGATTAAGCTCAATCATTTGTTCTTGAGGATTAGGATCAGTGGCTAGTGCCATGACTGCCTCTTTTGGAGAGAACTCATTGCTAGAGTATAAATATTAGTTTCTAGCAACAGTGTCTATAAGCTCTTGAGCTTCTTCAATTGTCTTCCTCATGTGGATAGATCCACCAGCTGAGTGGTCTAAAGACATCTGAGCTTTTTCTGTAAGCCCATGGTAGAAGATGTCTAACTGTACCCACTCTGAAAACATTTCAGAGGGGCATTTTCTTAGCATACCTCTATACCTCTCCCAGGCATTATAAAGGGATTCATTATCCTATTGTTTAAAGCCTTGGATGTCCAGCCTTAGCTGTGTCATCCTCTTTGGAGGGTAAAAGTGATTCAGGAATTTGTCTGATAACTGTTTCCATGTCTTTAGGCTTGCTGTAGGTTGGTTATTTAACCACCTTTTAGCTTGATCTTTTACAGCAAATGGAAACAGTAATAGTCTGTAGACATCCTGATCCACCTCTTTATCATGTACTGTGTCAGCAATTTGTAAGAATTGTGCCAGAAACTCAGTAGGCTCTTCCTGTGGAAGACCGGAATACTGGCAATTTTGCTGCACTATGATAATGAGTTGAGGATTTAGCTCAAAGCTGCTTGCTTTGATGGGAGGTGTACAGATGCTACTCCCATATGCAGCTGTAATGGGGTTAGCATATGACCCCAGAGTCCTTCTGGACTGATCAATCCCACTTAGGTCCATAATGGATAAAGGGAAATGATATGGATTGCAAATAGATAAAATATTTTTTTTTGAATTAAACGAAAAAAAATAAAATAAAATAAAAAAAGAAGATAGAATAAAAATTCGAAAATTAAAAAGAAAATAAGATCAAAGCAAATTGAGAACTGAATCAATTAGTCAATTAAAAAGATTTTGAAAGTAGCAATTAAAAAGATATGATTGAAAAATTTTTATGAAAAAGATTTGATTTTTGAAATGAGGAAAGAGAAAAACAACAAAATGACACCAAACTTAAAATTTTTAGAAAATCAAACACAAATTTTTCGAAAATTTTAAGGGAAAAACACAAAGAGGACACCAAACTTAGACGTTTTACGGATCAAAAAGGGACTAAAGACATGCAAATTCGAAAATTAAAAGAAAAACAAAAGCATGCAATTGACACCAAACTTAAAGTATGAAACTAGACTCAACTAAAAGACTCTAAACCAACGAAAACAAAACAGTCCTAATCTAAGCAACAAGATAAACCGTCAGTTGTCCAAACTCGAACAATCCCCGGCAACGGCGCCAAAAACTTGGTGCACGAAATTGCAATCACACTTTTGCAACTCCGCACAACTAACCAGCAAGTGCACTGGGTCGTCCAAGTAATACCTTACGTGAGTAAGGGTCGATCCCACGGAGATTGTCGGCTTGAAGCAAGCTATGGTTATCTTGTAAATCTTAGTCAGGATATCAGAAATTATCAGGATTGATTGTGAAAAGCAAAGGAATATGAAATAAGTACTTGTTTTGCAGTGATAGAGAATAGGTTGAGGTTTTGGAGATGCTACATCTTCTGAATCTCTGCTTTCCTACTGTCTTCTTCTTCAAACACGCAAGGCTCCCTCCATGGCAAGCTGTATGCAAGGGTTTCACCGTTGTCAGTGGCTACCTCCCATCCTCTCAGTGGAAATGTTCAACGCACCCTGTCACGGCACGACTATCCATCTGTCGGTTCTCGATCAGGCCGGAATAGAATCCAGTGATTCTTTTGCGTCTGTCACTAACGCCCCGCCCTCAGGAGTTTGAAGCTCGTCACAGTCATTCAATCATTGAATCCTACTCAGAATACCACAGACAAGGTTTAGACCTTCCGGATTCTCTTGAATGCCGCCATCAGTTCTAGCTTATACCACGAAGATTCCGGTTAAAGAATCCAAGAGATATCTACTTAATCTAAGGTAGAACGGAGGTGGTTGTCAGGCACACGTTCATAGTTGAGAATGATGATGATTGTCACGGATCATCACATTCATCCAATTTAAGAACAAGTGATATCTTAGAATGGAAGCAAGCATGATTGAATGAAAAACAGTAGTAATTGCATTAATCCATCAAGACACAGCAGAGCTCCTCACCCCCAACCATGGGGTTTAGAGACTCATGCTGTGGAAGGTACACAAAGAAACGTGTAAAGTGTCATGAGGTACAGATACAATGTCAAAAGATCCTATTAATAGTAAACTAGTAACCTAGGGTATACAGAAATGAGTAAATGATGTAAAAATCCACTTCTGGGTCCACTTGGTGTGTGCTTGGGCTGAGCAATGAAGCATTTTCGTGTAGAGACCTTTTCTGGAGTTAAACGCCAGCTTTTATGCCAGTTTGGGCGTTTAACTCCAAGTTTTATGCCAGTTCCAGCGTTAAACGCTGGAATTTCTGAGGCTGATTTTCCACGCCGGTTTGGGCCATCAAATCTTGAGCAAAGTATAGACTATCATATATTGCTGGAAAGCCCAGGATGTCTACTTTCCAACTCCGTTGAGAGTGCTCCAATTGAGCTTCTGTAGCTCCAGAAAATCTACTTCGAGTGCAGGGAGGTCAGAATCCAACAGCATCTGCAGTCCTGTTCAGTCTCTGAATCAGATTTTTGCTCAGAACCCTCAATTTCAGCCAGAAAATACCTGAAATCACAGAAAAATACACAAACTCATAGTAAAGTCCAGAAAAGTGAATTTTAACTAAAAACTAATAAAAATATACTAAAAACTAACTAGATCATACTAAAAACATACTAAAAACAATGCCAAAAAGCGTATAAATTATCCGCTCATCAGAGGCCAAATCAGAATTTGATCAGATCAAGGGTCTGAAGGATGAGTTGGAGGTGAAGTTGGCGAAGGTAGAGAAGGAACTGGAGGGTGAGAAGGCCAGCTCTATTGCTTTGGCTGCTTCTTTGAAGTTGGCTGAGGACATGGCATTGAAGCACAAGAATAGCTATGTCTCAGCTTATAGGGAATTAATGCATCTCCGGGATGATTTGGAAACTGCTCGGGTTAATTATGCCGAGCTTTGGGGTCACCTTGTGGGCAGCGTAACTGCCGCCTCCGAGAACCTGATGGAGCAGTTCCGGATTGTTGCTCCTGATGCCGACTTGACTCTCGTCAGCCTGGACAATGTTGTGAGGGATTGTAATATTGTCCCTGATGACCAGGATGATGATGATGCTGACCCTCCCCCAGTGCCTTCTCTTAAAGTGTCGACCTACTCGGTTCCTCCTGTTACGTCTGATCCGGATTGCCAGATTCTGAACCAGGATGATGGAACTATAGATGCTGTGCCTATTCAGACTTGCCCTCCTTCTCCCCATACTGATGCTGCCGGGAAGGCTCCAGATCTTGGTTGACCTCTGGTGGACGAAATTGTGATAAAAGAGTTCCAGGCACTGTTAGAGAAGCCCACAACTCCGTTCAACTTAACCAGCAAGTGTACTGGGTCATCCAAGTAATACCTTACGTGAGTAAGGGTCGATCCCACAGAGATTGTTAGTATGAAGCAAGCTATGGTCACCTTGTAAATCTCAGTTAGGCAGATTAAATGGTTATGGGTTTCGAAAATTAATAATAAATAGAAAATAAAAAGGGATAGAAATACTTATGTAAATCAATAGTGGGAATTTCAGATAGGCGTATGGAGATGCTGTGCTCATCTTGAAACTCTATTTTTTTATTACATTCATCCAATCCTTTCTACTCCTCTCCATGGCAAGCTGTATGTAGGGCATCACCATCATCAATGGCTACTTTTAATCCTCTCGGGAAAATGGTCCTATGCGCTATCACTGCACGGCTAATCGTCTGGAGGCATCACCCTTGACAATGGCTACATCCCATCCTCTCAGTGAAAATGGTCCAAATGCTCTGTCACAGCACGCTAATCATCTGTCGGTTCTCAATCAGGTTGGAGTAGAATCCATTGATTCTTTTGCGTTTGTCATCACGCCCAGCCTTCAAGAGTTTAAAGCTCATCACAGTCATTCAATACCGGAATCCTACTCGGAATACCACAGACAAGGTTAGACTTTCCGGATCCCCATGAATGCCGCCATCTATCTAGCTTATACCACGAAGATTCTATTGGGGAATCTAAGAGATATGCGCCCGGCCTAGAGTAGAACGGAAGTGGTTGTCAGTCACGCACGTTCATAGGTGAGAATGATGATGAGTGTCACGGATCATCACATTCAACAAAGTGTTGTGCAACGTATATCTTGGAATAAGAATAAAAGAGAACTGAATAGAAAGTAATAATAATTGTATTGAAACTTGAGGTACAGCAGAGCTCCACACCCTTAATCTATGGTGTGCAGAAACTCCACTGTTGAAAATACATAAGCGAAAGGTTCAGGCATGGCCGAATGGCCAGCCCCCATGGTCTAAGGACTAGGCGTCCAGAGATGTCTAATACACTAGTAAAAAGTCCTACTTATAATAAACTAGCTACTAGGGTTTACATGAGTAAGTAATTGATGCATAAATCCACTTTCGGGGCCCACTTGGTATATGTTTGGGCTGAGCTTGATCTATCCATGAGCTGAGGCTTTTCTTGGAGTTGAACTCCAAGTTATAACGTGTTTTGGGCATTCAACTCTGGATAATGACGTGTTTCTGGCGTTTAACTCCAGACAGCAGCATGTACTTGGCGTTCAACGCCAAGTTACGTCGTCAATTTCCAAATAAAGTATGGACTATTATATATTGCTGGAAATCTCTGGATGTCTACTTTCCAACGCTTTTGAGAGCGCACCATTTGGAGTTCTGTAGCTCCAGAAAATCCATTTCGAGTGCAGGGAGGTCAGATTCCAACAGCATCAGCAGTCCTTTTGTCAGCCTTTTTCAGAGTTTTGCTCAAGTCCCTCAATTTCAGCCAGAAATTACCTGAAATCATAGAAAAACACACAAACTCATAGTAAAGTCCAGAAATATGAATTTTAACATAAAAACTAATGAAAACATCCCTAAAAGTAGCTTGAACTTACTAAAAACTACCTAAAAACAATGCCAAAGAGCGTATAAATTATCCGCTCATCACAACACCAAACTTAAATTGTTGCTTGTCCCCAAGCAACTGAAAATCAAATAGGATAAAAAGAAGAGAATATACTATAAATTCCAGAATATCAATGAATATTAATTATAATTAGATGAGCGGGACTTGTAGCTTTTTGCTTCTGAACAGTTTTGGCATCTCATTTTTTTCCTTTGAAGTTTAGAATGATTGGCTTCTCTAGGAACTTAGAATTTCGGATAGTGTTATTGACTTTCCTAGTTAAGTATGTTGATTCTTGAACACAGCTACTTATGAGTCTGGGCTGTGGCCCTAAGCATTTTGTTTTCCAGTATTACCACCGGATACATAAATGCCACAGACACATGACTGGGTGAACCTTTTCAGATTGTGACTCAACTTTGCTAGAGTCCCCAGTTAGAGGTGTTCAGAGCTCTTAAGCACACTCTTTTTGCCTTGGATCACGACTTTAACCACTCAGTCTCAAGCTTTTCACTTGGACCTTCATGACACAAGCACATGGTTAGGGACAGCTTGATTTAGCCACTTAGGCCTGGATTTTATTTCCTTGGGCCCTCCTATCCATTGATGCTCAAAGCCTTGGATCATTTTTACCCTTGCCTTTTGGTTTTAAGGGCTATTGGCTTTTTCTGCTTGCTTTTTCTTTTTCTTTCTATTTTTTTTTCGCTAGTTTTTTTTTTTCGCAAGCCTTTGCTTTTTCACTGCTTTTTCTTGCTTCAAGAATCAATTTTTATGATTTTTCAGATCATCAATAACATTTCTCTTTGTTCATCATTCTTTCAAGAGCCAACAGTTTTAACATTCATAAACAACAAGATCAAAAATATGCACTGTTCAAGCATTCATTCAGAAAACAAAAAGTATTGTCACCACATCAATATAATTAAATTAAATTCAAGGATAATTTCGAAATTCATGTACTTCTTGTTCTTTTGAATTAAAACATTTTTCATTTAAGAGAGGTGAATGACTAATGGATTTTATTCATAGCTTTAAGACATGGTTACTACATACTAATGATCATGAAGTAGAGACACAAAGCATAGATAAACACAACATAAAAACCGAAAAGCAGAAAGAAATAGGAACAAGGAATGAATCCACCTTAGTGGCGTCTTCTTCTTGAAGGACCAACAATGTCCTTAAGCTCTTCTATGTCCCTTCCTTGCCTTTGTTGCTCGTCCCTCATTGCTCTTTGGTCTTCTCTTATTTCATGGAGAATGATGGAGTGCTCATGATGTTCCACCCTTAATTGTTCAACATTGTGGCTCAAATCTTCTAAGGAAGTGTTGAGTTGTTCCCAATAGTTGTTGGGAGGAAAGTGCATCCCTTGAGGCATCTCAGGGATTTCTTGATGATGAGCTTCCTCATGCATCTCTTGAGAACCGTGAAGGGTCTCTCTTGCTTGCTCCATCCTCTTCTTGGTGATGGGCTTATCCTCTTCAATGGAGATGTCTCCTTCTATGATAACTCCAGCTGAGTAACATAGACGGAAAATAAGGTGACGAAAAGCTAGCCTTGCCATGGTGGAGGGCTTGTCGGCTATTTTGTAGAATTCATTGGAGATGACTTCATGAACTTCTACTTCCTCTCCAATCATGATGCTATGAATCATGATGGCCCGATCCACAGTAACTTCAGATCGGTTGCTAGTGGGAATGATGGAGCATTGAATGAACTCCAACCATCCTCTAGCCACAGGCTTGAGGTCCAGTTTTCTTAGTTAAACTGGCTTGCCTTTGGAGTCTCTTTTCCATTGAGCTCCTTCCACACATATCTCCATTAGGACTTGGTCCAACCTTTGATTAAAGTTGACCCTTCTAGTGTAGGGGCGTTCATCTCCTTGCATCATGGGCAAGTGAAACGCCAACCTCACATTTTCCGGACTAAAATCTAAGTATTTCCCCCGAACCATTGTGAGATAATTCTTTGGATTCGGGTTCATACTTTGATCATGGATCCTAGTGATCCATGCATTGGCATAGAACTCTTGAACCATTAAGATTCCGACTTGTTGCATGGGGTTAGTTAGGACTTCCCAACCTCTTCTTTGGATCTCATGTCGGATCTCCGGATACTCATTTTTCTTGAGCTTGAAAGGGACCTCAGGGATTACCTTCTTCTTTGCCACAACATCATAGAAGTGGTCTTGATGGCTCTTGGAGATGAGTCTTTCCATCTCGCATGACTCGGAGGTGGAAGCTTTTGTTTTCCTTTTCTAGAGGATTCTCCGGCCTTAGGTGCCATTAATGGTAAAAAAGATTATGCTTTGACCACACCAAAAAAGATTATGCTTTGACCACACCAAACTTAAAATATTGCTCGTCCTCGAGCAATAGAAGAAAGAAGAGAAGAAGAAGAAGAAGAGAATATGGTAGAGAGGGAGAGATGTAGGTTCGGCCAAGGTGAAGAAGAGGGGGTTGTGTTGTGTAAAAATGAAGTAGAATGGAAGGGTATATATAGGGAGAGGGGAGAGTGAAGTTTCGGCCATATAGGGTGGGAATGGGTGGGAAAATGTTTTTGAATTTTTGAAGGTAGGTGGGGTTCATGGGGAAGCGTGGATGGATGTGAGTGGTGAAGGGGGTGATTGGGAAGAGGGATTAAGGTGATTGGTGAAGGGTTATGGGAAGTGTGACATGGGCAAGGGTATAATAGGATTAGGAAGTAAGGTGGGAATATAGTAGGTGGGGATCCTGTGGGGTCCACAGATCCTGAGGTGATCCTGTGGGGTCCACAGATCCTGAGGTGTCAAGGAATTCCATCCCTGCACTAAATAGGCATGTAAAATGCCTTTGCACACCATTCTGGCGTTTAAACGCCGAGTGGAGCACATTCTGGGCGTTCAACGCCCACATGTAACATGTTTCTGGCGTTGAACGACAGTTTCATGCTTGTTACTGGCATTTAGCGCCAGCTTTTCCTCTAGGCACATTCCGGGCATTCAGCGCCAGAATGTTGCTTGTTTCTGGCGTTCAGCGCCAGATTCATGCTCTGTTCTGGCGTTGAACGCCAGCCAGATGCTTCTTACTGGCGTTGAACGCCAGTCTGTGCTTCCTCCAGGGTGTGATTTTTTTCTTCTGCTGTTTTTGATTCTGTTTTTAATTTTTATGATTTTTTCGTGACTCCTCATGATCATGTACCTAATAAAACACAAAATAACAATAAAATAAAAATTAGATAAATAAAATTGGGTTGCCTCCCAACAAGCGCTTCTTTAATGTCAATAGCTTGACAGTGGCTCTCATGGAGCCACAAAGGTGATCAGGTCAATGTTGTATAGTCCCAACACCAAACTTAGAGTTTGGATATGGGGTCTTAACACCAAACTTAGAGTTTGGTTGTGGCCTCACAACACCAAACTTAGAGTTTGACTGTGGGGGCTCTTCTTGACTCTGAACTGAGAGAAGCTCTTCATGCTTACTCTCTTTTGTCACAGAGGGATGGCCATGTACCTTAAACACAAGGTAGTCCCCATTCAATTGAAGGACTAATTCACCTCTGTTGACATCTATCACAGCTCCTGCTATGGCTAGGAAAGGTCTTCCAAGGATGATGCATTCATCCTCTTCCTTCCTAGTGTCTAAGATTATGAAATCAGTAGGGATGTAAAGGCCTTCAACCTTTACTAACATGTCCTCTACTATTCCATAAGCTTGTCTCAATGACTTGTCTGCCAATTGTAGTGAGAACAAGGCAGGTTGTACCTCAATGATCCCCAGCTTCTCCATTACAGAGAGTGGCATGAGATTTATCCCTGACCCTAGATTACATAGAGCCTTTTCAAAGGTCATGGTGCCTATAGTACAAGGTATTAAGAACTTGTCAGGATCTTGTCTCTTTTGAGGTAAAATTTGCTGAATTCAGGTATCTAGTTCATTACTGAGCAAGGGAGGTTCACTTTCCCAAGTCTCATTACCAAACAACTTGGCATTCAGCTTCATGATAACTCCTAAGTATTGAGCAACTTGCTCTCCAGTCACATCTTCATCCTCTTCAGAGGAAGAATAGTCTTCAGAGCTCATGAATGGCAGAAGGAGATTTAATGGAATCTCTATGGTCTCTATATGAGCCTCAGATTCCTTTGGATCCTTAATAGGAAACTCCCTCTTGCTTGAAGGACGTCCCAGGAGGTCTTCCTCACTAAGATTTTTGTCCTCCTCCTCGCTTGTGCATTCGGCCATATTGATTATATCAATGGCCTTGCACTCTCCTTTTGGATTCTCTTCTGTATTGCTTGGGGGAATACTGGGAGGAGTTTCACTGACTTTCTTACTCAGCTGGCCCACTTGTGCCCCCAGATTTCTGATGGAGGATCTTGTTTCACTCATGAAACTGAAAGTGGCTTTTGACAGATCAGAGACTAGATTGGCTAAATTAGAAGTGTTTTGTTCAGAATTCTCTATCTGTTGCTGAGAAGATGATGGAAAAGGCTTGCTATTGCTCAGCCTATTGCGTCCACCATTGTTAAAGCCTTGTTGAGGCTTTTGTTGATCCTTCCATGAGAAATTTGGATGATTTCTCCATGATGAGTTATAGGTGTTTCCATAAGGTTCACCCATGTAATTAACCTCTGCCATGGCAGGGTTCTCAAGATCATAAGCTTCTTCAGAAGTTGCCTCTTTAGTACTGTTGGATGCATGTTGCCATCCATTCAGATTTTGAGAGATCATGTTGACCTGTTGAGTCAACACTTTGTTCTGAGCCAATATGGCATTCAGAGCATCAATTTCAAGAACTCCTTTCTTCTGAGGTATCCCATTATTCACGGAAATCCTCTCAGAAGTGTACATGAATTGGTTGTTTGCAACCATGTCAATGAGTTCTTGAGCCTCTTCAGGTGTTTTCTTTAGGTGAATAGATCCACCTGCAGAATGGTCCAATGACATTTTCGAAAATTCAGACAGGCCATAATAGAATATATCTAATATGGTCCATTCTGAAAACATGTCAGATGGACATCTTTTGGTCAGCTGCTTGTATCGTTCCTAAGCTTTATAGAGGGATTCACCATCTTTTCGTTTGAAGGTTTGAACATCCACTCTCAGCTTGCTCAGCTTTTGAGGAGGAAAGAATTTATCCAAGAAGGCAATGACCAGCTTATCCCAGGAGTCCAGGCTATCCTTGGGTTGTGAATCCAACCATATTCTAGCTCTGTCTCTTACAGCAAAGGGGAAAAGCATGAGTCTGTAGACTTCAGGATCAACTCCATTCGTCTTTACAGTCTCACAGATCTGCAAGAACTCAATTAAAAACTGATAAGGATCTTCAGATGGAAGTCCATAAAACTTGCAGTTTTGTTGCATTAAGGCAACTAGCTGAGGTTTCAGCTCAAAATTATTGGTTCCAATGGCAGGAATGGAGATGCTTCTTCCATCAAATTTGGACGTTGGCTTTGTGAAGTCACCAAGCATTCTCCTTGCATTATTATTATTTTCGGCTGCCATCTCCTTCTCTTGTTCTAATATTTCTGAAAGGTTACCTTTAGATTGTTGTAACTTAGCTTCTGATGAGCGGATAATTTATACGCTTTTTGGCATTGTTTTCATATAGTTTTTAGTGAGTTTGAGCTACGTTTAGGGATGTTTTCATTAGTTTTTATGTTAAATTCACATTTCTGGACTTTACTATGACTTTGTGTATTTTTCTGTGATTTCAGGTAAATTCTGACTGAAATTGAGGGATTTGAGCAAAACTCTGAAGAAGGCTGACAAAAGGACTGCTGATGCTGTTGGATTCTGACCTTCCTGCACTCGAAATGGATTTTCTGGAGCTACAGAACTCCAATTGGCGCGCTCTCAACGGCGTTGGAAAGTAGACATCCAGGGCTTTCCAGCAATATATAATAGTCTATACTTTATTTGAAGAATGACGACGTAACTTGGCGTTAAACGCCAAGTACACGCTGCTGTCTGGAGTTAAACGCCAGAAAAACATCATGAACCGGAGTTAAACGCCCAAAACACGTCATAACTCAAAGTTTAACGCCAAGAAATGCCTTAGCACGTGAATTCATCAAGCTCAGCCCAAGCACACACCAAGTGGGCCCCGGAAGTGGATTTATGCATCAATTACTTACTCATGTAAACCCTAGTAGCTAGTCTAGTATATATAGGACATTTATCTATTGTATTAGACATCCTGGATTGTATTTTGAATCCTGTGATCACGTTAGAGAGGGCTGGCCATTCGGCCATGCCTGAACTCTTTGCTTATGTATTTTCAACGGTGGAGTTTCTGCACACCATAGATTAAGGGTGTGGAGCTCTGCTGTACCTCAAGTATTAATGAAATTCTATCTTCTTTTATTCAAATCTCTCTTATTCTTATTCCAAGATATTCATTCGTACCCAAGAACATGATGAATGTTATGAGTCAGATTACCCTCATTATCATTCTCACTTATGAATGCGCGTGATTGACAACCATGTCCGTTCTACATGCAACAGAGCTTGAATGTGTATCTCTTAGATTCCCCAACAGAATCTTCGTGGTATAAGCTAGATAGATGGCGGCATTTATGAGGGTCCGGAAAGTCTCACCTTGTCTGTGGTATTCTGAGTAGGATCCTGGGAATCCGGAAAGTCCAACCTTGTCTGTGGTGTTCCGAGTAGGATTCCGGTAATGAATGACCGTGACGTGCTTCAAACTTTAACCTGCTGGGCGTTAGTGACAGACGCAAAAGAGGGATTCTATTCCAGTAGGAGCGGGAACCAACCGGTGATTAGCCGTACTGTGACAGAGTGCGTTAGCATAGTTTTCACTGCGAGGATGGGATGTAGCCATCAGCCATGGGTGATGCCTCCAGACTGGTTAGCTGTGCGAGTGACAGCCGCACAGGATATTTCCCCGTGAGGAATGAAAGTAGCCACAGTTGATGGTGAACCCCTATACAAAGCTTGCCGTGGAAAGGAGTAAGAAGGATTGAGTAGAAGCAGTAGGAGAGCAGGCGTCCTTGGGCTCTACAGCATCTCCACATGCTTATCTGAAATTCCTACCAATGAACCTGCATAAGTATCTTTATCCCTTTCATTATTTCTGTTTTTCAAAAACCCATAAACTATTTTAATCTGCCTAACTGAGATTTGCAAGGTGACCATAGCTTGCTTCATACCAACAATCTCTGTGGATTCGACCCTTACTCACGTAAGGTTTATTACTTGGACGACCCAGTACACTTGCTGGTTAGTTGAACGGAGTTGTGAAAATAAACAATGCCCTCAGAGTAAACATCCTACAAGTAGAAAGAACAAGTGATCACAATTTCGTCCACCAAGTTTTTGGCGCCGTTGCCGGGGATTGTTCGAGTATGGACAACTGACGGTTCATCTTGTTGCTCAGATTAGGTACCTTTCTTTTCAAAAATCTTTTTCAAAAATTTTTTCTTTTAAATTTTCGTTTTTCCAAACTATGTTTTCGAAAAAAAAAAATTTAATAAAAATACAAAAAAATTAGAAAATCATAAAAATCAAAAATATTTTGTGTTTTTTTGTTTGAATCTTGTGTCAATTTTAAAGTTTGGTGTCAATTGCATGCTTTTAAAATTTATCTTGCATTTTTCGAAAAATCTCATGCATTCATAGTGTTCTTCATGATCTTCAAGTTGTTCTTGACAAGTCTTCTTGTTTGATCTTGATGATTTCTTGTTAGGTGTTGTTTGTTGTTTTTCATGTGCATTTTTGCATTCATATTTTCCATGCATTAAAAATTTCTAAGTTTGGTGTCTTGCATGTTTTCTTTGCATTAAAGATTTTTCAAAATTATGTTCTTGATGTTCATCATGATCTTCATAGTGTTCTTGGTGTTCATCTTGACATTCATAGCATTCTTGCATGCATCTTGTGTCTTGATCCAAAATTTTCATGTTTTGGGTCATTTTTGTGTTTTTCTTTAAAAATTCAAAAATCAAAAAATATCTTTTCCTTATTTCCCTCCAAAATTTCGAAATTTTGGTTTGACTTGGTCAAAAATTTTTAAAATTAGTTGTTTCTTACAAGTCAAGTCAAAATTTCAATTTTAAAAATCTTATCTTTTCAAAATCTTTTCCAAAAATCATATCTTTTTCAATTTTTTATAATTTTCGAAAATTTCAAAATTATTTTTCAAAATATTTTCAAAAATCTTTTTCTTATCTTTATATCAAATTTTCGAAAATTAGCTAACAATTAATGTGATTGTTTCAAAAATTTGAAGTTTGTTACTTTCTTGTTAAGAAAGGTTCAATCTTTAAATTCTAGAATCTTATTTTGTAGTTTCTTGTTAGCTAAGTAATTTTTAAAAAAAATTAAATCTTTTTCAAATATCTTTTTCAAATAAATCTTTTTATCTTTTATCTTATCTTTTTCAAAAATTTATCTTTTTCAAAATTTGATTTCAAAATATCTTATCTAACTTCTTATCTTCTTATCTTTTTCAAAATTTGATTTCAAATCTTTTCCAAATCAACTAACTAACTTTTTGTTTGTTTCTTATCTTTTTCAAAACCACCCAGCTACTTTTTCCTCTTCTATTTTCGAAAATATCTCTCTCTTTTTCAAAAATTCTTTTTAATTAATTAATTGTTTCATGTTTTAATTTTAATTACAATTCATCTCTAATTTTCGAAAATCACTAACCATTCTTTTAAAATTATTTTCGAATTTCTCTTCTCTTTTCTTCTTCTATTTTAATTATTTAATTACTAACACTTCTCTTCACCTCTCCTATCCTTACTCTTTAAACAGACTATTCATTTTTTCTTCATTCTTCCCCCCTTTCTTCTTCTACTAACATAAGGGAATCTCTATACTGTGACATAGAGGATTCCTTTTTCTTCTCTTGTTTTCTTCTCTTTCATAGGAGCAGGAACAGGGATAAAGGCACTCTTGTTGAAACAGACTGTGAAGTTGATTTTGGACCAGGTTCTGTGCACCAAATCTTGGGAGCCATTACCTTGGATTATTGAAGTAAAAAGAATAAATAGAGAAAATTAAGAGAAGCTAAATTACAACAATCCAGAAATAACCTTTCAGAAATTTTCGAACAAGAGAAGGAGATGGCAGCCGAAAATAATAATAATAATAATGCAAGGAGAATGCTTGGTGACTTTACAAAGCCAACATCCAAGTTTGATGGAAGAAGCATCTCCATTCCTGCCATTGGAGCCAATAACTTTGAGCTTAAGCCTCAACTAGTTGCATTAATGCAACAAAACTGCAAGTTTTATGGACTTCCATCTGAAAATCCTTATCAGTTTTTAACTGAGTTCTTGCAAGTCTGTGATACTGTAAAGACGAATGGAGTTAATCCTAAAGTCTACAGACTCATGCTTTTCCCTTTTGCTGTAAGAGACAGAGCTAGAATATGGTTGGATTCACAACCTAAGGATAGCCTGGACTCCTGGGATAAGCTGGTCACTGCCTTCTTGGATAAATTCTTTCCTCCTCAAAAGCTGAGCAAGCTAAGAGTGGATGTTCAAACCTTCAAGCAAAAAGATGGTGAATCCCTCTATGAAGCTTGGGAAAGATACAAGCAGCTGACCAAGAGATGTCCATCTGACATGTTTTCAGAATGGACCCTATTAGATATATTCTATTATGGTCTCTCTGAATTTTCGAAAATGTCATTGGACCATTCTGCAGGTGGATCTATTCACCTAAAGAAAACGCCTGAAGAGGCTCAAGAACTCATTGACATGGTTGCAAACAACCAGTTCATGTACACCTCTGAGAGGAATTCCGTGAATAATGGGGTCCCTCAGAAGAAAGGAGTTCTTGAAATTGATGCTCTGAATGCCATATTGGCTCAGAACAAAGTGTTGACTCAACAGGTCAACATGATCTCTCAAAATCTGAATGGATTGCAACATGCATCCAACAGTACTAGAGAAGTAGCTTCTGAAGAAGCTTATGATCCTGAGAACCCTGCCATGGCAGAGGTTAATTACTTAGGTGAACCTTATGGAAACACCTATAACTCATCATGGAGAAATCATCCAAATTTCTCATGGAAGGATCAACAAAAACCTCAACAAGGTTTTAATAATGGTGGACGCAATAGGCTAGGCAATAGTAAGCCATATCCATCATCTTCTCAGCAACAGACGGAGAACTCTGAACAAAATAATTCCAATTTAGCCAATATAGTCTCTGATCTGTCAAAGGCCACTTTCAGTTTCATGAATGAAACAAGATCCTCCATTAGGAATTTGGAGGCACAAGTAGGCCAGCTGAGTAAGAAAGTTATTGAAACTCCTCCCAGTACTCTCCCAAGCAATACAGAAGAAAATCCAAAAGGAGAGTGCAAAGCCATTGACTTAGTCAACATGGCCGAATGCACAAAGGAGGAGGAGGACGAAAATCCCAGTGAGGAAGACCTCCTCGGACGTCCTCCAAGCAAGAAGGAGCTTCCTAATAAGGATCCTGAGGAATCTGAGGCTCACACAGAGACCATAGAAATTCCACTAAATCTCCTTCTGCCATTCATGAGCTCTGACTATTATTCATCCTCTGAAGAGGATGAAGATGTGACTGGAGAGCAAGTTGCTCAATATCTAGGAGCTATCATGAAACTGAATGCCAAGCTATTTGGTAATGAGACTTGGGAAAGTGAACCTCCCTTGCTCATTAGTGATTTGGATACTTGGATTCAGGAAACTCTACCTCAAAAGAGACAAGATCCTGGCAAGTTCTTAATACCTTGCACCATTGGCACCATGAGCTTTGAAAAAGCTCTATGTGACCTTGGGTCAGGAATAAACCTTATGCCACTCTCTGTAATGGAGAAGCTAGGGATCATTGAGGTACAACCTGCCTTGTTCTCATTACAACTGGCAGACAAGTCCATGAGAGAAGCTCATGGGATAGTAGAGGACGTGCTAGTAAAGGTTGAAGGCCTTTACATCCCAACTGATTTCATAATCCTAGATACTAGGAAGGAAGATGATGAATGCATCATCCTAGGAAGACCTTTCCTAGCCACAGCAGGAGCTGTGATAGATGTCAATAGAGGTGAGCTAGTCCTTCAATTAAATGGAGAATATCTTGTGTTTCAAGCACATGGCCATCCCTCTGTGACAAAAGAGAGTAAGCATGAAGAGCTTCTCTCAGTTCAAGGTCAAGAAGAGCCCACACAGTCAGACTCCAAGTTTGGTGTTGTGAAGCCACAACCAAACTCTAAGTTTGGTGTTCAAACCCCATATCCAAACTCTAAGTTTGGTGTTGGGACTAGACAACATTGACTTGATTGCTCTGTGGCTCCCTGAGAGCCACTGTCAAGCTACTGATATTAAAGAAGCGCTTGTTGGGAGGCAACCCAATTTTATTTATCTAATTTTATTTTATTTTGTTTCTTTGTTATTTTTGTGTTTAATTAGGTACATGATCATGAGGAGTCACAAAAAAAATCAGAAAAATTAAAAACAGAGTCAAAAACAGAAGAAAAAAAAAATTTTCACCCTGGAGGACGCACGGGCTGGCGTTCAACGCCCAGAAGATGCATCTGGCGGGTGTTCAACGCCAGAACAGAGCATCTTCCTGGTGCTGAACGCCCAAAACAAGCTACATCCTGGCGTTTAACGCCAGGATGCGCACACAGAGGACAATCTGGCGCTGAACGCCAGAAACAAGCTTGAAACTGGCGTTCAACGCCAGAAACAAGCATCACATGGGCGTTTAACGCCCAGAACATGCACCAATGGGCGTTTGAACGCCAGAATGATGCATGAAGGCAATTTACACGCCTATAGGGTGAAGGAATGGTATTTCTTTTCACCTCAGGACCTGTGGACCCCACAGGATCCCCACCTCAGGATCTGTGGACCCCACAGGATCCCCACCTACCTTTTCTTTTAATCCTAATCACACTCTCCTAATCCAAATCTCATTTTCAATGTCACCCTTCCCAAAAACCTTCACCAATCACATCAATTCCTCTTCCCAATTACACCATGCACCATTCACATCAACCTCCTCTTCCCCATAAACCCCACCTACCTCCATTACATTCAAATTCAATTTCCCACCCTTTCCCACCCAAAATGGCCGAAACCTAACCCTCCCCCTCCCTATAAATACCTCTCCTTTCTTCTTCATTTTCACACAACAACAACCCCTTCTTCTCTCATATAGCCGAACCCCCTCCTCTCCTTCTCTACCCAAATTCTCTTCTTATTCTTCTACTCTTCTTTTCTTTTTTGCTCGAGGACGAGCAAATTTTAAGTTTGGTGTGGTAAAAAGCCTAAGCTTTTTATTTTTCATTCACCATCAATGGCACCCAAGACCGGAGTTTCCTCAAGAAAAGGAAAAGGGAAGGCAAAAGCTTCCACTTCCGAATCATGGGAGAAGGAGAGATTCATCTCCAAAAGCCATCAAGACCACTTCTATGATGTTGTGGCAAAGAAAACGGTGATCCCCGAGGTCCCTTTCAAGCTCAAAAAGAATGAGTATCCGGAAATCCGACATGAAATCCAAAGAAGAGGATGGGAAGTCATAACCAACCCCATGCAACAAGTCGGAATATTGATGGTTCAAGAGTTCTATGCTAATGCATGGATCACTAGGAACCATGATCAAAGTATGAACCCGAATCCAAAGAACTATATCACAATGGTTCGGGGGAAATACTTAGATTTCAGTCCGGAAAATGTGAGGTTGGCGTTTCATCTACCCATGATGCAAGGTGATGAACGCCCCTACACAAGGAGGGTCAACTTCAATCAAAGGTTGGACCAAGTCCTAATGGACATTTGTGTGGAAGGCGCCCAATGGAGAGTAGACTCCAAAGGCAAACCAGTCCAACTAAGAAGACTGGACCTCAAGCCTGTAGCTAGAGGATGGTTGGAGTTCATCCAAAGATCTATCATCCCTACAAGCAACCGATCTGAAGTTACTGTGGATCGGGCAATCATGATCCATAGCATCATGATTGGAGAGGAAGTAGAGGTTCATGAAGTCATAGCCAATGAACTCTACAAAATAGCTGACAAGCCTTCATACATGGCACAGCTAGCCTTCCCCCACCTCATATGCCATCTATGTTATTCAGCCGGAGTTATCATAGATGGAGATGTCTCCATTGAAGAAGACAAGCCCATCACCAAGAAAAGGATGGAGCAAACAAGAGAAGTTCCTCACGGCCCTCAAGAAGAACATGAGGAAGTTCATCATCAACAAATGCCTCAAGGAATGCACTTTCCTCCCAACAATTATTGGGAGCAACTTAGTACCTCTTTGGAAGACTTGAGTCATAATGTTGAACAACTAAGGGTGGAACACCATGAACACGCCCTCACTCTCCAAGAAATAAGAGAAGATCAAAGAGCTATGAGGGAGGAGCAACAAAGGCAAGGAAGGGATATAGAAGAATTGAAGAACATCATTGGTCCTTCAAGAAGAAGACGCCACTAGAGGTGGATTCATTCCTTGTTCTTTATTTTCTTTCTATTTTCGGTTTTTAAGTGTTATGTTTATCTATGTTTTTGTGTCTCTACTTCATGATCATTAGTGTGTAACCATGCCTTAAAGCTATGAATAAAATCCATTAGTCTTTCACCTCTCTTAAAAGAAAAATGTTTTAATTCAAAAGAACAAGAAGTACATAATTTTCGAAATTATTAGTGAATTTAATTTAATTATATTGATGTGGTGGCAATAATTTTTGTTTTCTGAATGAATGCTTGAACAGTGCATATTTTTGATCTTGTTGTTTATGAGTGTTAAAATTGTTGGCTACTGAAAGAATGATGAACAAAGAGAAATGTTATTGATGATCTGAAAAACATCATGAAATTGATTCTTGAAGCAAGAAAAAGCAGCAAAAAAAAAATGGCGAAAATTTCAGCAAAGATCCAAGGCTTTGAGCATCAATGGATAGGAGGGCCCAAGGAAATTAAATCCAGGCCTAAGCGGCTAAATCAAGCTGTCCCTATTCATGTGCTTGTGTCATGAAGGTCCAAGTGAAAAGCTTGAGACTGAGTGGTTAAAGTCGTGATTCAAAGCTAAAGAGTGTGCTTAAGAGCTCTGGACACCACTAACTGGGGACTTTAGCAAAGCTAAGTCACAATCTGAAAAGATTCACCCAGTTATGTGTCTGTGGCATTTGTGTATCCGGTGGTAATACTGGAAGACAAAGTGCTTAGGGCCACAGCCAAGACTCATAAGTAGCTGTGTTCAAGAATCAACATGCTTAACTAAGAAAGTCAATAACACTATCTGAAATTCTAAGTTCCTAGAGAAGCCAATCACTCTAAACTTCAAAGGAAAAAGTGAGATGCCAAAACTGTTCAGAAGCAAAAAGCTACAAGTCCCGCTCATGTAATTAAATTAATATTCATTGATATTTTGGAATTTATAGTATATTCTCTTCTTTTTATCCTATTTGATTTTCAGTTGCTTGGGGACAAGCAACAATTTAAGTTTGGTGTTGTGATGAGCGGATAATTTATACGCTTTTTGGCATTGTTTTCATATAGTTTTTAGTGAGTTTGAGCTACTTTTAGGGATGTTTTCATTAGTTTTTATGTTAAATTCACATTTCTGGACTTTACTATGAGTTTGTGTGTTTTTCTGTGATTTCAGGTAAATTCTGACTGAAATTGAGGGATTTGAGCAAAACTCTGAAAAAGGCTGACAAAAGGACTGCTGATGCTGTTGGATTCTGACCTCCCTGCACTCGAAATTTGGATGATTTCTCCATGATGAGTTATAGGTGTTTCCATAAGGTTCACCCATGTAATTAACCTCTGCCATGGAAGGGTCTCAAGATCATAAGCTTCTTCAGAAGTTGCCTCTTTAGTACTGTTGGATGCATGTTGCCATCCATTCAGATTTTGAGAGATCATGTTGACCTGTTGAGTCAACACTTTGTTCTGAGCCAATATGGCATTCAGAGCATCAATTTCAATAACTCCTTTCTTCTGAGGTATCCCATTATTCACGGAATTCCTCTCAGAAGTGTACATGAATTGGTTGTTTGCAACCATGTCAATGAGTTCTTGAGCCTCTTCAGGTGTTTTCTTTAGGTGAATAGATCCACCTGCAGAATGGTCCAATGACATTTTCGAAAATTCAGACAGGCCATAATAGAATATATCTAATATGGTCCATTCTGAAAACATGTCAGATGGACATCTTTTGGTCAGCTGCTTGTATCTTTCCTAAGCTTTATAGAGGGATTCACCATCTTTTCGTTTGAAGGTTTGAACATCCACTCTCAGCTTGCTCAGCTTTTGAGGAGGAAAGAATTTATCCAAGAAGGCAATGACCAGCTTATCCCAGGAGTCCAGGCTATCCTTGGGTTGTGAATCCAACCATATTCTAGCTCTGTCTCTTACAGCAAAGGGGAAAAGCATGAGTCTGTAGACTTCAGGATCAACTCCATTCGTCTTTACAGTCTCACAGATCTGCAAGAACTCAATTAAAAACTGATAAGGATCTTCAGATGGAAGTCCATAAAACTTGCAGTTTTGTTGCATTAAGGCAACTAGCTGAGGTTTCAGCTCAAAATTATTGGTTCCAATGGCAGGAATGGAGATGCTTCTTCCATCAAATTTGGACGTTGGCTTTGTGAAGTCACCAAGCATTCTCCTTGCATTATTATTATTTTCGGCTGCCATCTCCTTCTCTTGTTCTAATATTTCTGAAAGGTTACCTTTAGATTGTTGTAACTTAGCTTCTGATGAGCGGATAATTTATACGCTTTTTGGCATTGTTTTCATATAGTTTTTAGTGAGTTTGAGCTACTTTTAGGGATGTTTTCATTAGTTTTTATGTTAAATTCACATTTCTGGACTTTACTATGACTTTGTGTATTTTTCTGTGATTTCAGGTAAATTCTGACTGAAATTGAGGGATTTGAGCAAAACTCTGAAGAAGGCTGACAAAAGGACTGCTGATGCTGTTGGATTCTGACCTCCCTGCACTCGAAATGGATTTTCTGGAGCTACAGAACTCCAATTGGCGCGCTCTCAACGGAGTTGGAAAGTAGACATCCAGGGCTTTCCAGCAATATATAATAGTCCATACTTTATTTGAAGAATGACGACGTAACTTGGCGTTAAACGCCAAGTACACGCTGCTGTCTGGAGTTAAACGCCAGAAAAACATCATGAACCGGAGTTAAACGCCCAAAACACGTCATAACTCAAAGTTTAACGCCAAGAAATGCCTTAGCACGTGAATTCATCAAGCTCAGCCCAAGCACACACCAAGTGGGCCCCGGAAGTGGATTTATGCATCAATTACTTACTCATGTAAACCCTAGTAGCTAGTCTAGTATATATAGGACATTTATCTATTGTATTAGACATCCTGGATTGTATTTTGAATCCTGTGATCACGTTAGAGAGGGCTGGCCATTCGGCCATGCCTGAACTCTTTGCTTATGTATTTTCAACGGTGGAGTTTCTGCACACCATAGATTAAGGGTGTGGAGCTCTGCTGTACCTCAAGTATTAATGAAATTCTATCTTCTTTTATTCAAATCTCTCTTATTCTTATTCCAAGATATTCATTCGTACCCAAGAACATGATGAATGTTATGAGTCAGATTACCCTCATTATCATTCTCACTTATGAATGCGCGTGATTGACAACCATGTCCGTTCTACATGCAACAGAGCTTGAATGTGTATCTCTTAGATTCCCCAACAGAATCTTCGTGGTATAAGCTAGATAGATGGCGGCATTTATGAGGGTCCGGAAAGTCTCACCTTGTCTGTGGTATTCTGAGTAGGATCCTGGGAATCCGGAAAGTCCAACCTTGTCTGTGGTGTTCCGAGTAGGATTCCGGTAATGAATGACCGTGACGTGCTTCAAACTTTAACCTGCTGGGCGTTAGTGACAGACGCAAAAGAGGGATTCTATTCCAGTAGGAGCGGGAACCAACCGGTGATTAGCCGTACTGTGACAGAGTGCGTTAGCATAGTTTTCACTGCGAGGATGGGATGTAGCCATCAGCCATGGGTGATGCCTCCAGACTGGTTAGCTGTGCGAGTGACAGCCGCACAGGATATTTCCCCGTGAGGAATGAAAGTAGCCACAGTTGATGGTGAACCCCTATACAAAGCTTGCCGTGGAAAGGAGTAAGAAGGATTGAGTAGAAGCAGTAGGAGAGCAGGCGTCCTTGGGCTCTACAGCATCTCCACATGCTTATCTGAAATTCCTACCAATGAACCTGCATAAGTATCTTTATCCCTTTCATTATTTCTGTTTTTCAAAAACCCATAAACTATTTTAATCTGCCTAACTGAGATTTGCAAGGTGACCATAGCTTGCTTCATACCAACAATCTCTGTGGATTCGACCCTTACTCACGTAAGGTTTATTACTTGGACGACCCAGTACACTTGCTGGTTAGTTGAACGGAGTTGTGAAAATAAACAATGCCCTCAGAGTAAACATCCTACAAGTAGAAAGAACAAGTGATCACAATTTCGTCCACCAGCTTCTCTTAATTTTCTCTTCAGAGTCCTTTCAGGTTCTGGATCAATTTTAACAAGAGTGCCTTTTTCCTTGTTCCTGCTCATATGAAAGTGAAGAAAACAAGAAAAGAAAGAGGAATCCTCTATGTCACAGTATAGATATTCCTTTATGTTAGTAGAAGAAGAAAGGGGAGAAGAATGAAGAAGAGTGGGTTTGGATATTTAGATTGAGAGAGGTGAAGAGAAGTGTTAGTAATTAAATAATTAAATAGAGTAAGAAAAGATAGGGGAAATTTCGAAAATAATTTTGAAAAAGGGGTTAGTAATTTTCGAAAATTAGAAATAAGATAAGATTAAAATTAAAATTTAAAATAAAAAGAATTTTTGAAAAAGAGATGAGATATTTTCGAAAATTAGAGAGGGAAGAGTAGTTAGGTGGTTTTGAAAAAGATAAGAAACAAACAAAAAGTCAAAGAGTTAGTTGAAAAAGAGATAAGATATTTTGAAATCAAATTTTGAAAAAGATAAAATTTTTGAAAAAGATAAGATAAAAGATAAAAAGATTTAATTTTTAAATTTAAAATTACTTACTTCACTAACAAGAAACTACAAGGTAAGATTCTAGAACTTAAAGATTGAACCTTTCTTAACAAGAAAGTAACAAACTTCAAATTTTTAAATCAATCACATTAATTGTTAGTGTAATTTTGAAAATATGATATAAAGATAAGAAAAAGATTTTGAAAATAATTTAAAAAAGATTTTTGAAATTTTCGGAAAAATAAAAAAAGGAAAAAGATATAATTTTTGAAAAAGATTTTGAAAAGATAAGATTTTTAAAATTGAAAATTTTGACTTGACTTGTAAGAAACAACTAATTTTGAAAATTTTTGACTAAGTCAACTCAAATTTTCGAAAATTATGAGAAAAATAAGGAAAAGATATTTTTTTGATTTTTGAAATTTTAAAGATGAGAGAGAAAAACATAAAAATGACCCAAAATATGAAAATTTTGGATCAAACACATAATGCATGCAACAACACTATGAATATCAAGATGAACACCAAGAACACTTTGAAGATCATGATAAACATCAAGAACATATTTTTGAAAAATTTTTGATGCAAAGAAAACATGCAAGACACCAAACTTAGAAATCTTTAATGCATGGACTCTAACAAACGAAAAATGCATATGAAAAAAAACAAACACAAAACAAGAAATCATCAAGATCAAACAAGAAGACCTTTCAAGAACAACTTGAAGATCATGAAGAACACTATGAATGCATGGAATTTTCGAAAAATGCAAGAAAAATTTTTAAAAGCATGCAATTGACACCAAACTTAAAAATTGACTCAAGACTCAAACAAGAAACACAAAATATTTTTGGTTTTTATGATTTTATTATTTTTTTTGGATTTTTATTAATTTTTTTCGAAAAGAAAGTTTGGAAAAACGAAAAAGAAAAGAAAAATTTTGAAAAAGATTTTTGAAAGAAAATTACCTAATCTGAGCAACAAGATGAACCGTCAGTTGTCCATACTCGAACAATCCCCAGCATCGGCGCCAAAAACTTGGTGGACGAAATTGTGATAAAAGAGTTCCAGGCACTGTTAGAGAAGCTCACAACTTCGTTCAACTTAACCAGCAAGTGTACTGGGTCATCCAAGTAATACCTTACGTGAGTAGGGTCGATCCTACAGAGATTGTTGGTATGAAGCAAGCTATGGTCACCTTGTAAATCTCAGTTAGGCAGATTAAATGGTTATGGGTTTCGAAAATTAATAATAAATAGAAAATAAAAAGGGATAGAAATACTTATGTAGATCAATAGTGGGAATTTCAGATAGGCGTATGGAGATGCTGTGCTCCTCTTGAATCTCTATTTTTTTATTACATTCATCCAATCCTTTCTACTCCTCTCCATGGCAAGCTGTATGTAGGGCATCACCATCATCAATGGCTACTTTTAATCCTCTCGGGAAAATGGTCCTATGCGCTGTCACTGCACGGCTAATCGTCTGGAGGCATCACCCTTTACAATGGCTACATCCCATCCTCTCAGTGAAAATGGTCCAAATGCTCTGTCACAGCACGGCTAATCATCTGTCGGTTCTCAATCAGGTTGGAGTAGAAGAATCCATTGATTCTTTTGCGTTTGTCATCACGCCCAGCCTTCAGGAGTTTGAAGCTCGTCACAGTCATTCAATACCGGAATCCTACTCCGAATACCACAGACAAGGTTAGACTTTCCGGATTCCCGGGATCCTACTCGGAATACCACAGACAAGGTTAGACTTTCCGGATCCCCATGAATGCCGCCATCTATCTAGCTTATACCACAAAGATTCTGTTGGGGAATCTAAGAGATATGCGCCCGGCCTAGAGTAGAACGGAAGTGGTTGTCAGTCACGCACGTTCATAGGTGAGAATGATGATGAGTGTCAGGGATCATCACATTCATCAAAGTGTTGTGCAACGTATATCTTGGAATAAGAATAAAAGAGAACTGAATAGAAAGTAATAATAATTGTATTGAAAGTTGAGGTACAGCAGAGCTCCACACCCTTAATCTATGGTGTGCAGAAACTCCACTGCTGAAAATACATAAGTGAAAGGTTCAGACATGGCCGAATGGCCAGCCCCCA
Organism: Arachis hypogaea; assembly: GCF_003086295.3. Classification (NCBI taxonomy): domain Eukaryota; kingdom Viridiplantae; phylum Streptophyta; class Magnoliopsida; order Fabales; family Fabaceae; genus Arachis; species Arachis hypogaea. The sequence continues at coordinate 36,000,229 of NC_092037.1, forward strand.
TGGTCTAAGGACTAGGCGTCCAGAGATGTCTAATACACTAGTAAAAAGTCCTATTTATAATAAACTAGCTACTAGGGTTTACATGAGTAAGTAATTGATGCATAAATCCACTTCCGGGGCCCACTTGGTGTATGTTTGGGCTGAGCTTGATCTATCCACGAGCTGAGGCTTTTCTTGGAGTTGAACTCCAAGTTATAACGTGTTTTGGGCGTTCAACTCCGGATCATGACGTGTTTCTAGTGTTTAACTCCAGACAGCATCATGTACTTGGCGTTCAACGCCAAGTTACGTCGTCAATTTCCGAATAAAGTATGGACTATTATATATTGCTGGAAAGCTCCGGATGTCTACTTTTCAACACTGTTGAGAGCGCGCCATTTGGAGTTCAGTAGCTCCAGAAAATCCATTTCGAGTGCAGGGAGGTCAGATTCCAACAGCATCAGCAGTACTTTTGTCAGCCTTTTTCAGAGTTTTGCTCAAGTCCCTCAATTTCAGGCAGAAATTACCTGAAATCACAGAAAAACACACAAACTCATAGTAAAGTCCAGAAATGTGAATTTTAACATAAAAACTAATGAAAACATCCCTAAAAGTAGCTTGAACTTACTAAAAACTACTTAAAAACAATGCCAAAAAGCGTATAAATTATCCGCTCATCAACCTCCTTTTATTTGAGTATTTTGTGTAAATAGCCCGGTTTGTGGGCTTTTGAACTATTTATTGTTTTGTTTAACTGCTGACACTTTTTTAGTTGTCTGCCTGGCAACTTTTTTACTTTGAAAAACAAAAGTAGCGCTTCGAGGTAGATTTCGGTGGCCTTTTGAAGCTTTATCATACTATGCTTTTATTGTGCTTTAGTATGGTATCTCTTCTGGTTTTGGAATCTTGCTGCTTGACTTCTTTGGGTTGCTTTCTTACTTGTTGTTCGTAGCTTGGATTCCTTTGAGGCCGTAACTGTGTGGGTCCGATTTGTTTTTCGGTTTTTCTGCTCTGGCTTTTATTTTTAGCGCCTTATAACCGATTTCTTCATATTGGTCCCCTTCTAAGTTGTTATTGTAATCCTCTTTCTTGGACCTTTGTTAGGTCTCTTTCAGGGATTACTTTAACAACTTGTTTTGCAGGAGACCGACTTCGTTAGGTCGATCTCTTCTAAGTTGTTTTTGTAATCCTCTTTCTTGGACCTTTGTTAGGTCTCTTTCAGGGATTACTTTTACAACTTGTCTTGTAGGAGACCGACTTCGTTAGGTCGATCTCTTCTAAGTTGTTTTTGTAATCCTCTTTCTTGGACCTTTGTTAGGTCTCTTTCAGGGATTACTTTTACAACTTGTCTTGTAGGAGACCGACTTTGTTAGGTCAATCTCTTCTAAGTTGTTTTTGTAATCCTTTTTCTTGGACCTTTGTTAGGTCTCTTTCAGGGATTACCTTTGCAACTTGTCTTGTAGGAGACCGACTTTGTTAGGTCGATCTCTTCTAAGTTGTTTTTGTAATCCTCTTTCTTGGACCTTTGTTAGGTCTCTTTCAGGGATTACTTTTACAACTTGTCTTGTAGGAGACTGACTTCGTTAGGTCAATCTCTTCTAAGTTGTTTTTGTAATCCTCTTTCTTGGACCTTTGTTAGGTCTCTTTCAAGGATTACTTTTACTACTTGTCTTGTAGGAGACCGACTTCGTTTGGTCGATCTCTTCTAAGTTGTTTTTGTAATCCTCTTTCTTGGACCTTTGTTAGGTCTCTTTCAGGGATTACTTTTACAACTTGTCTTGTAAGAGACCGACTTCGTTAGGTCAATCTCTTCTAAGTTATAGTAATTTCTCTTTCATAGGGTTGGCCATACCTCTTTCCAGGGATTTGCTGATAACTTGGGTTGACTTGGTCCGGCTTTTTAGTGTCGGCCAGTCTTTTTAAGTTATTATATAGCAATCCGTAAGACCTCGTTAGGTTCTTTTTGGGATCACTTTCGATAACTTCTTGCATTATTCTGTGTTCATCTTTGCCGATTTGTAGATGGTAGTTTCTGTCTTGGTTTAATCGACCTTTAGGTGAATCGCGTTTTCACCTTTGTCGGTCGATCATTCCTATCAAGATCGTATAGTGAATCTGTTCTTCACTTTCTATTCGATCTGTTGCTTTATAATCGTACGATGAATGCTTCAGATTAATGCGTCTTGAGAATTCGTAGAATATCTGAAATGTATTTTATTTAAAGAAAGTGCAAATATATACAGGCAGGAGTTTTTCATACCATTAAGTCGGATTAAATCTCAATCTTGATGCCTCATTAAAAAACCTTTTCAGGAAAAAAAGTGCATCTTCTGATGAGACCTTTTATCTTTCCTAACTATAGTACCTTCTTAGGTTACAGGCGTGCCATGACTGGGGAGTTCTCGTCCCTCGAGTTCGGACAGTCTGTAGTAGCCCTTCCCAAGTACTTCTGTGACTCGGTAGGGTCCTTTCCAGTTGGCTGCCAGCTTTCCTTCTCCGGGTCAAGTTGTTTCAATATCATTTCGAATTAAGATGAGATCATTCTCAGCAAAACCTCTTGGCACTAACTTTTGATTATACCTGGAAGCCATTCGCCGCTTTAGTGCTTCTTCTCTGATCCGAGCTCTTTCTTGGATTTCCGGAAGTAGGTCGAGCTCTTCTCTTTGAAATTGAGATTTGGTTTGTTCATTATAGTGGACTGCTCGAGGAGACCCTTCCTCTACTTCTATTGGAATCATTGCCTCCACTCCGTATGCTAATCGAAATGGTGATTCGTTCGTAGTAGAATGGGGGGTTGTTCGATATGCCCATAGGACTTATGGAAGTTCCTCGGCCCAAGCTCCCTTTGCTTCTTACAGTATCTATTTTAGCCCAGCCAATATGACCTTGTTGGCCGCTTCAGCTTGTCCATTGGCTTGGGGATGTTCGACGGAGGTGAACTGGTGTTTTATATTCAAGTCGGCCACTAGTTTTCTGAAGCCTGCATCTGTGAATTGGGTGCCATTATTTGTGGTGATGGACTATGGGACCCCGAACCTTGTAATGAAGTTCCTATATAGGAATTTCTGACTTCTTTGAGCAGTGGCGTTGGCTAGAGGTTCTGCCTTGATCCATTTTGTAAAATAGTCTACCCCTACTATGAGGAACTTGACCTGTCCCAATCCCTGGGGAAAGGGTCCAAGAAGATCGAGTCCCCACTTTGCAAATGGCCAGGGTAAGGTCACGCTGATGAGCTTTTTCGGCGGGGCAATGTGAAAGTTGGCATGCTTCTGGCATGGTGGACATGTCTTTACAAATTTGGTAGCTTCCTTTCGTAGAGTTGGCAAATAGAATCCCGCCCGTAGTACCTTTTTGGTGAAAGCTTGCGCTCCGAGATGATTGCCACAAATGCCGCTGTGTACTTCTTCCAAGACTTCCTTTGTATTGGAGGTTGGTACGCATTTTAACAATGGTGCTGAGATCCCTCTTTTGTATAGGGTGTTGTTTATGATAGTGTAGTACTGTGCCTCCCTTTTTAACCTCTTTGCCTCCCTTCAATCTGTAGGGAGCGCTTCTGTTTTGAGGTAGTTAATTATGGAGGTCATCCATCCTTGATCCCGACCTGTTATGGCTAGTAGTTTTTCTTCTTCCGATATTGACGGGTTTTGTAATATTTCCTGGATGAGGCTTCTATTGTTGTCCCCTGGTTTGGTGCTGGCTAGTTTTGACAGTGCATCAGCTCGGGCGTTTTGCTCGCGGGGTATGTGGCGGATCCTATATTCCTTGAGTTGTCCGAGATGTTCTTTGGTTTTATTCAAATATTTTTTCATAGTAGGATCTTTGGCTTGGTAGCTCCCTGTTATTTGTGAAGTAACGACTTGTGAGTCACTATAGATGTTGAGTTTCCGAGCTCCAACTTCTCTAGCCAGCTTCAAGCCAGCTAATAATGCTTCGTATTCCACCTGGTTGTTTGAGGCCAGAAATCCGAATTTAAGGGAAGCTCGAGTTGGGTTCCTTGGTTGCTTTCGATTATCACACCTGCACCACTTCCGGCTTTATTCGAGGAATTGTCCACGTATATATTCCACTCTATGGGGATCTCCGGGGCATCTGTGAATTCTGCAATGAAGTCAGCTAGGTATTGTGATTTGATGGCTGTCTGCGCTTCGTATTGGAGGTCAAACTCGGACAACTCAATTGCCCACTGTAGGATTCTTCCTACTAGATCTGTTTTCTGCAATATCCTCTTTATAGGCTGGTTGGTCCGAACCTTAATGGTATGCGCTTGGAAGTACGGATGAAGTCGTCGGGATGTGAGTACGAGAGCATAGGCAAACTTCTCTATTTTCTGGTAGTTCAGCTCTGACCCCTGCAGTGCTTTACTAATGAAGTAGACGGGTTGTTGCCCACCCTCGTCTTCTCTAATTAGTGCTGAGGCTATTGCTCGACTTCCTACTGCGAGTTACAATATGAGTGGTTCCCCTTCTCGTGGTCGAGATAGGATAGGTGGCCATCCCAAGAATTCTTTGAAGTCTCGGAAGGCTTGTTCACATTCCGTTATCCACTCAAAATTTTTTCCCTTCCTTAAAGTAGCATAGAAAGGGAAGGATCTTATTGCTGACCCTGCTAGGAATCTGGATAAGGCTGCCAATCTCCCATTGAGTTGTTGTACCTCTATGACGTAGGTTGGGCTCTTCATGTTGAGTATGGCCTGGCATTTATCTGGATTTGCCTCGATTCCTCTTTGTGTGAGCATAAAGCCCAAGAACTTACCAGCTTCCACTGCGAAGGTGTATTTAGCCGGGTTAAGTCGCATGCCATGCTTTCGTATGGTGTCGAATACTTGAACCAAGTCGGACAGTAATGTTTCTTCACTTTGTGTCTTTATCAACATGTCATCCACGTAGACCTCCATGATTTTTCTGATGTGATCTGAGAAGGCCTTATTCATTAGCTTCTGATAAGTAGCTCCTGCGTTCTTAAGGCCGAAAGGCATTACGATGTAACAATAGTTTGCTTTGGGTGTTAGAAACGAGGTTTTTTCTTGATCCGGTGGATACATTGGGATCTGGTTGTACCCCGAGTACGCGTCCATAAATGAGAGATACTCTATATCCCGATGAGGCATCTACTAGAGCATCGATGCTTGGTAGTGGATAAGGGTCTTTTGGGCAGGCCTTGCTGAGGTCGGTGTAGTCGGTGGCCAATGCTTAAGATAGCAAGGGTATTAAACAGGTATTGAGTAGAATCAGAGTATGAGTTATACCTGGGTGCTCCAGTGTATTTATAATGGTATGGAGTGACCTTTTAGATAAGATAAGTTAGTTATCTTATCTTATCTTATCTTCTAGGTGAGGTCAGCTTATCTTTTATGGGAACCGCCCTTCCCTCTATAGGCTTGGGCTGCCTTAGGATTTGGGGCATGTTCCTCTATTTGGGCCCTTCTTTGGGCTTTTCTGATGACTAGACCGAGCTCTTTGGAAAGAGGTCGGGTTGTCCTGACCTGAAGAGGTCAGTTGCTTTGTCTGTCAAACATCCCGGGTCGGACAGCTCGACCCAGGGTATGAACAGAACCTATAGGAGAATGCATGCTGGTAGACACCATGGAACAGATAGTTCAAGAAGTCATGGGAGAAGAACAATGTGAAGAAAACATTGAGCTGGAGCAAGCACCAGATGGAAAACTACCATAAGCAACCATGAGGAACTCAATCATGCCAACTGCCACAGACAACAAAGATGCAGAGTCACCAAAAGTAGAGCTGAAAGCCTTACCACCCAGCTTGAAGTATGCATATCTAGGTGCTAACAACACTCACCCAGTAATCATAAATTCAAGTTTGATTAAGGAACAAGAAGAGGAACTTATCTAAGTGCTTAGACAACACAAGAATGCCATAGGTTGGACACTTTCTGATTTAAAGGGGATTAGTCCTTCAATGTGCATGCATAAAATCTTATTTGAAGAGGATGCCAAACCCTCAAGACAGCAACAAAGGGGGCTGAACCCAACTATGAATGAAGTGGTTCGGAAAGAAGTGTTGAAATTGTGGCAAGCAAGGGTGATCTATCCCATCTCAGATAGCCCTTGGGTAAGCCTGGTGCAAGTAGTCCCTAAGAAGGGAGGGATCACTGTTGTGGCAAATGAGAAGAATGAACTTATACCCACAAGGACGGTGACCGGATGGCGTATGTGCATTGACTACTGGAAACTTAATGAAGCCACCCGAAAGGATCACTTTCCCCTACCCTTCATGGACCAGATGCTTGAAAGACTGGCAGGACATGAGTATTATTGTTTCTTGGACGGATACTCAGTCTACAATCAAATTGTTGTAAACCCCAAGGATCAGGAAAAAACTTCATTTACTTGTCCATATGGTGTATTTGCTTATAGGAGAATGCCCTTTGGATTGTGCAATGCACCTGCAACATTCCAAAGGTGCATGCTCTCCATTTTTTCAGATATGATTAAGAAATTCGTAGAAGTATTTATGAACGACTTCTCTATGTTTGGAGACTCATATTCTGATTGCCTATACCATCTTTCTCTTGTGCTAAAAAGGTGTCAAGAAACCAACCTGGTTTTAAACAGGGAGAAGTCCTATTTTATGGTGACTGAAGGGGTGGTTCTTGGTCATAAGATTTCAAAAGATGGCATAGAAGTAGACAGAGCAAAAGTGGAAGTAATTGAAAAATTACCTCCACCTTGCAATGTCAAAAGCAATTAGAAGCTTTTTGGGATACGCTGGGTTCTATAGGAGGTTTATCAAGGACTTTTCAAAGATTGCAAAACCCCTTAGAAATCTACTTGTCTCAAATACTCCTTTTGTTTTTGATAGAGAATGCATGGTAGCCTTTGATGAACTCAAAAAGAAACTTTCCTCTGCACCTATCATAGCACCACCAAGCTGGGATCTTCCCTTTGAACTAATGTGTGATGCATCTGATTTTGCTGTTGGTGTTGTTCTAGGACAGAGGAAAGACAAGCTAGTACATGTTATTTACTATGCTAGCAAGGTCCTCAATGAGAATCAAAGGAACTATACCACCACAGAGAAAGAACTTTTAGCCATAGTTTTTGCTTTTGATAAGTTTAGATCATATCTCATTGGCTCAAAAGTAATTGTGTTCATTGATCATGCAGCACTCAAATACTTGCTTACCAAACAAGAATCTAAGCCCAGACTAATAAGGTGAATCCTGCTGCTCCAAGAATTTGATATTGAGATTAAAAATAGGAGCGGAGCAGAGAACAAGGTAGCTGACCACCTCTCAAGGATCCCACAAAAAGAAGAAATGCAGCAAGTAGCAGTAAATGAAAGCTTTCCTGATGAACAATTGATGATGATTCAAGTAGCCCCTTGGTTCGCAGACATAGCTAACTTTAAGGCTATTGGGGAACTACCAACTAACATCAATAAGCACATGAGGAGGAAGCTAATCAAGGATGCCAAACACTACATCTGGGATGACCCCTATTTGTTCAAAAAGTGTACTGATGGTGTCCTAAGAAGGTGTATATCCCATGAAGAAGGGCAGGAAATGTTATGGCAGTGCCATGGATCAGCATATGGAGGTCATTTCAGTGGAGAAAGGACAGCAGCAAAAGTGCTTCAATCTGGATTCTACTGGCCAATAGTGTTTAAGGATGCCAAGGAAATCGTGTCAAGGTGTGACGAATGTCAAAGTGCTGGTAATCTAACCAAGAGGAATGAGATGCCACAGCAATACATACTAGAGCTAGAACTATTTGATGTATGGGGGATAGTTTTCATGGGACCTTTCCCAACCTCCTACTCAAATAGCTACATATTAGTGGCTGTTAATTATGTTTCAAGATGGGTAGAGGCCATAGCTACTGCAACAAATGACAACAAGGTTGTGATAAGCTTCTTAGAGCTCTCATTAGTGATGGAGGGTCACACTTCTGCAACAAACAACTGGAAGCACTCCTTCTCAGATATGGAGTCAAACACAAAGTGACAACTCCATACCACCCACAGACCGACGGGCAAGTTGAGATCTCTAACAGAGAGCTAAAATGAATCCTTGAAAAAACTGTTGGAAGCTCAGTAAAGGACTAGTCTAGGAAGCTAGACGATGCTCTGTGGGCCTACAGGACAGCCTTCAAGACCCCCATTGGGATGTCACCATACCAACTAGTATTTGGCAAGGCTTGCCACTTGCCAGTTGAATTGGAGCATAAAGCCTTCTGGGCTCTAAAACTACTAAATTTTGATGAGCAAGCTACTAGAGAAAAGAGATTGATGCAACTCAATGAACTGGAAGAGTTTAGAAATCAAGCATATGAGAATGCAAAAATCTACAAGAAGAACACAGAAAGGTGGCATGACCAAAAGATAGCAAGAAGGGAGTTCACTGAAGGACAGAATGTGTTACTCTACAACTCAAGACTCAAGTTCTTCCCTGGAAAACTTAAGTCTCGATGGTCAGGACCTTTCACCATACTCAAAGTGTTTCCCTATGGTCATGTGGAGCTCATGGAGGACAAGACTCAGAGAACTTTTTTTGTCAATGGCCATAGACTCAAACACTACTTAGGAGGCTCCTTGGAGGAGCAGAGAGTGAGCTACAAGCTTAGCTAAAGAGAAAGGAATGTCAAGCTAATGACAATAAAAAAGCACAAGTTGGGAGGCACCCCAACACTTTATCCTTTTTGATTTAATTGCTTTTCTTAGAAGTATTTTAAATTCTGTTGCTTTAGATAGTTTAATTTTCAGTAATTAGGATTAGTTGCAATTGTAGATTAGGAAGTTTGATATTAGCTTTGATAGTTAGATTTTCTTTACACTCTCTTTTTTCTTTCTATTTAGGAGTTGCAACTTGATGAATGCATAACTAATGATGAGTGAATGGGCTGAGAACTTGCTAAAGTGCTAAGTTTGGTGTGGCCTCTCACCCACTTAATCTAGGCTTACAAACAATTAACAGTTTGATTTTGAAGAGTAAGCCCAGAGATTAAGTCTGGTGTGGCCACCACCAATGAGCACATAGCAGCCCAAGTCACCCAATTTGAAAGCACTTAATGCTTTTGGTAAAAACATGAACATGATTTAATGAGTTCAGAGGAGTTGGAATTAAAAGAAAATGAAAAGATTGATGTTATTCCACTCTTATGAACACAGTAAATACACAATGATGAAACCAATTTATTAAGATACCAAAGAATTAAGTTTGGTGTCCTGTTCATACCCTGGGTCGAGATGACCGACCCGGGATGTTCGACAGACAAGGCGACCGACCTCTTCAGGTCAGCACAACCCGACCTCTTCCCAAAGATCTCGGTCAAGTCCCTACGAAAGCCCAAGGAAGGGCCCAAATAGAGGAACATATCCCAAATCTTAAAGCGGCCCAAGCCTACAGCGAGAAGGGCGGTTCCCTTAAAGATAAGATGACCTCACTTAAAGATAAAAGATAAGATAAGATAACTAACTTATCTTATCCACAGAAGGCCACATCTCACCATTATAAATACACTGGAGCACCCAGGTATAACTCATACTCTGATTTTACAAAACCTGCTTAATACCCTTGCTAACTTAAGCATCGGAGTCCCTTGCAGGTACCCCACACCCTTCAGTGACAAAGGATCAAGCGCACATTCAGTCCAACAAGTCGAACGCACCAGCTCCGGCCGCTATTCACCAGCCAGACGCATCAGTTCCGACCAGCACAGAAGATCTCGTCCGAGATCGACCTACAATTTCAGGTAACCCTCGGAACATTGGCGCCGTTGCTGGAGAACCTGGAAGTCATCCCACCACCATGGTGGACGACCGTGACAACGACCACGATTCAGGTCTGGAGGATCAGACACCGCACAAAAATGCGGATATCGCGCTACAAAACACTTCGGAAACCAACAAAGACAAAGACTCACCAAATTCAGGGGCGATAGAAGCGCTCCTGGATCGCCTAAAACAACTGGAAAAAGAAGCCCAACAACAACGGGAAATTGGAAGAGATCTCCAAAGAGAGGTGCAGCGACGTCGGGAGTTGGAAGAAAAACTACATCAATTGGAAGCCGATCTCAAATCAAAAGCCCCCGGACTAATCTCGAGGAAAATTCACGCAAAGACCAAGACCCGTTCACCAGGAAAATCATGAAAACCAAAATTCCAAAAGACTTCAAACTCCCGGATATGACCCTGTATGATGGCACCACGGATCCCAACCACCACCTCAGCAACTTTAGAAGTAGAATGTACCTCACTGATGCCCCAGATGCTGTTCACTGTAAGGCTTTTCCAACAACTCTCACAAAAACAGCGATCCGATGGTTCGACAACCTACCCCCGAAGTCCATCTCAAGCTTTGATGAGTTAGATAAAAAATTCCTAGCCAGATTCTCCATTCAGAAAGATAAAGCCAAGCACGCCCCCAATTTACTAGGAATCAAACAAGGAGATCGGGAGAGCCTCCGCAACTACATGGAGAGATTCAACAAAACATGCATGGATATACAAAGCTTACCAACGGAGGCCGCCATCATGGGACTCATCAATGGCCTACGAGAGGGACCTTTCAGCCAATCTATATCAAAAAAGTACATGACCTCCTTAGACGAAGTGCAAGAGCAAGCAAAAAAGTATATCAACATGAAGGAAAACGCTCGGTTAGGGGAAACCTCAAAATTGGGGGCCTCCTACTGAGACAAAGACAAGGAATCCAAAAGAAAAGAGATCGACAAGGGGAGAAAATAAAAAAATACCATAACTACACCCCTCTCAGGGCATCCCTGGTCGATATATACAAAGAAGTCTGCTATACAGAAAAAATCCCCCCAGCACGGCCACTCAAAGGCAAAAAGGGAGGAGGAAACAAAAAGGAATATTGTGAATACCATCAAGTCCGAGGACACTCCACAAACTAATGCTTCGACTTAAAAAATATCATAGAAAAATTGGTGAGAGAAGGAAAATTAGATCGATTCCTGGCCACCCGAGATGATCAAAGAAAGAGACGAAGGGATGAAGATACCGAATGAACAGAACAATCACCTCGGACACCAGAAAGACATGTTCATATGATAGACATGTTCATATGATACACGGCGGATTCACAGCAGGTGGGATCTCCAAATCCTCTCGCAAAAGATATCTCAAAGAAGTATATCATGTCGAAGGAGAGGAGAAAGCACTCAACATTCCGGCAACAACATTCACTAAAGAGGACGCATCCAGCATCATCACAGAACACGATGATCCCATGGTTATCACCATCATATTGGCAAAAGCCAACCTACACCGTACATTAATAAACCAAGGGAGTTCTGCTGACATCTTATTCAAAACAGTCTTTGATAAACTCGGCTTGGAAGAAAAAGAATTTAAAGCATATCCAAACAGCCTGTTTGGGCTAGGAGATACCCCGGTTCGACCACTCGGATACATACCACTACATACAACCTTCGGAAAAAGGGACCAATCCAGGACCCTCAAAATAGACTACATCATAGTCGATGTAAGTTCAGCTTACAACGCTCTCATAGGACGGACAACACTCAATCAACTCGGCGCAATAGTCTCGACCTCACACCTATGTATGAAGTTCCCAACCCCAAAAGGGATAGGCACGATAAAATCAGACCAGAAGATGGCACGTCGCTGTTATAACGAAAGCCTAAACCTCAGAGGCAAAGGAGAAGAGTTTCACACAATCGAGCTGGGCGGAGTTCACTGACGAGAAGAACTTCGTCCCCAGCCAGATCGGGGATACATCAGAAAAAACAACCAATATCGGCACAATCCTAAAAGGAGATTTAAAAGAATTACTAATACAATTCTTGCGAGATAACGTCAATCTCTTCGCGTGGAAACCGCATACATGCCAGGCATAGACCCTAAGCTAATGTGTCATAAGTTGGCAGTTTATCCAGGATCTCGACCGGTGCAGCAGAGACGAAGAAAACTTGGGCCAGAGCGATCCCAAGCTGTGGACGAGCAAGTACAGGCACTACTGGAAGCCGGATTCATAAGAGAAGTCAAATACCCACTATGGCTAGCCAACGTTGTCTTGGTAAAAAAAATGAAATGGGAAGTGGCGAATGTACACCGATTACACCGATCTCAATAAGGCTTTCCATACCCACTCCCAGGTATTGACGCTCTAGTAGATGCTTCCTCTGGATACAGATATCTCTCGTTTATGGATGCATACGCGGGATACAATCAAATCCCCATGTATCCACCAGATCAAGAAAAGACCTCGTTCCTAACACTGAAAGCAAGCTACTGCTACATCGTGATGCCTTTCGGTCTTAAGAACGCAGGAGCTACTTATCAAAGGCTAATGAATAAAGTCTTCTCAGATCACATCGGAAAAATCATGGAAGTTTATGTGGACGACATGTTGATAAAGACACAAAGCGAAGATACATTATTATCCGACCTGACTCAAGTGTTTTACATTATAAGGAAGCACAACATGCAGCTTAATCCCACAAAATGCGCCTTCGCAGTAGAAGCAAGCAAATTCTTAGGCTTCATGCTCACACAAAGGGGAATTGAAGCAAATCCAGACAAATGTCAAGCCATACTCAACATGAAGAGCCCAACCTGTGTCAAAGAAGTACAACAACTCAATGGGAGGTTGGCCGCCCTATCCCGATTCTTAGCAGGAGCTGCGATAAGATCTCTCCCCTTCTATGTTACAATAAGAAAGGGAAAACAGTTCGAATGGACGACAGAATGTGAGCAAGCCTTCCAAGACTTCAAGGAGTTCTTAGGACGGCCACCTATCCTATCTCGACCACGAGAAAGAGAACCGCTCATATTATATCTCGCAGTAGGAAGTCAGGCAATAGCCTCAGCACTAGTCAGAGAAGACAAAAATGGGCAAAAACCCGTCTACTTCATTAGCAAAGTGCTACAGGGATCCGAGCTGAACTACCAGAAAATAGAAAAATTTGCCTATACCCTCATTCTAACATCTTGACGACTCCGCCCGTACTTCCAGGCGCACACCATTAAGGTTTGAACTAACCAGCCCATAAAAGGAATACTGCAGAAAACAGATCTGGCAGGCAGAATTCTACAATGGGCAGTCGAGTTGTCAGAGTTTGACCTCCAATATAAAGCTCGGACGGCCATCAAATCACAGTATTTGGCCACTTTATCGCAGAATTCACATATGCTCTAGAACCCCCCACAGAATGGAATCTTTACGTGGACGGTTCTTCAAATAAAACTGGAAGTGGCACAGGCGTGATAATAGAAAGCGACCAAGGAACCCAAGTTGAGCTCTCCCTCAAGTTCGGGTTCCCGGCCTCAAATAACCAGGCAGAATATGAAGCATTATTAGCCGGTTTAAAGCTGACTAAAGAGGTCAGAGATCAAAAACTCAACATTTACAGCGATTCACAAGTGGTCAAATCACAAATAACAGGGAGCTACCAAGCCAAAGATCCCACCATGAAAAAATATTTGGATAAAACCAAGGAACAACTCGGACAAATCGGGGAGTATAAAATCTGCCACACACCCCGCGAACAAAATGCCCGAGCTGATGCACTCTTAAAACTAGCCAGCACCAAACCAGGGGGCAACAATAGGAGCCTCATCCAGGAAATGTTGCAAAACCCGTCAATCTCGGAAGAAGAAAAAGTCCTGACTATAACAAGTCAAGACCAAGGATGGATGACCCCCATAATCAACTACCTCAAAACAGGAATGCTCCCCACAGAGGAAAAGGAGGCAAAGAGGTTAAAAAGGGAGGCACAAGTACTACACCATCATAAACAACATCCTATACAAAAGAGGAATCTCAACACCTTTACTAAAATGCGTGCCGACCTCCAACACAAGGGAAGTGCTAGAAGAAATACACGGCAGTATTTGTGGCAATCATCTCGGAGCACGAGCTCTCGCTAAAAAAGTACTCCGGGCGGGATTTTATTGGCCAACTCTATAGAAAGAAGCTACAGAATTTGTAAAGACATGTCCACCATGTAAGAAACATGCCAACGTTCACATCGCCCCGCCAAAAGAGCTCATTAGCATGACCTCGCCTTGGCCGTTTGCAAAATGGGGACTCGATTTTCTCGGCCCCTTCCCACAGGGATCAGGACAAGTTAAATTCCTCATAGTAGGGGTAGATTACTTTACAAAGTGGATCGAGGCAGAGCCCCTAGCCAATGCCACCGCTCAGAGAAGCCGGAAATTCTTATATAGAAACATTGTCACAAGGTTCGGGGTTCCATATTCTATAACCACAGACAATGGCACCCAATTCATAGACGCATGCTTCAGAAAATTAGTAGCCGACTTGAATATAAAGCACCAGTACACCTTTGTCGAACATCCACAAGCCAATGAACAGGCCAAAGCCGCCAACAAAGTCATATTGGCAGGGTTAAAACGAAGACTGCAAGATGCAAAGGGAGCCTGGGCAGAGGAGCTTCCATAGGTTCTATGGGCATATCGAACGACGCCACATTCCACCACAAAGGAATCCCCTTTCCGATTAGCATACGGAATGGAGGCAATGATTCCAGTAGAAATTGAAGAAGGATCGCATAGAGTAGTCCATTATAATGAGGGAGCAAACTTCCAACTTCAGAGGGAAGAACTCGACCTACTACCTGAAATCCAGGAAAGAGCTCGGATTAGAGAAGAAGCTCTAAAACGTCGAATGGCTTCCAGATATAATCAAAGGGTAGTGCCAAGAAGTTTCGCTGAGAACGATCTCATCTTAATCCGAAACAACATTGGAACAACTCGGCCTGGAGAAGGAAAGCTGGCAGCAAACTGGAAAGGACCCTACCGAGTCATAGAAGTACTTGGGAAGGGCTACTACCGACTATCCGAACTCGAGGAACGAGAGCTTCCTAGATCATGGCACGCCTGCAACCTAAGAAGATATTCTACAAAGAATCCAAGATGCATTAATCTGAGGTATTCATCGTCCAGTTATAAAGCGACAGGTCGGCAGAAAGTGAAAAACAATTTCACTGCACGACCACGATAAAGATAAATCGTCCGATAAAGGTGAAAACGCGATTCACCCAAAGGACGATCTAAAGATGCCAACCACTTTCTACAAATTGGCAAAGGTGAACACAAAATAATGTAAGAAGTTATCGAAAGCAATCCAAAAAAGAACCTGACGAGGTCTTATGGATAGCTAAAATAATAACTTAAAGGCTGGCTGACGCTCACAAGTCGGACCAAGTCAACCCAAGTTATAAGTAAACCCTAGAAAGAGGTCTAGCCAACCCTATTAAAGAGGATTACTTTAACTTCGAAGGGCCTGACATAACAAAGTCAGCCCAAAACAAAAGGTTATACAAGTAGTCCCTGAAAGAGATCTGACAAAGATCCAAGAAAGAGGACTACAAAAAATAACTTAAAGGAGACCGACATAACCAAGTCGGACTCCTAGCACTAAAAAGTTATACAAGTAGTCCCTGAAAGAGATCTGACAAAGATCCAAGAAAGAGGACTACAAAAAATAACTTAAAGGAGACCGACATAACCAAGTCGGACTCCTAGCACTAAAATGTTATACAAGTAGTCCCTGAAAGAGATCTGACAAAGATCCAAGAAAGAGGACTACAAAAAATAACTTAAAGGAGACTGACATAACCAAGTCGGACTCCTACCACTAAAAATTTATACAAGTAGTCCCTGAAAGAGATCTGACAAAGATCCAAGAAAGAGGACTACAAAAAATAACTTAAAGGAGACCGACATAGCCAAGTCGGACTCCTACCACTAAAAAGTTATCAAAGTAATCCCTGAAAGAGACCTGACAAAGGTCCAAAAAAAGAGGATTACAGAAATAACCTAGAAAGAGATCGACCCAACGAAATCGATCTCCTACAAATAAGTTATAAAAAGTGTTGGACCCATAAGTCAAAGTAATCCCCGAAAGAGACCTGAAAAAGTTATCAAAGTAATCCCCGAAAGAGACCTGAAAAAGTTATCAAAGTAATCCCCGAAAGAGACCTGAAAAAGGTCCAAGAAAGAGGATTACCGAAATAACTTAAAGGGGGATCAGCGCAAAAGATCCACCAAGAAACAAGTTGGACCCATAAGTCATAACCTCAAAGGATCCAAGCTATAAACAATAAAACAAAGCAATCCGAGGAGGTTGAGATACAAGATTTCAAACATCAGTAGAAAACTGAAAAGATGCCAAGTCAAAAACTACCTCTATTTCTCCACAAAAGTTATAAGGCCCCGGAAGGCCACCAAAACCTACTGTGAAGGGATAGCAAGCTACCTTTTGTTTTTCAAAATAAAAAGTTGCTAAACAAGCAACTAGGAAATGTCAGCAATTAAAAAGTTTTAAAAAGCCCACAAGCCGGGCCAACTACACATCCAGAAAGAGATCAGCAAACATCAGGAGCCTTCTTGGCAGCGTCAGGACAAGGAGAGGGAGGACGAGTCTGAAGGGGCACAGCATCTACTGTTCCATCATCCCGATTCAGAATCTGGCAACCCGGATCAGATGTAACGGGAGGAACAGAGGAGGTCGACACCTTAAGAGAAGGCACTGGGGGAGGATCAGTCTCATCATCATCTTGGTCATCAGGGACAATCTTACCATCCCTCACGACATTGTCCAGGCTGATGAGAGTCAAGTCGGCATTAGGAGCAACAACCCGGAACTGCTCCATCAGGTTCTCGGAGGCAGCAGTTACGCTACCCACAAGGTGACCCTGAAGCTCACCATAATTAACCCGAGCGGTTTCCAAATCCTCCCGAGGATGCATCAATTCCCTATAAGCCGAGACATAGCTATCCTTATGTTTCAATGCCATGTCCTCGGCCAGCTTCAAAGATGCAACCAAGGCAATAAAACTGGCCTTCTCACCCTCCAACTCCTTCTCCACCTTCGCCAACTTCACCTCCAACTCCTCCTTCAGACCCTTGATTCGATCAAATTCTGACTAGGCCTCTTCCATGAAGGATTTTGTGGCATGAATTGGAATCCCCTGAACTGTTCGGAATATAACCGCACCCATATGAGCCATCCTCACACTACTTTTGGTGATGAAATCCAGATGCTGAAGAAGAGAAACGTCATCCATGGAAAGCCCACCATAGGGGGCAATTTGCTGGTCAACAAACTCGATAGCATCAAAATCTGGGGCATCCAGGTTGAAGGGCTCGGATGTTTTTTGCTTCTTATTAGGAGGGGCACCAGGAGCTGCAGCAGAAGATTGTGGAGGATCGACCAGACGAACCCGAGGAATAGGAATTGCTTTCCTCGGCCCGGGGGAACTAGGTACAAGAGGTTTAAATGGAACCTGGGAAGATCCCTCTCTGGCCGCCTTGGTCGAAATGTTTAAAGCAGCAGTCGCCTTCTTCGCCTTCTTGAAGGCCTTCATAGAATCATTATTTTTCGACATCTCTGAAAAACACAAAATCAACCACAAAAGACAAGTTACAACATAGGAGAAGAAAAAGCTCGGAAGTAAGTATAAAAATAAAGCAGACAGTAACCAAAGCAGCCCGAACCAAAGATGGATCACTCAAAAATCTCTTCGTATCCAGATGGGGAGGCTTCCCCCACAAATCTTCAAGAACAACTACAAAGGCCCGCTCAACCTCACTAAGCATTTCCCATGTGTAACGTGGCACTCTTACATTCTTTTGCCACTCTATAGGAAAAGCAGGCTCGTCATTTTCATCAAGAAAAAAGGGGCGGGCCCCCTCAACAGCTCGAACTTTAAAGAAGTAGTTCTTGAAGTCCTTAAAGGACTCATCATACATCGCAAATACTTTATCGCCCTGGGCGGACCGGAAAGAAACCGAAGAAGCTTTCTTTTTTGAAGAACCGCCAGGCTTGGCGGAAACAAACAAGTAAAGAAAAAGAGTATGGGAAGGTGTTACATCTAGTTCACGACAGAGAAGTTGGAAAATTTTAATAAAACCCCAGGAATTCGGGTGAAGCTGGGATGGAGCAATGTTACACGACCACAACAGGTCAGTTTCAAAAGTAGTAAAAGGAAAAGAAACGTTCAACTGACTAAAAAAGTATTCGTAAGCATAAAAGAAGGGACGCTCTCCCTCAATAGAAGTCGGAAAGCAAATTCTCTCGTCAGAATCAGGGGCAACAAGCTCGTAATCCTCCTCACGGGCATTGTTACCATAAATTCTATGGCGCTTCCTCAGTTCTGTGCAAAACTCAGCATCCACAACAGAAACACACAACAAAACAAGGGAGTCCAGCCAATTAGACATCCCCTCGGGAACTCTGGATGACATCTCTATAAATTGCAAGAAGACATGAGGCCAACTAACCCTACAAGTAAGAAAGGAAAATGAGGTTACTACAAACATCTCGGACAAAGGAGAAAACAACTCGGTTAAATACTTCTCAGGCAATGAAAAGCAAGAAAAGGAAAACCCCAAGACTCAAACCAAAGTCCTGGGGCATCCTTTGGAGGCAATAACAAGGCAAGGTTCCCAGAAAAATAGTGTGAAGTCAACATCCCATCATTTCTCAAAAAGAATCCAAAACAGTAGCACTTTTTCAGCAAAAAGCCCGCCAAGTAGAGACCATTAAAAGATGCAACCTTATTAAAGAGCAGAAAAAAGCAACCTTCAAATAAACGAGGAACAGACACGGACAAGCAGTACCAAGAACAGAAACAATGAAAACATGCAAAGCCTTAGAGGCACCTAACAAAGGCAAAAAGGATCATGCAGAAAATAGAGAAACTCTCAGAAAGCACATTTCAACAAATCTAGGGCTCAAAGAAAACAGAAAGATCCAAACTTTGTCAAAAAGAGAGGATCAAAACCGAAACCTCTTCACAAAACCACAATCAAAGAGAAAGCATGAAAAGGGGCTAACCTAGAGACAGAAGAAACTTCGAAAAAGGGGCAGAAACGAAAGTTGCCTAGGAAACCGCCGAGCGACGCCACTAACGCCAGGAAGATGAAATGCAAGCGAAAGATGGAGAGCGAAGAGAGAAGTGGAGGTTACAAGGAAAATAAAAGGAGAGAAACCATTTTCTGGGTGTTTCAAAATCAAAGTAAAGAGCCTAGGGAAAACGGGGCAATTAATGCTCAAAATTAAAGAAAGCATTAAACCCTCGCACGTTCCCAAAAAAAGTGCCGATATAAAAGCACATGTCTTTTAGAGGAAACGTTCTACATTCAAAAGCAACTACAAAGGAATCGACAAAATGCTTGAGTTCGGCTTCACCAAAGAAGGACCAAAGTCAAAGACTCGACCTCAAAAAAGAAGACCGAGCTCAAGCAGCGGCACTGTTCATACCCTGGGTCAAGATGACCGACCCGGGATGTTCGACAGACAAGGCGACCGACCTCTTCAGGTCAAGACAACCCGACCTCTTCCCAAAGATCTCGATCAAGTCCCTACGAAAGCCCAAGGAAGGTCCCAAATAGAGAAACACATCCCAAATCCTAAAGCGGCCCAAGCCTACAGCGAGAAGGGCGGTTCCCTTAAAGATAAGATGACCTCACTTAAAGATAAAAGATAAGATAAGATAACTAACTTATCTTATCCACAGAAGGCCACATCTCACCATTATAAATACACTGGAGCACCCAGGTATAACTCATACTCTGATTTTACAAAACCTGCTTAATACCCTTACTAACTTAAGCATTGGAGTCCCTTGCAGGTACCCCGCACCCTTCGGTGACAAAGGATCAGCAGCACATTCAGTCTAACAAGTCGGACGCACCAGCTTCGGCCGCTATTCACCAGCCGGACACATCGGTTTCGGCCAGCACAGAAGACCTCGTCCGAGATCGACCTACAATTTCAGGTAACCCTCGGAATAGGTGTCCCAAGGGACACCCACCAGTTGCAATCCAATTTATTTTTGATGAGAAGGAATGTGAAGGGGTTCTTTTGTCATCACTAATGGGTTCAGTTTCAATTTTAGGAGAGCAGATGGGCCTACATGGTAAACAACTCACAAAACAAGGAAGTCAAAGTGTACTTGCACTTTGGAACTCAACACACGCAGAAAACACTGTGAGAAAAGAGTTGGCGCCTCTTCCCACGCTAGGCGCCACTTCCCAAAGCGGGAAAATATTTAATCCCTTTTATTTCCCACATTCAAACCACATCATTCACCCATTATAAAAGCTTCACTCCCCATCTCCTCTCCCACTTCAACAACCCCTACACCACTCACCTTCGCTTCTCTTTTCATCTTCTATTATCCCCTACTTTCTTCTTTTTCTTGATTCAGACAATCAAGTCCTAAGTTTGGTGTTGGAGCAAAACTTTGTTTTGCCTTCTCTTTCTTTTAACCCCATTTTTTTACACTATCCTAACCTAATGGCACCACCAAAAAGCTCAGCCTCAAAGAAAAGAAAAACCAAGGAACCAACCTATGGATCCTCAAGCTCTTTTAATGACTACAAGTTCCTCTCCGTATTCAACCAAAATCAATTTTATGGTTGGGTGAGTGAGAGGGAAATCATTCCAGAAGTTGGGTTTCAACTAGGGAGGAATGAGCACATTAAAATCAACATTGAGATTGAATAGAGGGGTTGGTCACTTCTATGCAACCCACCAAGAAAGTGGTGGATAACTTGGTGAGGGAGTTCTATGCCAACGCAATACCTCAACCAGGAAAACAATATGGCTACATTAGCTATGTAAGGGGGAAGTCCATTGACTACAGCCCTTCTAGCATAGAGAGAATGCTAATGGTGAAGAGGACAAGCTCCACTCGGAGCTATGAAGAGAGAATGAAGCAGTAAGACCCTGGGTTTAAGGAGATTCTAAGTGAAATCTGTATGAAGAGAAGAGATTTGAGCTCCCAAGCTAGAGGGTGGCTAGAATTTGTGAGGAAGTCCCTAATCCCCACATCCAACACTTCAGAGGTGACCAAGGAGAGAGCTATGCTCATCTACAACATCATGAGAGGAGAAAACATCAACGTGGGGGAGATGATCGACAACAACATCAACAAAGTGCTGAAAAGCACCAGTGACAACACAAGGTTGGCTTTCCTTAGCATTATACAGAGGCTATGTGATGAGGCTGGAGCTGAAAAGATCATTGATGAAGTTCTTGTGAAGCAAGACAAGTTCATAACTGCCAAAAAGATGGCCAAAGTGGTAGTTGTCCACCCACTCAACAGGGCTAGAGAGCAAAGAGCTCATGCTCATGAACCACAACAACAAGAAGAAGAGGGAGAGGCAGAAGAGCAACCTCACTTTCTAGCACTTTAACTACCACCACACTATAAATATCAGCAATTTCCAGAGGGATTCAATAGGGAGCAATTGCAAGAGAAGGGAGACCTACACCACATAAGGGAAGATGTCAACCAATTCAAGGAGGCTCAGCAACAACAATAGAGCCAAGTCAACCAAAACATTCAACAACTCCAAGAGAATTGGGAGCATATGAGGAAGGAGAAGCAAGAACAATTTGACTGGGAAGAGGTGCGAAGCGCACTGGACAAAATAGGAGAGCAAGGCAAGTGGCAACAGAGGAACTTGGCCGAATTCAGACATCTCTATGATGCCAGGACCATACCCAGGAGCCAGTATGACATCAACACACAAGCAAAGTTGAATCACTTGTGTAACGTTGTAGCCGCTCTAAACCCAGGATACCCAACCTTGATGCAAGGGATGGAAGAGCTAAGTGCAAGACAAGAGAAAATCCTAGCCAAACATAAGGAAGATGAAAGGAGTTACATGAGGAGGCTAGGATTTTGGAAGCTCAAGGATACCAAAGCTCAAGAAGGTTCCTCCAAGCCAGATGAAGGTGACTCATCCCCTCCCAAGAAGAAGGACAAGGGGAAGGGGCCAATGAACTAAAGATGAAGCTGTTCAAGGTTGTTGAGTCCCATGGTTGAAACTTTCCAATTTCTGAATTCTGTTTAAGCTTTTGCTTTATTTACTTCTTGAATAATCATGCTAGGATAGTGATGACAAGTCATCATATACCCATTTTCTATGCTTTTTCATACAAGAAATTGATGATTTGTGCTTAAATATTGAATGCTTTTGTGCTTAAATGATATATTTTCTTGATCTTTTAATTTTATAAATCTTGTAGGAAATAAGAAGAAAAAGAAGCAAAGAAGCACAAAAAAAGGAGAAAAAAAGAGCTTTGGGGTACATTTTGAAGTTGGGTACACTTTGGAGCCTTAGGCCACGCTTTTAAAAGCGTGGCCCATGACCAAATCAAGAAAGGAAGCAGCCAGCACGCACACGATCCTGCCCTTGCCAAGGGCAGGGCAGAATCGTGATGCAAAGTGTGGTTGGAAGCAAGAATTTTCGCTAAGTTAAAATCTGGCCGCACACAGCATGACCATGCCTACTTCAAAGGGCTATAACTTGAGTTACAGACGTCCAATTGATGTTCTTCCAGTTGCGTTGGAAAGCTGACATTCAGAGCTTTCCAACGATATATAGCAATCCATATTTGGCGCACAATTGAGGCAGGAACAAAAGGCATCTTTAAGGGCCATGAGAAAGCAAGAAACTAGGCCTTACTTTGGTGCCAAGAAAGCCAAGGAAATTAAGTAGCGTGTGTTTCGGCCATGGTTCGAACTTGGGACATCAAAGTGAAAACACTGCCCTGCCCTCCGCGAGGGCAGGGCAGCATTTGGGTTGGTGCACAAATCTGGCGCACCATGGCACATTCTCGCAGCATCTGGCGCACCATGGCACGTCCCTGGCAGCATCTGGCGCACCAACCTCAATCCTGGCAGCACCAAAATTTCCTGCCCTGCCCTCTGCGAGGGCAGGGCAGCATCCTATGCACCAAGCTCAATTCTGGCGCACCAATTTTCAATTCTGGCGCACCAATTCCTGATTCTGGCAGCACCAAGGAATTTCTGGCGCACCAACTTTTCCTGCCCTGCCCTTGGCGCGGGCAGGGCAGCATCTCACGCACCAAGGACGCACCACCATGCACCAATTTTCTGCCCTGCCCTCCACAAGGGCAGGGCAGCCTCCTGGGAGCAACATGGGCCAAAATTCAACCAAATTTTCATTTAAATTCAATTCCTCTCCAAATTGAATCAAGGCCAACCAAACCCATTTCTCCTCAAATCCAAAGCAAGCAAAGCCCAAATCATCACTCAAAGGCACATGGATCAAGTAATTTAGGATTTTCATTTTTGTAATTTGTTTTAATTTCATTTTCATTTTATTTTGTAAAGCCTATATAAGGCATCATTTCCATCTTTGAAAGGAGGCCGGCTCCATTAGGAATAGATAGCTCTCTCCTTTAGTTTTCTTATCTGTTTTGAATCTTGAGTGAGATTGGAGGAATTCTGTTTCATTCTCATCTTGAGATCTCTTGTTTACTTTTTCTGCATAATTGAAATTCACATACTACTTCATCTTCTCTTTAATTCTGCAATTCATTTTTTTTCTTTCTTCTGCAAATTGCTTTCTGAATTGATCAAGGAAGGGCTTGAGATCTAGACTTGTTCTCTAGTCTCATTGATTCCCTGAGATCTTGAATTTCTTTTCTGAGTTTCACAATTGAGTTGAATTTTGTTTCTGTTTTGGTCAAGTGAGCAATTGAGCTCTTGGCTTTCCTTCTGTTTTTACTGTTTCATTGAAATTGTTAGTTCCACTTTGAGACTTGAAAAATGATCTATGTCTCTTTGTTGCATCTCATTGCTCCCAATTTAATTTCCTGCACTTGTGTTCTTCTGCAATTTACATTTAAGCTACTGTGACCTTGAATTTACTTTTCCTGCGATTTAATTTCCTTGCAATTGTTCTAAGCTTGGATCTACTGCTTTCATTTAATTGCTAGCACCCCAGCCCCCTTTACATTTGATGCAATTTACATTTATTGTCATTTAAGTTACTTGCAATTTTACTTTCTGCACTTTAATTTTCCTTGCCATTTACTTTCTGTTGGTTACACTTCATCCAAATTCACTTCAATGTTAGCTTGACTAAACTAATCACCCACTAAAGTTGCTTGATCCATCAATCCCTGTGGGATCGACCTCACTCTAAGTGAGTTATTACTACTTGATGCGACCCGGTATACTTGCCGGTTGGATTTGTGTGTTGGAAATTCATTTTTCCACAAAAACACCATCAGATAGTTTATGTTTGATGCTTAGTTTTAATTCCTGGTTGAAGTCTTTATGCTTTTTTTACAAGAAAGAAAATGTCATGTGTTTCAAGTCTTCATTTCAACTTAAATAAAAGTAGAGCTTGTCTCCATAAGAGTTATTGTGAGTTGTGCAAAAACAATAAGAGAGACCAAGGCTAAGAGGGATCATCAAACAAACTAAGAAACAAGAAACTAAGTGTAGAACCTTGGATGAACTAAAAAAATTTGAGTCATGGGGAGCAACTAGTCCTAGAAGGTATAACAAGGGAAGACTAAAGGGTGTTCCTTGAATATCCATAGAACCAAGAGGTAGTAAGCAATAAAGACCCAAGGCTCTGAGCATCAACTACTGGGATAGAAAAAGAAACATTTAAAAGCTAAAAAAGAATTAATGATCCTAGTAGATGCTTGTGGTGAAGATGTGTCAAGAAGAGACCTGGGCAAGTAAATTCTTGGGGGTGTCTCAACACCCAGTACCCTAAAACCAACTGGTTTGGGAGTGCTAATTGAAAGCCTAATTAAAGGGTTGTCTTGAGACAAAACACTTAGAGTCGTGGTCAAGAAAGCAAAACAACCTTTACTACTTCAAGGTGACAATCAATAGAAAGGACCCCTAAAGCCTATACCTGAGGGAACCCTCAAGGATCCAAGAGCTTTCTATGACAACTAAAACATTCATAAATGTGTTAGACACTTATTTTTACTCTTAGTTGTATTACAATCATTCGAAGCCAAGGCCTCAAGATATAAAAGTTTACTCACATTTATTTGCTTGGGACAAGCAAAGCTTAAGTTTGGTGTTGTGATGACTTGCATCATCTACCCTTCTTTATTGCATAAAGAAGACCATAAAAGAGCACAAATCTCATTTGCTCGGTATAATTCATGCATTATTTGATGAATATTATCGTAAGAAGACAAACAAGAAGCTGGGCGTGTGAAATTGGCGTGCCACTTGGACCAAACGCCGCAAAAATGCACTGGCGTGGCACGCCAGGGACTGGGCGTGGCACGCTAGTACAAAATTCCAGAGAGCAAAATGGAGGACACAAAAGGGGCGTGGCACGCCAGGTGGGCGTGGCATGCCTGACCCATCAACTACTATGGGCATCCTACTTGAGCAAAGGGGCGTGGCACGGCAACTCACCATCTCAAGAAGAACCTCCACTATGGCGTGCCACTTGAAGACCCAGGCATGGCACACCAAGCTTGAAGAGTGCACAAATACATGGGCGTGCCACTTGAGCAGCATGGCGTGGCATGCTGGTACAATGATCCAGAGAAGGGGCTGAAGGCAATTAAAGACTGGGCATGCCACTTGAAGTCGAAAGCATGGCACGCCAACCTCTCAACCTCACTTAGGCGTGCCACTTGAGCAACCAGGCGTGGCACGCCAATGCACAAGATAACATAAGCAAGGATTGTGCGTGCCACTTGGTGTCAAAGGCGTGGCACGCCAATCCGAGCATGTCACTATGGCGTGCCACTTGAAGGCCGAGGCGTGGCACGCCAACTACTGGAACAAGACAAGATCATGGGCGTGGCATGCCAACCTTTAGGCGTGGCACGTTGGTATAAGTTTCCAGAGAGGATGGAAGAGGCCAATTACATGAGGCGTTGATAAACCCCAATTTTGTGGTTTATCTTGTGCTTATTTTGGCCAATGAAATAGCATGGTTTTGCAATTCTCCCTAGGTTTGGCTTAAATGCAAAAACATGCTTTTTAGGCCCAAAAATTGGTGATTTTAATTCACTTTAATTTCATTCGATGCCTTGATATTTTTGTTAAGTGATTTCAGGTTCATAAGGTAAGCATTGGATGGAAGAAGTGAGGAGAAAAGCATACAAAGTGGGAGAACTCATGAAGAAATGAAGGAACCGTAAAGCTGTCAAGCCTGACCTCCTGGCACTCAATCGACTATAACTTGAGCTACAGAGGTCCAAATGAGGCGGTTTTAGTTGCGTTGGAAAGCTAACATCCGGGGCTTCGAAATGATATAAATTTTACCATATGTTGCTTCGCGTTCAGGGGCGCGAATGTGCACTTTGCGCGGACGCGTCGATGCTGTCCGTGGCCCACTTTAATGAAATCGCCCCCAACGATTTTGCAGCTCATTTTGGGCCCAATCCAACTTATTTCTGATGCTATTTGAGCCAAGGATCGAAGGGGAGTCAACACACTTAGTCATAGTTGAGTTTTTCATCATGTTTTAGGATAGAATTCTAGAGAGAGAGGCTCTCTCCTCTCTCTAGATTTAAGATAGAAATTAGGGTAGAGTTAGGTTAATCACTCTCAATTTTCTCTTTTAATTCTTGTTTTGATCTTAATTCTCTAAGATTTTAGTGTTCTATTGTCTTCATCTTCTTATTTTCTCTTGTTAATTTCTTGTTTTGCTCTCTTCTATGTTTATGAACAATTATTGGATCTTGATTTCTTTTAATGCAATTTAATGTTTGATGTCCTTTTAATGTTGATTTGAGTTGTTGATTTACTTTTCTTACAATTGGTAGTTGGTAGATTTACATTTCTTGCAAATTTTACTATGCTTTCTGATGACAAGTCATCATATACCCATTTTCTATGCTTTTTCATACAAGAAATTGATGATTTGTGCTTAAATATTGAATGCTTTTGTACTTAAATGATAGATTTCCTTGATCTTTTAATTTTATAAATCTTGTAGGAAATAAGAAGAAAAAGAAGCAAAGAAGCACAAAAAAAAGGAGAAAAAAAGAGCTTTGGGGTACACTTTGAAGTTGGGGTACACTTTGGAGCCTTAGGCCACGCTTTTAAAAGCGTTGCCCATGACCAAATCAAGGAAGGAAGCAGCCAGCACGCACACTGCCCTGCCCTTGCCAAGGGCAGGGCAGAATCGTGATGCACATTGAGGATTGGAAGCAAGAATTTGGCTAAGTTAAAATCTGGGCGCTCACAGCATGACCATGCCTATTTCAAAGGGCTATAACTTGAGCTACAGACGTCCGATTGATGTGCTTCCAGTTGCGTTGGAAAGCTGACATTCAGAGCTTTCCAACGATATATAGAAATCCATATTTGGCGTCCAATTGAGGCAGGAACGAAAGGCATCTTTAAGGGCCAAAAATAAGCAAAAATAAACCAAGGAAAAGGAGTAGCGTGTGCATCCACCAAGTTTCGAACTTGGAACTTCATCTTTTGGAAACACTTCCCTGCCCTTGGCGCGGGCAGGGCAGCATTTGGATTGGCACATGACCCTGGCGCACCACACACAAATCTGGCGCACCAAATCCTTCCCTGGCAGCACCAGCGTGCACCACGATCCTCTCCTGGCAGCACCAATTTTTTCTGCCCTGCCCTCCGCGAGGGCAGGGCAGCATCCTATGCACTAAGCTCAATTCTGGAGCACCAATTTTCCTCCCTGGCAGCACCAACACGCACCCAAGCTGCACCAAACTCCCGCACCATGCACCAACGTTCTGCCCTGCCCTCCACAAGGGCAGGGCAGCCTCCTGGAAGCAATTTTCCTTCATGGGCTGAAATTGAATTAAAAATCCAATTTAATTCATTTCTTCACCAAATCAAAAGCCCATCCAAACCCCAAAATCCAAGAATAGAAAGTGTATAAATAGGAGCTAGTTTTATGTAATTGGGGAGCTCGAGACTTTATTTTTGAATTTTCCTTTCTACTTGCATTTTAATTTTGAACTTTGGAATTTCTTAGAGAATTAGGAAGGAGAATTGATCTCTCTTCCTCCTGGTTCCTTATTGAGCACTCTTTACTTTTCTTGCTTTGGATCTTGGGTGAAGAATTGAAGAACTTCTGTTTCAATCTCACCTTGAGATCTCTTCTTTAATTTTCTGCATAATTAAATTTTACTTTCTGTTCATTTCTTCTTCTGCAATTTCTGCAATTTGCTTTCTTTTACTTCTTCTGCAATTGTTCTTGTTGGATCAAGGAAGGATTTGAGATCTAGACTTGTTATCTAGTTTCCTCCAATCCTGAGATCTTCAACATTCTTTTAAATTGCTGCAAATTAAGCACTGCTTTTCTGTTTAGAATTCTTCAAGCAATTTCCATTTTCTGTTTAGATCTGTTGCATGATTTTGCACCTTTTACTTCTCTGTTTGATTGCTATTTACACTTTCCTGTTGAATTTTAATTTCCAGCACCCAACCCCCTTTACTTTTCATGCAATTTACATTTCTTGCAATTTAAGTTTCAGTTATTTTACTTTCTTGTTATTTAAGTTACTTGCAATTTTACTTTCTGCAACTTTAAATTTCCTGTCATTTACAATTCTGTTGGCTACGATTTCACTCAATTTCACTTCAATGTTAGCTTGACTAAACTAATCACCCACTAAAGTTGCTTGATCCTTCAATCCCTGTGGGATCGACCTCACTCTTGTGAGTTATTATTACTTGATGCGACCCGGTACACTTGCCGGTTGGATTTGTGTGTTGGAAATTCGTTTTCCACAAAAACACCATCAAGTTTTTGGCGCCGTTGCCGGGGATTGATTAGATCAACAATGATTAAGTGGGTGAGAAGTCTAGATCAAGCATTTTCTTTATTTTTGTTCTCTGTTCTAAGTTGAAACCAAGGTGTTTGAGTTATTGCCTCACTAAGAAAATCATCTCTGAGATATGAATTTCAATTTTCCGTGGTGTTGTGTTTTACAAAATTCAAATGGAGTTCAACTCATCTTATGATCAAACAAATTTTATGGGATATTACCCACCATCACCAATCTCTACTGGTGGCTGGGAATATCACCAAGAGAATACACATTCTGAGCACTCCAATTCATGGAGATTTGCTTCAGAGACACAAGATGAGCAAGAAAATCATATGGGATACCAACCACCACCACAAAATGATTCATATCATTATCCTCATGGTGGATGGAAGTATCACCAAAGAATGGAAAAGCATCCACCCTCACATCCCAGTTTCTCATTTGAAAGTTCTTCATCACTTGATTATTATTACTCTCGACCTTCATCTCTTGAACCACCTGATGAGGATTACCTTCAAGCCATTGAAATACATAAAAAACTCGTGGAAAGATACACACAACCCCAATCGTGGAAAGAAATCATCTTCAAGAAGATGAATGGCCCCTTAGAGCAAACAAGGAGGAGCGTAGAACCACTGAGCAAGGAAAATGAAGGCCAATTGATGGATGTGAAGGAGAAAGTGGAAGAGCAAGATAAGGAGGCCACTGCATCAAGTGAACTTTCAATGAAGAATGAGGTGGTTGAAAATGAAACTGCACTTGAGGTGACAAGGGAAGAAGTGGAGGATCAAGAAAGTGAGGAAGACACTCAAGAGAAGTCACCCTCAATTGAAGCAGAGAGTTGCATAGAAGAAGGATTCATGGAACCACCAATTGAAGAGGCTCTTAATGAAGAAATCACTCCAATAATCACACAGCAACCATGTCTTGACATCCAAGAAGTGAAGGCAACTAACAAAAGCACCAATCCTGCCCCTGATCAAGCAAGCAAGCTCAACCAAGCCAATTTCAAAAGAAAGCTTGCTGAGAGGAAACCAAGAAAGGGGACAAAAGCTGAAACTTCTCCCCCCTTGAAGTCATTCCTCTTAACCAATTGGAAGAAGAGGAAGAAAGTGAAGAACAACATGTCAAGCTAATGACACTAAAAGAGCACTTGTTGGGAGGTAACCCAACCGTAGGTATAATTTCTTCTCTTCTTTGTTTTCGTTCTTTACTTTGTTTAAATTCAATAAATGGGCATATGGTTACATTCTAAGTTTGGTGTTGTCTTGCAACAACTTGTTTTCAATCTTTTTGGATGATTGCATCAAATCAAAAATGGAAGTGACATACTAAGATTCTAAGTTTGGTGTGCCACTTAATTCTCTATGCAATTCATTAAGCAACACCACTTGTCTGCATAATCATAAAGCCTTTGCAGTGTTGTTTTTCTTTTGGTTTGACATTTTATTATTCTGTTTACTCTAGTTATTTCCTTATTTTTAATGCTTCCACTTATTTTGCTCCTTAACTGTTTTTGTTAATATATCACCAAGAGATCTTTATTCATGACATATTCTTGGCTTGGTGATTGTATTCAACAAATAACAGTTTCTTTTGTTTAGTCTTAGTTCAAATAAATTGACATATGGTTGCATTCTAAGTTTGGTATTGCAATGCAACAAAATTTGGTTCCAATGCTTACTAGATACTTGTATTAATTTCAAGTGAAAGTGTCACACTAAGTTTGGTGTGCCACTTATTTTTTTTATGCAATGTATCATGCACACCATCTTATGTTTGCAATCAAAATGTCTTTGTCTCTTGTGCCTTGATTGTTATCTTTAATTTTGCTTGCTTCAAACACATGTGCTACTAACATATCATTGTGTAAGACACTCATGATCCATCTTAGCCCCATAGCCATTGTTCCAATTATTGCTTGAGGATGAACAAGCATTCTGAGTTTGGTATGGGAAGGAGGAAAATGGGAGGAAAATGACAACAATAGAGAAGATGAACTACAAGGTTGTAAAGTTCCTTTTCCTCTCATTTGTTTCATAAACTGCATGATTGTCTTTACTTTCTCTGTATACATGTGTGTATGAATAAGCATAGCTTGAATTTTGATTTATAATATGTTGTTGTGGCATTATAACTACCAACTTGAGCTTTGTGAATTCAAAAGCAATAAAGCATCATGATCATAAACAAACAAGGCATTAAAGAAGATTTTAGCATGTGCATACAAGTATTGGAAAGCTAGTATGATTAATTGTTGCTCAATTGCATTGGATTTTATTTAATTGAAGTTTTTCATCTAGTACATTTTGTGAAATCTTTTAAAATCATGAAAACCTTGAAGAAGCAAATACAATTAAAGCAAGAAAAGAAAAAGGGAAGGAATGAGAAAGCTAAAGGCTCTGAGTACCAATGGCTATTTATTTGCTAAGTGCTTGTGGTGTTTATGTATCAAGCCAAATGCTTGAAAACAAAACACTTAGAAGTCAAGGCTAGGCTCAAGTGCAAAAGCACTCCCTCAAAGCTCAAGGCTCTGAGCATCAATGATTAGAGAGTCAAGAAAAGAAAAATGAGCTTAATGAAGTCCTCTAATTAAATGCTTGTGGTGCTTATGTATCAAGTGGTAATACTTGAAAACAAAGTATTTAGAAGTCGTAGCTTTGTTATTAACTCATGGGGCAAAGCACCCAAAAGGAGAAAAAAAAATCAAAAGCTTGTTTCAAGGAAGAATTATAAGAAAAAGATTTCATAAAATAAGCTAGATAGAAGCATCAATCATTTACATCTCTTTTGTAATTGTAGCATGCATAGAAAACTAGCTTGCCATGAACATTAACTTGCTACTCTTCTTACCTTGGATTGTCAATTTTTAATGCATGATTCTTTTCTTGCTTGGGGACAAGCAAGATTTAAGTTTGGTGTTGTGATGACAAGTCATCATATACCCATTTTCTATGCTTTTTCATACAAGAAATTGATGATTTGTGCTTAAATATTGAATGCTTTTGTACTTAAATGATAGATTTCATTGATCTTTTAATTTTATAAATCTTGTAGGAAATAAGAAGAAAAAGAAGCAAAGAAGCACAAAAAAAAGGAGAAAAAAAGAGCTTTGGGGTACACTTTGAAGTTGGGGTACACTTTGGAGCCTTAGGCCACGCTTTTAAAAGTGTGGCCCATGACCAAATCAAGGAAGGAAGCAGCCAGCACGCACACTGCCTTGCCCTTGCCAAGGGCAGGGCAGAATCGTGATGCACATTGAGGATTGGAAGCAAGAATTTGGCTAAGTTAAAATCTGGGCGCTCACAGCATGACCATGCCTACTTCAAAGGGCTATAACTTGAGCTACAGACGTCCGATTGATGTGCTTCCAGTTGCGTTGGAAAGCTGACATTTAGAGCTTTCCAACGATATATAGAAATCCATATTTGGCGTCCAATTGAGGCAGGAACGAAAGGCATCTTTAAGGGCCAAAAATAAGCAAAAATAAACCAAGGAAAAGGAGTAGCGTGTGCATCCACCAAGTTTCGAACTTGAAACTTCATCTTTTGGAAACACTGCCCTGCCCTTGGCACGGGCAGGGCAGCATTTGGATTGGCACACGATCCTGGCGCACCACACACAAATCTGGCGCACCAAATCCTTCCCTGGCAGCACCAGCGTGCACCACGATCCTCTCCTGGCAGCACCAATTTTTTCTGCCCTGCCCTCCGCGAGGGCAGGGCAGCATCCTATGCACCAAGCTCAATTCTGGCGCACCAATTTTCCTCCCTGGCAGCACCAACACGCACCCAAGCCGCACCAAACTCCCGCACCATGCACCAACTTTCTTCCCTGCCCTCCACAAGGGCAGGGCAGCCTCCTGGAAGCAATTTTCCTTCATGGGCTGAAATTGAATTAAAAACCCAATTTAATTCATTTCTTCACCAAATCAAAAGCCCATCCAAACCCCAAAATCCAAGAATAGAAAGTGTATAAATAGGAGCTAGTTTTATGTAATTGGGGAGCTCGAGACTTTATTTTTGAATTTTCCTTTCTACTTGCATTTTAATTTTGAACTTTGGAATTTCTTAGAGAATTAGGAAGGAGAATTGATCTCTCTTCCTCCTGGTTCCTTATTGAGCACTCTTTACTTTTCTTGCTTTGGATCTTGGGTGAAGAATTGAAGAACTTCTGTTTCAATCTCACGTTGAGATCTCTTCTTTAATTTTCTGCATAATTAAATTTTACTTTCTGTTCATTTCTTCTTCTGCAATTTCTGCAATTTGCTTTCTTTTACTTCTTCTGCAATTGTTCTTGTTGGATCAAGGAAGGATTTGAGATCTAGACTTGTTATCTAGTTTCCTCCAATCCTGAGATCTTCAACATTCTTTTAAATTGCTGCAAATTAAGCACTGCTTTTCTGTTTAGAATTCTTCAAGCAATTTCCATTTTCTGTTTAGATCTGTTGCATGATTTTGCACCTTTTACTTCTCTGTTTGATTGCTATTTACACTTTCCTGTTGAATTTTAATTTCCAGCACCCAACCCCCTTTACTTTTCATGCAATTTACATTTCTTGCAATTTAAGTTTCAGTTATTTTACTTTCTTGTTATTTAAGTTACTTGCAATTTTACTTTCTGCAACTTTAAATTTCCTGTCATTTACAATTCTGTTGGCTACGATTTCACTCAATTTCACTTCAATGTTAGCTTGACTAAACTAATCACCCACTAAAGTTGCTTGATCCTTCAATCCCTGTGGGATCGACCTCACTCTTGTGAGTTATTATTACTTGATGCGACCCGGTACACTTGCCGGTTGGATTTGTGTGTTGGAAATTCGTTTTTCCACAAAAACACCATCACTTTCCCTTTGTACCTACCAAGTGTTTGACAAAATGCTTGGTTGGGCCTTAGAGTAGATTTTGAGCATTCTTGGCTTGGAAAGAGTAATTAGGAAATCTTGAGTCATGAAAACCCAACTTATGTTGGTGATCTAGAGTTGTTAGCTAATATTGTCTCCATTGACGCTAATCTTTTGGTAATTTAATTAGTGAGTTGATTAGGACTTATGGAATATTGTTTCCATTGACGCTAATCTTTTGCTAGTTTGATTAGTAAGTTGGTTAGGACTTTTGGATCGAGATTAGCTAGTCTCGTTTGACTTTCTCCCTATTTGTTGGAGTTGACGTAATGAGATAAATTCTTGTTTATATTTGTAACATGATTGATTAATCTTGTTTTACTTTCTCCCTATTTGTTGGAGTTGACTAAATAAGATGAATTAATCATGCATGACTAGGATAGAAAGCCTATGATCTCTATCCATTGCCATGAATGTCTCTCTTTATTAATTGCTCTCTTTACTTTTCTTGTCATTAATTTTCTTGCCCAATTATCAATGAAACCCCCCTTGCTCTTCATAACCAATAATTAAACACTTCATTGCAATTCCTTGTGAGACGACCCGGAGTCTTAATACTTCGGTTAATTCATATTTGGGGTTTGTTACTTGTGACAACCAATATTTTTGATGTAAGGATTGTTGATTGGTTTGGAAACTATACTTCACAACGAGACTCCATTGGATAAATTCTAAACCGTCAAAAGTTCTTAAATCAGGCGTGCCACTTGGTATCGAAGGCGTGGCACGCCATTCACTATTCTTCACTTAGGTGTGCCACTTGAGCAGCATGGCATGGCACGCCAGCGTCATTCAGAGGGCAAAGAAGCATTGGGGCGTGCCACTTGAGTTCGTGGCGTGGCACGCCAAACAGAGGAACCACTCACTCGCAAAGGGGCGTGGTACGCCAGACCCTGGGCATGTCACGCTAGTGCAACTTTCCAGAGGATCTTAGCCAAGCACACAACAAGGGCGTGGCACGCCAATTCAAGTTTTCAGAGGCAAATGAAAGTGGAAAAAGCAAAGGGCGTGCCACTTGAGCTCGAAGGTGTGGCACGCCAACACAAGAATTTTACTATGGCGTGCCACTTGAGTTCGAAGGCGTGGCACGCCAAGGTTGATAAATGGACGAGCGTGCCACTTGAAGGATTGAGTGTGGCACGCCAAGCTAGTTTGAAGGGCACGTGACACGCCGGTAAAGCGCCAGCCACACGCCAGCTAAGAAAGTCACGCTTATTTAGTGTTTTCTTTCCCTCCAAAATGTAATTTTCCCTTTTTCACTTTTGTAATTCTTTTATTTTTACTAGGAGTAGTATAAGTACCCCCAAGGAGTACTGAAGAGGGGTTAAGCAGTTAGTTTTAGATCCACTTTTACACTCCACTTTTGAGTACTTTTCAAGCTATGAGTAGCTAACTTCCCTCTCATTGAAAGAGGGAGATCTGTTGTACTTGATAGATTGATAATAGTGAAATTCTTCTTCTCTTCATCTTCTTTTTTATTTGCTAGAAGGAATTTTGTTCTTAATGCTTAGTGTTCAATTATCTTGGGAAAGAGATTGAACGCAATTGGGTTTCATGGGAACCATGGGAAAGGAAACATGAAACCATGCTTGAAATCCCTTCTCACGCTTGAGTAGAATCTGGGTTTTGGTGATGGGATACGTGACATATAATCCCCCCTCTACCTAGACCTAAGAGGGTGTGTGGTATAATCAGGGACCAAGCATATCTCTCTTCATGAGCAATTAGACCATGGAATTGGCTATTGATCAAGATCTGAGATATTGAGTCACCAAGGGATTGGGGCTCAATCAATCATGATTGCCAAGAGGTTAATAAGTTGCATGATTGAAGAAGATATAAGCTAGATTTAATCCAAAGAGACAACATCTCCCAAACTCAATGAATTTCCCATTCTTATCTATCCATTTCTTTACAGCTTACTTTTACATTCAGCAATCCCCCACTCCCATTTACATTCAAGTCATTTATGATTTAGCACTTTACATTCTGCAATTTCCATTTCTGCACTTTATTGCTTTTCTTTATATTCTAGTCATTTACATTTATGTCATCATTTACAATTCTACAATTCACAATCTTATTGATCCTCTTGACTAATTCATCAATCAATTAAAACTGCTTGGATTTGCCAATCTCTGTGGATACGATCCCACTCCAATGTAGGTTATTATTTGGTGATAATTTGGTGCGCTTGCCAAAAGAACTAATTCACTAATTTTTTAAAGGGGTAGTGAATTCTGGTCATCATTAGGGGATCACCGTTGTCAATGGCTACCATTTGTCCTCTCAGTGAAAATGGTCCGGCTATGGGTTACGTAGGGCTAATCATCTGTCGGTTCTCACTTGTATTGGAATAAGATCCAATGACCTTTTTGCGCACTGTCACTGCGCCCAGCACTCGCGAGTTTGAAGCTCGTCACAGTCATCCCATCCCAGATCCTACTCGAGATACCACAGACAAGGTTTAGACTTTCCGGATCTCAAGAATGCTGCCAATTGATTCTAGCTTATACTACGAAGACTCTGATCTCATGGAATGGAAGGCTCTGTTGCCAGGAGAGGCAACCATGCGTCGTGGACCAGGAGGCCAAGAGATATACATTCAAGCTTGTTTTCAGGTAGAACGGAAGTGGTTGTCAGGCACGCGTTCATAAGTGATAATGGTGATGCGCTTCACTTGATCATTACATACATCATGTTGAAGTGCGAATGAATAACTTAGAACAAGAATAAGCTTGAATTGAATAGAAAACAGTAGTAATTGCGTTAATTCATGAGGAACAGCAGAGCTCCACACCTTAATCTATGACATGTAGAAACTCCACCGTTGAAAATACATAAGTGAAGAAGGTCCAGGCATGGCCAAATGGCCAGCCCCCTAAGCGTGATCAAGGGATCAACATTGATACAAAGATAGTCTCAAAAATGGTCTAAAGATATCCCGATATAAAAATACAATAGTAAAAGGTCATATTTATAATGAACTAGTAACCTAGGGTTTACAAAAATAAGTAAATGATACAAAAATCCACTTCCGGGGCCCACTTGGTGTGGCTTGGGCTGAGCATTGAAGCTTTCACGTACATAGGCTTTTCTTGGAGTTAAATGCCAACTCTGTTGCCAGTTTGGGCGTTTAACTCCAGCTTTTATGCCAGTTCTAGCGTTTAACGCTAGAAAAGGGTAGAAAGTTGGCGTTAAAACGCCAGTCTGCGTTATCAAAACTTGAGCAAAGTATGGACTATTATATATTGCTGAAAAGCCCAAGATGTCTACTTTCCAAAGCAATTGAGAGCGTGCCAATTGGGCTTCTGTAGCTCCAGAAAATGCATTTCGAGTGCAGAGAGGTCAGAATCCAACAGCATCTGCAGTCCTTTTTCAACCTCTGAATCAGATTTTTGTTCAGGTCCCTCAATCTCAGCGATAAAATACCTGAAATCACAGAAAAACACACAAACTCATATTAAAGTCCAGAAATATGATTTTTGCATAAAAACTAATAATTATATACTAAAAACTAATTAATTTATATTAAAAACTACCTAAAAACAATGCCAAAAAGCATATAAATTATCCACTCATCATTCTGTTATCTTAAACCTCCTTGCAAACGTTTTCCAGTAAGGCTTCAATGTAGGATAGCCTAACTTCAGAAGGTGAATTGGAAATTAGATGTTGAGGCTGGTTATTTGATGTTTGATGTGAGGGTTGGTGCGAGGTGTTTTGTGTGGTCTGATATGGTCTTTGGTTGGAATGTTTGTGACTGGAGTTGTTGAAATGGTTGGAGTTGAGAGGTCTATGATCTTGGCTCTGGTTTGTTGGTTTCCCCACCCAATGTTTGGGTGGTTCTTCCAACCAGGATTATAGGTCTTGGAGTAAGGGTCATGGGGTTGTCTTGATGAATTTCCAACATAATTAGCTTGCTCCCAGTCACCTCCTTCCTCTGTATTCAACTCTGCTTGTGCTGATGGTTGAGTATGGCTTACTGCAGCTTGATTCTTCTCCATCTGCTTGGTGAGATCTGCCAATTGCTTCATGATCATCTTATTTTGGGCTAGAATTGCATCCATGTGGTTCAACTCCATCACTCCTCTATTGTTGGTTCTGTCAGAGGCATAGAAATATTCAATATTAGTCACTGTTTCAATGACATCAATGGCTTCCTCCACGGTCTTCTTCGTGTTGAGAGAGCCTCCAGAAGAATGATCTAGAGCCTTCGTTGACTCGTATGACAGGCCTTCATAGAAGATGTGTAGCTGTACCCACTCATTAAACATGTCAGGTGGGCACCTCCTTGTCAGATCCTTGTATCTCTCCCATGCTTCATAGAGGGTTTCACGATCTTATTGCCTGAATGTTTGTACATCAGTTCTCAGCCTATTGATTCTTTGTGGAGGGTAGAACCTTGCCAAGAACTTGTTTACCATATCTTCCCAAGTTGTGAGGCTCTCTTTAGGGAATGACGCTAGCCACTTTGCTGCCTTGTCCTTGAGGAAAAAGGGAAATCGCAACAGCTTTTAGGTATCTGGTTGGACACCATTATATTTCACTATATCACATATTCTGAAAAAGGTGGTGAGATGTTGGTTGGGGTCTTCTTGGGCACTTTCTCAAAAGAACAATTGTTTTGAACCAGGGTGATGAGTTATGGCTTTAATTCGAAATTGTTGGCATGGATGGTTGCTTTAGAATCCTGCTCCCACAATTCCCAGGGTTGGGAGTAATGTAGGAGCCTAGCACTCTCCTATCTTGTGGTGCATAATTACCAGCAGCTTCTCCAGCATGGTTATGAACCTCTTCCTCCATAACAACGTTTAGATCCTCTTCTAACTCTTCTTCTTCAGTGACTCCCTTGCCTCTTGCTTCCCTCTTTAATCTAAGGAAGGTCCTCTCAGGTTCACTGTCAAAAGAGGTTGAAACCCTTCTTCTACCTGTCATGCACTTAGTAAAACAACATCAAACAGCAAGTGCGGAGTTCACAATTAATGAAAATTATGGTTAGATCAATTAAACAAATAGTTAGTGGAGTTAGTTTGCTCAAAGTAAAGAAATAAAGAAAAGCGATTAAAATTGCAAAAGTAAAAAAAAAAACGGCTGAAATTGAACTTAATTAACAAAAGAGAAAAAATGTTCAATCTAGTTCTCCTCTAATTTAATCATTATCAATACAAAATCAATCCCTGGCACCGGCACCATAAACTAGATACACGAAAACTTGTCTCTCAATAAATTTCCACCAGCAAGTGCACCAGATTGTCGTCAAGTAAAAACTCACAATAGAGTGAGGTCGAATCCCACAAGGATTGATTGGTTGGTCAACTTTAATTAGAGAATTATTCTAGTTGAACTGAACCAAAATTTGACTTTAGGTTGTAGAATGTAAATTGGCAGGAAACTTAAAGTGTAAGAAATGTAAATAACTGAATGTAAATAACAGGAATTAAATGGCAGAAGGGAAATTGTAGGGAATTAAAGTGCAGAAGCTTAAATTGCAAGAAATTAAATGGGAATGGGGGTTGAGCATTGATGCCAAGGCATCTTAGGCTAGTTTCACTAGCATTTTTCTGTTAGTTTTAGTTGTTTTATGTATTTTCTTGAGCTTAAAGTAACCAAGAATGGTTAAATGAACAACAAAGTAATGAATCATCCAAACAGTATAATTTTGATGCAAATTCCATGAGTTTTTAGTCATATTACTTGAATGCTATGAATGGAAGATTTCTCATGAAATTTTGCAAGACTTTGATGCAATTGTGTGGATGATTTCAGGGAAGAAGAGGCTAGGCAAGGAAGCAACAAAATCAATAAAGGAAGCTTGAAGATCACATGTGGAGTTTAAGTTCCAGTTTAAGCTTAAACTGGAACTTAAACTACCAAGCCATATAATGCTGAAAGTGGCGTTTAACCTCCAGTTTAACCTTAAACTGGAAGTTAAACGCCAGAATAAGAAATGCACCAAAGCTGAAAGTGGCGTTTAACCTCCAGTTTAAGGTTAAACTGAAGGTTAAACGCCAGAATCATGGAAGTTGAGAAATGCTGAAACTAGCGTTTAACCTCCAGTTTAACCTTAAACTGAAGGTTAAACGCCAGAATGAGAATAGCACCAAGGGAGCATTTCCACGTTTAACCTCCAGTTTAACCTTAAACTGGAGGTTAAACGTGTTCGACCCATATTATGCACCAGGAAGCCATTTCCACGTTTAAGCTCCAGTTTAAGGTTAAACTGGAGCTTAAACGTGTTCGGCGTTTTTGCTCCTCCAGGGTTGCCTTCTCATTTCCACGTTTAAGCTCCAGTTTAACCTTAAACTGGAGCTTAAACGTGTTCGACCAGAATTGCCTCCAGGGTTGCAATCTTCATTTCCACGTTTAAGCTTCAGTTTAACCTTAAACTGAAGCTTAAACGTGTTCGATTATTTACCCTCCAGGATTGCTTTCTTCCATTCCCACGTTTAAGCTACAGTTTAATCTTAAACTGAAGCTTAAACTACAACTTAAACGCCACCTTTTGAAAGGGTTTCTGGGCCAAATATATTGAAGTTTAAGTTAGCATTTGAGCACAAACATTAACTTAAACATACTCTGGTATGAAACCCAATTGAATATCATGGTTTATGGGATTGGGCCTGAAGAATTGATGAGTCTGGAACTTCAATTTGTTGAGTCATGTGTCATTACTTGATTATCACTAAATTGGCTCAATGAATGTTACAGAATTGGATCAGCAGCCTCATCAGGATTATGGATCATAAACCCAAAGCAAAAGGAAATCAAGGAAAGGCCTCAAAGCCCAAGAAACACAACAGAAGCTCAATTTAGAAAGTGTATAAATAGGATAGAATTTAAGTTAGTTAGCACTTTTTGACACTTGAGAACTTTTCATCAATTTTTCTAGTTTTGAATTCGGAGCTATGACTCACTAAACCCCTTTCATTGGGTTAGGGAGCTCTTGAATTTTGTTAGAAAGCTTCTCGATCTAATTCCATTGGTTAGTTGTCTTGGGAAAGAAACTATCCATAATTGGAATCCTTCGGAACCTTGGGAAAGGAATGGAGGATTCATGCTAGAGAAGCTTTCTCACAGTGAATTGGATTGGAGTTTGGATGGATATTGTGACATGTAATCCTACCAAATTGTGGTCCATGAAACTGTGTGGTATAATCAGTGATCGAGTATCATCTCTTCTTATGAACATTTAAACCAAGGGATTGGGAATTTGTTTGTTTTTAGAGAGAATTGGTGAGCCAAGGGATTGGGATCCAATCATATAAGATTGCCAAGCAAAATTCAATGAATGCATTGGTTGAGGAAGAGATAAAAATGTTTTGATTCGGAGATCTCAATATCTCCTAACACCCAATGAACTCCCCATTTCTGATCTACACTTTCTCTTTACATTCTGCAATTAAATTCATGCAATCACCCCCATCCCATTTAATTTCAGCAATTTAGTTTCTCGCTCTTTAATTCATGCAATTTTACATTCCGCAATTCTCATCTAAATCTTGATTCCGCTCAACTAGAACACACTTCTAATCCGAATTGCTCACTCAACCAATCCTTGTGGGATTCGACCTCACTCTATTGTGAGTTTTTACTTGACGATAACCGGTGCACTTGCCGGAAGGAATTTTTGCCGATCGTGCAATTTCCTAAATCGTAGCTATCAAGTTTATGGCTAGTATCAAGCATCAAAGTAAATTGTAGAACTAAAGAGAATGGGTAAGATCAGAAGTGGGAAACTCATTGGGGTCAGGAGATGTTATAATCCTCCGGATCAAGTTCACTTTCATCTCTTCCTTAATCAATGCATTCATTGATCTCCTTGGCAATCTTAGGTGAATGGATCCTAATTCCTTGGCAATCCACTCTCTCTAATATTGAAAAATTGCCCAATTCCTTGATTTAATTGCTCATGGGAAGAGATGATGTATGGTCACTGATTATACCACACATATTCATAGATCAAAGTGTTAGTAAGATTACATGTCACGATATCCATCCAGACCCCAACCTAATCTAATGTGAGAAAGATTTCAAGCATGATTCTGTGATTTCTCTTCCAAGCCTATCACAGAACCCAATTACATCCAATTTTTCTCCCAAGATAATTGAATGATTGAATGAAGAACGAAATATTTCTAGTAGACCAAGAGAAAAGACAGAAGAAGAAGAATGAAAACTAGTATTGATCCATTGAATCACAACAGAGCTTCCTAACCCAATGAAGATAAGTTTAGTTGTTCATAGCTTAATTCGAGTCAAAATAAAAGAAAAGTACAGAGAAAGTACAAAAAGTACAAGAGAAATGATTACAGAATCTAATTCTAGATCTAGATCCCAATCTGGTAAAAAAAGGCCTTTCTAAATTATACTCTCTGCTATTTAT
Organism: Arachis hypogaea; assembly: GCF_003086295.3. Lineage (NCBI taxonomy): Eukaryota > Viridiplantae > Streptophyta > Magnoliopsida > Fabales > Fabaceae > Arachis > Arachis hypogaea. The sequence continues at coordinate 36,042,045 of NC_092037.1, forward strand.
ACACTTTCTTCAATTGGTCTTCAAGTCTTGGATGTAGGCCTTGGCTATTTATTGAAGTAGATTGAAGTGGATCTCAGTGATGTAGAGGATAGAGGTACTCAATTGCATAGTTCTAGTATCAACGTTGGGGTCAACGTTCTTAAACAAACGTTGGGTCAAAGGTTCTTTTGAAGAAAATGGATTCTGGGTGATTCAAGCAATGTTTGACTCAACATTGGGGCACCAACGTTTGCCTGTCCACGTGTACACGTGACCTACGCGTACGCCTGTGCACTTCACGTGTCTGCGTTGCCTGTGCGCATGCAAGGTTGGGAAGAAAATGTAGATTCACGCGTATGCGTCACTGCAAATTTTCCAATTTTAGATTTGAAAACTTATTGCAAATGTTGGACTCAACGTCGTCTTGGCAATGTTTCCTCCAATGTTGGCCTACAAACGCGTGCGCGTCACCTACGCGTGCACATGGATTGTCAAACTTCACGATCACACGTACGCATTACTTATGCCTGCACGTCGGTGCGACTTTCTCAAATCCCAAAATTGAACTTTGTATCGCGAGCATTGGACTCAATGTTGGTTGGGCAACGTTCCCTCCAATGTTGGCCTATACACGCGTGCGCGTCACCCACGCATATGCGTGGATTGTTTTTTTCAATTTCCAAATAGCAAAACATTGGGGGTAACATTGGTGTACCAACGTTCTCTCCAACGTTGGAACCAGAAATCTTTCAGAGTTTTGCATTGCCCTTCCTCCAACGTTTGAGGCAACATTGGTGAGCCAACTTGGCCACCAACGTTGCATCCTCTTTGATGAGCGGATATTTTATACGCTTTTTGGTAGTGTTTTCATATAGTTTTTAGCGTATTTTATTCACTTTTTGATATATTTTTTATTAATTTTTATTCAAAAATAACATTTCTGGACTTCACTATGAGTTTGTGTGTTTTTCTGTAATTTTAGGTATTTTTTGGCTAAAATTGAGGGACCTGAGCAAAAATCTGATTTAGAGGCTGAGAAAGGACTGCAGATGTTGTTGGATTCTGACCCTCCTGCACTCGAAAGAGATTTTCTAGAGCTAATGAAGCCCAATTAGTGCGCTCTCAATTGAGTTGGAAAGTAGACATCTTGAGCTTTCCAGCAATATATAATAGTCCATACTTTGCTCGATATTTGATGGTCCAAACTGGCGTTAAATGCAAGCTAGAAACCCTTTTTCTGATGTAAAACGCCAGAATTGGCACCAAAACTAGAGTTAAACGCCCAAACTGGCACCAAAGCTGGCGTTTAACTCCAAGAATGGCCTATGCACGTGAAAGCTTCAAAGCTCAGCCCAAACACTCACCAAGTGGACCCCGGAAGTGGATTTTTGCACTTAGTTACTCATTTTTTGTAAACCTATGTTACTAGTTTAGTATAAAAACTACTTTTAGAGATTCATTTAGGAACTTATGACATTTTTTACATTTCATATTGTATCTTCTACGGCATAAGTCTCTAGACCCCATAGGTGGGGGTGAGGAGCTCTACTGTGTTTCAATGAATTAATGCAATTACTACTATTTTCTATTCAATCACGCTTGCTTCCGTTCTAAGATACTCACTCGTACTTCAATAGGATGAATGTGATGATCTGTGACAATCATCATCATTCTCAAACTTATGAATGCGTGCTTGACAACCACTTCTATTCTATCTGAGCTCAACGTAGTCATTGGGCGACAGCTTGAGTGCGTATCTCTTGGGTTTCTGATCCACGAGTTTGACTTGCCTCTCCTGACAATAGAGCATTCGAATCCGTGAGATTAGAACCTTTGTGGTAGAGGCTAGAACCAATTGGTAGCATTCCTGAGATCCAAAAAGTCTAAACCTTGTCTGTGGTATTCCGAGTAGGGTCTGGGAAGGGATGATTGTGACGAGCTTTAAACTCACGAATGTTGGGCGCAGTGACAGTGTGCAAAAGGATAAAGGGATCCTATTTTGACACAAGTGAGAACCGACAGATGATTAGCCATACATAAATTGTACTTGGACCATTTTCATTGAGAGGACGGATGGTAGCCATTGACAACGTTGATCCACCAACATACAGCCTGCCATGGAAGGAGCCTTGCGCATTTGAGAGAGGAAGACAGTAGGAAAGCAGAGATTTAATAGATAGAGCATCTCTGAAACCTCAACCTGTTCTCCATTATTGAATAACAAGTATCATTCATTTCATGCTCTTTTACTTTTTGCAACAAAATTGCCAGTATTTCGGTCTTCCACAGGAAGAACCTACTGAGTTTCTGGCACGGTTCTTACAAATTGCTGACACAGTACGTGATAAAGAAGTGAATCAGGATGTCTACAGATTATTGCTGTTTCTATTTGCTGTAAAAGACCAAGCTAAGAGGTGGTTAAACAACCAACCCAAAGCCAGCATAAGAACATGAAAATAGTTATCAGACAAATTCCTGAATCAATATTCCCCCCTAAGAAGGATGACACAGCTAAGGCTGGACATCCAAGGCTTTAAACAAGAGGATAATGAATCCATTTATGATGCTTGGGAGAGGTACAGAGAGATGCTAAGGAAATACCCCTCTAAAATATTTTCAGAGTGGGTGCAGTTAGACATCTTCTACTACGAGCTTACAGAAAAGGCCCAGATATCTCTAGACCACTCAGCTGGTGGATTTATACACATGAGAAAGACAATGAAGAGGCTCAAGAGCTAATAGATACGGTTGCTAGAAATCAGCATCTGTACTTAAGTAGTGAGTCCTCTATGAAAGAAAAGGGTAAAACAGTATCCACTGAACTTAGTCCCCCAAAACAAGTTGTTGAATTCAGCCAGCAACTATTTTCTATAACAAAACAGTTAGCAGAATTTAAGGATATGCTACAAGAGACCAAAGATGCTAACCAAAATGTAGAAAAACAATTGAATCAGACAAAATAGCAGTTATCTAAACAAATAACAGAAGAATGCCAAGCTGTTCATTTAAGAAGTGGAAAGACATTAAATGCCTCAACTCAAAGCAGTAGGAAGCCAAGAAAGGAACATCTGATAGAGGATAATAAATTCACTACCCAAAATCCCTCTAAGGACAGTAAGAGACCAGAGAGGAATGATTCTGGTGTTCAAATGCCAGAACCGGGCAGCAACCTAGCATTAAACGCCCAAAAAGCACCCAGTTCTGGCGTTCAAACGCCAATGAGGGATCAGATACCTGCAAGTGCTGATAACAACCTCCTTAAGTAGGCTTCTCCAACTACTTCTGTAGATAATAAACCTGCAGCAACTAAGGTTGAAGAATATAAAGCCAATATGCCTTATCCTCAGAAACTCCGCCAAGCGGAACAGGATAAACAATTTACCTACTTTGCAGACTATCTCAGGACTCTTGAAATAAAGATTTCGTTTGCAGAGGTACCTGAGAAAATACCCTCTTATGCTAATTCATGAAAGAGATCTTAAGTCATAAGAAGGATTGGAGAGAAACTGAAAAAGTTTTCCTTATTGAAGAATGCAGTGTAGTCATTCTGAAAAGCTTACCAAAGAAGCTTAAGGATCCCAGAAGCTTTATTATACCATGCACATTAGAGGGTGCTTGTACCAAGATGGCTTTGTGTGATCTTAGTGCAAATATCAACCTGATACCTACATCCACTATTAGAAAGCTGGGTTTGACTGAAGAAGTCAAACTAACCCGAATATGTCTCCAACTTACTGATGGCTCTATTAAAATACCATCAGGCATAATTGAGGACATGATTGTCAAGGTTGGGCCATTTTCCTTTTCCACTGACTTTGTAGTGCTGGAAATGGAGGAGCACAAGAGTAAAACTCTCATTCTAGGAAGAACTTTCCTAGAATCTGGACGAACTCTCATTGACGTTCAAAAAGGGGAGGTAACCTTGAGAGTCAATGAGGATGAGTTTAAGTTGAATGCTGTCAAAGCTATACAGCATCCAGACACATCAAAAGACTGCATGAGCGTTGATATTATTGACTCCCTGGTGGAAGTGGTCAATATGACCGAGAGTCTCGAATCAGAGCTAGAGGACATTTTTAAAGATGTTCAGCCTGACCTGGAGGAACCAGAGAAAACAGAAGAACCTCTGGAAACTCCTCAGGAAGAGGAGAAGCCTCCTAAGCCCAAGCTCAAACCACTACCACCATCCTTGAAATATGCATTTCTGGGAGAAGATGACACTTTTTCGGTAATCATAAGCTCCGCTTTAGAGCCACAGGAAGAGCAAGCACTAATTTTGGTGCTAAGAACACACAAGCCAGCTCTTGGGTGGTCCATAAGTGATCTTAAGGGCATTAGCACAGCCAGATGTATGCACAAGATCCTATTGGAGGATGATGCTAAGCTAGTGGTTCAACCACAGAGGCGGCTGAATCCAGCCATGAAGGAGGTGGTGTAGAAAGAGGTCACTAAGTTACTAGAGGTTGGGATTATTTATCCTATTTCTGATAGCCCCTGGGTGAGCCATGTCCAAGTTGTCCCCAAGAAGGGAGGCATGACAGTGGTTCATAATGAAAAGAATGAACTGGTTCCTACAATCACAGTTACAGGGTGGCATATGTGTATTGACTACAGAAGGCTCAATACAGCCAGCAGAAAAGATCATTCCCCTTTACCATTCATAGACCAGATGCTAGAGAGACTAGCAGGTCATGATTACTACTACTTTTTGGATGGCTATTCAGCTACAACCAAATTGCAGTAGATCCCCATGACCAAGAGAAAACAACATTCACATGTCCATCTGGAGTATTCGCCTATAGAAGGATGCCATTTGGGCTGCGCAATGCACCTGCAACCTTTCAAAGATGCATGCTCTCTATCTTCTCTGATATGGTGGAAAAATTTCTGGAAGTCTTCATGGATGACTTCTCAGTATTTGGAGACTCATTCAGTTCCTGTCTTGACCATCTAGCACTTGTTCTGAAAAGGTGCCAAGAGACTAACCTGGCTTTAAACTGGGAGAAATGTCACTTTATGGTGACTGAAGGAATTGTCCTTGAGCACAAAATTTAGAACAAGGGAATAGAGGTGGATCAAGCTAAGGTAGAGGTAATTGAAAAATTACCACCACCTGCCAATGTTAAGGCAATTAGAAGCTTTCTGGGGCATGCAGGATTCTACAGGAGGTTTATAATGGATTTTTCGAAAATTGCAAAACCTCTGAGCAATCTGCTAGCCGCTGACACACCATTTGTCTTTGACACAGAGTGTCTGCGGGCCTTTGAGACTCTGAAAGCCAAACTGGTCATAGCACTAATGATTTCTGCACCAGACTGGACTCTACCATTCGAACTAATGTGTGATGTCAGTGACTATGCCACTGGTGCAGTATTGGAACAGAGGCATGACAAGCTTCTGCATGTCATTTATTATGCTAGTCATGTTTTGAATGACGCACAGAAGAATTACACAACCACAGAGAAGAAATTGCTTGCAGTGGTTTATGCCATTGACAAGTTCAGATCTTTTTTAATAGGATCAAAAGTGATTGTGTACACTGACCATACTGCTCTAAAATATCTCCTCACAAAGCAGGATTCAAAACCCAGACTCATAAGATGGGTGTTACTTCTGCAAGAGTTTGATATAGAAATAAGAGACAAAAAAGGGACAGAGAACCAAGTAGCCGATCACCTGTCCTGGATAGAACTAGTAGCAGGAGTGTCCTTCCCTCCTATTGAGATCTCTAAAACTTTTCGGATGAGCAATTGTTTGCCATTCAAGAAGCACCGTGGTTTGTAGATATTGCAAACTATAAAGCTGTGAGATTTATACCTAAAGAGTACAGTAGGCAGCAAGCAAAAAAGTTGGTTTCTTATGCAAAGTACTACTTGTGGGATGAACCATATCTTTTTAAGAGGTGTGCAGATGGAATGATCCATAGATGTGTACCTATAGAAGAGGTGCAGAAGATCCTATGGCACTGCCATGGATCACAATATGGAGGACATTTTGGAGGTGAGCGAATAGCCACCAGGGTTTTTTAATGTGGCTTCAATTGGCCTACTCTCTATATAGACTCCTGATAGTTTGTACGTAACTGTGACAGTTGCCAGAGAGCTGGTAATCTGCCTCACATTTATGCCATGCCTCAGCAAGGGATCTTAGAGATTGAGTTGTTTGATGTATGGGGTATTGACTTCATAGGATCTTTCTCACCATCATATTCAAACACTTATATTCTGGTGGCAGTAGACTATGTATCTAAATGGGTAGAGGCAATTGCAACACCCACTAATGATACTAAGACAATGCTGAAATTCCTCTAGAAGCATATCTTTAGCAGGTTTGGTGTCTGAAGCCTGAAACACTTAACACATAGATCAAGGCATCGAATAGTAATAAGAGAGAATTAAGATTAGCTAAATTAAGACCAAAGAAGCATGTTTTCAATCATGTAATAATTTTAGGAAGGAAATATAAATACATGCTAAATACATGAATAAGTGGGTAAAGATCATGATAAAACCACACAATTAAACACATTGTAAACCATAAAATAGTGGTTTATCAGTGTCCCTAGAGTACTGATCAATGATGGAGGCACTCATTTTTGCAATAAATAGTTGACTCTACTTTGATCAGATATGGAATTAACCACAATGTGGCAACTCCATATCATCCACAGACAAATGGGCAGGCTGAAGTCTCAAATAGAGAACTAAAATGAATCCTAGAACGGACTGTAAATACCTGTAGAAGGGATTGGGCAAGAAGTTTGGATGATGCTCTGTGGGCATACAGAACCACATTCAAGACTCCTATAGGAACCTCTCCATACAAACTTGTGTATGGAAAAGCCTGTCATTTGCAAGTGGAACTGGAACACAAGTCCTACTGGAAAACCAGATTCCTAAACCTTGATGCTAAGGTAGCTGGAGAGAAGAGATTACTCTAGTTGAATGAGCTAGAGGAGTTCAGATTCAATGCTTTCGAAAATGCTAAAATTTACAAGGAGAATGCAAAAAGGTGGTATGACAGAAAGCTATCATCTAGAGTCTTTGAGCTAGGACAGAAGGTTCAGCCATTTAACTCTAGGCTCAAATTGTTCCCTGGAAAACTGAAATCCCGGTGGAAGGGACCATATGTGATTACAAGTGTGTCACCATATGGATATGTAGAGCTTCATGATATTGACTCTAACAAAAAGTTCATTGTTAACCGACAGAGAGTTAAGCATTATCTTGAAGGCAATATTGAGCAAGAATGCTCAAGACTGAGATTGGATTCAAGCTAAGTAAAGTCCAGCTAAAGACAGTAAAGAAGCGCTTGTTGGGAGGCAACCCAGCCATTAGCAAAGGTGTTGTTATTCAAATAATAATTATACGAGTTTAATATACTTTATTTTTAAGGTATATGGTCAATTGTAGAGGTTTATAGAGTAATAGAAGAGTCCAGAACAGAAAAATAGAAAAGCTAATGGAAAAGAAGCTTACTAGCATTTAAACGCCAGTAAAGGTAGCAAACTGGGCATTAAACGGCAGAATGGCTATCATTTTGGGTGTTTAACACCAGTAAAGGTACCATTCTGGGCGTTTAACGCCAGAAAAAGTAGCCTCCTGGGCATTTAGAAAAATGCCCAGTGACAAAGGCTTTCTAGCATTTAACGCCAGCTAGGGTATGTGGCTGGGCATTAAACGCCCAAAATGGCCACCAGATGGGCGTTAAACGCCAGAATGGCTATCATTCTGGACGTTTAACGCCAGAACAGCAAGGGGGAGGGAATTTCGTTTCTAATTCAAATTTTTTCAAATTTTCATGTTTTAATTCCTAATTTTCTGCATAAAAATATTACAAATCTTCATCTTTCAATCCCCATTTTAAAAAAATTAATAATCTTATAAAATCTTTGCAATTCCTTTTCAATTCTTTTTCAAAACATCTTTTAAAACTTATTTATCTCTACAATTTATTCCCAAATCTTTTTCATTCATCTATATTATCTTTTATTTTTTTATGCTTTAACAAAAAATTCAGATTTTACTTCCTCATATCTTTTTCATATCTTGTAAATTTTTAAATCCTATCTTTTTCACATCATTTTTATCTTTTATCAAATCATATCTTTCTATCTTTTCTTTTTCATAAAAATTCGAAACCCATTCCCCCTCCCTTTTTAAAACACATTCGGCCACCTTCCTAGACCTATCATTTGAATCTATTTCTCCCTCTTTTCCTCTCCTTTCTTTCTTTTGCTTGAGGACAAGCAAACCTCTAACTTTGGTGTGTTTTTCTATGATCACCGAGTCAAAACAGACCAAGATCATGGCCCCTAAAGGAAAACAAACCACTCCAAGAGGTAAAAAAGAAAACAATCCAAAACCTTGGATACATGAGAGGTTCTGCACCAAAGAACATGCAGACCATTACTTCAAAATTGTGTGCCAAAGATCAGTGATCCCGAAAGTTAAATTTGATCTAAAAGAAGACGAATATCTGGAGATCCAAGAGTAGATTCGAAATAGGGGCTGGAAAATACTGGCTAACCCTGAGATACATGTTGGAAGAAACATGATCCATGAATTCTATGCAAATCTGTGGATGACAGATAAGCAAAGAATGGAGGGAACTGCCTTCCACACCTTTCAGACTATGATAAGAGGAAAGGTTATTTAGTTCCATCTTGATAAAGTGAGAGAAGTCCTCAAACTTCCTCAGCTACAAGATGATCCAGAATCCTTTAATAGGAGAATGGCTAAAGATAGAAAGCTGGATCAAGTTCTAGAGGACATATGCCTCCCTAGAACCAAGTGGATAACCAACTCAAAAGGTGTCCCAAACCAACTGAAAAGAGGAGATCTCAAACCAGTCGCTAGGGGCTAGCTGGATTTCATTGGGCGTGCTATACTTCCCACCAGTAATCGGTCTGAAGTCACTATCAAAAGGGCAGTGATGATTCACTGTATTATGCTGGGAAAAGAAGTGGAGGTTCATCAGCTGATTCCTTGTGAGATTTACATATTTTCAAACAAGGAATCCACTGAGACCAAATTGGCTTACCCAAGCTTGATCAGTCTGTTATGTAAAGATGCGGGGGTGAAGATAAGAGTGGATGAGTACATCCCAGTTGAACGCCCAATCACCAAAAAGGTAATGGATGGACCTCAAGTTCAAGACAATCTCATCAAGAGGAGGGCGCATGAGCTCCTCCCGGAAATTCCTCAATTTGACTATTGGGCCCGCTTAGAAGCATCTGTCACCAAGCTACAAGAAACTATGGATCAACTCAAAGAAGAGCAGTAGAATCAGAATAGCATGCTCTGCAAACTGCTCAAAGAACAGGAGAAGCAAGGGAGTGAGATACAGGAGCTAAAGCGCCAAAAGCTATCCTTGGATGAGCTAGCCGTCCCACAGCTTGAGGGAGCACCTCTCTCTCAAAATAAAGGTTGTTGAGTCCTAAGTCTGTGATAAATTATGTTATTAGAGTTGCATGAGCATTGGTATTATTTTTATCAATTTGGGTATAATTTACTCCCCTTATCATCATCAAACATGAAAAAAATAGTAGATTTTTTTAGAAGAGAAAGGGTGCAAATATTTTGAGTACAAAATAAGAGAAATTCAAATTATTTATATGTGGTGGCATTACTTTAGCTCTCTGAATGAAGGCTGTGATGCCAGGGCATCTTGGCCAGTTTCACTGACCTTTTCTTTACTGTTTTAGGGTAGTTTCATGCAATTTCTTAGTAAATAAGCATGTTTTGGACTAAAATACACTTACATCTTGATTCAAGAAAATATTGTGAACTTTACATGATTTCATTCGATTAGGCAGGAATTGAATGATATAATTGATGATGCATAATCTTATGACTTGGAACAGAGCTTTGATGGACTTTAATTGCTTGATTTCAGGACAAAGGAAGCAAGAAGGAGCCACGTTAGCAGCCACGTTAATCTAATTAACGTGACCACTAACGTGGAATGGGGACAAGCTTGTAGCGTTAATGGAAAAACGTGATCGCCAATAACACCTTTGAAGCCATCATAGCCCACGTTAGTTACCACGTTAACTACATTAACGTGGTAGCTAACGTGGAGGAAAAGCGGAGCTCCAACGTTAGTGATAAAAGTGAATGCCACTAATGTTCCACAAAGGCACAAATTAAGCCACGTTAAGAGTCACGTTAATCTAATTAACGTGAACTCTAATATGGGATGAGGAATCAGTTACCAACGTTAGTGACACTAACCTTTGTCACTAATGTTGGACCAACCCAAGAGTGCCCACGTTAGTGGTCACTTTAAGACCACTAACGTGAAAAGTAACGTGGAGCTAAGCATGATAAGCCAACGTTAGTGACACTCACCTTTGTCACTAACGTTGGAGATAGCAATCACTACCACGTTAGTGGCCACGTTAATCCAATTAACGTGAACTCTAACGTGGGAAGGAGGGGCGTTTGGAGGGTTAGTGACAAAGGTAAGTGTCACTAACGCTCTCGAAGCTTAGTCATGCCCAAGTTAAGGGTCACGTTAGTTATACTAATGTGAACTCTAACGTAGGGAAAGAGGGCAAAAAGCAACGTTATTGGAAAAGGTGAGTGCCAATAACGTTTGCGAAGGACCAAAAGGCAACGTTAGTGGTCATGTTAGTGCCACTAACGTTGAAGTTAACGTGGATCATTTTGGGTTGGAACGTTAACGAAAAAGGTGATCGTCACTAACGTTCTCGAACCTACCTTTTCACTTAACGTTAACATCACTAACATCCTAACTAACGTCCATGCCTAACTCACACTTTTCTGCAAACAAAGCTGAGCCCACTGAAGATTGTAACTGCTTCAACACAAGATCAAAGGCCCATATCCAAGACTTGAAGAACTAACTAGAAGATCAAGAAGAGTAGTATATATAGGAGTAGTTTTGAACTAGAGAGAAGCTTGGCATTTTTGCAGAACTACACTCTGTATATTCACTTTTCTGCATTTTTTCTAGTTTGCTGAGAAATGTACTTTCTTCTATCATCTTCCATTCCCAGAGCTATGAACAACTAAACCCTTTTTCATTGGGTTAGGGAGCTCTGTTGTAATTTGATGGATCAATTATAATTTTCATTCTTCTTCCTCTTTCTTTTCTCTTAATTTACTAGAAAGCTTTCAATCTTAATTCAATTGGTTAGTTGTTTTGGAAAAGAAACTCTCCATAATTGGATCTCCTCTGAGCCTTGGAAAAGGGATGAGGAGATCATGCTAGAAATGCTTTCTCATGTTGGACCAAATTGGGGTTTGGACGGATATAGTGACATGTAATCCTCCCAACACTTTGATTTGGAAATACATGTGGTATAATCAGTGACCATACTTCATCTCTTCCCATGAGCAATTAAATCAAGGAATTGGGCAATTGTTCAAGCTTAGAGAGATTGGGTTGCCAAGGAATTGGGATCTAATCACCTAATATTGCCAAGAAGATCAATGAATGCATTGATTGAGGAAGAGATGAGAATGAACTTGATCCGGAGAATGAAACATCTCCTAAGCCCAATGAATCCCCAATTTCTGATCTTACCAATTCTCTTTACTTTTTGCCATTTATTTTCATGTTCATCTCTCCAAATCGCTATTTAAGATTCTGCAGTTTACTTTCTGCACTTTATTTTCCTGCCATTTAATTTTCTGCAACTCTCAACTCAATTTCTGTTTAGCTCAACTAGCACACTCTTCCAACTAAAGTTGCTTGACCAATGAATCCCTGTGGGATTCAACCTCACTCTATTGTGAGTTTTTACTTGATGAAAATTCGGTATACCTGCCGAAGGGAAATTTATTGAGAGACAAGTTTTCGTGCATCAAGTTTATGGCGCCGTTGCCGGGGATTGATTTTGTATCGACAATGATTAAGTTGGAAGTTCACTAGATTGAGCATTGTCTTTTGATTGTTATTTTACCTAGTCATTTAATTTTAGTTTCAATTATTTTTCTTCCTCATCACCTCTCCCCTCGTTGTTTTCTTTTTCTTTGTTATTACCTACAATTCTGCTCACTAACCCACTAACTGTTTGATAATTTGCACCACTCATACTAACAGCCACTCTAACAATAATAATCTCTTCATTTTATTTCTTACTGTGTGTTCTGTTAGTTGTATGACAGGGAGAAGAAGCAGAGCTTCAACTTCCTCTGATTCCGAACCAGAGAGGACCTTCCTTAGATTAAGGAGGAAAGCAAGAGGGAAAAGAGTTATTGGTGCTGAGGAAGAAGAAGAGTACTTTGAAACAAGCATGGAGGAGAACTTGGAAAACAACCATGAAGAAGAAGCTCACAACTATGCCAGAGAAGGCCCGGTGAATCATGCTGGGCAAGAAAGAAGAGTTCTAGGCTCTTACATTAATCCAAACCCAGGAAATTGTGGGAGTAGCATCCAAAAGCCAACCATACATGCCAATAACTTTGAATTAAAATCCCAACTCATCGCGCTTGTTCAGAACAACTGTTCATTCAGAGGAAGTGCCCAAGAAGACCCCAATCAACATTTAACCAACTTCCTAAGAATATGTGACACTGTGAAGTCTAATAGTGTTAATCTGAATGTCTATAGATTGCTTTTGTTTCCCTTTTCACTCAGGGACAAAGCATCTAAGTGGCTAGAATCCTTTCCGAAGGAGAGCTTAACAAATTGGGAGGATGTGGGGAACAAATTTTTGGCAAGATTCTACCCTCCTCAAAGAATCAGCAGGTTGAGAGCTGAGGTACAAACCTTCAGGCAACAAGATGGTGAAACTCTCTATGAGGCATGGGAGAGGTTTAAGGACTTAACAAGAAGAGGCCCACCAGAGATGTTCAATGAATGGGCTCAACTGCACATTTTCTATGAAGGTCTTTCTTACGAGTCAAAGAAGGTTTGTCAGAGAGCTCTCTAAACAATAAGAAAACCATTGAAGAAGCCATAGATGTCATTGAGACTGTCTCTGAGAATGACTACTTCTATGCTTCTGAAAAGAGCAACACTCGAGGAGTAATGGAGCTGAACCACATGGATGCACTACTGGCTCAAAATAAGATGATCACCAAGCAGTTAGCGGATCTTACCAAAAAGATGGAAGAAAACGAAGTTGCAGCAGTCATCACTTCATCACCAGCTCAAGAAGGAGTGAATGCAGGAGAAGAAGGTGACTGGGAACAAGCCAATTATGTTGGAAACTCACCCAGACAGACCCATGATCCATACTCCAAAACTTACAATTCTGGTTGGAGAAACCACCCTAATTTTGGGTGGGGAAACCAACAAGACCAAGGCCAAGACCAGAGACGCCACAACCACAATCCCAACAACAATGCAACTCACCAACATCCCTCACAGAGATCCTATCAACACCCACCTAATCACCACTTTCAACCTCCTAACCTCAACCCACCATCACCAACTAAAGATAGACTTTCCAGAATTGAGACTCTACTTGAAGACATATGTAAAGAAGTCCAAGACAACATAGTGTTCAAGGATGAAGTGTAACGTTCGGATTTCCTACCGGTAAAGAAATATAAAAATATAATCGCATTGTAAGTATAGCTTCTAAACCAATAGAAAATCCTTTCGTACAAACGTTTGGTTGTCACAAGTAATAAACCCAATAAAAATAAATAACCGAAGTATTCAAACCTTGGGTCGTCTTCTCAAGGAATTGCAGGGAAGTGTGTTTTATTATTGGTTATGGAAAACAGTATTTTTGGGTTTTTGAAAAGGTTTGAACAAGAGAAATAGATTACAGGAATAAATAAATTAATAACTAATAAAACTCTTGGCAAGGTATGAAAACTGGAAGTCCTATCCTAGTTATCCTTATAAATGGTGATGAGAATTATATTTTTGCTACCACTAAGTCATCCTCTAACTATGAAGGTAAGTTAAATGGACAAATCAATTTAACACCTAAAGTCCTAGTCAACTCCTGAGAAAAGATTAGAGTTATAGGAATCTAAATCAATCAGCAAAGATATTAATTATCAATCACAATGAGTTTGACAACTCAAGAGTTACCAATTAATCAACCAGAGCTAAAAGGGAAAAATCTAAATTATTTATATAAATAGGAGAAAGCAATCATGAGTCTGAAATACCTCAAATTATATTAATTAACAAAATCCTAACATGAAAAGTTCATAAACAAATAAAAGAGAAAATAAATAAAAAGAACATTGAACCTGTGATTTGAAGAAGATAAAAATATTCCTAAGTCCTGTAAGAGGAATCCTAATCCTAATTCCTAAGAGAGAGGAGAAAGCCTCTCTCACTAAAAACTACATATAAATTATGAAAAGTGTGAGTTATGAATCATCTGTCTTCATTCCTCCACTTTGCAGCCTTTAATTTGTGTTTTCTGGGCTTGAAACTGGGCCGGAAATAGCCCAGAAATCGCTGGGGACGAAATCTGCCACGCTGATTTTCGTCACTGCGATGTGTCCGCGTGGAGCACGCGTTTGCGTCGCCTAGCAGTACGGCCACTATGACAAATTATATATCAAATCGAAGCCCCGGACGTTAGCTTTCCAACGCAACTAAAACCGCCTTATTTGGACCTCTGTAGCTCAAGTTATGACCGTTTGAGTGCGAAGAGGTCAGGCTGACAGCTTTGGCAATTTCTTCAACTTCTTGTATTCCTTCCACTTTTGCATGCTTCTTTTTCATCCTCTGAGACATTCCTACCCTGTAATCTCTGAAATCACTTAACACACATATCAAGGCATCGAAGGATAATAAGAGAGGATTTAAATAAAAGAAAATAAAAGCCAAAGAAACATGTTTTCAATCATAACACAAAATCAGGAAGGAGAATGTAAAACCATGCAAATCATATGAATAAGTGGGTAAAGGCTTGATAAAAACTACTCAATTGAGCACAAGATAAACCATAAAATAGTGGTTTATCAAAGTGTGAGCCAATATCAAAAACCAGGGAGACACCATCAAGAGGTTGGAGTCCCAAGTGGGATATCTATCTCAACAGTTTCCCAAACCTACTGATAGTTTTCCAACTGACACAAAGAAGAACCCGAGAGGAGAAATAAAGAAAGTAAGGTGGGAAGAATGCAAGATGATCACTATAAGTGATGAGAGGAGTGTGGAAGAAGTAAACACACAATCAGAACACTTCCAAGACAATCCAAAGGAAAAGCGTGAAGGGAGAAATCAAGCACCCCATCCCACACACAGGGAGGAGCTAAAGAAAGGGGAGACCCTGAACCCATATGCACCCTTTCCCCAAAGGCTCAAGGGTGGTGTAGCAAGGAGAATGTATTCAAGGTTCCTCGACATGTTTGCATCTCTTGATGTAAACATACCATTCATTAAGGCCCTCCAGCAGATGCCCTCCTACATCCAGTACATAAAGGAGCTGTTGGCCAAAAAGAGTTCACTGAAGGGTGGGCAAACAATAATGATGAACAGGGAGTGCAGTGCTCTCATTCAAACAGAGCCACCTACAAAGAAGAAGGACCCAGGGAGTTTTCACATTCCCTGTGCTATAGGAGAGACAATGATTGATAAGGGACTCTGTGACCTGGGAGCAAGTATCAACTTAATGCCTCTATCCCTCATGAAAAAGCTTCAAATCAATGAGCTAACACCCACGGATGTAATCATCAAATTGGCTGACAAAACTCAAAAACAGGCAATAGGAGTAGTTGAAAACGTGTTAGTGAAGGTTGGGAACTACTTCCTGCCCACAGACTTTGTTATCCTGGATATGAAAGAGAATCACATCCATCCCATCATCTTGGGGAGGCCATTCTTAGCCACAGCCATGGCGCTTATAGATGTGGAGCGAGGAGAGCTAGTATTGAGGATACACGATAAACAGCTCACTTTCAACGTATTCAAACCCTCACAAGAAGTAGATCATGATAACAAAGAGTCAAAGGAAGAGCACAATAAGGAGCTGATGGAAGAGACAGGCACGAGAGCACAAGCACCACACCTGAGAACCCCTATGGTTGACAAGCAATGTGGTCAGAAGGAGCAACAGCCAAGTGTAACCCAAGAGGAGCTAGACCCACCAAAGTCATATGAGACGAGCAAAAAAACCCTCCTGAAAGAAGAAACCACAAGGAGCAAAGTAACACCGAGGGACACAAGGAAAAAGGCCCCAAGGGGATAGAGGAACAAGAAGATCCCTACAGAGGATTTCTCTCTAGGAGATGAAGTGGTCTCTGCCTATATTCCACCTATCCCACCTCATCTCCCCACCATCCCATCTCAACTGCCTCAAGTGTACACTGATGACTTGCATCATCTACCCTTCTTTCTTGCATAAAGAAGACCATAAAAGAGCACAAATCTCATTTGATCAGTATAATTCATGCATTATTTGGTGAATATTATGGTACACTACTTTGAGATGAGTTCTGCTGAATTTCAGGTGAAAAAGGATATAAAAAATGGGAAGGAGACAAACAAGAAGCTGGACGTGTGAAACTGGCGTGCCACTTGGGATAAATGCCGCAAAATGCACTAGCGTGGCATGCCAGGAGCTAAGCGTGGCACGCCAGTACTAAATTCCATAAGGGAGATCCAAGCATGCATATGGGCGTGGCACGCCATGCTGGGCATGGCACACCGGACCCATCATCTATTATGGGTGTGCCACTTGAAGTCCAAGGCATGGCACGCCAATTCACCATCTCAAGAAGAACCTCACTTGGGCGCGCCACTTGGTGTCAAAGGCGTGGCATGCCAGCTCCAAAGAGTCACTTTGGCGTGGCACTTGAAGTTTGATGATTGGATTTTTTACGGTTTAGAATTTCACCAATGAAATCTCGTTGTAAAGTTTAGTCTCTAAACCAACAATAATCCTTTCATACAAAAATTTGTTTGTCACTAAAACAAAACCCTAAAATCTATAAACCGAAGTATTCAACCCTCGGGTTGTTCTCCCTAGGAATTGTAATGAAGTGTCTTGTCATTGGTTGTGAGATATATTTGGGATTTTGTAAGATTTTAGACAAGAATTATAAATGGCAAAGAAAATAAACTAACAACTGACAAAGCTATTGGCGAGATATGAGAACTAGAAGTCCTATCCTAGTTATCCTCTTCAATTATGACCACAAATTGTCTATTGCTCCCACTTAGTTAACCTCTACAATGGAGGAAAGTCAAGTGGATGAATTAATTTGATTTCTCAAGTCCTAATCAACTCCTAAAGGAAAGACTAGCTTTAGAGGCATTTAAATCAATTAGCAGCTTCTAATTATCAATCAACAAGGGAATTAGATAACTCAAGAGTCACTAATTACTCTACCTAGGCCAAGAGGAACAAAATCTACACTAAAACCAAAAGAAGCATTTTATCAAGCAACTTCTTATTATCAATGAACAAGGGAATTAGATAACTCAAGAGTCACTAATTACTCTACCTAGGCCAAGAGGAATAAAATCTACACTAAAACCAAAAGAAGCATTTTATCAAGCAACTTCTTATTATCAATGAACAAGGGAATTAGATAACTCAAGAGTCACTAATTACTCTACCTAGGCCAAGAGGAATAAAATCTACACTAAAACCAAAAGAAGCATTTTATCAAACACATAAGAGGCATAGAAGGAAAGCACATGAAATCTACAACAAGAATGAAATCTAACAACAATTATTGAAAGGAATTAACAACAACAATCAAAAGGAACACAATTATTATGAATTACCTTGAATTGAATTGAAAGAAAAGTAGAAGAAGCAAGAATAGATCTACAACAAAGTATAAGAACAACATAAAGGAATTACAACAAAAGAATAGAAGAAGAATGAATCTAACAACAAGGAATTGAGAAGAAGAAGTAGAAGGAAGCATGAATTAAAATCTAGATCTAAGAACTAAACCTAATCCTAATCCTAATTCTAGAGAGAAGGGAGATCTTCTCTCTCTAAAACTAACTCTAAACTAATCCTAATGAGTAAAAATGAGTGGAATCCCCTTGCTTTTCAATCCTTGGCTTTAAATAGCATCCTAGGCGCCAATGTTGGTTGAGATTGGGCCCCACAACCCTTGAGAATTCGTTGGGTGCGAATTCACATAAAAATCAAGTATCAGCATCGACGCGTACGCTCACAGCACGCGTATGCATCCATGGGGTAATAAGCAAGGTGCGCGTAAGCGCCTTGTGCGCGCGCGCGTCCATGGGCGAGTTCCACTCTTTGGCTTTTCATGATTTCTCCACTTTGCATGCTTTCCTCTTCACGCCTTTGATCCATTCCTAGCCTTTTCAATCTGAAATCACTAACAAACACATCAAGGCATCTGGTGGAATCAAAGGGAGATTAAAATTATAAAGTTAAAGGCCTAAAAAGCATGTTTTCACATCTAAGCACAAATAAAGAGACAATCACGAAACCATGCTAATTCATTAAATAAATGTGGGTAAAAGGTGATAAAATCCCCTAAAATCAATACAAGATAAACCCTAAATATGGGGTTTGTCAATCTCCCCACACTTAAACCAAGCATGTCCTCATGCTTAAACTAAGAATGAAGTAAAGGGCATGACATTTATTCAATGGAACTAAACTATATGTAACCTATCTATATGCAACTATCTACATGAATGCAATTGCTTGGTCAAAATAAATCAATTCCCAAGAGACATATATGCACAAGGGCCAAAGGTATTAACAACCATGCCAAACCACAATTGAATTGAGCTATTAAATATTTTTACAAACTTGCATGGAAGGAGACGATCATAAGAAGAAAACATGTAATTGAGCAATCGAACCCTTACCGGATGTATTTGCACTCTATTCGCTCAAGTGTTTAGGTTTGATTCTCTCAATTCTCTCCTAATCATGCTTTCTAAGATTTGTTTTTCTTCTAACAATCAACATACATTTCATGCATGTATACACATATCATGAGGTCTTTTTCATTGGTTGTAATGGGGCTAGGGTTAAGGTAGGATGCATATTTGGTCAAGTGAGCTTGAAATTTGAATCTTTGATAAGCTCAAACTTAGCCTTTGACATCCTATACAATGAAGTTCTAACCTAACTACCCATTTTTCAATTTTTCACATACTCATGTATCCCTTTTCATTTCACAACACTTATGCATCGATCTTTGTTGGACTTTACTTTGGGGCATTTTGTCCCCTTTTTATTGTTTTTCTTCCTTTTTCTTTCTTTTTCTTTTGTTTTTTTCATTTTTTTTCTTTCTATATACAAGAACATCAATGCATAAGGTCTATACATTTGATCAATACATGAGCATGTACCCAATTCCCAATATTTTCAATAACAATACAAAACTACCCTTTTACTCCCCCAATGTCCCAAGGTTCCCACACTTGAATGATACTCACACACACTAGCCTAAGCTAATCAAAGATTCAAATAAAGACTTTTATTGTTTTTCGCTTCAAGGCTTGTAATGTGCTAAAATAAGAACAAGTGGGTTAAGCGTAGGCTCAAATTTGGCTAACAAAGGAAGATAAAAGGTAAGGCTTTTTGGGTAAGTGAACTAAATGAAATGATGGCCTCAATCATATAAATGCATGAATACACTAAATAATGGACATAGAGAATGAAACAAATCAAAGATTACAATCATAGAAAGAGAATAATGCACACAAGGAGGAAGAATAAGTGGTTATAAGATGTAACCACACCATTAGGCTCAAATCTCACATTGTCGGAATGAGGTACTAATCACTAGGAATGAGTGGGTGAATTAGTGTGACATTAGTGAAGATAGGGATGTGAGTTCTAAATTAGGCACCTTTTAGAACACACATTAGCATAAAAAAATGATGCCACAAAAGAAGCATGCATTACACTTATCCTAGTATGCTTGAGATGCTCTAAGTGAACTTGTAAGGTAAAACAAGCATTAAAGAAGCATGAAAGCATTCAAGCCATACATATGGATGCATATGAACAAGACACAAGGCATTAAGGTAAATGCACAACATCATCCATCAAGAGGTTGCCTAATCACAGAATAAGGCTCAAATCACATAGTGGCCAAATCATGTAATTCAAGAAGAGTTACAAGCTCGAAGGCAATTCCCATCACTTGGTATTCTTAAAAGGTAAGCATGAAAAACTCAAAACCAAGTAGCAACATATAACCTCAATCATAGAATCCAACAAAGATTATAAGCATAATGATGTTAAGATGACATCCCTTTTTAATTCTCAGCAGCAATTGATGGTAAACAAGAATAACAATTCAACACTTATAATGAAAAAGAGAAAATGAAACGAAAACTAACCAAAACTAACCAATCAACTAAATAACTAACTAATTGACTAACTAAAATAAATGGTTATCAATGGTGTTTGGAAGTATTGGATGAGGGGTAGAAGAGGGGAAGAAGAACGGAGGAGGAGAAAAGAAATGTAGTGAAGGAAGAACATCCGTGCGTACACGCGCATGCCGTGCGCGAGCGGATGGTAGTGTAATGGACGCAACGTGGACGCGTACAAGGTGCGTCTGTATCGATGGCTTATTCCGAGAGTGGCGCGTACGCGTCATGTGCACGCACGCGCGAGTGGTTTTGTGCCTAAGGACCAACGTTGGCACCGCGTGGGCATAACTCTCTAGAAAATGTACCAGGAGGGCAGGTGGCACTATCGGCGCGCGCGGGGTGCACTTGTGTGTCACTCCGCAAGTTGCCAAAAGGGCGCGTACGCGCTAGGTGTGTGTACGCGCGAATTGGTTTGTGCCTTAGGCCCAATTTGCGCACAGTACAGGCCTAACTCTCAGGTTAATGTATGGAAGGTGGAACTTCTCAATCCATGCGTACGCGTGCATGGCGCGTGCGCGTGGATGGTCGAAAACGCTTGATGCACGCGTATGCGAGCAGTGGGCGTACGCGTGGATGGTGCTCTGTTTTTTTTTTCCAAAATTTTTCCCTATGTTTTTGCACCAATCCAAGCGTTCCAAACCTCCAAGCATCTACCAAAACACCTTAAAACCTTATTTAACATACTAAACTATCAAATAAACTCAACTAACTAAACAAAACATGAAATTAAACTAATTACCAATATGTACAAAAAGAGAAAATGAAAAGAAGTTACCATGGTAGGTTGTCTCCCACCTAGCACTTTTGTTTATTGTCCTTAAGTTGGACTTATGGGGAGCTCCTTTCAAGGTGGCTTGTGCTTGTATTCATCTTGGAACTCCTACCAATGCTTGGTTCTCCATTATGCCCCAAGATTTCTCATGGGTTGAGCTAAGTGTTGATGGAGTTCTTCACAAGCTTGAGGCTCCCAAAGTTGATCCTCTTTTTCTAATCTGGGGTCCCATACTTTATTTTCACACTCGTCTTGAAGTTGATCATCATTATTAGTCCAACCGGGTGGTGAGTAAGGTGAATTCTCTATGAAATGCCCAACAATCTTCCTAGACCCATCTATTTGAAGTATTAACCAAAATGAGCCTTGATTTGCAACACCAACCACGAAACATCTTTCGCTTACGCTTCATCCCATAAAGCATCCTAAGTTGACCATCCGTTTCAAGCAAGCCATACTCAAGTGGGACAATAAAGCTAATAGAAATGAATTTTACCCACTCAAGTGAAGGAGTAGATGGCAACCTAGGCAAAGATGCTTCCAAAGATCTTCACAAAGCATAACCAACCCCCGTTCTTCTATTTCTAGGGACTTCCACCTCTTCACAAGATCTCTTAATCTCAATCCTTTGTTTAACAATTTTATCTAAACCTTCTCCCTTACTCAAATCATAATAGGGAGGGTGAGAAAAATTTACTTCCTCAACGCTTTCAAATCCAACGGGAGAAGGTTCTTCATGCTCAAAGGATTCTTCACCACTAAGACTTGATGCTTGATCTTCATCACCAAGGAAACTCAATTCTTGCTCTATCCCATCCAAGTCTTCATATGGAATATTCCTTGGAGGGTGTGCACTTTCCTCCCTAGCATCAATTTCAATCATCTTGGAGGGGTTTTCTTCAACTCTATGTTCCCATAGAGGCTCCGTATCTCCTAAGTCTTCTACCACTTCTTCCTTGTCTTCAACAATTAAAGCTTCCTCTAATTGTTCCAATACAAAGCAACTTCCCTCATTTCCCACCGGAGTTTCCAATATCTCCTTCATGCTATGTTCTTCATTCGATTCTCCACATGTGGCCATGGGAATTCCTTGAGTGTTCAAGCAATGGGAGACTAATTGATTTGTTATCACATCCAAGGCGGCCATGAAATTTTGCACACCCCTTTTTATCTCTTCTTGCCCTTGAACAAGAACACCAAGGGTTTCATCCATTAGAGATTGGGGTGGGTGGAAGGGTTCATCATTTTGGGAGAAGAGTTCATAATAGGAAGGTGGTTTATCATAGTAATGATGTGGTGGTTCTATGTACTCCATTTGTTCCATTTGTTGCTCAACACACTCCAATCTATTGTTCTCAAGTTGAGATTCTACAATCCCCTTCGTGCTTCCCTCTTCGGTTGCTCCTCCACAATCATCCTTGGACATATGGTATGAGTCCCATGCATCTAACTTTTCATGGACGGTTGCTTGAAGTCGATCCATTGCTTCCTTGAAAGATGGACATGGATATTCTTCCATGGAGGGTTGTGGTGGAAGGTAGAATTCATCTAGTGGTTGAAAGTTTTCACACATTTGAGGTGGTTCATCTTGGTCATAATATGGAGACGGTGGCTCTTGGAAGTATTAAGGTTGGAATGGTGGTGGTTCAATATGTGGCTCATATGGCTCAAAAGGTGGTTGGTATGGTGGATATGGATTAGGGTCATATGAAGGTGTTTGGTGAAAATAGGCTTGTGAGTGTGGTTGAGGGCTATGTTGAGGATATGGCTCATAGACATATGGTGGTGGTTCTTGAAAGTCACAAGTGGATTCACCATAGCCATTGGATTGATATGCATCAAAGAATGGCTCTTGTTCATGGTCTATTGGTGGAGGTTGTTGCCATGAAGATTGATTATATGCATATGGCTCCTCCCATCTTTGATTATCCCATCCTTGATACACATCCTTATTGAAGCTTCTATTTCCTACAACATAGATAGAACCAAACTCATAGCCAAAGTGAGAATTCATGATAGAAAGAGAAAAGGAAAATAAACTCAAATAAGAAATAAAGAAAACCAAATCCTAAAACTAGCAAGAGCTAACAAGAGCAAACATATTCACACTATTCACATATATACAATAATCAATAACACAACCATTGCAAGTCCCCAGCAATGGCACCATTTTGATGATTGGATTTTTGACAGTTTAGAATTTTACCAATGAAATCTCGTTGTAAAGTATAGTCTCTAAACCAATAATAATCCTTTCATACAAAAATTTGTCTGTCACTAAAACAAAATCCTAAAATCTATAAACCGAAGTATTCAAACCTCGGGTCGTTCTCCCTAGGAATTGTAATGAAGTGTCTTGTTATTGGTTATGAGTTATATTTGGGGTTTTTTAAGATTTTAGACAAGGATTATAAATGGCAAAGAAAATAAACTAACAACTAACAAAGCTCTTGGCGAGATATGAGAACTAGAAGTCCTATCCTAGTTATCCTCCTCAATTGTGACCACAAATTGTCCATTGCTCCCACTTAGTTAACCTTTACAATGGAGGAAAGTCATGTGGATGAATCAATTTGATTCCTCAAGTGCTAATCAACTCATAAAGGAAAGACTAGCTTTAGATTCATTTAAATCAATTAGAAACTTGTAATTATCAATCAACAAGGGAATTAGATAACTCAAGAGTCACTAATTACTCTACCTAGGCCAAGAAGAACAAAATCTACACTAAAACCAAAAGAAGCATTTTATCAAACACATAAAAGGCATAGAAGGAAAGCACATGAAATCTACAACAAGAATGAAATCTAACAACAATTATTGAAATGAATTAACAACAACAATCAAAAGGAACACAATTATTATGAATTACCTTGAATTGAATTGAAAGAAAAGTAGAAGAAGCAAGAATAGATCTACAACAAAGTATAAGAACAACATAAAGGAATTACAACAAAAGAATAGAAGAAGAATGAATCTAACAACAAGAAATTGAGAAGAAGAAGTAGAAGAAAGCATGAATTAAAATCTAGATCTAAGAACTAAACCTAATCCTAATCCTAATTCTAGAGAGAAGAGAGAGCTTCTGATAAGGAATTAAAAACAAACAAAAAGGAAAGATAAGGAGGGGTTTTCCTACTAGACCTCTAAGATACCTGTTCTTAGCAACCTAGGTCACCGGAAAGGGTTCCCTACTAGACCTTCAAAGAACTTGTCCTTGACAACCTAGATCAGAGGGGCGAAAACTGAAAGAAGCCACCACGCATATCACCTTAGTGTTGGATCCTCCAATATTCCTCATGCAACAAGTGAAGCAAATCACTCACGTCACTTCTCACACAATAAAAGTGCTTAAAAGCAACTGAAATTTATTCATCAAAGTTATGTAAATTGTCTCACCAAAGGTGTTTAAATAGGCACCTAACAATTAACTAAAAGATAAGATAACTAATTTAAGTCAACATTGCTCGAGCTACTATGGTACATTACTTAATAGTGGAGGCATCAATGTGCATGAAATTATAGCTGAGGGAATCCAAGATTTAGCCGAGAAGAATGATCTGGGTGCTAGACTCTGGTACCCCAGCACCATCCTTAAACTATGTATAAAATCCAATGTAGTCTTCGAAGATAACAATCCAAAATGGGTAAACCCTGGGAGGTTAGTTACGCTCCAGCGTATAATCTATGTGGCACCTGCTCAACAACAAAGAAGGCCTCAGATAAGGAAAAGAATATCACAAGAAGAACCTCACCAAGAAGAACCTCATCAAGAAGAATACCAGCAAGAAGAGTACTACGATCCAACTAACATAAACTTGAATCACATTCATGGAGCCATTGAGGATCTAGCAAAGAGTTATATAGAGGGACAAGAACAAAAATTGCACATTCAATCCCGAAGGATGGATCGTCAAGAAGAGCTACTCTCTAATTGGATGAATCAACAAAGGGAATGGCAGAAACAACAAATGGAGCAGCAACAGGAGCATTACTCCCAGCTCACCCAGCCATCAATCAAGTAACTAAAAGGCAAGAGTATCAAGACAAACGCCTTCAAGAACTCCACCAACGTCAGTTGGCTCAGATGAAAGCATTCAACGAGTTCAGCGTGCTCAATGAAGGACGACAACTGCATTGGGAAGAGTTTAGCATAAACACTCAGGCCAAGTTGACTTATGTGGCTGAGCATATGCATAATTTGCACCCTGCCATCCCAAGCTATGATGCAGTCCGCAAAGACTTAACAGAACAAGAGGAGGGGAAGGTGAAACAACAGAAGGAAGCATTAAAGAAGAAGATGGAGGATGCTGGTTTCTGGAAAAAGCTGATCGGGAAGAGCAAGGGAAATGGGGTTTCAAGTAATCAAGAAGGATCCTAAGACAAAGGGAACAAAGGGAAATGAGCATTCCAATAAGTAAAAGGTGATGGAGTTCCTTCTTAGTTCTATCTTTTCAAGTTTTAAATAAGGAAAATCATGTATGAAATAGAACATGCTTCCATAGTAGCTTAGAAATTTTCAATTCTGCCTTTAAGATTTCATTGTTTAGGTCTAAGTGGGTTGGTCTGAATCCCTGTCTTTTATTTTCATCATGCTTACATGTATGCTTGTCCTTTTAAGTAAATCAAAAAGAAGATGTTATGAGAAACAAGAGTGGGGTTAACTTGTGAAGTAAATTCTGAAAATTTGTGGTATGGTGATTGATTAGCTAAGTTGGTTAACCAAGGTATATAGGCAACTGTATGCTCTAAACCACATGCTTAAAACATATCCTATGAGACTAACCAAACAATAAGATCCCAATAAGAAAAGAGAAAGAACAATAAGAGTTTGAAAAGGAAAGAAAAACAATAAGAAATAAGACTAGGCACCAAGGGTTTGAATAATGAGGCATGTGTCTGTGGTGTTCCTGTGCAAGGGATATGCTTGGATGAATAAGCTCCCAGGAGTGCCTTATCACTTGGTGACTTGGGTTAACTAACCCGGGATTATTAGTTGAAAGTCCACTAT
Source organism: Arachis hypogaea (assembly GCF_003086295.3). Taxonomy (NCBI): domain Eukaryota; kingdom Viridiplantae; phylum Streptophyta; class Magnoliopsida; order Fabales; family Fabaceae; genus Arachis; species Arachis hypogaea. Next base: position 36,068,087 of record NC_092037.1, read on the forward strand.
CAAGAGCAACCTTTGCTACAGAGCACTTAGTAACCCAAAGAGGTGCTGGACACCAAGGTCTCAAGAAAGAAAAATAACAAACCATGTGCCTGTGGTGTGTATGTATGGGAGAAAGAGACTTGAGGGAGTAAGTCCTTAGGGGTGTGTTAACACCTAGCACCTTGAACCAACTGGTTCGGGAGTGTTGGCTGAAAGCTTATCATAAAGAGTCGCCCTCTCACAAAGCACTTAGCCCAAAAAGAATGCAATAAAACCTAGAAAAGAAAGGAGGATCAATAAATAGGAAGTCTCAAAGGATGCAATCAAGTGAGTGTTCAAGAGCATGATAAAGGCCTGAAAACTAGTGAAAGAATGAACCTAAGTTGCTATGCATGAAACCCCATAAACCAGGGATTTGACTTCTATAATAATTAATTGTTTATCTTGTTCTTTCATTCATTTTTCCTATGTTTCAGTACTTGCTTAGGGACAAGCAAGCTTTAAGTTTGGTGTTGTGATGCCAGGGTATCTTGGCCAGTTTCACTGACCTTTTCTTTACTATTTTAGGGTAGTTTCATGCAATTTCTTAGTAAATAAGCAAGTTTTGAACGAAAATACACTTACACGTTGATTCAAGCAAATATTGTGAACTTTACTTGATTTCATGAGGATTAGGCAGGAATTGAATGATATAATTGATGATGCATAATCTCATGACTTGGAACAGAGCTTTGATGCACTTTAATTGCTTGATTTCAGGACAAAGGAAGTGTTCATACCCTGGGTCAAGCTGTCCGACCCGGGATGCTTAGCGACAAGCTGACCGACCTCTTCAGGCCAAATGCCCGACCTCTTCTCAAAGAGCTCGGCCAAAATGCCCGACCTCTTCTCAAAGAGCTCGGCCAAATGCCCGACCTCTTCTCAAAGAGCTCGGCCAAAATGCCCGACCTCTTCTCAAAGAGCTCGGCCAACTCGCCAAAGGAGCCCAAAGCAGGCCCAAACGAAGGAACACAGCCCAACCTAAAGGCAGCTAAAGCCCAGAAAGATAATGGCGGTTCCCTTGAAGATAAGATGACCTCACTTAAAGATAAGGTAAAGATAAGATAAGATAACTAACTTATCTTATCCACAAGAGGCCACATCTCACCATTATAAATACACTGGAGCACCCAGGTATAACTCATACTCTGATTCTACTCAATACCTGTTTAATACCCATGCTAACTTAAGCATCGGAGTCTCTTGCAGGTACCCCCCACCCTCCGGTGACGAAGGATCAGCAGTGCAACCAGTCCAACAAGTCGGACGCGGCAGCTCTGGCCACCATCTACAAGTCGGACGCGGTGGCCCCGACCACCATCAACAAGTCGGACACAACAGCTCCGACCAGCACAGAAGATCTCGTCCGAGATCGACCTCCAGTTTCAGGTAACCCTCGGAACATTGGCGCCGTTGCCGGGGACCTGGAAGTCATCCCAACACCATGGCGGACAACCATGACAACGACCATGATTCAGATCTGGAGGATAGAACGTCGCATAAAAATGCGGACGCCACCCCCAAAAGCACACCCCAAAACGGGAGAAGATAAGTAACCTACAAAACACAGAAATCATGGAAGCACTACAAGATTCAACAAAATATATCTGGACATACAAAGTCTGCCAACAGAAGCAGCTGTCAGGGGTCTCATCAATGGTCTACGAGAAGGACCTTTTTAGCCACTCAATATCCAAGAAGCAACCAAACATCTCAGAACGAGGTACAGAAACGGGCAGAGAAATACATCAACATGGAGGAGAACTCTCGACTAGGAGAGAGCTCAAACTCGGATTCTCCTAATCCACCACAGGACAAGGATGAAGAAACCAGGAAGAAAAAAGGCTAACCAATTGAGAAACCTATCTCTTGTGGATGTTTAACGAGAAATACGCAACACTGAGAAAATCTCACCACCTCTCCCAATCAAAATCAGAAAGGCCAAAGAGGTCGGACAAGTCGAAGGTCAGACTTCACACCAAAGTGGTCTGACAAGCTGAAAGTCCACCTCACACCAAAGAGGTCGGACGAGTTGAACGTCCATACGCCAAAGAGGTCGGACGAGTTGAATGTCCACACACCGAAGAGGTCGGACGCGTTGAAGGTCTACCTCATACCAAAGAGGTCGGACGCGTTGAAGGCCCACCTCACGCCGAAGAGGTCGGACGCGTTGAATGTCCACCTCACACCAAAGAAGTCGGGCGCGTTGAAAGGTCCACCTCACACCAAAAAGGTCGGACAAGTTGAAGATCCACCTCACAACAAAGAGGTCGGACGTGTTGAAGGTCCACCTCACACCAAAGAAGTCGGGCAAAGGTCCACCTCACATCAAAGAGACCGAACAAGTTGAACGTCTACCTCACACAAAAGAAGTCGGACAACTTGAAGGAAGAGGTCGGACGAGTTAAACGTCCACCTCACACCGAAGAAGTCGAACGAGCTGAACTTCCGTCTCACACCCCTGAGAGACATGTTCATATGATAAATGAAGGATTCGCAGGAGGAAGGATCTCTAAATCGTCTTGCAAAAGACACCTCAAAGAGGTATCTTAAGGAAGGAAGAGAGGTTTGGAAAGGACAACGGAATGCGAACAAGCCTTCCGAGATTCTTGGGACAACCACCCATTCTCACCAGACCTTGGGAAAATGAAGAACTCATATTATACCTCACAGTGGGAAGTCGGGCAATAGCCTCAGCACTAGTCAGAGAAGACGAAAGTGGGAAACAACCAATTTACTTCATCAGCAAAGCTCTACAAGGGGCCGAACTAAACTATCAAAAGATAGAAAAAGTTCGCCTACTCCCTCGTACTCACCTCTCAACAAACTCCACCCATACTTTCAAGCTCACACTATCAGAGTTCGGACCAACCAGCCATAAAAGGCATCCTACAGAAAACAAACTTAGCTGGAAGAATCCTATAGAGGATAGCTCGGATAATTCGGGGGACCCTGGACAAAACCATAGAACATCTCGGACAATCCAGGGGACCCTGGACAAAAACAGAAAACGGCTCGGACAAATCGGGGAAAATGAAGTCCGATACATAGAATGCCCGAGCTGATGTACTTTCATAACCAGGTAGCACCAACAGCTCGGACAATTCGGGGAATATGAAGTCCGACACATACCTCGGGAGCAGAATGCCCGAGCTGATGCATTTTCAAAACTAGCCAACCAAGGGGCAATAACAAAAGCTTCATCCAGGCTACATTACAAGACCACAACAAATCGATCTCAAAGGCGGTATAAGGAATGTACTCAGGGTCAGCCACAGTAACACGCATTAAAACTATGAAATCCAGCTAATCAGACATGCTGTCCGAGATCTTAGTATACATCTCAAAGACATAGGTCAACTATGGGGTTACTACCAAACAACTCGGGCAACAACTCGAACAATAACAGTAAAATATCAGGTGTCAGATACAACAGTAAAAGGGAAACCCCAGGACTCACACGAAGGTCCAGGGGCACCCTTTGAAGGCAACAACGGAGCAAAAACTCAAATACAAAGTCAAAGCTTTACATCAAAAAGCATGCCAACTTTCACATTGCCTCACCAGAGGAGCTCATCAGTGTAACATAACCTTGGCCGTTCGCAAAGAGGGGACTCGACCTCCTCGGACTATTTCCCCAAGGATTGGGACAAGTCAAGTTCCTCATTGTAGGGGTGTTCATAAAATGGATTGAGGTAGAGCCCCTAGCTAGTGCCACTGCTCAAAGAAGTCAGAAATTCTTGTACAGAAACATTATTACAAGCACCAATTCACATCCGTAGAACACCCACAAGCCAATGGACAAGCAGAAGCTGCCAACAAAGTCATACTAGCTAGGTTAAAACGTAGACTACAGGACGTAAAGGGGGCTTGGGCTGAAGAGCTCCCACAAGTCCTATGGGCATATCGGACAACTCCACACTTCACCACGGGAGAACCACCCTTCCGATTGATTTACGGAATGGAGGCAATGATCCCAGTAGAGATCAAAGAAGGATCCCCCAGAATGATCTTCTACAATGAAGAGGTCAATTCCCAAATCCAAAGGAAAGAACTTGATCTACTTCCAAGAGTCCAAGAGAGAGCTCCGATCAAGGAAGAGGCGTTAAAACGTCGAATGGCCTCAAGATACAATCAGAAGGTAGTACAGCGAAGCTTTGCCAACAACAACCTCATCCTAATCCAAAATGATATCGGAACAACTCGACCTGGAGAAGGAAAGCTAGCAGCCAACTGGAAAAGACCATACCAAGTTGTTTAGAAGAACTGGGGAAAGGTTGCTACAAACTATCCAAACTCGAAAGGCAAGAGCTACCAAGGTCATGGCATGCCTGCAATCTAAAAAGGGCACCAGGCCGAGATCCAAAAAGATTGCCCGACCTAGAAAGGTAAGTACTAACATGTACACACTCTTATCTTTATATTATTGTTTAAAAGATTGCAGATTCCCTAAAAAGTTTCCCACCAAGACGCCCGACTACGGCAGGTCGGCAAGGTGAAACACCGAAATCACTGCCCGATCACGACAAAGTCGGCAAGATGAAAACCAAACTCATCGTCCGATTACAAAGCGACAAGTCGGCAAGGTGAAAACCAACTTCACCGCCCGATCATGATAAAATTCGGCAAAGATGAAACCAGAATTCATCGCCCGATTTCGACAAGGTCGGCAAAAAAAGTGAAAGCAGAGTTCATCGTCCGATTATAAAGCTACAGGTCGGCAGAAAAGTGAAAAAACAAATTCACTGCACGACCACGATAAAGATGAGTCGTCCGATAAAGGTGAAAACGCAATTCACCCAAAGGACGAGCTAGAGATGCCAACCACTTTCTACAAATCGGCAAAGATGAACACAGAATAATGTAAGAAGTTATCGAAAGTGATCCAAAAAAGAACCTGACGAGGTCTTACGGATTGCTAAAATAGTAACTTAAAGACTAGTCGACGTTGAGAAGTCGGACCAAGTCAACCCAAGTTATCAGCAAATCCCTGGAAAGAGGTCTGGACAACCCTATAAACGAGGAATTGCTATAACTTAGAAGAGATCGACATGACGAAGTCGGTCTCCTACAATAAAGTTATAGAAGTAATCCCTGAAAGAGACCTGACAAAGGTCCAAGAAAGAGGGTTACGAAATAACTTAGAAGAGATCGACATAAAGAAGTCGGTCTCTTACAAACGGACAAGTTATAAAAGTAATCCCTGAAAGAGACCTGACAAAGGTCCAAGAAAGAGGGTTACGAAATAACTTAGAAGAGATCGACATAAAGAAGTCGGTCTCCTACAAACGGACAAGTTATAAAAGTAATCCCTGAAAGAGATCTGACAAAGGTCCAAGAAAGAGGATTACAAAAATAACTTGGAGAAGGGACTGACGTAAAGAAGTCGTCCCATAAACAAAAAAGTTATAAAAAGTAATCCCTGAAAGAGACCTGACAGAGGTCCAATAAAGAGGATTACTAGAAATAACTTAGAAGCGACCGACATGAAGAAAGTCGGCCCAAAGCTACAGCTTGGAACAACAAGAAAAAGTCGGACCAACAAAAGCTACAGCTTGGACCGACAAGAAGAAGTTGGACCAACGAAAACCACAGCTTGGACCGACAAGAAGTTGGACCAACGAAAGCTACAGCTCGTCGACACGATTGGACCAACGAAAAGCGTGCGCTAAAAGGGACATAGCTTTGCCCAAAAAGCCACGGCTCCATGACAAAGGCTATCAAAATTGTTCAGACCAACTAAAAAGGTTCTACCAAAGAACACTAAAAAGTCGTCGGACAAGTTAGCCCCAAGGACCACCTCAACCAAGCAGAAAGTGGACAAAACCGGCAGTGATCAAAAGAGGTCGGACAACAAAATACCGACACTCTACAAAGATCCACAAAGGGGACAAAGACATCTCGCAACGGCCAGAGGAATGCCAGGAATGCTTTGCTAAAAGGTACGAAGTCTTGAAAAAAGACACTACTTAAAAGGCAAAAGCACAAATCAAAACGGCGCTAAAAAGTCATCCAAACAGACTATAAAAGGTTTCCCATCAGGAACTATACCTAAAAAGTTGTTGGATTATGACTAAAAAGCCCGAACAGTGAAGACAAACAAAGTCAGAAGAAGGCTGAAAAGACCTCTCAACAAACTAAAAAAGGCAATGCCAAACTCGCACAAGATAAAACTACTCAAGATCGACCAAAGTCAGGATGCTTGAGTACGACTTCCCCCAAAGAGAGCACGATCTCACGGAAAGATCGAACTCAAGCAGGGGCAAAGTTGTACAGGTCGACGTCAGATAAAAAGAGGCGCAAGTACGATCTCAAAAGAGAACAAGCTAAAAAGTTAGGAAATAACTTAAGACTCAAATGTGCTTAGCCAAAAGGGATACAACCCCACTCAAAGAAGGCACAATCTCAAACAGGGCTACGAACATCATCCGAGACTAAAAAAGGTTCTACATAAAGAACACTAAAAAAAATCATTGGACAAATCACTAAAAGTCCGGATATCAAGCCGCAAGGACAACTTCGCCAAAGCAGAGGGTTGTCAACACAAACTTAAAGCAAGGCGTGATCCAGAAGGCAAGGGTAGAAAACCCACGCTACCACTCAAAAGAGGTTGGACTGTGAAGCACCAAACCTCTAGAAAATCTACAAAGATTGCAAAGCAATGAAGAAACAAGCCAGACAGATGCTTGAGCACGACTTCCAAAGAGATCGACGCTCTGAAAAGCATGATCTCATGGAAAGATCGAACTCAAGCAGGGGCACTGTTCATACCCTGGGTCAAGCTGTCCGACCCGGGATGCTTAGCGACAAGCTGACCGACCTCTTCAGGCCAAATGCCCGACCTCTTCTCAAAGAGCTCGGCCAAAATGCCCGACCTCTTCTCAAAGAGCTCGGCCAAATGCCCGACCTCTTCTCAAAGAGCTCGGCCAAAATGCCCGACCTCTTCTCAAAGAGCTCGGCCAAATGCCCGACCTCTTCTCAAAGAGCTCGGCCAACTCGCCAAAGGAGCCCAAAGCAGGCCCAAACGAAGGAACACAGCCCAACCTAAAGGCAGCTAAAGCCCAGAAAGATAATGGCGGTTCCCTTGAAGATAAGATGACCTCACTTAAAGATAAGGTAAAGATAAGATAAGATAACTAACTTATCTTATCCACAAGAGGCCACATCTCACCATTATAAATACACTGGAGCACCCAGGTATAACTCATACTCTGATTCTACTCAATACCTGTTTAATACCCATGCTAACTTAAGCATCGGAGTCTCTTGCAGGTACCCCCCACCCTCCGGTGACGAAGGATCAGCAGTGCAACCAGTCCAACAAGTCGGACGCGGCAGCTCTGGCCACCATCTACAAGTCGGACGCGGCGGCCCCGACCACCATCAACAAGTCGGACACAACAGCTCCGACCAGCACAGAAGATCTCGTCCGAGATCGACCTCCAGTTTCAGGTAACCCTCGGAACAGGAAGCAAGAAGGAGCCATGTTAGCAGCCACGTTAATCTAATTAACATGACCACTAACGTGAAACGGGGACAAGCTTGTAGTGTTAATGGAAAAGGTGATCGCCAATAACGCCTTCGAAGCCATCATAGCCCACGTTAGTTGCCACGTTAACTACATTAACGTGGTAGCTAACGTGGAGGAAAAGAGGAGCTCCAACGTTAGTGGTAAAATTGAATGCCACTAACGTTCCACAAAGGCACAAATTAAGCCACGTTAAGAGTCACGTTAATCTAATTAATGTGAATTCTAACGTGGGATGAGGAATCAATCACCAACGTTAGTGACACTAACCTTTGCTACTAACGTTGGACCAACCCAAGAGTGCCCACGTTAGTGGTCACGTTAAGACCACTAACATGAAAAGTAACGTGGAGCTAAGTATGATAAGCCAATGTTAGTGACACTCACCTTTGTCACTAACGTTGGAGATGGCAATCACTACCACGTTAGTGGCCACGTTAATCCAATTAACGTGAACTCTAAGGTGGGAAGGAGGGGCGTTTGGAGCATTAGTGACAAAGGTAAGTGTCACTAACGCTCTCGAAGCTTAGGCATGCCCACATTAAGGGTCACATTAGTTATACTAACGTGAACTCTAACGTAGGGAAAGTGGGCAAAAAGCAACGTTATTGGAAAAGGTGAGTGCCAATAACGTTTGCGAAGGACCGAGAGGCAATGTTAGTGGTCACGTTAGTGCCACTAATGTTGAAGTTAACGTGGATCATTTTGGGTTGGAACGTTAATGAAAAAGGTGATCGTCACTAACGTTCTCGAACCCATATTTTCACTTAACGTTAACACCACTAACGTCCTAACTAACTTCCATGCCTAACTCACACTTTTCTGCAAACAAAGCTGAGCCCACTGAAGATTGTAACTGCTTCAACACAAGATCAAAGGCCCATATCCAAGACTTGAAGAACTAACTAGAAGATCAAGAAGAGTAGTATGTATAGGAGTAGTTTTGAACTAGAGAGAAGCTTGGCATTTTTGGAGAACTACACTCTATATATTCATTTTTCTACATTTTTTCTAGTTTGCTGAGAAATGTACTTCCTTCTATCATCTTCCATTCCCAGAGCTATGAACAACTAAACCCCTTTTCATTGGGTTAGGGAGCTCTGTTGTAATTTGATGGATCAATTATAGTTTTCATTCTTCTTCCTCTTTCTGTTCTCTTGATTTACTAGAAAGCTTTCAATATTAATTCAATTGGTTAGTTGTCTTGGAAAAGAAACTCTCCATAATTGGATCTCCTCTGAGCCTTGGAAAAGGGAGAAGGAGATCATGCTGGAAATGCTTTCTCATGTTGGACCAAATTAGGGTTTGGACGGATATAGTGACATGTATGATAAACCCCATTTGTAGGGTTTATCTTGTGCTTGATTTAGGGGATTTTATAACCTTTTACCCACATTTATTCATTGAAATAGCATGGTTTTATAACGTCTCCTTTAATTGTGCTTAAGAGTGAAAACATGCTTTTTAGGACTTAAAATAGCTAAATCTAATTTATCTTGATTCCATTAGATGCCTTGATATATTTGTTAAGTGATTTCAGATTTAGAAGGTAAAGATTGGATCAAGGGAATGGAGGAAAAGCATGTAAAAATGGAGAACTCATGAAGAAATGAAGGAATCGCAAAAGCTGTCAAGCCGACCTCTTCACACTTAATCGACTATAACTTGAGCTACAGAAGTCCAAATGATGTGGTTCCAGTTGGGTTGGAAAGCTAACATCCGGAGCTTTGAAACGATATAAGATTTTCTATAGTTGCTACACGTATGGTGATGCGTACGCGCATAGTACGCGCATGCGCCGTTGCTGCCACCTGGTTCACTTAAAGCAAAACGTGGCCAGCGAATTCTAAAGCCTTGTGGGCCCAATCCATGGGCCCAATCCAACTCATTTCTGATGCTATTTAAGTCAAGGATTGAAGGGGGAATGAAAATACATACTTTCATACTCTAAAAGTTAGTTACCAATTAGTTTTAGTTTAGCTTTTAGTTAGTTTCTAGAGAGAGAAGCTCTCTCTTCTCTCTAGAATTAGGATTAGGTTAGTTCTTAGATCTAGATCTATTTCTTCTTCTTCTCTCTTCTAATTTTCGTTCCTCTCCTCTATTGTAGTTGTAGAATTCTTCTTCTAATGTAATTCCTTTGTTTGTAGTTTGTGAATTCTCTTTTGTAGATCTACATTTCTCCTTCAATGCAATTGGTAAGTTCTTTGTTGTTTCATGATTGATTTGGTTTTCTATTGTGGACCTCTTGCCTTTGTAGTTAGATCTCTCTTTAATTCTTGCAAATTCATGTGTTTACTTGTATTGCATTTTATGTGTTTGATGAAATGTCTCTTATAGCTATTAGTTAGATTTTGTTCCTCTTGGCCTAGGTAGAGTAATTAGTGACACTTGAGTTATCTAACTCCTTTATTGATTGGTAATTGGAGAGATTGCTAATTGGTTTGGAGTGCACTAAAGCTAGTCTTTCCTTGGGAGTTGGCTAGGACTTGTGGCTCAAGTCAATTCATCCACTTGACTTTCCTCCATGGTTAGAGGTTAACTAGGTGGGAGCAATGGACAATTTGTTGTCACAATTGAGGAGGATAACTAGGATAGAACTTCTAGTTCTCATATCTTTCCAAGAGCTTTGTTAGTTGTTAGTTTATTTTCTTTGCCATTTATAATTCTTGTCCAAAATCTCAAAAAAAACCCAAAATAACTCACAACCAATAACAAAACACTTCATTACAATCCCTAGGGAGAAAGACCCGAGGTTCAATACTTCGGTATATAAATTTAGGGGTCTGTTTTAGTGACAAACAATCTTTTGTATGAAATGATTATTGTTGGTTTAGAAACTATACTTTACAACGAGATTTCATTAGTGAAATTCTAAACCGTCAAAAATCCAATCATCAATGTAATCTGGTGCACGAAATTGTGATCAATACTTTTCACAACTCAAATGATCCCCAGTAATGAAACCAAAGACTTGGTGTTCAATACCATGGCATAAACACAACTTCGCACAACTAACCAGCAAGTGTACTGGGTCGTCCAAGTAATAAACCTTACGCGAGTAAGGGTCGATCCCACAGAGATTGTTGGTATGAAGCAAGCTATGGTCACCTTGTAAGTCTCAGTCAGGCAAACTCAAATGGGTATGGTGATAAACGCATAAAACATAAAGGTAAAGATAGAGATACTTATGTAATTCATTGGTAGGAACTTCAGATAAGCGTATGAAGATGCCTTCCCTTCCGTCTCTCTGCTTTCCTAATGTCTTCATCCAATCCTTCTTCCTCCTTTCCATGGCAAGCTTAAGCAAGGGTTTCACCGTTGTCAGTGGCTACCTCCCATCCTCTCAGTGGAAATGTTCAACGCACCCTGTCACGGCACGGCTATCCATCTGTCGGTTCTCGATCAGGCCGGAATAGAATCCAGTGATTCTTTTGCGTCTGTCACTAACGCCCCGCCCTCAGGAGTTTGAAGCACGTCACAGTCATTCAATCATTGAATCCTACTCAGAATACCACAGACAAGGTTAGACCTTCCGGATTCTCTTGAATGCCGCCATCAGTTCTAGCCTATACCACGAAGATTCCAGTTAAAGAATCCAAGAGATATTCACCCAGTCGAAGGTAGAACGGAGGTGGTTGTCAGTCACACGTTCATAGGTGAGAATGATGATGAGTGTCACGGATCATCACATTCATCAAGTTGAAGAACAAGTGATATCTTAGAACAAGAACAAGCGGAATTGAATAGAAGAACAATAGTAATTGCATTAATACTCGAGGTACAGCAGAGCTCCACACCTTAATCTATGGTGTGTAGAAACTCCACTGTTGAAAATACATAAGTGATAGTGTGATCATTGGCCTCGGCCCCAGAGAGGGAACCAGAAGAACCAAGATGAAAATACAATAGTATAATGTCCTACTTATAGAAAACTAGTAGCCTAGGGTGTACAGAGATGAGTAAATGACATAAAAATCCACTTCCGGGCCCACTTGGTGTGTTCTTGGGCTGAGCATTGAAGCATTTTCGTGTAGAGACTCCTTTTGGAGTTAAACGCCAGCTTTAGTGCCAGTTTGGGCGTTTAACTCCCATTTTGGTGCCAGTTCCGGCGTTTAACGCTGGGATTTCTGTGGGTGACTTTGAACGCCGGTTTGGGCCATCAAATCTTGGGCAAAGTATGGACTATCATATATTGCTGGAAAGCCCAGGATGTCTACTTTCCAACATCATTGAGAGCGCGCCAATTGGGCTTCTGTAGCTCCAGAAAATCTACTTCGAGTGCAGGGAGGTCAGAATCCAACAGCATCTGCAGTCCTTTTTGGTCTCTGAATCAGAGTTTTGCTCAGGTCCCTCAATTTCAGCCAGAAAATACCTGAAATCACAGAAAAACACACAAACTCATAGTAAAGTCTAGAAAAGTGAATTTTAACTAAAAACTAATAGAAATATACTAAAAACTAACTAGATCATACTAAAAACATACTAAAAACAATGCCAAAAAGCGTACAAATTATCCGCTCATCACAACACCAAACTTAAATTGTTGCTTGTCCTCAAGCAACTGAAAATCAAATAAGATAAAAAGAATAGAATATGCAATGAATTCCAAAAACATCTATGAAGATCAGTATTAATTAGATGAGCGGGACTTTTAGCTTTTTGCCTCTGAACAGTTTTGGCATCTCACTCTATCCTTTGAAATTCAGAATGATTGGCTTCTTTAGGAACTCAGAATCCAGATAGTGTTATTGATTCTCCTAGTTAAGTATGATGATTCTTGAACATAGCTACTTATTGAGTCTTGGCCGTGGCCCAAAGCACTCTGTCTTCCAGTATTACCACCGGATACATACATGCCACAGACACATAATTGGGTGAACCTTTTCAGATTCTGACTCAGCTTTGCTAGAGTCCCCAATTAGAGGTGTCCAGGGTTCTTAAGCACACTCTTTTTGCCTTGGATCATAACTTTATTTCTTTCTTTCTTCTCTTTTTTTTCGTTTTCTTTTTCTTTCTTTTTTTTCGAAATATATTTTTTTCCCTTTTTTTTTGTATTCACTGCTTTTTTTTTTTTTGCTTCAAGAATCATTTTTATGATTTTTCAGATCCTCAGTAACATGTCTCCTTTTTCATCATTCTTTCAAGAGCCAACATTCATGAATCACAAATTCAAAAGACATATGCACTGTTTAAGCATACATTCAGAAAATAAAAGTATTGCCACCACATCAAAATAATCAAACTGTTATAAAATTCAAAATTCATGCAATTCTTTTCTTTTTCAATTAAGCACATTTTTTATTTAAGAAAGGTGATGGATTCAGAGGACATTCATAACTTTAAGGCATAGACACTAAGACACTAATGATCACAAGACACAAACATGGACAAACATAAGCATTAAAATTCGAAAAACAGGAAAATAAAGAACAAGGAAATTAAGGAACGGGTCCACCTTATTGATGGCGGCTCTTTCTTCCTCTTGAAGATCCTATGGAGTGCTTGAGCTCCTCAATATCTCTTCCTTGTCTTTGTTGCTCCTCTCTCATGATTCTTTGATCTTCTCTAATTTCATAGAGGATGATGGAGTGTTCTTGATGCTCCACCCTTAGTTGTCCCATGTTGGAACTCAATTCTCCTAGGGAGGTGTTTAGTTGCTCCCAATAGTTTTGTGGAGGAAAGTGCATCCCTTGAGGTATCTCAGGGATCTCATGATGAGTGGGGTCTCTTGTGTGCTCCATCCTCTTCTTAGTGATGGGCTTGTCCTCATCAATAGGGGTGTCTCCCTCTATGTCAACTCCAACTGAATAACAGAGGTGACAAATGAGATGAGGGAAGGCTAACCTTGCCAAGGTAGAGGGCTTGTCCGCCACCTTATAAAGATCTTGAGCTATAACTTCATGAACTTCTATTCCTTCTCCAATCATGATGCTATGAATCATGATAGCCCGGTCTATAGTAACTTCGGACCGGTTGCTTAGTGAGAATGATTGAGCGTTGGATAAACTCCAACCATCCTCTAGCCACGGGTTTGAGGTCATGCCTTCTCAATTGAACCGGCTTCCCTCTTGAATCTCTCTTCCATTGGGCGCCCTCTTCACATATGACTGTGAGGACTTGGTCCAACCTTTGATCAAAGTTGACCCTTCTAGTGTAAGGATGTTCAACTCCTTGCATCATGGGCAAATTGAATGCCACCCTTACACTTTCTGGACTAAAATCCAAGTATTTCCCCCGAACCATAGTAAGATAATTCTTTGGATCCGAGTTCATACTTTGGTCATGGTTCTTGGTGATCCATGCATTGGCATAGAACTCTTGAACCATTAAGATTCCGACTTGTTGAATGGGGTTGGTAAGAACTTCCCAACCTCTTCTTCGGATCACATGTCGGATCTCCGGATATTCACTCTTTTTGAGTGAAAAAGGGACCTCGGGGATCACCTTCTTCAAGGCCACAACTTCATAGAAGTGGTCTTGATGCACCATTGAGATGAATCTCTCCATCTCCCATGACTCGGAGGTGGAAGCTTTTGCCTTCCCTTTCCTCTTTCTAGAGGTTTCTCCGGCCTTGGATGCCATAAATGGTTATGGAAAAACAAAAAGCAATGCTTTTACCACACCAAACTTAAAATGTTTGCTCGTCCTCGAGCAAAAGAAGAAAGAAGAGAGTAGAAGAAGAAGAAATGAAGGAGATGGGAATGGCTTTTGTTTTCGGCCAAGAAGGGGAGGAAGTAGTGTTTAGGTTGTGTAAAAATGAAGGAGTGAAGGAGGGTTTATATAGGAGTGGGGGAAGGGTAGGGTTCGGTCAAGTGAGGGTGGGTTTGGGAGGGAAAGTGGTTTGAATTTGAATGGTGAGGTAGGTGGGGTTTTATGAAGGATGGATGTGAGTGGTGAAGAGAAAGATGGGATTTGATAGGTGAAGGGTTTTTGGGGAAGAGGTGGTGAGGTGATTGATGAATGGGTGAAGAAGAGAGAGAGTGGTGGGGTAGGTGGGGATCCTGTGGGGTCCACAGATCCTGAGGTGTCAAGGAAAAGTCATCCCTGCACCAAATGGCAAGCAAAATCTCGTTTTGTGCCAATTTTGGCGTTAAACGCCAGACTGGTGCCCATTTCTGGCGTTTAACGCCAGCTTCTTGCCCTTTTCTGGCGTTTAACGCCAGTCTGGTGCCCCTTTCTGGCGTTAAACGCCCAGAATGGTGCCAGACTGGGCGTTAAACGCCCAACAGCTAACCTTACTGGCGTTTAAACGCCAGTAGGTGCGTCCTCCAAGGTGTGCTGTTTTTCTTCCTGTTTTTCATTCTGTTTTTGCTTTTTTCATTGATTTTGTGACTTCTCATGATCATCAACCTACAAAAAAACATAAAATAAAAAAAAGAAAATAGTTAATTATAAAACATTGGGTTGCCTCCCAACAAGCGCTTCTTTAATGTCATTAGCTTGACAAAGGACTCTCATGGAGCCTCAGAAATGCTCAGAGCTATGTTGGAACCTCCCAACACCAAACTTAGAGTTTGAATGTGGGGGTTCAACACCAAACTTAGAGTTTGGTTGTGGCCTCCCAACACCAAACTTAGAGTTTGACTGTGGGGGCTCTGTTTGGTTCTGTTTTGAGGGAAGCTCTTCATGCTTCCTCTCCATGATGATAGAGGGATATCCTTGAGCCTTAAACATAAAGGATTCTTCATTCACTTGAATGATCAACTCTCCTCTATCAACATCAATCACAGCCTTTGCTGTGGCTAGAAAGGGTCTGCCAAGGATGATGGATTCATCCATGCACTTCCCAGTCTCTAGGACTATGAAATCAGTAGGGATGTAATGGTCTTCAACTTTTACCAAAACATCCTCTACAAGTCCATAAGCTTGTTTTCTTGAATTGTTTGCCATCTCTAGTGAGATTTTTGCAGCTTGCACCTCAAAGATCCCTAGCTTCTCCATTACAGAGAGAGGCATGAGGTTTACACTTGACCCTAAGTCACACAAGGCCCTCTTAAAGGCCATGGTGCCTATGGTACAAGGTATTGAAAACTTCCCAGGATCCTGTCTCTTTTGAGGCAGTTTCTGCCTAGACAAGTTATCCAGTTCTTTGGTGAGCAAAGGAGCTTCATCCTCCCAAGTCTCATTTCCAAACAACTTGTCATTTAGTTTCATGGTTGCTCCAAGGTATTTAGCAACTTGCTCTTCAGTGACATACTCATCCTCTTCAGAGGAAGAATACTCATCAGAGCTCATGAATGGCAGAAGTAAGTCCAATGGAATCTCTATGGTCTCATTTTGAGCCTCAGAATCCCATGGTTCCTCCTTGGGGAACTTATTGGAGGCCAGTGGACGTCCATTGAGGTCTTCCTCAGTGGTGTTCACTGCCTCTCCTTCCTCCCAAAATTCGGCCATGTTGATGGCTTTGCACTCTCCTTTTGGATTTTCTTCTGTATTGCTTGGGAGAGTACTAGGAGGGAGTTCAGTAATTTTCTTGCTCAGCTGACCCACTTGTCCCTCCAAATTTCTAATGGAGGACCTTGTTTCAGTCATGAAACTTTGAGTGGTTTTGATCAGATCAGAGACCATGGTTGCTAAGTCAGAGTTATTCTGCTTAGAACTCTCTGTCTTTTGCTGAGAAGATGATGGAAAAGGTTTGCTATTGCTAAACCTGTTTCTTCCACCATTATTATTGTTGAAACCTTGTTGAGGTCTCTGTTGATCCTTCCATGAAAAATTTGGATGATTTCTCCATGAAGGATTATAGGTGTTTCCATAGGGTTCTCCCATGTAATTCACCTCTTCCATTGAAGGGTTCTCAGGATCATAAGCTTCTTCCTCAGATGAAGCTTCCTTAGTACTGCTTGGTGCATTTTGCATTCCAGACAGACTTTGAGAAATCATATTGACTTGTTGGGTCAATATTTTGTTCTGAGCCAATATGGCATTCAGAGTATCAATCTCAAGAACTCCTTTCTTCTGACTAGTCCCATTGTTCACAGGATTTCTTTCAGAAGTGTACATGAATTGGTTATTTGCAACCATTTTAATCAGCTCTTGAGCTTCTGTAGGCGTCTTCTTCAGATGAAGAGATCCTCCAGCAGAGCTATCCAAAGACATTTTGGATAGTTCAGAGAGACCATCATAGAAAATACCTATGATGCTCCATTCAGAAAGCATATCAGAAGGACACTTTCTGATTAATTGTTTGTATCTTTCCCAAGCTTCATAGAGGGATTCTCCTTCCTTCTGTCTGAAGATTTGGACTTCCACTCTAAGCTTACTCAATTTTTGAGGTGGAAAGAACTTTGCCAAGAAGGCATTGACTAGCTTTTCCCAAGAGTCCAGGCTTTCTTTAGGTTGTGAGTCCAACCATGTCCTAGCTCTGTCTCTTACAGCAAAAGGGAATAGCATCAGTCTGTAGACCTCAGGGTCAACCCCATTAGTCTTGACTGTGTCACAGATTTGCAAGAACTCAGTTAAAAACTGATGAGGATCTTCCAATGGAAGTCCATGGAACTTGCAATTCTGTTGCATTAGAGAAACTAATTGAGGCTTAAGCTCAAAGTTGTTTGCTCCAATGGCAGGGATAGAGATGCTTCTCCCATAGAAGTCGGGAGTAGGTGCAGTAAAGTCACCCAGCACCTTCCTTGCATTGTCGGCATTGTTGTTGTTTTCGGCTGCCATGTGTTCTTCTTCTTTGAAGAATTCGTTTAGGTCCTCTACAGAGAGTTGTGCTTTGGCTTCTCTTAGCTTTCTCTTCAAGGTCCTTTCAGGTTCAGGATCAGCCTCAACAAGAATGCTTTTGTCTTTGCTCCTGCTCATAAGAAAGAGAAGGGAACAAGAAAATGTGGAATCCTCTATGTCACAATATAGAGATTCCTTGAGGTGTCAGAGGAAAAGAAAAATGAAAGGCAGAAGTAGAAAATTTGAACTTTATCAAAGAAGATGGAGTTCAAATTTTGCATTAAGGGATAGTGTTAGTCCATAAATAGAAGGATGTGAGAAGAAGGGAAGTGATTTTCGAAAATTAAGTAAGAAATTTTGAAAACATTTTGAAAAACACTAAGAATTTTCGAAAATGAAAGTGGGAAAGAAATCAAGTGATTTTTGAAAAAGATTTTGAAATTAGAAATCAAAAAGATTTGATTGAAAGCTATTTTGAAAAAGATGTGGTTAAGAAGATATGATTAGTTTTAAAAAAAGATGTGATTGAGGAGATATGATTTGAAAAACATTTTAAAAGGATTTGATTTTAAAGAAGATTTGATTTTGAAAATTAAAAACTTGGCTAACAAGAAAAGATATGATTCAAACATTTAACCTTTCTCAACAGAAAAGGTAATGGTGGACGAAATTGTGATCCTTAATTAATGGCTCCTTGGCATGTGCCAAGGAGAACTAATTTAACTAACTGATTAGAGAAGCTCACAACTCCGTTCAACCGACCAGCAAGTGTACTGGGTCGTCCAAGTAATACCTTACGTGAGTAAGGGTCGAATCCACAGAGATTATTGGTTTGAAGCAATCAATATTTATTTTATTAATCTTAGTTAGGATGTCAATAGGATTATTTGGATTAAAGTGAAATTACTGGAATTGATAAAAGAGGGAACAATGTTACTTTGATTTGCAGCACTGGAGAATATGTTGGAGTTTTGGAGATGCTTTGTCTTCTGACTTCAACTCTTCCTTGAAATCCTCTTCTCACACGCAGGTTCCTTCCATGGCAAGCTCTATGTAGGGTGTCACCGTTGTCAGTGGCTACTTCCCATCCTCGCAGTGAAAACTATGCTCACGCACTCTGTCACAGTACGGCTAATCACCGGTTGGTTCCCGATCCTACTGGAATAGAATCACTCTTTTGCGTCTGTCACTAACGCCCAGCAGGTTAAAGTTTGAAGCACGTCACAGTCATTCAATCCCAGAATCCTACTCAGAATACCACAGACAAGGTTTAGACTTTCCGGATTCTCATGAATGCCGCCATCAATCCGGCTTATACCACGAAGATTCTGTTGGGGAATCTAAGAGATATTTATTCAATCTGATGTAGAACGGAGGTGGTTGTCAGGCACACGTTCATGGATTGAGGAAGGTGATGAGTGTCACGGATCATCACCTTCTCCACAATTAAGCGCGAATAAACATCTTAGATAAGAACAAGCGTGTTTGAATGGAAAACAAAGGAATTGTATTAAATCATTGAGACGCTGCAGAGCTCCTCACCCCCAACAATGGAGTTTAGAGACTCATGCCGTCACAAAGTATGTAATTCAGATCTGAAAATGTCATCCGGTACAAGAAATGTCTGTAAAAGTTGTTTAAATAGTAAACTAATAACCTAGGGTTACAGAAAATGAATAAACTAAGATAATTGGTGCAGAAATCCACTTCTGGGGCCCACTTGGTGTGTGCTGGGGCTGAGATTAAAGCTTTCCACGTGCAAAGGCCTTTCTTGGCGTCAAACTTCAGGTTATGACGTGTTTTGGGCGTTTAACTCCGGATCATGACGTTTTTCTGGCGTTTAACTCCAGACAGCAGCATGAACTTGGCGTTTAACGCCAAGTTACGTCGTCTATCCTCGCGCAAAGTATGGACTATTATATATTGCTGGAAAGCCCTGGATGTCTACTTTCCAACGCCGTTGAGAGCGCGCCAATTGGACTCCTGTAGCTCTCGAAAACCCATTTCGAGTGCAGGGAGGTCAGGATCCAACAACATCAGCAGTCCTTTTTTAGCCTAAGTCAGATTTTTGCTCAGCTCCCTCAATTTCAGCCAGAAAATACCTGAAATCACAGAAAAACACACAAACTCATAGTAAAGTCCAGAAATATGATTTTTGCCTAAAAACTAATAATATTCTACTAAAAATTAACTAAAACATGCTAAAATCTACATGAAATTACCCCCAAAAAGCGTATAAAATATCCGCTCATCACAACACCAAACTTAAACTGTTGCTTGTCCTCAAGCAACTAGATGAATAAAATAGGTTCTAACAGAAATAAAGAAGTAATAATGTTCTCAAGTTTTAAATGAAGCTCAAATTCTTATTAGATGAGCGGGGCTTGTAGCTTTTTGTCTCTGAACAGTTTTGGCATCTCCCTGTATCTTTAAATTTTCAGAATGATTGGCATCCTTAGGAACTCAGAATTCAGATAGTATTATTGACTCTCCTAGTGTAGTTTGTTGATTCTTGAACACAGTTATTTTATGAGTCTTGGCTGTGGCCCTAAGCACTTTGTCTTCCAGTATTACCACCGGATACATAAATGCCACAGACACATAACTGGGTGAACCTTTTCAGATTATGACTCAGCTTTGCTAGAGTCCCCAGTCAGTGGTGTCCAGAGCTCTTAAGCACACTCTTTTGCTTTGGATCACGACTTTAACCACTCAGTCTCAAGTTTTTCACTTGGACCTTCATGACACAAGCACATGGTTAGGGACAGCTTGGTTTAGCCGCTTAGGCCTGGATTTTTATTTCCTTGGGCCCTCCTATCCATTGATGCTCAAAGCCTTGGATCCTTTTTACTCTTGGCTAGTGCCCATGGCTTGTGAATATTGTGTTTTTTTTTTTTTTTTTTTTGAACTGCTTTTTCTTGCTTCAAGAATCAATTTTATGATTTTTCAGATCATCAATAATATTTTTCGTGTTCCTCATCCTTTCAGGAGCCAATATTCATCAAATTCAAAGTACATATTATGCACTGTTCAAGCATTCATTCAGAGAACAAAAAGTATTGCCACCACATATAATTAATTATAATTTTATTTATTAAGAACTCAAAAAATATAAATTACTTCTTTATTCTAAAAGAAAATCTACTACTTTATTCATGCCTAATGATGATGAGAAAAATGAATTATAGCTTAATTAGAAATAAAATCAAAATAGACATACTAATTACTACTACTACTATATAACTTCTAAGGTAAAATCCTATAATAATACTATCACAGAGTTAAAGCTGGAATTAGAACTTAACAACCTGTATTTTGGGAAGTGGATGTTCCTCTAGTCTGTGGGGTGCCTTCAAGAATTAAATTCTGACGCTTCAGCTCCCTTAAGTTCACATCCTTGCTCTTCCTGTTCTCTTAGGTGCCATGATCTTAATGAGTTTTAGCTCAGTGATCATGGCAAATCACACCAAACTTAGAGGTTTGCTTGTCCTCAAGCAAAAGAAAGGAAAGGAGAGGAGTAGAAGGAAAGGCATTTTTCAAATAAAGATAAGATGAGTTGAAAAAGATATGAGAAGAAATTAAAAATATTTGAAAAAGAATTGGATTGGAAAAAGATTTATGTTTATGAATTAAGATACATTTGATATTTTTGAAAAAGGGATTTTAGAAATTAGGGTTCTTAGAAAACCAATTTGATTTTGAAGGATGACATTTTAAAACATGTTTATGCAAGAAATCATGAATTGAAACTTAAAAATTATGAAAAATTATGAAGAAAAACGAATTGTACCTCCTCCCATCATCCTGGCGTTAAACGCCCACATGGTGCATGGTTTGGGCGTTTAACGCCCAAATGTTGCTTCTCCTGGGCGTTCAACGCCCAGGTGATGCTTCTTTCTGGCGTTGAACGCCAGGAAGTCCTTCTTTACTGGGCGTTTTTCTAAACGCCCAGAATGCTAGCAGATTGGCGTTAAACGCCCAGAAGGTGCATCTTTCTGGCGTTTAACGCCCAGAAGGCTACCCTTACTGGCGTTAAACGCCCAGTGGGTGCTTCTTTTGGGCGTTTAACGCCCAAAGTATTTCTTACTGGCTTTTTCACGCCAGTGAGCTTCCAAATTTCTCTGTAACTCTGTGACTTCAACCAATTGCTATTTCACCTTTGAAGAGACTCTAGCATCTACCTGTAAAACTTGATCAAAATTAAAATAAGATTTTGTGAATGGCTGGGTTGCCTCCCAGCAAGCGCTTCTTTAATGTCATTAGCTGGACTATTACTGAACTTTTAATCAAGTCTCAGTTTTGAGCATTCTTGCTCAAAATTGCCTTCAAGATAATGTTTAACTCTCTGTCCATTAACAATGAACCTTTTGTTAGATTCATTATCCTGAAGCTCTACGTATCCATATGGTGATATACTTGTAATTACATATGGACCTCTCCACCGGGATTTTAATTTCCCAGGGAATAATTTGAGCCTAGAATTGAATAGCAGAACTTTCTGCCCTGGCTCAAAGACTCTGGATGACAATTTCTTATCATGCCATCTTTTTGCTTTCTCTTTGTAGATTTTTGCATTCTCGAAAGCATTGAGTCTAAATTCCTCTAGCTCATTTAACTGGAGCAATCGTTTTTCTCCAGCTAACTTGGCATCAAGGTTTAGGAATCTGGTTGCCCAGTAGGCCTTGTGTTCCAGTTCCACTGGCAAGTGACATGCCTTTCCATACACAAGCTGGTATGGAGAGGTCCCTATAGGGGTCTTAAATGCTGTTCTGTATGCCCACAGAGCATCATCCAAGCTTCTTGCCCAGTCCTTTCTACGGTTAATTACAGTCCGTTCCAGGATTCTTTTAAGTTCTCTATTTGAGACTTCAGCTTGCCCATTAGTTTGTGGGTGATATGGAGTAGCTACCCTGTGGTTGACTCCATAACGTACTAGAGCAGAGTAGAGCTGTTTATTACAGAAATGAGTGCCCCCATCACTGATTAACACTCTAGGGACACCAAATCTGCTGAAGATATGTTTCTGGAGGAATTTTAACACTGTTTTAGTGTCATTAGTGGGTGTTGCAATAGCCTCCACCCATTTGGATACATAATCCACTGCCACCAGAATATAGGTGTTTGAGTATGATGGTGGGAAAGGTCCCATGAAGTCAATGCCCCATACATCAAACAACTCAATCTCCAAGATTCCTTGTTGAGGCATGGCATAACTGTACGGCAGGTTGCCTGATCTTTGGCAACTATCACAGTTAAGCACAAATGCTCGGGAGTCTTTGTAGAGAGTAGGCCAGTAGAAGCCACTCTGGAGGACTCTTGTGGCTGTTCGTTCACTTCCAAAATGTCCTCCATACTGTGATCCATGGCAATGCCAAAGGATCTTCTGTGCTTCTTCTTTAGGCACACATCTACGGATCACTCCGTCTGCACATCTCTTAAAGAGATATGGTTCATCCCAAAGATAGTATTTTGCATCTGTGATTAATTTCTTTGATTGCACCTTACTGTACTCTTTGGGTATGAATCTCACTGCCTTGTAGTTTGCAATGTCTGCAAACCATGGCACTTCCTGGACGGCTAGTAATTGCTCATCCGGAAAGGTTTCAGAAATTTCAGTGAGAGGGAGGGATGCCCCTTCCACTGGTTCTATTCGGGACAGGTGATCTGCTACTTGATTTTCTGTCCCTTTTCTGTCTCTTATTTCTATATCAAACTCTTGCAAAAGCAACACCCATCTAATGAGTCTGGGTTTTGAATCCTGCTTTGTGAGTAGATATTTAAGAGCAGCATGATTAGTGTACACAATCACTTTTGATCCTACTAAGTAGGATCTGAATTTGTCAATGGCGTAAACCACTGAAAGTAGCTCTTTTTCTGTGGTTGTGTAATTCTTCTGTGCATCATTTAGCACACGGCTGGCATAGTAAATGACATGCAGAAGCTTGTCATGCCTTTGTCCCAACACTGCACCAATGGCATGGTCACTGGCATCACACATTAGTTCAAATGGTAATGTCCAGTCTGGTGCAGAGATGATTGGTGCTGTAACCAATTTAGCTTTCAGAGTTTCAAATGCCTGCAGACACTCTTCATTAAAGATGAATGGCGTGTCTGCAGCTAGCAGGTTGCTCAGAGGTTTGGCGATTTTTGAAAAATCCTTTATAAACCTCCTATAGAACCCTGCATGTCCCAGAAAGCTTCTGATTGCCTTAACATTAGCAGGTGGTGGTAATTTTTCAATTACTTCTACCTTAGCTTAGTCCACCTCTATCCCCTTGTTCGAAATTTTGTGCCCAAGGACAATTCCTTCAGTCACCATAAAGTGACATTTTTCCCAGTTTAAAACCAGGTTAGTCTCTTGGCATCTTTTCAGAACAAGTGCTAAATGGTTAAGGCAGGAGCTGAATGAGTCTCCAAATACTGAAAAGTCATCCATGAAGACTTCCAGAAATTTTTCCACCATATCAGAGAAAATAGAGAGCATGCACCTTCTGTATGCAAATACTCCAGATGGGCATGTGAATGCCGTTTTCTCCTGATCCTGGGGATCTACTGCAATTTGATTATAACCTGAATATCCATCCAGGAAGCAGTAGTATTCATGACCTGCTAGTCTTTCTAGCATCTGGTCTATGAATGGTAAAGGAAAATGATCCTTTCTGGTGGCTGTATTGAGTCTTCTGTAATCAATGCACATACGCCACCCTGTAACTGTCCTTGTAGGAACCAGTTCATTTTTTTCATTATGAACCACTGTCATGCCACCCTTCTTAGGGACAACTTGAACAGGGCTCACCCAGGGGCTGTCAGAAATAGGATAAATAATCCCAGCCTTTAGTAATTTAGTGACCTCTTTTTGCACCACTTCTTTCATAGCTGGGTTCAGCCGCCTTTGTGGTTGAACCACTGGCTTGGCGTCATCCTCCAACAAGATTTTGTGCATGCATCTGGCTGGGCTGATGCCCTTAAGATCACTAATGGACCACCCAAGAGCTGTCTTGTGCGTCCTTAGCACTTGAATTAGTGCTTCCTCTTCCTGTGGCTCTAAGGTAGAGCTTATAATCACAGGAAAGGTTTCACCTTCTCCCAGAAATGCATATTTCAGGGATGGTGGCAATGGTTTGAGCTCGGGTTTTGGAGGTTTTTCCTCTTCTTGAGGGATTTTCAGAGGTTCTATTGTCTTCTCTGATTCCTCCAAATCAGGCTGGACATCTTTAAAGATGTCCTCCAGCTCTGATTCGAGACTCTCAGCCATATTGACCTCTCTTACCAGAGAGTCAATAAGATCAACACTCATGCAGTCATTTGGGGTGTCTGGATGTTGCATGGCTTTAACAACATTCAACTTGAACTCCTCCTCATTGACTCTCAAGGTTACTTCCCCTTTTTGGACATCAATGAGGGTTCGGCCAGTTGCTAGGAAAGGTCTTCCTAGAATGAGAGTTGCACTCTTGTGCTCCTCCATTTCTAGCACCACAAAGTCAGTAGGAAAGGCAAATGGCCCAACCTTGACAATCATGTCTTCTATCACGCCTGATGGGTATTTAATGGAGCCATCAGCAAGTTGAAGACATATCCTGGTTGGTTTGATTTCTTCAGTCAAACCAAGCTTTCTGATAGTAGATGCAGGTATTAGGTTGATACTTGCCCCAAGATCGCATAAAGCTTGCTTGGTACAAACACCTTCTAATGTGCATGGTATCATAAAGCTCCCAGGATCTTTAAGCTTCTCAGGTAAGCTTTTCAGAATGACTGCACTGCATTCTTCAGTGAGGTAAACTTTTTCAGTTTCCCTCCAATCCTTCTTATGACTTAAGATCTCTTTCATGAACTTAGCATAAGAAGGTATTTGCTCAAGTGCTTCTGCAAACGGAATCTTTATTTCAAGAGTCCTGAGATAGTCTGCAAAGCGGGCAAATTGCTTATCCTGTTCCGCCTGGCGGAGTTTTTGAGGATAAGGCATTTTGGCTTTGTATTCCTCAACCTTAGTTGCTGTAGGTTTATTACCTACAGAAGTGGGTTGGGAAGCCTTTTTAGAAGGATTGTTATCAGTACTTGTATGTGACTGATCACCCACTGGCGTTTGAATACCAGGAGTGGAAGCTGGGGTGGCGTTAAACGCCACCTCCTTGCTTGTCACTGGCGTTTGAACGCCAGAACCATGTTCCTTTTGGGCGTTCAACGCCAGATCCATGCATGTTTCTGGCGTTGAACGCCAGGAAAGAGCATGGTCTGGGCGTTCAGCGCCAGCTTTATCCCTTTATGGGCTCTGCCTGTCCTCAGAGGGATTTTGAGCAGCTATTTGTTCATTTCCTGTCTTCTTGCTGCTTTGAAGTGAGGTATTTAATGTTCTCCCACTTCTTAATTGAACTGCTTGGCATTCATCTGCTATTTGTTTTGACAGTTGCTTCTCTGTCTGTTTTAATTGCACTTCCATGTTCCTGTTAGCCATTCTTGTTTCCTGTAACATTTCCTTGAATTCGGCTAGCTGCTGAGTTAGAAAGTCTAATTGCTGATTAAACTCTTTAGCCTGATCCACCGGACTGAGTTCTGCAGTTACTGTTTTAGCTTCTTCTTTCATGGAAGATTCACTGTTCAGATACAGATGCTGATTTCTGGCAACTGTATCAATAAGCTCTTGAGCTTCTTCAATTGTTTTTCCCATGTGTATAGATCCACCAGCTGAGTGGTCTAGAGAAATCTGAGCCTTTTCTGTAAGCCCATAGTAAAAGATGTCTAATTGCACCCATTCTGAAAACATTTCAGAGGGGCATTTTCTTAGCATCTCTCTGTATCTCTCCCATGCATCATAAAGGGATTCATTATCTCCTTGTTTGAAGCCTTGGATGCTTAGCCTTAGCTGTGTCATCCGTTTGGGAGGGAAATAGTGATTCAGGAATTTTTCTGACAGCTGTTTCCATGTTTTTATGCTGTTCTTAGGCTGGTTGTTTAACCACCTCTTAGCTTGATCTTTCACAGCAAATGGAAACAGTAATAATCTGTAGACATCCTGATCTACTTCCTTATCATGTACTGTATCAGCAATTTGCAGAAATTGTGCCAGAAACTCTGTAGGTTCTTCATGTGGAAGACCAGAATACTGGCAGTTTTGCTGCACCATGATAATGAGCTGAGGATTCAGCTCAAAGCTACTAACTCCAATGGAGGGTATGCAGATACTACTCCCATATGAAGCAGTAGTGGGGTTAGCATATGACCCCAGAGTCCTCTTGGACTGATCATTCCCTCTTAATTCCATAATGGAATAAAAGAGATGGTATGTATGTTGCTATTGTAAAAAAAAATAAAATTAATTTTTATAAAATAAAATAAAAACGAAACAAAAGCAATTGAAAAATAATTTAAAATTGAAATCTAAATTTTAAAAAAAAATTCGAAAAAAGTAGTTCAAAATTAATTGGAAAATAGAAAAATTTTTGAATTTTGAATTTTATGATGAAAGAGAAAAACACACAAAAGACTCAAGATTTAAAATTTTTAGATCTAGTGCTCCTTATTTTCGAAAATTCTTGGAGGGAAAACACCAAGGAACACCAAACTTAAAAATTTTAAGATTAGGACACAAGAAAAACTCAAGAACACCTTGAAGATTCACAAGAACACCAAGAACAAAAGAAAGAACACCAAACTTAAAATTTTTAGAAAACTTGAAGAAAATTTTCGAAAATTATAAAAAAAAAATTAACAAGAAAACACCAAACTTAAAGTTTGGCACAAGATTCAATCCAAGAAAAATTATTTTTGAAAAAGGTTCCAAAGGGTATAACCAATTATCAAGAACAACTTAAAGATCAAGGAAGAACCAAGAACACTAACACGAAATTTTCAAAGAACAAATAAAACATGCAATTAACACCAAACTTAGAACAAGACACTAAAACTCACGAAAATTAGCAATTAATTAAAAGAAAATAATATTTTTGAAAAGAAATTTTTGAAAAGAAACTATCCTATCAAGATTTAATGACTCTATAAAAATAAAAATAAAAATAAAAATAAATTATTCCTAATCTAAGAAATAAAATAAGCCTTCGATTGTCCAAACTCAATAATCCCTGGCAACGGCGCCAAAAACTTGGTGGACGAAATTGTGATCCTTAATTAATGGCTCCTTGGCATGTGCCAAGGAGAACTAATTTAACTAACTGATTAGAGAAGCTCACAACTCCGTTCAACTGACCAGCAAGTGTACTGGGTCGTCCAAGTAATACCTTACGTGAGTAAGGGTCGAATCCACAGAGATTATTGGTTTGAAGCAATCAATATTTATTTTATTAATCTTAGTTAGGATGTCAATAGGATTATTTGGATTAAAGTGAAATTACTGGAATTGATAAAAGAGGGAACAATGTTACTTTGATTTGCAGCACTGGAGAATATGTTGGAGTTTTGGAGATGCTTTGTCTTCTGACTTCAACTCTTCCTTGAAATCCTCTTCTCACACGCAGGTTCCTTCCATGGCAAGCTCTATGTAGGGTGTCACCGTTGTCAGTGGCTACTTCCCATCCTCGCAGTGAAAACTATGCTCACGCACTCTGTCACAGTACGGCTAATCACCGGTTGGTTCCCGCTCCTACTGGAATAGAATCACTCTTTTGCGTCTGTCACTAACGCCCATCAGGTTAAAGTTTGAAGCACGTCACAGTCATTCAATCCCAGAATCCTACTCAGAATACCACAGACAAGGTTTAGACTTTCCGGATTCTCATGAATGCCGCCATCAATCCGGCTTATACCACGAAGATTCTGTTGGGGAATCTAAGAGATATTTATTCAATCTGATGTAGAACGGAGGTGGTTGTCAGGCACACGTTCATGGGTTGAGGAAGGTGATGAGTGTCACGGATCATCACCTTCTCCACAATTAAGCGCGAATAAACATCTTAGATAAGAACAAGCGTGTTTGAATGGAAAACAAAGGAATTGTATTAAATCATTGAGACGCTGCAGAGCTCCTCACCCCCAACAATGGAGTTTAGAGACTCATGCCGTCACAAAGTATGTAATTCAGATCTGAAAATGTCATCCGGTACAAGAAATGTCTGTAAAATTTGTTTAAATAGTAAACTAATAACCTAGGGTTACAGAAAATGAATAAACTAAGATAATTGGTGCAGAAATCCACTTCTGGGGCCCACTTGGTGTGTGCTGGGGCTGAGATTAAAGCTTTCCACGTGCAAAGGCCTTTCTTGGCGTCAAACATCAGGTTATGACGTGTTTTGGGCGTTTAACTCCGGATCATGACGTTTTTCTGGCGTTTAACTCCAGACAGCAGCATGAACTTGGCGTTTAACGCCAAGTTACGTCGTCTATCCTCGCGCAAAGTATGGACTATTATATATTGCTGGAAAGCCCTGGATGTCTACTTTCCAACGCCGTTGAGAGCGCGCCAATTGGACTCCTGTAGCTCTCGAAAATCCATTTCAAGTGCAGGGAGGTGAGGATCCAACAGCATCAGCAGTCCTTTTTCAGCCTAAGTCAGATTTTTGCTCAGCTCCCTCAATTTCAGCCAGAAAATTCCTGAAATCACAGAAAAACACACAAACTCATAGTAAAGTCCAGAAATATGATTTTTGCCTAAAAACTAATAATATTCTACTAAAAATTAACTAAAACATGCTAAAATCTACATGAAATTACCCCCAAAAAGCGTATAAAATATCCGCTCATCAGGTAACATACTTGAAATGTTGAATCAAATCATTAATTGATAGCAAGTATCTTTGAAAATAGAAAGAAATCAATTTTGAAAACATATGATTGAAAAGATATGATTTGAAAAAGATTTGATTTTGAAAAACTTTGAAAACCTGAAAAAAAAATTGCATTGAAAAACAGAATCTTCCCTCTTGTGTCATCCTGGCGTTAAACGCCCAGAATGGTGCACATTCTGGCGTTTAACGCCCAAAACTATACCCTTTTGGGCGTTAAACGCCCAACCAGGTACCCTGGCTGGCGTTTAAACGCCAGTCTGTCCTTCTTCACTGGGTGTTTTGAACGCCCAGCTTTTTCTGTGTAATTCCTCTGCTGTATGTTCTGAATCTTCAATTTTCTGTATTATTGACTTGAGAAGACACAAATTAAAAATATTTTTGGATTTTTAATAATAAGGAAAAATCAAAATGCAACAAGAATCAAATAACAATGCATGCAAGACACCAAACTTAGCAGTTTGTATACTACTGACACTAATGAGAATGCATATGAGACACACAAAACGCTCAAGTCAAGAGAATTCAAAGATCAAAGTAAGAAATCATCAAGAATTATTTGAAGATCCTTAAGACACATGAATGAATGCATGCAATTGACACCAAACTTAACATGAGACACTAGACTCAAACAAGAAATATTTTTGGATTTTATGACTTTGTAAAATTTTCTTTTTTTGTGCTTTTTTCGAAAATTAAGTGGAAAAAGGTATCAAAATTCTTAATGAGAATTCCAGGAATCATGCAATGTTTAGTCTAAGACTCCAGTCCAGGAATTAGACATGGCTTCACAGCCAGCCAAGCTTTCAAAGAAAGCTTCGGTCCAAAACACTAGACATGGCCAATGGCCAGCCAAGCCTTAGCAGATCACTGCTCCAAAAGCAA
Organism: Arachis hypogaea; assembly: GCF_003086295.3. Taxonomy (NCBI): domain Eukaryota; kingdom Viridiplantae; phylum Streptophyta; class Magnoliopsida; order Fabales; family Fabaceae; genus Arachis; species Arachis hypogaea. Next base: position 36,097,916 of record NC_092037.1, read on the forward strand.
GATTGATAGAAATCAACAAGCTCTTGTGATGATAAGTTGAAACCTCGGTCCAATGAAATTAGACATGGCTTCACAGCCAGCCAGACTTCAACAAATCATCTTGAAACACTAGAATTCATCTTCAAGAATTCCGAAAAAAAAATACCTAATCTAAGCAACAAGATGAACCGTCAGTTGTCCAAACTCAACAATCCCCGGCAACGGCGCCAAAAACTTGGTGCACGAAATTGTGATCAATACTTTTCACAACTCAAATGATCCCCAGTAATGAAACCAAAGACTTGGTGTTCAATACCATGACATAAACACAACTTCGCACAACTAACCAGCAAGTGTACTGGGTCGTCCAAGTAATAAACCTTACGCGAGTAAGGGTCGATCCCACAGAGATTGTTGGTATGAAGCAAGCTATGGTCACCTTGTAAGTCTCAGTCAGGCAAACTCAAATGGGTATGGTGATAAACGCATAAAACATAAAGGTAAAGATAGAGATACTTATGTAATTCATTGGTAGGAACTTCAGATAAGCGTATGAAGATGCCTTCCCTTCCGTCTCTCTGCTTTCCTACTGTCTTCATCCAATCCTTCTTTCTCCTTTCCATGGCAAGCTTAAGCAAGGGTTTCACCGTTGTCAGTGGCTACCTCCCATCCTCTCAGTGGAAATGTTCAACGCACCCTGTCACGGCACGGCTATCCATCTGTCGGTTCTCGATCAGGCCGGAATAGAATCCAGTGATTCTTTTGCGTCTGTCACTAACGCCCCGCCCTCAGGGGTTTGAAGCACGTCACAGTCATTCAATCATTGAATCCTACTCAGAATACCACAGACAAGGTTAGACCTTCCGGATTCTCTTGAATGCCGCCATCAGTTCTAGCCTATACCACGAAGATTCCGGTTAAAGAATCCAAGAGATATTCACCCAGTCGAAGGTAGAACGGAGGTGGTTGTCAGTCACACGTTCATAGGTGAGAATGATGACGAGTGTCACGGATCATCACATTCATCAAGTTGAAGAACAAGTGATATCTTAGAACAAGAACAAGCGGAATTGAATAGAAGAACAATAGTAATTGCATTAATACTCGAGGTACAGCAGAGCTCCACACCTTAATCTATGGTGTGTAGAAACTCCACCGTTGAAGATACATAAGTGATAGTGTGATCATTGGCCTCAGCCCCAGAGAGGGAACCAGAAGAACCAAGATGAAAATACAATAGTATAATGTCCTACTTATAGAAAACTAGTAGCCTAGGGTGTACAGAGATGAGTAAATGACATAAAAATCCACTTCCGGGCCCACTTGGTGTGTGCTTGGGCTGAGCATTGAAGCATTTTCGTGTAGAGACTCCTTTTGGAGTTAAACGCCAGCTTTAGTGCCAGTTTGGGCGTTTAACTCCCATTTTGGTGCCAGTTCCGACGTTTAACGCTGGGATTTCTGAGGGTGACTTTGAACGCCGGTTTGGGCCATCAAATCTTGGGCAAAGTATGGACAATCAAATATTGCTGGAAATCCCAGGATGTCTACTTTCCAACGCCATTGAGAGCGCGCCAATTGGGCTTCTGTAGCTCCGGAAAATCCACTTCGAGTGCAGGGAGGTCAGAATCCAACAGCATCTGCAGTCCTTTTTGGTCTCTGAATCAGATTTTTGCTCAGGTCCCTCAATTTCAGCCAGAAAATACCTGAAATCACAGAAAAACACACAAACTCATAGTAAAGTCCAGAAAAGTGAATTTTAACTAAAAACTAATAAAAATATACTAAAAACTAACTAGATCATACTAAAAACATACTAAAAACAATGCCAAAAAGCGTACAAATTATCCGCTCATCATAATCCTTCCAACATTTTGATTTGGAAATACATGTGGTATAATCAGTGACCATACTTCATCTCTTCCCATGAGCAATTAAATCAAGGAATTGGGCAATTGTTCAAGCTTAGAGAGATTGGGTTGCCAAGGAATCGGGATCTAATCACCTAAGATTGCCAAGGAGATCAATGAATGCATTGTTTGAGGAAGAGATGAGAATGAACTTGATCCGGAGAATGCAACATCTCCTAAGCCCAATGAATCCCCCATTTCTGATCTTACCCATTCTCTTTACTTTCTGCCATTTATTTTCATGTTTATCTCCCTAAATCCCCATTTAAGATTCAGCACTTTACTTTCTGCACCTTATTTTCCTGCCATTTAATTTTCTACAACTCTCTACTCAATTTTTGTTTAGCTCCACTAGCACACTTTTCCAACTAAAGTTGCTTGACCAATCAATCCCAGTGGGATTCGACCTCACTCTATTATGAGTTTTTACTTGATGACAATTCGGTATACTTGCCGAATGAAAATTTGTTGAGAGACAAGTTTTCGTGCATCAACAGTGCATATTTTTGATAGTGAAGTTTATGAATGTTAAAATTGTTGGCTCTTGAAAGAATAATGAAAAAAAGAAAAATGTTATTGATAATCTGAAAATCATAAAATTGATTCTTGAAGCAAGAAAAAGTAGTGAAAAATACAAAGCTTGCAAAAAAAAAGAAAAAGAAAAAGCAAGCAGAAAAAGCCAGTAACCCTTTAAACTAAAAGGCAAGGGTAAAGAGGATTCAAGACTTTGAACATCAGTGGATAGGTGGGCCCAAAGGAATAAAATCCTGGCCTAAGCTATTAAATCAAGCTGTCCCTAACCATGTGCTTGTGTCATGAAGGTCCAAGTGAAAAGCTTGGTACTGAGTGGTTAAAGTAGTGATCCAAAGCAAAAGAGTGTGCTTAAGAACTTTGGACACCTCTAACTGGGGACTCTAGCAAAGCTGAGCCACAATCTGAAAAGGTTCACTTAGTTATGTGTCTGTGGCATTTATGTATCCGGTGGTAATATGGAAAACAAGATGCTTAGGATCACAGCAAAGACTCATAAGTAGAGTTCTGAGTTATGAGAATCAATAACACTATCTGAATTCTGAGTTCCTATGGATGCCAATCATTTTGAACTTCAAAGGATAAAATGAGATGCCAAAACTATTCAGAAGCAAAAAGCTCTAAGCCTCGCTCATCTAATTTTAATTTGAGCTTCATTAAAGACTCTGAGATGTTATTGCACCATAATCTTCTTTATATCCTATTTTATTTGTCTAGTTGCTTGGGGACAAGCAATAGTTTAAGTTTGGTGTTGTGATGAGCGGATATTTTATACGCTTTTTGGTAGTATTTTCATATAGTTTTTAGCATGTTTTATTCATTTTTTGATATATTTTTTTATTAATTTTTATTCAAAAATCACATTTCTGGACTTCACTATGGGTTTGTGTGTTTTTCTATAATTTCAGGTATTTTCTGGCTGAAATTGAGAGACCTGACCAAAAATTTGATTCAAAGGCTGAGAAAGGACTGCAGATGCTGTTGGATTCTGACTCTCCTGCACTCGAAATGGATTTTCTGGTGCTAGAGAAGCCCAATCAGTGCGCTTTTAATTGTGTTGGAAAGTAGACATCTTGAGCTTTCCATAAATGTATAATAGTTCATACTTTGTCCGAGATTTGATGGCCTAAACTGGCGTTAGACGCCAGCCAGAAACCCTTTTCTGACGTAAAACGCCAGAACTGGCACCAAAAATGGAGTTAAACGCCCAAACTGACACCAAAGCTAGAATTTAACTCCAAGAATGGCCTATGCACGTGAAAGCTTCAAAGCTCAGCCCAAACACTCACCGAGTGGACCCCGGAAGTGGATTTCTGCACTATCTGCACTTAGTTACTCATTTTTTGTAAACCTATGTTACTAGTTTAGTATAAAAACTACTTTTAGAGATTTATTTAGAAACTTATGACATTTTTTACATTTCATATTGTATCTTCTACGGCATGAGTCTCTAAACCCCATAGGTGGGGGTGAGGAGCTCTACTGTGTTTCAATGAATTAATGCAATTACTACTGTTTTCTATTCAATCACGCTTGCTTCCATTCTAAGATACTCACTCGTACTTTAATATGATGAATGTGATGATCCGTGACAATCATCATCATTCTCAAACTTATGAATGCGTGCTTGACAACCACTTCCGTTCTATCTGAGCTCAATGTAGTCATTGGGCGACAGCTTGAGTGCGTATCTTTTGGATTTCTGATCCACGACTTTGACTTGCCTCTCCTGACAACAAAGCATTCGAATCCGTGAGATTAAAACCTTCGTGGTAGAGGCTAGAACCAATTGGCAGCATTCCTAAGATCCGGAAAGTCTAAACCTTGTCTGTGGTATTTCGAGTAGGGTCTGGGAAGGGATGACTGTGACGAGCTTCAAACTTACGAATGTTGGGCGCAGTGACAGTGTGCAAAGGATAAAGATATCCTATTTTGACACAAGTGAGAACTGACAGATGATTAGCCGTACAAAAACTATACCTGGACCATTTTCACTGAGAGTACGGATGGTAGCCATTGACAACGGTGATCCACCAACATACAACCTGCCATGGAAGGATCCTTGCGCGTTTGAGAGAGGAAAACAGTAGGAAAGCAGAGATTCAGAAGATAGAGCATCTCTGAAACCTCAACCTGTTCTCCATTACTGAATAACAAGTATCATTCATTTCATGCTCTTTTACTTTTTGCAACAAAATCCTTTTTATCATTAATCTCTTGACTAAGAGTTACAAGATAACCATAGATTGCTTCAAGCCGGCAATCTCCGTGGGATCGACCCTTACTCACATAAGATATTACTTGGACGACCCAGTGCACTTGCTGGTTAGTTGTGCGGAGTTGTGAAAAGTGTGATCACAATTTCTTGCACCACTCTTATTTCCATGATCATTCTTGCTTGTTTTCCATGCTTCTTCCTTGCTTCTTTTCACCTATCATCAACCAATACATGCATCAAAGCTTTGCTAGATTCACAAGAGTTTGCATCAATCTTAAAACTCAAGTAAATATAGCATAAACCTCATGAAAATGCATTAAATTAACCATGTTTAAAAGAATCAAGGTATGCATGACTTTTCATCCAAACACTTACTTATTACTCAAGAAAGTGCATAAATCCTAATAAAAACAGAAGAAAAAGGCTAGTGAAATTAGCCTAAAATGATTTGGCATCAACCCTCAAGAACCACCACCTCACTATTCATACCAAGATGAATCACCTCCCATGTATGATAACTTTCAATCACAAAATGAATTCCCCATTTCACCACAACCCTCCATGGAAGAATACCCATATCCATCAATCCAAGAGCAATATGATCCTAGTTATACTAGTCAAGCCGAAGAAGAGCCAATAGATCACTTCAAGAAAGCAATGGACCAGCTTTAAGCAATTATACCATAGACAAAGCATGGGATTCATACCGTAGACAAAGCATCTCCACGGATGAATGTGGAGAATCAACCGAAGAGCAGAGCATGGAGTGTGTCGTGTAACAAGTTGAAAGGATGGAGATTATTGATGAAGAAGAAGTGGTTGAAAGCCTAGGCCAAGTTGAACAAGAGGTGGATTTCAAGCTTGAGAGCACTTCCACACCAAGTGATGTTATTAATGATTTTGTGGAAGATGTTGAACTTTCTTCCATTGAACTTGAAGATGATGTTGAGGAGGACAATGCGCAACCTCCAAGGCATAATATGAATGATGAAAGATTGGAAGAGGTTGATCAAGAGGCAAGATCCACCAATGAAGAATGTGTAGAAGACGTTGGTGAGCAAGGAATTGAAATTGAGGAAGCTTGCCAAGAGATGGAGGTATTCAAAGTAGAGCAAACGGGAATGGAACTTACAAGACCATTGGAGACGTCCCTTCCTAAGTCACCATCCAACATAACATTCAAGTGGGTAAAATTCTTATCTCTAATCTTTACTTTCTCACTTGAATATGGTTTGATTGAGACGGATGGACAACTTAGAGCTCTTTGTGGGGTTAAGAGGAAAAGAAAATTTATTAGTGGGTGGAAATGCCAATCAAGGTTCCTTAGGGTTGGAAACTCAAAGTCTAAATGCAATGGTTGGTATAGTTCTCAACTAAAGGGGTCTAGGAAGATGCTTTGGTGCTTACATGAGAATTCAGATCACTTGCCACCCAAATGGAATTGTCTTGATCAACTTAAAGATGGATTTAGAAACAAGATTTGGGATTCGGGAATATATGAAGACCAATTTTGGGAGCTCATTGGTGCACGAAATTGTAAATCACACTTTTTACAACTCGTACCACTAACCAGCAAGTGCATTGGGTCGTCCAAGTAATACCTTACGTGAGTAAGGGTTGATCCCACAAAGATTGTTGGCTTGAAGCAAGCTATGGTTATCTTGTAATTCTTAGTCAGGATATCAATTATAATTATCAGTTGACTTGCAAATGAACAAGAGAGCATGAAATAAATACTTATTATGCAGTAATGGAGAATATGTTGGAGTTTTGGAGATGCTTTGTCTTCTGAATCTCTGCTTTCCCCTTGTCTTTTTCTTCACGCACGCAAGGTCCCTCCTATGGCAAGCTGTGTGTTGGTGGATCACCATTGTCAATGGCTACCATCCGTCCTCTCAGTGAAAATGGTCCAGGTGCGTTGTAACCGCACGGCTAATCATCTGTCGGTTCTCACTCAAGCTGGAATAGGATCCATTGATCCTTTTGCGTCTGTCACTACGCCCAACCCTTGTGAGTTTGAAGCTCGTCATAGTCATCCAATCCCTGAATCCTACTCGGAATACCACAAACAAGGTTTAGACTTTCCGAATTCTCAAGGAGGCTGCCAATGGATTATAGCTTATACCACGAAGATTCTAATTAAGGAATCCAAGAGATACTCATTCAATCGAAGGTAGAACGAAGCTGGTTGTCAGGCACGCATTCATAGGTTGAGAATGGTGATGAGTGTCACGGATCATCACCTTCTTCATAGTTAAGTACGAATAAATAACTTAGATAGAAACAAGCATGTTTAAATGGAAAACGAAGTAATTGCATTAAGTCATCGAGACATAGCAGAGCTCCTCACCCCCAACAATGGAGTTTAGAGACTCATGCCATCAAAGAGTACAAAGTTCAGATCTAAAAATGTCATGAGATACAGAATAAATCTCTAAAAGTTGTTTAAATACTAAACTAGTAACCTAGGTTTACAGAAACTGAGTAAACTAAGTTAGATAGTGTAGAAATCCACTTCTGGGGCCTACTTGGTGTGTGCTGGGGCTGAGACTTGAGCTTTTCACGTGCCTGGGCTGTTTCTCGAATTAAACGTCAAGTTGTAACCTGTTTTGGGCGTTTAACTCCAACTTGCAACCTGTTTCTAGCGATTAACGCTAGAATGCAACATGGAACTGGCATTAAACGCCAGTTTACGTCATTTATCTTCGAGAAAGGTATGGACTATTATATATTGATGAAAAGCCCTGGATGTCTACTTTCCAACCTAATTGAGGGCGCGCTAATTGGACTCTTGTAGCTCCAAAAAATCCATTCTGAGTACAAGGAGGTCAGAATCCAACAGCATCAGCAGTCCTTTTTCAGCTTGATTCAGATTTTTGCTCAGCTCCCTCAAAATCAGCCAGAAAATTCCTGAAGTCACAGAAAAACACCCAAACTCATAGTAAAGTCCAGAAATACAAATTTTTCCTAAAAACTAATAAAAATATACTAAAAACTAACTAAGACATACTAAAAACTACATGAAATTACCCCCAAAAAGCGTATAAAATATCCATTCATCACAACACCTAACTTAAACTGTTGCTTGTTCCCAAGCAACTAGATAAATAAAATAGGATAAAAAGAAATCAAGAAGCAATAATATCTCAGAGTCTTAAGTGAAGCTCAAATTCTAGCTAGATGAGCGGGACTAGTAGCTTTTTGCTTCCGAACAGTTTTGGCATCTCACTTTATCCTTTGAAATTCAAAATGATTGGCATTCATAGGAACTCAGAATTCAGATAGTATTACTGATTCTCCTAGTTTAGTATGTTGATTCTTGAACACAGCTACTTTTATGAGTCTTGGCCGTAGCCCTAAGCACTTTGTTTTCCAGTATTACCACCGGATACATAAATGCCACAGACACATAATTGGGTGAACCTTTTCAGATTGTGACTTAGCTTTGCTAAAGTCCCCAATTAGAGGTGTCCAGAGTTCTTAAGCACACTCTTTTTGCTTTGGATCACGACTTTAACCACTCAGTCTCAAGCTTTTCACTTGGACCTGCATGCCACAAGCACATGGTTAGGGACAGCTTGATTTAGCCACTTAGGCATGGATTTATTTTCTTAGGCCCTCATATCCATTGATGCTCAAAGCCTTGGATCCTTTTCACCCTTGCCTTTTGGTTTAAAGGGCTATTGGTTTTTTCCATTGCTCCTTCTCTTCTTTTTTTTTTCACTGCTTTTTCTTGCTTCAAGAATCAATTTCATGATTTTTCAGATCATCAATAATATTTCTCTTGTTCATCATTCTTTCAGGAGTCAACAGTTTTAACATTCATAAAATTCAATATAAAAAATATGCACTGTTCAGGCATTCATTCAGAAGACAAAAAGTATTGCCACCACATATAAATAATTAGAATTTTCCTTATTAAAAACTCAAAAAAATATTGCCTCTTTATTCTAAAAATCTACTATTTTATTCATGTTTGATGATGATGAGAAAAATAAATTATAGCTTAATTAGAGATAAAATCAAAATAGAGATACTAATTACTACTACTCATATATAACTTCTAAGGTAAATTCCTAATAAGAACAATTATCACAGAGTTAAGACTAAGATTAGGACTCAACAACCTTTATTGTGGGAGGTGGATGTTCCTTTAGTCTGTGGAGTGCTTGGCCCTTCAAGAGATAGCTTCTGACGCTTCAGTTCCCTCAGTTCATGCCTTTTCTCTTCTTGTTCCCCAAGCAGTTTGCAAAGCATGCTATTTTGATTTTTCTGTTCTTCCTTTAGTTGGTCCATAGCTTCTTGCAACTTGGTAACAGATGCTTCAAGACGCTCCCAGTATTCAATTTGAGGGATTTCCGGGAGGAATTCCTGTGCTTTCCTCTTGATAGGGTCGTCCTGCACTTGTTGTCTTTCCATTGACGTTTTGGTGATTGGTTGCTCAACTGAGATATACTCATTTACTCCTATCTTTACCCCAGCATCTTTACATAGCATAAAGATTAAGCTTGGATAAGCCAATTTGGCATCTTTGGAGTTCTTTTTTGCAATTGTGTAAAGTTCACAAGAAATCAGCTGATAAACTTCCACTTCTTTTCCCAACATAATGTAATGGATCATTACTGCTCTTTTGATGGTGACTTCAGATTAGAGTAGAATTCCTGAACCATGTTTCTTCCCACCTTTGTTTCAGGATTAGCTAGGATTTCCCAGCTCCTGTTTCAAATTTGCTCTTGAATCTCCGGATATTCGTCTTCTTTCAGATCGAATTTAACTTCTGGGATAAGTGACCTTAGACCCATTATTTTGTAGTAATGGTCTAAATGTTCTTTGGTTAAGAACTTCCCTTGATTCCAAAGTGGTTTTGGAATATTCTCTTTCTTGCCTCTTGGAGTAGTTTATTTTCCCTTAGGATCCATGATCTTAGTGTGTATTGGTTTAGTGATCACGGATAAACACACCAAACTTAGAGGTTTGCTTGTCCTCAAGCAAAAGAAAGGAAAGGAGAGGGATATATGGAGAGCCAAGTTCGAATTGTGGGGGAGAGAAGGGAGGCCGAATGTGGATTTAAGGGGAAGGGGGTGGGTTTTTGAAAATTTTTGAAAAAGATAGGATAGAAGATATGATTTGTAAAAGATAAGTATGATAGGAAAAATATGTAATTGAAAATTGAAAAGATACAAAAGATATTTGAAAAAGATAAATCTGAATTTTAAAAAGAAGATATGATGAATTTAAAAAGATTTGAGAAGAAATTAAAAAGATTTGAAAAGAATTCAAAAAGATAAATTAGTTTTGAAAACGGTTTGAAAAGATATTGACGAAAAATTTTGATATATGATTAGGAAAAAAAATTTTCGAAATTGAAGTTGAAAGAAGAGAGTTTGTAACATGTTTATGCAAGAAATCATGAATTGAAATATAAAAAATGGAAAAAATTTGAAGTGAAAACAAAATTACCTCCTCCCCACAATCCTGGCATTAAACGCCCAACTGCTGCATGTTTTGGGCATTTAGCGCCCAATTGGTGATTGGTCTGGGCGTTTAACGCCCAGCTGTTGCTTCTAGCTGGCGTTAAACGCCAAAAACACCTTCGTCAGTGGGCATTTTTTTGAACGCCCAAGACGCTGTAACTCTGGCGTTAAACGCCCAAAAGATGCTTCTTTCTGGCGTTTAATGCCCAGATGGCTATCTCTACTGGTGTTAAACGCCCAGTAGATGCTTCTTTTGAGCATTTAACGCCCAAAACAGCTCTTACTGGATTTTTCGCACCATTGAGCTTCTTTTTGCTATTTCATCCTCTGAGTCCTTCTGTAACTCTGTATCATTCACTGAAATGTCTTATCTAATTTAAAATTAAAAATACAAATAAAATGAACTCATGACTGGATTGCCTCCTAGCAAGCGCTTCTTTATTGTCTTTAGCTGAACTATTACTGAGCTTAAATCAAGTCTCAGTTTTGAGCATTCTTGCTCAAAATTGCTTTCAAGATAATGTTTGACTTTCTGTCTATTAACAATGAATTTTCTGTTAGAGTCATTATTTTGAAGCTCTACATAACCATATAGTGACACACCTGTAATCACATATGGTCCTCTCCACCGGGATTTCAGCTTTCCGAGGAATAATCTGAGCCTAGAGTTAAACAACAGAACTTTCTGCCTTGGCTTAAAGACTCTGGGTGACAGCTTCTTATCATGCCATCTTTTTGCTTTCTCTTTGTAAATTTTTGCATTTTCGAAAGCATTGAGTCTGAATTCCTCTAGCTCATTTAACTGGAGCAATCATTTTTCTCCAGCTAACTTGGCATCAAGGTTTAGGAATCTGGTTGCCCAGTAGGCCTTGTGTTCCAGTTCCACTGGCAAGTGACAGGCTTTTCTATACACAAGCTGGTTTGGAGAAGTTCCTATAGGAGTCTTGAATGCTGTTCTGTATGCCCATAGAGCATCATCCAAGCTTCCTGCCCAATCCCTTCTACGGTTAATCACAGTCCATTCCAGGATTCTTTTAAGTTCTCTATTAGAGACTTCAGCTTGCCTATTCTCTATGGATAATATGGAGTTGCCACCCTATGGCTAACTCCATATTGAACCAAAGTAGAGTAAAGCTATTTATTGCAGAAATGAGCGCCCTGATGAACGGATAATTTATACGCTTTTTGGCATTGTTTTTAGGTAGTTTTTAATATGATATAGTTACTTTTAGGGATGTTTTCATTAGTTTTTATGCTAAATTCACATTTTTGGACTTTACTTTAAGTTTGTGTGTTTTTCTATGATTTCAGGTATTTTCTGGCTGAAATTGAGGGACCCGAGCAAAACTCTGATAAAAGGCTAACAAAGGACTACTGATGCTATTGGATTCTGACCTCCCTGCACTCGAAATGGATTTTGTGGAGCTACAGAACTCCAAATGGCGCGCTCTTAACGGCGTTGGAAAGTAGACATCCAGAGATTTCCAGCAATATATAATAGTTCATACTTTATTCGAGATTAGACGACGTAAACTAGCGCTCAACGCCAGTTCCATGTTGCATTCTGGAGTCAAACGCCAAAAACACGTCACGAACCAGAGTTAAACGCCAAAAACACAACCAAGTGGGCCCCGAATGTGGATTTCTGCATCAATTACTTACTTCTGTAAACCCTAGTAGCTAGTCTAGTATAAATAGGATATTTTCCTATTGTATTCAGTGTCTTTTGACCACGTTACATCTTTGGTCTCGGTTTTATTCCATTATTCATCTTAGGAGACTATTGATCACATTTTGGGGGCTGGCCATTCGGCCATGCCTGAACCTTCATCACTTATGTATTTTCAACGATGGAGTTTCTACACACCATAGATTAAGGGTGTGGAGCTCTGCTGTACCTCGAGTTTTAATGCAATTACTACTAACTTTTATTCAAATTCAATCTTATTTCCATTTTAAGATACTACTCGTACTTCAGCCTGATGGATGTGATGATCCGTGACACTTATCATCATCCGTCCCTATGAACGCGTGCCTGACAACCACATCCATTCTACAAGCGAAAGCTAGAGTGTGTATCTCTTGGATTCCTGATGCACGACGCATGATTGCCCTCCCCTGACAACCGAGCCTTACATTCCGTGAGATCAGAGTCTTCGTGATATAAGCTAGAATTGATGGCGGCATTCATGAGAATCCGAAAAGTCTAAACCTTGTCTGCGGTATTCCGAGTAGGATTCCGGGATTGAATGACTGTGACGAGCTTCAAAATTGCGATTGTTGGGCGTGATGACAAACGCAAAAGAATCAAGGGATTCTATTCCGACATGATCAAGAACCGACAGATGATTAGTCGTGCCGTGACAGAGCATTTGGACCTTTTTCACTGAGAGGATGGGATGTAGCCATTGACAACGGTGATGCCCTACATACAGCTTGCCATGGAAAGGAGTAAGAAGGATTGGATGAAGGCAGTAGGAAAGCAGAGATTCAAAAGGAGCGCAGCATCTTCATATGCCTATCTGAAATTCCCATCGATGATCTACATAAGTATTTCTATCTTTATTTTCAGTTTATTTATTATTATTATTCGAAAACTCCATAACCATTTATTATCCGCTCGACTGAGATTTACAAGATGACCATAGCTTGCTTCATACCAACAATCTCCGTGGGATCGACCCTTACTCACGTAAGGTTTATTACTTGGACAACCCGGTGCACTTGCTGGTTAGTTGTGCGAGGTTGTGAAGAAAGTGCCGAGTTAGTAAATGCGCACACCAAGTTGAATGCCATTATAAGAGATCATAATTTCATGCACCACGCCCCCATCACTGATTAGTACTCTAGTGACACCAAATCTGCTGAAGATATGTTTCTGGAGGAATTTCAGCAATGTCTTAGTATCATTAGTGGGTGTTGCAATAGCTTTCACCCATTTGGATACATAATCCACTGCCACCAAAATATAAGTGTTTGAGTATGATGGTGCGACAGGCCCCATGAAGTCAATTCCCCATACATCAAACAACTCAATCTCCAAGATCCCTTGTTGAGGCATGGCATAACTGTGAGGCAGATTGCCAGATCTTTGGCAACTGTCATAATTAAGTACAAATTCTTGGGAGTCTTTATAGAGAGTAGGTCAATAGAAGCCACATTGGAGGACTCTTGTGGCTGTTCGCTCACTTCCAAAGTGTCCTCTATATTATGATCTATGGCAATGCCAGAGGATCTTCTGTGTTTGTTCTTGAGGCACACACACATCTATGGATTATTCTGTCTGCACATCTCTTGAAGAGATATGGTTCATTGGTGCGCGAAATTGTGAACAATACTTTTCACAACTCTCATAATCCCCGGTCATGAACCCCAAAAACTTGGTGTTCAATACCATGGCATTACACAACTTCGCACAACTAACCAGCAAGTGCACTGGGTCGTCCAAGTAATAAACCTTACGCGAGTAAGGGTCGATCCCACGGAGATTGTTAGTATGAAGCAAGCTATGGTCATCTTGTAAATCTTAGTCACGAAAAATCATATGGATATGGTGATGAACGAAAATAACAATAAAGATAGAGATAGAGATACTTATGTAATTCATTGGTAGGAACTTCAGATAAGCGCATGAAGATGCCTTCCCTTCCGTCTCTCTGCTTTCCTACAGTCTTCATCCAATCCTTCTTACTCCTTTCCATGGCAAGCTTATGTAGGGTTTCACCGTTGTCAATGGCTACCTCCCATCCTCTCAGTGAAAACGATTGCATATGCTCTGTCACAGCACGCGGAATTCAGCTGTAGGTTCTCGGTCAGGCCGGAATAGAATCCATCGATTCTTTTGCGTCTGTCACTAACGCCCCCGCCTGCTAGGAGTTTGAAGCACGTCACAGTCATTCAGTCATTGAATCCTACTCAGAATACCACAGACAAGGTTAGACCTTCCGGATTCTCTTGAATGCCGCCATCAGTTCTAGCCTATACCACGAAGATTCCGATTAAAGAATCCAAGAGATATTCACCCAATCGAAGGTAGAACAGAGGTGGTTGTCAGTCACATGTTCATAGGTGAGAATGATGATGAGTGTCACGGATCATCACATTCATCAAGTTGAAGAACAAGTGATATCTTAGAACAAGAACAAGCGGAATTGAATGGAAGAACAATAGTAATTGCATGAATACTCGAGGTACAGCAGAGCTCCACACCTTAATCTATGGTGTGTAGAAGCTCCACCGTTGAAAATACATAAGAACAGGGTCTAGGCATGGCCGAATGGCCAGCCTCCCAATGATCTAATATAGCATAAAAATGAAGATAGCTACCCCTTGATTGTCTCAATACAATAGTAAAAGGTCCTACTTATAAAAAACTAGTAGCCTAAGGTTTACAGAAATGAGTAAATGACATAAAAATCCACTTCCGGGCCCACTTGGTGTGTGCTTGGGCTGAGCAATGAAGCATTTTCGTGTAGAGACTCTTCTTGGAGTTAAACGCCAGCTTTAGTGCCAGTTTGGGCGTTTAACTCCCATTTGGGTGCCAGTTCTGGCGTTTAACGCTGGGATTTCTGATGGTGACTTTGAACGCCGGTTTGGGCCATCAAATCCTGGGCAAAGTATGGAATATCATATATTGCTGGAAAGCCCAGGATGTCTACTTTCCAACGCCGTTGAGAACGCGCCAATTGGGCTTTTGTAGCTCCAGAAAATCCACTTCGAGTGCAGGGAGGTCAGAATCCAACAGCATCTGCAGTCCTTTTTGGTCTCTGAATCAGATTTTTGCTCAGGTCCCTCAATTTCAGCCAGAAAATACCTGAAATCACAGAAAAACACACAAACTCATAGTAAAGTCCAGAAAAGTGAATTTTAACTAAAAACTAATAAAAATATACTAAAAACTAACTAGATCATACTAAAAACACCCTAAAAACAATGCCAAAAAGCGTACAAATTATCCGCTCATCATTCATCCTACAGATAGTACTTTGCATCCGTCATTAATTTCTTTGATTGCAGCCTACTATACTCTTTGAGTATGAATCTCATGGCCTTGTAGTTTGCAATGTCTGCAAACCATGGTACTTCCTAGATGGCAAAGAGTTTCTCATCCGAAAAATTTTCAGAGATCTCAGTAAGAGGGAGGGACGCTCCTTCTACTGGTTCTATTCGGGACAGGTGATCTGTGATGAGCGGATAATTTATACGCTTTTTGGCATTGTTTTTAGGTAGTTTTTAGTAAGTTCAAGCTACTTTTAGGGATGTTTTCATTAGTTTTTATGTTAAATTCACATTTCTGGACTGTACTATGAGTTTGTGTGTTTTTCTGTGATTTCAGATAATTTCTGGCTGAAATTGAGGGACTTGAGCAAAACTCTGAAAAAGGCTGACAAAAGGACTGCTGATGCTGTTGGAATCTAACCTCCCTGCACTCGAAATGGATTTCCTGGAGCTACAAAACTCCAATTGGTGCGCTCTGAACGGCGTTGGAAATTAGACATCCAGAGCTTTCCAGTAATATATAATAGTCCATACTTTATTTGGAAATTGACGACGTAATTTGGCGTTGAACCCCAAGTACATGCTGCTGTCTAGAGTTAAACGCCAGAAACACGTCATGATCCGGAGTTGAACGCCCAAAACACGTTATAACTTGGAGTTCAACTCCAATAAACGCCTCAGCTCGTGGATAGATCAAGCTCAGCCCAAACATACACCAAGTGGGCCCCGGAAGTGGATTTATGCATCAATTACTTACTCGTGTAAACCCTAGTAGCTAGTTTATTATAAATAGGACTTTTTACTAGTGTATTAGACATCTCTGGACGCCTAGTCCTTAGACCATGGGGGTTGGCCATTCGGCCATACCTGAACCTTTCACTTATGTATTTTCAACAGTGGAGTTTCTGCACACCATAGATTAAGGGTGTGGAGCTCTGCTGTACCTCAAGTTTCAATACAATTATTATTACTTTCTATTCAATTCTCTTCTATTCTTATTCCAAGATATACGTTGCACAACACTTTGATGAATGTGATGATCCGTGACACTCATCATCATTCTCACTTATGAACGCACGTGATTGACAACCACTTCCGTTCTACTCTAGGCCGGGCGCATATCTCTTAGATTCCCCAACAGAATCTTCGTGGTATAAGCTAGATAGATGGCGGCATTCATGGGGATCCGGAAAGTCTAACCTTGTCTGTGGTATTCCGAGTAGGATTCCGGGAATCTGGAAAGTCTAACCTTGTCTGTGGTATTCCGAGTAAGATTCCGGTATTGAATGACTGTGACGAGCTTCAAACTCCTGAAGGCTGGGCGTGATGACAAACGCAAAAGAATCAATGGATTCTACTCCAACCTGATTGAGAACCAACAGATGATTAGCCGTGCTGTGACAGAGCATTTGGACCATTTTCACTGAGAGGATGGGATGTAGCCATCAACAAGGGTGATGCCTCCAGATGATTAGCCGTGCAGTGACAGCGCATAGGACCATTTTCCCGAGAGAATTAAAAGTAGCCATTGATGATGGTGATGCCCTACATACAGCTTGCCATGGAAAGGAGTAAGAAAGATTGGATGAAAGCAATAAGAAAGTAGAGATCCGAAAGGATTCTAGCATCTCCACACGCCTATCTGAAATTCCGACTATTGATTTACATAAGTATTTCTATCCCTTTTTATTTTCTATTTATTATTAATTTTCGAAACCCATAACCTTTTAATCTACCTAACTGAGATTTACAAGGTGACCATAGCTTGCTTCATACCAACAATCTCTGTGGGATCGACCCTTACTCACGTAAGGTATTACTTGGATGACCCAGTACACTTGCTGGTTAAGTTGAACGGAGTTGTGAGCTTCTTTAACAGTGCCTGGAACTCTTTTATCACAATTTCATCCACCAAGTGTTTGGCGCCGTTGCCGGGGATTGTTGAGTTTGAACAACTGACGGTTCATCTTGTTGCTCAGATTAGGTAATTTTCTTTTCAAAAAGTTTTCAAAAAAATCTTTCAAAATTTTTTTTATTTATTTTTCGTTTTTCTAATAATGTTTTTCGAAAAAATTAATAAAAATACAAAAAAAATTAATAAAATCATAAAAATAAAAAATATTTTGTGTTTCTTGTTTGAGTCTTGTGTCATGTTTTAAGTTTGGTGTCAATTGCATGCCTTAAAAAAATTTTTCTTGCATTTTTCGAAAATTCATGCATTCATGGTGTTCTTCATGATCTTCAAGTTTTTCTTGACAAGTCTTCTTGTTTGATCTTGATGTTTTCTTGTTTTGTGTTGTTTGTTGTTTTTCATATGCATTTTTTGTTTGTTAGAGTCCATGCATTAAAGATTTCTAAGCTTGATGTCTTGCATGTTTTCTTTGCATAAAAATTTTTTCAAAAATATGTTCTTGATGTTCATCATGATTTTCAAAGTGTTCTTAGTGTTCATCTTGACATTCATAGTGTTCTTGCATGCATGATGTGTTTTGATCCAAAATTTTTATGTTTTGGGTCATATTTGTGTTTTTATCTCTCCTCATTAAAAATTCAAAAATAAAAAAAATATCTTTTCCTTATTTCCCTCCAAATTTTCGAAATTTTGGGTTGACTTGGTCAAAAATTTTAAAAAATTAGTGGTTCCTTACAAGTCAAGTCAAAATTTCAATTTTAAAAATCTTATCTTTTCAAAAATCTTTTTCAAAAATTATATCTTTTTCATTTTTTTTCTATTTTTTGAAAATTTCAAAAAAATCTTTTTCAAAATATTTTTCAAAATCTTTTTCTTATCTTTATATCTAATTTTCGAAAACTCATTAACAATTAATGCGATTGATTCAAAAATTTGAAGTTTGTTACTTTCTTGTTAAGAAAGGTTCAATCTTTAAGTTCTAGAATCTTATCTTGTAGTTTCTTGTTAGTGAAGTAAGTAATTTTAAACTTTTTGAATTAAATGTTTTTATCTTTTATCTTATCTTTTTCAAAAATTTTATCTTTTTTAAAAATTTGATTTCAAAATATCTTATCTAACCTCTTATCTTCTTATCTTTTCAAATTTGATTTTAATATCTTTTTCAATCAACCAACTAACTTTTTGTTTGTTTCTTATCTTTTTCAAAACCACCTAACTACTCTTCCCTCTCTAATTTTCGAAAATATCTCATCTCTTTTTCAAAAATTCTTTTTATTTTAAATTTTAATTTTAATCTTATCTTATTTATAATTTTTGAAAATTACTAACCCCTTTTTCAAAATTATTTTCGAAATTTGCCCTCTCTTTTCTTACTCTATTTAATTATTTAATTACTAACACTTCTCTTCACCTCTCTCCATCTAAATATCCGAACCCACTCTTCTTCATTTTTCTCCCCTTTCTTCTTCTACTAACATAAAGGAATCTCTATACTGTGACATAGAGGATTCCTCTTTCTTTTCTTGTTTTCTTCTCTTTCATATGAGCAGGAACAAGGAAAAAGGCACTCTTGTTGAAATTGATCCAGAACCTGAAAGGACTCTAAAGAGAAAATTAAGAGAAGCTAAGTTACAACAATCTAAAGGTAACCTTTTAGAAACATTAGAACAAGAGAAGGAGATGGCAGCCGAAAATAATAATAATGCAAGGAGAATGCTTGGTGACTTCACAAAGCCAACGTCCAAATTTGATGGAAGAAGCATCTCCATTCTTGCCATTGGAGCCAATAACTTTGAGCTGAAACCTCAGCTAGTTGCTTTAATGCAACAAAACTGCAAGTTTTATGGACTTCCATCTGAAGATCCTTATCAGTTTTTAACTGAGTTCTTGCAGATCTGTGAGATTGTAAAGACGAATGGAGTTGATCCTGAAGTCTACAGACTCATGCTTTTCCCTTTTGCTGTAAGAGACAGAGCTAGAATATGGTTGGATTCACAACCCAATGATAGCCTGGACTCTTGGGATAAGCTGGTCACTGCCTTCTTGGATAAATTCTTTCCTCCTCAAAAGCTGAGCAAGCTGAGAATGGATGTTCAAACCTTCAAACAAAAAGATGGTGAATCCCTCTATGAAGCTTGGGAAAGATACAAGCAGCTGACCAAAAGATGTCCATCTGACATGTTTTCAAAATGGACCATTGATGAGCGGATATTTTATACGCTTTTTGGGGGTAATTTCATGTAGATTTTAGCATGTTTTAGTTAATTTTTAGTAGAATATTATTAGTTTTTAGGCAAAAATCATATTTCTGGACTTTACTATGAGTTTGTGTGTTTTTCTGTGATTTCAGGTATTTTCTGGCTGAAATTGAGGGAGCTGAGCAAAAATCTGACTTAGGCTGAAAAAGGACTGCTGATGCTGTTGGATCCTGACCTCCCTGCACTCGAAATGGATTTTCGAGAGATACAGGAGTCCAGTTGGCGCGCTCTCAACGGCGTTGGAAAGTAGACATCCAGGGCTTTCCAGCAATATATAATAGTCCATACTTTGCGCGAGGATAGACGACGTAACTTGGCGTTAAACGCCAAGTTCATGCTGCTGTCTGGAGTTAAACGCCAGAAAAACGTCATGATCCGGAGTTAAATGCCCAAAACACGTCATAACCTGAAGTTTGACGCCAAGAAAGGCCTTTGCACGTGGAAAGCTTTAATCTCAGCCCCAGCACACACCAAGTGGGCCCCAGAAGTGGATTTCTGCACCAATTATCTTAGTTTATTCATTTTCTGTAACCCTAGGTTATTAGTTTACTATTTAAACAACTTTTACAGACATTTCTTGTACCGGATGACATTTTCAGATCTGAATTACATACTTTGTGACGGCATGAGTCTCTAAACTCCATTGTTGGGGGTGAGGAGCTCTGCAGCGTCTCAATGATTTAATACAATTCCTTTGTTTTCCATTCAAACACGCTTGTTCTTATCTAAGATGTTTATTCGCGCTTAATTGTGGAGAAGGTGATGATCCGTGACACTCATCACCTTCCTCAACCCATGAACGTGTGCCTGACAACCACCTCCGTTCTACATCAGATTGAATAAATATCTCTTAGATTCCCCAACAGAATCTTCGTGGTATAAGCCGGATTGATGGCGGCATTCATGAGAATCCGGAAAGTCTAAACCTTGTCTGTGGTATTCTGAGTAGGATTCTGGGATTGAATGACTGTGACGTGCTTCAAACTTTAACCTGCTGGGCGTTAGTGACAGACGCAAAAGAGTGATTCTATTCCAGTAGGAGCGGGAACCAACCGGTGATTAGCCGTACTGTGACAGAGTGCGTGAGCATAGTTTTCACTGCGAGGATGGGAAGTAGCCACTGACAACGGTGACACCCTACATAGAGCTTGCCATGGAAGGAACCTGCGTGTGAGAAGAGGATTTCAAGGAAGAGTTGAAGTCAGAAGACAAAGCATCTCCAAAACTCCAACATATTCTCCAGTGCTGCAAATCAAAGTAACATTGTTCCCTCTTTTATCAATTCCAGTAATTTCACTTTAATCCAAATAATCCTATTGACATCCTAACTAAGATTAATAAAATAAATATTGATTGCTTCAAACCAATAATCTCTGTGGATTCGACCCTTACTCACGTAAGGTATTACTTGGACGACCCAGTACACTTGCTGGTCAGTTGAACGGAGTTGTGAGCTTCTCTAATCAGTTAGTTAAATTAGTTCTCCTTGGCACATGCCAAGGAGCCATTAATTAAGGATCACAATTTCGTCCACCAAGTTTTTGGCGCCGTTGCCGGGGATTATTGAGTTTGGACAATTGAAGGCTTATTTTATTTCTTAGATTAGGAATAATTTATTTTTATTTTTATTTTTATTTTTATAGAGTCATTAAATCTTGATAGGATAGTTTCTTTTCAAAAATTTCTTTTCAAAAATATTATTTTCTTTTAATTAATTGCTAATTTTCGTGAGTTTTAGTGTCTTGTTCTAAGTTTGGTGTTAATTGCATGTTTTATTTGTTCTTTGAAAATTTCGTGTTAGTGTTCTTGGTTCTTCCTTGATCTTTAAGTTGTTCTTGATAATTGGTTATACCCTTTGGAACCTTTTTCAAAAATAATTTTTCTTGGATTGAATCTTGTGCCAAACTTTAAGTTTGGTGTTTTCTTGTTAATTTTTTTTTTTATAATTTTCGAAAATTTTCTTCAAGTTTTCTAAAAATTTTAAGTTTGGTGTTCTTGTGAATCTTCAAGGTGTTCTTGAGTTTTTCTTGTGTCCTAATCTTAAAATTTTTAAGTTTGGTGTTCCTTGGTGTTTTCCCTCCAAGAATTTTCGAAAATAAGGAGCACTAGATCTAAAAATTTTAAATCTTGAGTCTTTTGTGTGTTTTTCTCTTTCATCATAAAATTCAAAATTCAAAAATTTTTCTATTTTCCAATTAATTTTGAACTACTTTTTTCGAATTTTTTTTTTAAAATTTAGATTTCAATTTTAAATTATTTTTCAATTGCTTTTGTTTCGTTTTTATTTTATTTTATAAAAATTAATTTTATTTTTTTTTTACAATAGCAACATACATACCATCTCTTTTATTCCATTATGGAATTAAGAGGGAATGATCAGTCCAAGAGGACTCTGGGGTCATATGCTAACCCCACTACTGCTTCATATGGGAGTAGTATCTGCATACCCTCCATTGGAGTTAGTAGCTTTGAGCTGAATCCTCAGCTCATTATCATGGTGCAGCAAAACTGCCAGTATTCTGGTCTTCCACATGAAGAACCTACAGAGTTTCTGGCACAATTTCTGCAAATTGCTGATACAGTACATGATAAGGAAGTAGATCAGGATGTCTACAGATTATTACTGTTTCCATTTGCTGTGAAAGATCAAGCTAAGAGGTGGTTAAACAACCAGCCTAAAAACAGCATAAAAACATGGAAACAGCTGTCAGAAAAATTCCTGAATCACTATTTCCCTCCCAAACGGATGACACAGCTAAGGCTAAGCATCCAAGGCTTCAAACAAGGAGATAATGAATCCCTTTATGATGCATGGGAGAGATACAGAGAGATGCTAAGAAAATGCCCCTCTGAAATGTTTTCAGAATGGGTGCAATTAGACATCTTTTACTATGGGCTTACAGAAAAGGCTCAGATTTCTCTAGACCACTCAGCTGGTGGATCTATACACATGAGAAAAACAATTGAAGAAGCTCAAGAGCTTATTGATACAGTTGCCAGAAATCAGCATCTGTATCTGAACAGTGAATCTTCCATGAAAGAAGAAGCTAAAACAGTAACTGCAGAACTCAGTCCGGTGGATCAGGCTAAAGAGTTTAATCAGCAATTAGACTTTCTAACTCAGCAGCTAGCCGAATTCAAGGAAATGTTACAGGAAACAAGAATGGCTAACAGGAACATCGAAGTGCAATTAAAATAGACAGAGAAGCAACTGTCAAAACAAATAGCAGATGAATGCCAAGCAGTTCAATTAAGAAGTGGGAGAACATTAAATACCTCACTTCAAAGCAGCAAGAAGACAGGAAATGAACAAATAGCTGCTCAAAATCCCTCTGAGGACAGGCAGAGCCCAGAAAGGGATAAAGCTGGCGCTGAACGCCCAGACCATGCTCTTTCCTGGCGTTCAACGCCAGAAACAAGCATGGATCTGGCGTTGAACGCCCAAAAGGAACATGGTTCTGGCGTTCAAACGCCAGTGACAAGCAAGGAGGTGGCGTTTAACGCCACCCCAGCTTCCACTCCTGGTATTCAAACGCCAGTGGGTGATCAGTCACATACAAGTACTGATAACAATCCTTCTAAAAAGGCTTCCCAACCCACTTCTGTAGGTAATAAACCTGCAGCAACTAAGGTTGAGGAATACAAAGCCAAAATGCCTTATCCTCAAAAACTCCGCCAGGCGGAACAGGATAAGCAATTTGCCCGCTTTGCAGACTATCTCAGGACTCTTGAAATAAAGATTCCGTTTGCAGAAGCACTTGAGCAAATACCTTCTTATGCTAAGTTCATGAAAGAGATCTTAAGTCATAAGAAGGATTGGAGGGAAACTGAAAAAGTTTACCTCACTGAAGAATGCAGTGCAGTCATTCTGAAAAGCTTACCTGAGAAGCTTAAAGATCCTGGGAGCTTTATGATACCATGCACATTAGAAGGTGTTTGTACCAAGCAAGCTTTATGCGATCTTGGGGCAAGTATCAACCTAATACCTGCATCTACTATCAGAAAGCTTGGTTTGACTGAAGAAATCAAACCAACCAGGATATGTCTTCAACTTGCTGATGGCTCCATTAAATACCCATCAGGCGTGATAGAAGACATGATTGTCAAGGTTGGGCCATTTGCCTTTCCTACTGACTTTGTGGTGCTGGAAATGGAGGAGCACAAGAGTGCAACTCTCATTCTAGGAAGACCTTTCCTAGCAACTGGCCGAACCCTCATTGATGTCCAAAAAGGGGAAGTAACCTTGAGAGTCAATGAGGAGGAGTTCAAGTTGAATGTTGTTAAAGCCATGCAACATCCAGACACCCCAAATGACTGCATGAGTGTTGATCTTATTGACTCTCTGGTAAGAGAGGTCAATATGGCTGAGAGTCTCGAATCAGAGCTGGAGGACATCTTTAAAGATGTCCAGTCTGATTTGGAGGAATCAGAGAAGACAATAGAACCTCTGAAAATCCCTCAAGAAGAGGAAAAACCTCCAAAACCCGAGCTCAAACCATTGCCACCATCCCTGAAATATGCATTTCTGGGAGAAGGTGAAACCTTTCCTGTGATTATAAGCTCTACCTTAGAGCCACAGGAAGAGGAAGCACTAATTCAAGTGCTAAGGACGCACAAGACAGCTCTTGGGTGGTCCATTAGTGATCTTAAGGGCATCAGCCCAGCCAGATGCATGCACAAGATCTTGTTGGAGGATGACGCCAAGCTAGTGGTTCAACCACAAAGGCGGCTGAACCCAGCTATGAAAGAAGTGGTGCAAAAAGAGGTCACTAAATTACTAGAGGCTGGGATTATTTATCCTATTTCTGACAGCCCCTGGGTGAGCCCTGTTCAAGTTGTCCCTAAGAAGGGTGGCATGACAGTGGTTCATAATGAAAAAAATGAACTGGTTCCTACAAGGACAGTTACAGGGTGGCGTATGTGCATTGATTACAGAAGACTCAATACAGCCACCAGAAAGGATCATTTTCCTTTACCATTCATAGACCAGATGCTAGAAAGACTAGCAGGTCATGAATACTACTGCTTCCTGGATGGATATTCAGGTTATAATCAAATTGCAGTAGATCCCCAGGATCAGGAGAAAACGGCATTCACATGCCCATCTGGAGTATTTGCATACAGAAGGATGCCATTTGGCCTGTGCAATGCACCTACAACTTTTCAAAGGTGCATGCTCTCTATTTTCTCTGATATGGTGGAAAAATTTCTGGAAGTCTTCATGGATGACTTTTCAGTATTTGGAGACTCATTCAGCTCCTGCCTTAACCATTTAGCACTTGTTCTGAAAAGATGCCAAGAGACTAACCTGGTTTTAAACTGGGAAAAATGTCACTTTATGGTGACTGAAGGAATTGTCCTTGGGCACAAAATTTCGAACAAGGGGATAGAGGTGGACCAAGCTAAGGTAGAAGTAATTGAAAAATTACCACCACCTGCTAATGTTAAGGCAATCAGAAGCTTTCTGGGACATGCAGGGTTCTATAGGAGGTTTATAAAGGATTTTTCAAAAATCGCCAAACCTCTGAGCAACCTGCTAGCTGCAGACACGCCATTCATCTTTAATGAAGAGTGTCTGCAGGCATTTGAAACTCTGAAAGCTAAATTGGTTACAGCACCAATCATCTCTGCACCAGACTGGACATTACCATTTGAACTAATGTGTGATGCCAGTGACCATGCCATTGGTGCAGTGTTGGGACAAAGGCATGACAAGCTTCTGCATGTCATTTACTATGCCAGCCGTGTGCTAAATGATGCACAGAAGAATTACACAACCACAGAAAAAGAGCTACTTTCAGTGGTTTACGCCATTGACAAATTCAGATCCTACTTAGTAGGATCAAAAGTGATTGTGTACACTGATCATGCTGCTCTTAAATATCTACTCACAAAGCAGGATTCAAAACCCAGACTCATTAGATGGGTGTTGCTTCTGCAAGAGTTTGATATAGAAATAAGAGACAGAAAAGGGACAGAAAATCAAGTAGCAGATCACCTGTCCCGAATAGAACCAGTGGAAGGGGCGTCCCTCCCTCTCACTGAAATTTCTGAAACCTTTTCGGATGAGCAATTACTAGCCGTCCAGGAAGTGCCATGGTTTGCAGACATTGCAAACTACAAGGCAGTGAGATTCATACCCAAAGAGTACAGTAAGGTGCAATCAAAGAAATTAATCACAGATGCAAAATACTATCTTTGGGATGAACCATATCTCTTTAAGAGATGTGTAGACGGAGTGATCCGTAGATGTGTGCCTAAAGAAGAAGCACAGAAGATCCTTTGGCATTGCCATGGATCACAGTATGGAGGACATTTTGGAAGTGAACGAACAGCCACAAGAGTCCTCCAGAGTGGCTTCTACTGGCCTACTCTCTACAAAGACTCCCGAGCATTTGTGCTTAACTGTGATAGTTGCCAAAGATCAGGCAACCTGCCGCACAGTTATGCCATGCCTCAACAAGGAATCTTGGAGATTGAGTTGTTTGATGTATGGGGCATTGACTTCATGGGACCTTTCCCACCATCATACTCAAACACCTATATTCTGGTGGCAGTGGATTATGTATCCAAATGGGTGGAGGCTATTGCAACACCCACTAATGACACTAAAACAGTGTTAAAATTCCTCCAGAAACATATCTTCAGCAGATTTGGTGTCCCTAGAGTGTTAATCAGTGATGGGAGCACTCATTTCTGTAATAAACAGCTCTACTCTGCTCTAGTACGTTATGGCGTCAACCACAGGGTAGCTACTCCATATCACCCACAAACTAATGGGCAAGCTGAAGTCTCAAATAGAGAACTTAAAAGAATCCTGGAATGGACTGTAATTAACCGTAGAAAGGACTGGGCAAGAAGCTTGGATGATGCTCTGTGGGCATACAGAACAGCATTTAAGACCCCTATAGGGACCTCTCCATACCAGCTTGTGTATGGAAAGGCATGTCACTTGCCAGTGGAACTGGAACACAAGGCCTACTGGGCAACCAGATTCCTAAACCTTGATGCCAAGTTAGCTGGAGAAAAACGATTGCTCCAGTTAAATGAGCTAGAGGAATTTAGACTCAATGCTTTCGAGAATGCAAAAATCTACAAAGAGAAAGCAAAAGGATGGCATGATAAGAAATTGTCATCCAGAGTCTTTGAGCCAGGGCAGAAAGTTCTGCTATTCAATTCTAGGCTCAAATTATTCCCTGGGAAATTAAAATCCCGGTGGAGAGGTCCATATGTAATTACAAGTATATCACCATATGGATACGTAGAGCTTTAGGATAATGAATCTAACAAAAGGTTCATTGTTAATGGACAGAGAGTTAAACATTATCTTGAAGGCAATTTTGAGCAAGAATGCTCAAAACTGAGACTTGATTAAAAGTTCAGTAATAGTCCAGCTGATGACATTAAAGAAGCGCTTGCTGGGAGGCAACCCAGCCATTCACAAAATCTTATTTTAATTTTGATCAAGTTTTAAAGGTAGATGCTAGAGTCTCTTCAAAGGTGAAATAGCAATTGGTTGAAGTCACAGAGTTACAGAGAAATTTGGAAGCTCACTGGCGTGAAAAAGCCAGTAAGAAATACTTTGGGCGTTAAACGCCCAAAAGAAGCACCCACTGGGCGTTTAACGCCAGTAAGGGTAGCCTTCTGGGCGTTAAACGCCAGAAAGATGCACTTTCTGAGCGTTTAACGCCAATCTGCTAGCATTCTGGGCGTTTAGAAAAACGCCCAGTAAAGAAGGACTTCCTGGCGTTCAACGCCAGAAAGAAGCATCACCTGGGCGTTGAACGCCCAGGAGAAGCAACATTTGGGCGTTAAACGCCCAAACCATGCACCATGTGGGCGTTTAACGCCAGGATGATGGGAGGAGGTACAATTCGTTTTTCTTCATAATTTTTCAAAATTTTTAAGTTTCAATTCATGATTTCTTGCATAAACATGTTTTAAAATGTCATCCTTCAAAATCAAATTGGTTTTCTAAGAACCCTAATTTCTAAAATCCCTTTTTCAAAAATATCAAATGTATCTTAATTCATAAACATAAATCTTTTTCCAATCCAATTCTTTTTCAAATATTTTTAATTTCTTCTCATATCTTTTTCAACTCATCTTATCTTTATTTGAAAAATGCCTTTCCTTCTACTCCTCTCCTTTCCTTTCTTTTGCTTGAGGACAAGCAAACCTCTAAGTTTGGTGTGATTTGCCATGATCACTGAGCTAAAACTCATTAAGATCATGGCACCTAAGAGAACAGGAAGAGCAAGGATGTGAACTTAAGGGAGCTGAAGCGTCAGAAATTAATTCTTGAAGGCACCCCACAGACTAGAGGAACATCCACTTCCCAAAATACAGGTTGTTAAGTTCTAATTCCAGCTTTAACTATGTGATAGTATTATTATAGGATTTTACCTTAGAAGTTATATAGTAGTAGTAGTAATTAGTATGTCTATTTTGATTTTATTTCTAATTAAGCTATAATTCATTTTTCTCATCATCATTAGGCATGAATAAAGTAGTAGATTTTCTTTTAGAATAAAGAAGTAATTTATATTTTTTGAGTTCTTAATAAATAAAATTATAATTAATTATATGTGGTGGCAATACTTTTTGTTCTCTGAATGAATGCTTGAACAGTGCATAATATGTACTTTGAATTTGATGAATATTGGCTCCTGAAAGGATGAGGAACACGAAAAATATTATTGATGATCTGAAAAATCATAAAATTGATTCTTGAAGCAAGAAAAAGCAGTTCAAAAAAAAAAAAAAAACACAATATTCACAAGCCATGGGCACTAGCCAAGAGTAAAAAGGATCCAAGGCTTTGAGCATCAATGGATAGGAGGGCCCAAGGAAATAAAAATCCAGGCCTAAGCGGCTAAACCAAGCTGTCCCTAACCATGTGCTTGTGTCATGAAGGTCCAAGTGAAAAACTTGAGACTGAGTGGTTAAAGTCGTGATCCAAAGCAAAAGAGTGTGCTTAAGAGCTCTGGACACCACTGACTGGGGACTCTAGCAAAGCTGAGTCATAATCTGAAAAGGTTCACCCAGTTATGTGTCTGTGGCATTTATGTATCCGGTGGTAATACTGGAAGACAAAGTGCTTAGGGCCACAGCCAAGACTCATAAAATAACTGTGTTCAAGAATCAACAAACTACACTAGGAGAGTCAATAATACTATCTGAATTCTGAGTTCCTAAGGATGCCAATCATTCTGAAAATTTAAAGATACAGGGAGATGCCAAAACTGTTCAGAGACAAAAAGCTACAAGCCCCGCTCATCTAATAAGAATTTGAGCTTCATTTAAAACTTGAGAATATTATTACTTCTTTATTTCTGTTAGAACCTATTTTATTCATCTAGTTGCTTGAGGACAAGCAACAGTTTAAGTTTGGTGTTGTGATGAGCGGATATTTTATACGCTTTTTGGGGGTAATTTCATGTAGATTTTAGCATGTTTTAGTTAATTTTTAGTAGAATATTATTAGTTTTTAGGCAAAAATCATATTTCTGGACTTTACTATGAGTTTGTGTGTTTTTCTGTGATTTCAGGTATTTTCTGGCTGAAATTGAGGGAGCTGAGCAAAAATCTGACTTAGGCTGAAAACTACACTAAAACAGGAGTCCAATTGGCGCGCTCTCAACGACGTTGGAAAGTAGACATCCAGGGCTTTCCAGCAATATATAATAGTCCATACTTTGCGCGAGGATAGACGACGTAACTTGGCGTTAAACGCCAAGTTCATGCTGCTGTCTGGAGTTAAACGCCAGAAAAACGTCATGATCCGGAGTTAAACGCCCAAAACACGTCATAACCTGAAGTTTGACGCCAAGAAAGGCCTTTGCACGTGGAAAGCTTTAATCTCAGCCCCAGCACACACCAAGTGAGCCCCAGAAGTGGATTTCTGCACCAATTATCTTAGTTTATTCATTTTCTGTAACCCTAGGTTATTAGTTTACTATTTAAACAACTTTTACAGACATTTCTTGTACCGGATGACATTTTCAGATCTGAATTACATACTTTGTGACGGCATGAGTCTCTAAACTCCATTGTTGGGGGTGAGGAGCTCTGCAGCGTCTCAATGATTTAATACAATTCCTTTGTTTTCCATTCAAACACGCTTGTTCTTATCTAAGATGTTTATTCGCGCTTAATTGTGGAGAAGGTGATGATCCGTGACACTCATCACCTTCCTCAACCCATGAACGTGTGCCTGACAACCACCTCCGTTCTACATCAGATTGAATAAATATCTCTTAGATTCCCCAACAGAATCTTCGTGGTATAAGCCGGATTGATGGCGGCATTCATGAGAATCCGGAAAGTCTAAACCTTGTCTGTGGTATTCTGAGTAGGATTCTGGGATTGAATGACTGTGACGTGCTTCAAACTTTAACCTGCTGGGCGTTAGTGACAGACGCAAAAGAGTGATTCTATTCCAGTAGGAGCGGGAACCAACCGGTGATTAGCCGTACTGTGACAGAGTGCGTGAGCATAGTTTTCACTGCGAGGATGGGAAGTAGCCACTGACAACGGTGACACCCTACATAGAGCTTGCCATGGAAGGAACCTGCGTGTGAGAAGAGGATTTCAAGGAAGAGTTGAAGTCAGAAGACAAAGCATCTCCAAAACTCCAACATATTCTCCAGTGCTGCAAATCAAAGTAACATTGTTCCCTCTTTTATCAATTCCAGTAATTTCACTTTAATCCAAATAATCCTATTGACATCCTAACTAAGATTAATAAAATAAATATTGATTGCTTCAAACCAATAATCTCTGTGGATTCGACCCTTACTCACGTAAGGTATTACTTGGACGACCCAGTACACTTGCTGGTCAGTTGAACGGAGTTGTGAGCTTCTCTAATCAGTTAGTTAAATTAGTTCTCCTTGGCACATGCCAAGGAGCCATTAATTAAGGATCACAATTTCGTCCACCAACCATATTAGATATATTCTATTATGGTCTATCTGAATTTTCGAAAATGTCATTGGACCATTCTGCAGGTTGATCTATTCACCTAAAGAAAATGCCTGAAGAGGCTCAAGAACTCATTGACATGGTTGCAAACAACCAATTCATGTACTCTTGTGAGAGGAATTCCGTGAATAATGGGACGCCTCAGAAGAAAGGAGTTCTTGAAATTGATGCTCTGAATGCCATATTGGCTCAGAACAAAGTGTTGACTCAGCAAGTCAACATGATCTCTCAAAGTCTGAATGGATGGCAACATGCATCCAACAGTACTAAGGAGGCAGCTTCTGAAGAAGCTTATGATCCTGAGAACCCTGCCATGGCAGAGGTTAATTACATGGGTGAACCTTATGGAAACACTTATAACTCATCATGGAGAAATCATCCAAATTTCTCATGGAAGGATCAACAAAAGCCTCAACAAGGCTTTAACAATGGTGGACGCAATAGGCTGAGCAATAGCAAGCCTTTTCCATCATCTTCTCAGCAACAGATAGAGAATTCTGAACAAAACACTTCTAATTTAGCCAATCTAGTCTCTGATCTGTCAAAGGCCACTTTCAGTTTCATGAGTGAAACAAGATCCTCCATTAGAAATCTGGAGGCACAAGTGGGCCAGCTGAGTAAGAAAGTCAGTGAAACTCCTCCCAGTATTCTCCCAAGTAATACAGAAGAGAATCCAAAAGGAGAGTGCAAGGCCATTGATATAATCAATATGGCCGAATGCACAAGGGAGAAGGAGGACGAAAATCCTAGTGGGGAAGACCTCCTGGGACGTCCCTCAAGCAAGAAGGAGTTTTCTATCAAGGATCCAAAGGAATCTGAGGCTCATATAGAGACCATAGAGATTCCATTAAATCTCCTTCTGTCATTCATGAGCTCTGAAGACTATTCTTCCTCTGAAGAGGATGAAGATGTGACTGGAGAGCAAGTTGCTCAATATTTAGGAGCTATCATGAAGCTGAATGCCAAGTTATTTGGTAATGAGACTTGGGAACGTGAACCTCCCTTGCTCATTAGTGAACTGGACACCTGGATTCAGCAAACTCTACCTCAAAAGAAACAAGATCCTGGCAAGTTTTTGATACCTTGCACCATAGGCACCATGACCTTTGCAAAAGCTCTGTGTGATCTGGGGTCAGGGATAGATCTTATGCCACTCTCTGTAATGGAGAAGCTGGGGATCATTGAGGTACAACCTGCCTTGTTCTCATTACAATTGGCAGACAAGTCATTGAGACAAGCTTATGGAATAGTGGAGGACGTGTTAGTAAAGGTTGAAGGCCTTTACATCCCTGCTGATTTCATAATCTTAGACACTAGGAAGGAAGAGGATGATTGCATCATCCTTGGAAGACCTTTCTTAGCCACAGCAGGAGCTGTGATAGATGTCAACAGAGGTGAATTAGTCCTTCAATTGAATGGGGACTACCTTGTGTTTAAGGCACATGGCCATCCCTCTGTGACAAAAGAGAGTAAGCATGAAGAGCTTCTCTCAGTTTAGAGTCAAGAAGAGCCCCCACAGTCAAACTCTAAGTTTGGTGTTGGGAGGCCACAACTAAACTCTAAGTTTGGTGTTAAGACCCCATATCCAAACTCTAAGTTTGGTGTTGGGACTATACAACATTGACCTGATCACCTTTGTGGCTCCGTGAGAGCCACTGTCAAGCTATTGACATTAAAGAAGCGCTTGTTGGGAGGCAACCCAATTTTATTTATCTAATTTTTATTTTGTGTTTTATTAGGTACATGATCATGTGGAGTCACAAAAAAAATATAAAAATCAAAAACAGGATCAAAAACAGCAGAAGAAAAAAATCACACCCTGGAGGAAGCACAGACTGGCGTTCAATGCCAGTAAGGAGCATCTGGCTGGCGTTCAACGCCAGAACAGAGCATGAAACTGGCGCTGAATGCCAGAAACAAGCAACATTCTGGCGCTGAACGCCAGGAATGTGCCTAAGAGGAAAAGCTGGCGCTGAACGCCAGTAACAAGCATGAAACTGGCGTTCAACGCCAGAAACATGTTACATGTGGGCGTTGAACGCCCAGAACATGCACCACTCGGCGTCTAAACGCCAGAATGGTGTGCAAAGGCATTTTACATGCCTATTTGGTGCAGGGATGGAATTCCTTGCCACCACAGGATCTGTGGACCCCACAGGATCACCTCAGGATCTGTGGACCCCACAGGATCCCCACCTAACATATTCCCACCTTACCTCCTATTCCTATTTTACTCTTCCCCATGTCACACTTCCCAACACTCTTCACCAATCACCTCAATCCCTCTTCCCAATCAACCCCTTCACCACTCACATCCATCCACCTTCCCCACAAACCCCACCTACCTTCAAAAATTCAAAAACATTTTCCCACCCATTCCCACCCTATATGGCCGAAACTTCCCTCTCCCCTCTCCCTATATATACCCTTCCATTCTACTTCATTTTCACACAACACAACCCCCTCTTCTTCACCTTGGCCGAACCTACATCTCTCCCTCTCTACCATATTCTCTTCTTCTTCTTCTTCTCTTCTTTCTTCTATTGCTCGAGGACGAGCAATATTTTAAGTTTGGTGTGGTAAAAGCATAGCTTTTTGCGTTTCCATTACCATCAATGGCACCTAAGGCTGGAGAATCCTATAGAAAAGGAAAAGGGAAGACAAAAGCTTCCACCTCTGAGTCATGGAAGATGGAAAGATTCATCTCCAAGAGCCATCAAGACCACTTCTATGATATTGTGGCAAAGAAGAAGGTAATCCCTGAGGTCCCTTTCAAGCTCAAGAAAAATGAGTATCCGGAGATCCGACATGAGATCCGAAAAAGAGGTTGGGAAGTCATAACCAACCCCATACAACAAGTCGGAATCTTAATGGTTCAAGAGTTCTATGCCAATGCATGGATCACTAGGAACCATGATCAAAGTATGAACCTGAGTCCAAAGAATTATCTCACAATGGTTCGGGGAAAATACTTAGATTTTAGTCGGAAAATGTGAGGTTGGCGTTTCACTTGCCCATGATGCAAGGAGATGAACGCCCCTACACTAGAAGGGTCAACTTTAATCAAAGGTTGGACCAAGTCCTAATGGACATATGTATGGAAAGAGCTCAATGGAAGAGAGACTCCAAAGGCAAGCCAGTTCAACTAAGAAGACTGGACCTCAAGCCTGTGGCTAGAGGATGGTTGGAGTTCATTCAACGCTCCATCATTCCCACTAGCAACCGATCTGAAGTTACTGTGGATCGGGCCATCATGATTCATAGCATCATGATTGGAGAGGAAATAGAAGTTCATGAAGTCATCTCCAATGAATTCTACAAAATAGCCAACAAGCCCTCCACCATGGCAAGGCTAGCTTTTCCTCACCTTATTTGCCATCTATGTTACTCAGCTGGAGTTATCATAGAAGGAGACATCTCCGTTGAAGAGGATAAGCCCATCACCAAGAAGAGGATGGAGTATGCAAGAGAAACCCTTCACGGTTCTCAAGAGATGCATGAGGAAGCTCATCATCAAGAAAACCCTGAGATGCCTCAAGGGATGCACTTTCCTCCCAACAACTATTGGGAACAACTCAACACTTCCTTAGAAGATTTGAGCCATAATGTTGAACAATTAAGGGTGGAACATCATGAGCACTTCATCATTCTCCAAGAAATAAGAGAAGATCAAAGAGCAATGAGGGAGGAGCAACAAAGGCAAGGAAGGGACATAGAAGAGCTTAAGGAAATTTTTGGACCTTCAAGAAGAAGACGCCACTAAGGTGGATTCATTCCTTGTTCTTATTTCTTTCTGTTTTTCGGTTTCTATGTTATGTTTATCTATATTTTGTGTCTCTACTTCATGATCATTAGTGTTTAGTAAATATGTCTTAAAGCTATGAATAAATTCCATGAAATCCTTCACCTCTCTTAAATGAAAAATGTTTTAATTCAAAAGAACAAGAAGTACATAAATTTTGAATTTATCCTTGAATTTAGTTTAATTATATTGATGTGGTGACAATACTTTTTGTCTTATGAATGAATGCTTAAACAGTGCATATTTTTGATCTTGTTGTTTATGAATGTTAAAACTGTTGGCTTTTGAAAGAATGATGAACAAAGAGAAATGTTATTGATCATCTGAAAAATCATAAAATTGATTCTTGAAGCAAGAAAAAGCAATGAAGAACACAAGCTTGCGAAAAAAAATGGCGAAAAAAATAGAAAGAAAAAGAAAAAGCAAGCAGAAAAAGCCAATAGCCCTTAAAACCAAAAGGCAAGGGTAAAAAGGATCCAAGGCTTTGAGCATCAATGGATAGGAGGGCCCAAGGAAATAAAATCCAAGCCTAAGCGGCTAAATCAAGCTGTCCCTAACTATGTGCTTGTGTCATGAAGGTCCAAGTGAAAAGCTTGAGACTGATGATCCAAAGCAAAAAGAGTGTGCTTAGGAGCTCTGGACACCTCTAACTGGGGACTCTAGCAAAGCTGAGTCACAATCTGAAAAGGTTCACCCAGTCATGTGTCTGTGGCATTTGTGTATCCAGTGGTAATACTGGAAAACAAAATGCTTAGGGCCACGGCCAAGACTCATAAAAGTAGCTGTGTTCAAGAATCAACATACTTAAATAGGAAAGTCAATTACACTATCTGAAATTCTAAGTTCCTAGAGAAGCCAATCATTCTAAACTTCAAAGGAAAAAGTGAGAGGCCAAAACTGTTCAGAAGCAAAAAGCTACAAGTCCCGCTCATCTAATTAGAATTAATGTTCATTGATATTATGGGATTCATAGTATATTCTCTTCTTTTTATCCTAATTGATTTTCAGTTGCTTGGGGACATGCAACAATTTAAGTTTGGAGTTGTGATGAGTGGATAATTTATACGCTTTTTGGCATTGTTTTTAGGTAGTTTTTAGTAAGTTCAAGCTACTTTTAGGGATGTTTTCATTAGTTTTTATGTTAAATTCACATTTCTAGACTATACTATGAGTTTGTGTGTTTTTCTGTGATTTCAGGTAATTTCTGGCTGAAATTGAGGGACTTGAGCAAAACTCTGAAAAAGGCTGACAAAAGGACTGCTGATGCTGTTGGAATCTGACCTCCCTGCACTCGAAATGGATTTTCTGGAGCTACAGAACTCCAATTGACGCGCTCTCAACGGTGTTGAAAAGTAGACATTCAGAGCTTTCCAGCAATATATAATAGTCCATACTTTATTCGGAAATTGACGACGTAACTTGGCGTTGAACGCCAAGTACATGCTGCTGTCTGGAGTTAAACGCCAGAAACACGTCATGATCCGGAGTTGAACGCCCAAAACACGTTATAACTTGGAGTTCAACTCCAATAAATGCCTCAGCTCATGGATAGATTAAGCTCAGCCCAAACATACACCAAGTGGGCCCCGGAAGTGGATTTATGCATCAATTACTTACTCATGTAAACCCTAGTAGCTAGTTTATTATAAATAGGACTTTTTACTAGTGTATTAGACATCTCTGGACGCCTAGTCCTTAGACCATGGAGGCTGGCCATTTGGCCATGCCTGAACCTTTCACTTATGTATTTTCAACAGTGGAGTTTCTGCACACCATAGATTAAGGGTGTGGAGCTCTGCTGTACCTCAAGTTTCAATACAATTATTATTACTTTCTATTCAATTCTCTTCTATTCTTATTCCAAGATATACGTTGCACAACACTTTGATGAATGTGATGATCCGTGACACTCATCATCATTCTCACTTATGAACGCACGTGATTGACAACCACTTCCGTTCTACTCTAGGCCGGGCGCATATCTCTTAGATTCCCCAACAGAATCTTCGTGGTATAAGCTAGACAGATGGCGGCATTCATGGGGATCCGGAAAGTCTAACCTTGTCTGTGGTATTCCGAGTAGGATTCTGGGAATCTGGAAAGTCTAACCTTGTCTGTGGTATTTCGAGTAAGATTCCGGTATTGAATGACTGTGACGAGCTTCAAACTCCTGAAGGCTGGGCGTGATGACAAACGCAAAAGAATCAATGGATTCTACTCCAACCTAATTGAGAACCGACAGATGATTAGCCGTGCTGTGACAGAGCATTTGGACCATTTTCACTGAGAGGATTGGATGTAGCCATCAACAAGGGTGATGCCTCCAGACGATTAGCCGGGCAGTGACAGCGCATAAGACCATTTTCCCGAGAGGATTAAAAGTAGCCATTGATGATGGTGATGCCCTACATCCAGCTTGCCAAGGAAAGGAGTAAGAAGGATTGGATGAAAGAAATAAGAAAGTAGAGATTCGAAAGGATTCTAGCATCTCCACACGCCTATCTGAAATTCCCACTATTGATTTACATAAGTATTTCTATCCCTTTTTATTTTCTATTTATTATTAATTTTCGAAACCCATAACCTTTTAATCTACCTAACTGAGATTTACAAGGTGACCATAGCTTGCTTCATACCAACAATCTCTGTGGGATCGACCCTTACTCACGTAAGGTATTACTTGGATGACCCAGTACACTTGCTGGTTAAGTTGAACGGAGTTGTGAGCTTCTCTAACAGTGCCTGGAACTCTTTTATCACAATTTCGTCCACCTACTACTTGGTTCTCTGTCCCTTTTCTGTCTCTTATTTCTATATCAAACTCTTGTAGAAGTAACACCCATCTTATGAGTTTGGGTTTTGAATCCTGCTTTGTGAGTAGATATTTAAGAGTAGCATGGTCAGTGTACACAATCACTTTTGATCATATTAAATAAGATCTAAACTTGTCAATAGTGTAAATCACTGCAAGTAACTCTTTTTCTGTGGTTGTGTAGTTCTTTTGTGCGTCATTTAAAATATGACTGGCATAATAAATGACGTGCAGAAGCTTGTCATACCTTTGTCCCAACACTGCACCAATGGCATGATCACTGGCATCACACATTAGTTCAAATGGTAATGTCCAGTCTGGTGCAGAGATGACTGGTGTTGTGACCAGCTTAGCTTTCAGAGTCTCAAATGCCTGCAAACACTCCTTATCAAAGATAAATGGCGTGTCAGCAGCTAGCAGATTACTCAGAGGTTTTGCGATTTTTGAAAAATCTTTTATAAACCTCCTATAGAATCCTGCATGCCCAAGAAAGCTTCTGATTGCCTTAACATTGGCAGGTGGTGGTAATGTTTCAATTACCTCTACCTTAGCTTGATCCACATCTATTCCCTTGTTCGAAATTTTGTGCCCAAGGACAATTCCTTCAGTCACCATAAAGTGACATTTCTCCCAGTTTAAAACCAGGTTAGTCTCTTGGCACCTCTTTAGAACAAGTGCTAGATGGTCAAGACAGGAGCTGAATGAGTCTCCAAATACTAAAAAGTCATCCATGAAGACTTCCAGAAAATTTTCCACCATATCAGAGAAAATAGAGAGCATGCACCTTTGAAAGGTTGCAGGTGCATTGCACAGACCAAATGGCATCCTTCTGTATGCAAATACTCCGGATGGACATGTGAATGCTGTTTTCTCTTGATCCTGGGGATCTACTGCAATTTGATTATAACCTGAATATCCATCCAGGAAGCAGTAGTATTCATGACCTGCTAGTCTTTCTAGCATCTGGTCTATGAATGGTAAAGGAAAATGATCTTTTCTGGTAGCTGTATTGAGCCTTCTATAATCAATACACATACACCATCCTGTAACTGTTCTTGTAGGAACCAGTTCATTTTTTTCATTATGAACCACTGTCATGCCACCTTTCTTAGGGATGACTTGGACAAGGCTTACCCAGGGGCTATCGGAAATAGGATAAATAATCCCAACCTCTAGTAATTTAGTAACCTCCTTCTGCACCACCTCCTTCATGGCTGGATTCAGCCGCCTCTGTGGTTGAACCACTGGCTTAGCATCATCCTCCAATAGGATCTTGTGCATGCATCTGGCTGGGCTAATGCCCTTAAGATCACTGATGGACCACCCAAGAGTTTTGTGTGTCCTTAGCACTTGAATTAGTGCTTCCTCTTCCTGTGGCTCTAAGGTAGAGCTTATGATTACAGGAAAAGTGTCACCTTCTCCCAGAAATGCATATTTCAGGGATGGTGGTAATGGTTTGAGCTCGGGTTTAGGAGGTTTCTCCTCTTCCTGAGGGATTTTCAGAGGTTCTATTATTCTCTCTGGTTCCTCCAGATCAGGCTGAGCATCATTAAGGATATCCTCTAGCTCTGATTCTGGACGCTCAGTCATATTGGCCTCTTTTACCAGAGAGTCAATAATATCAATGCTCATGCAGTCGTTTGGGGTGTCTGGATGCTGCATAGCTTTGACAACATTCAACTTAAACTTGTCCTCATTGACTCACAGGGTTAATTCCCCTTTTTGGACGTCAATGAGAGTTCGTCCAATTGCTAGGAAAGGTCTTCCTAGAATAAGAGTTGCACTCTTGTGCTCCTCTATTTCCAGCACCACAAAGTCAGTGGGAAAGGCAAATAGCCCAACCTTGACAATCATGTCTTCAATCACGCCTGATGGGTATTTAATGGAGCCATCGACAAGTTGGAGATATATCCGGGTTGGTTTGACTTCTTCAGTCAATCCAAGCTTTCTGATAGTAGATGAAGGTATTAGGTTGATACTTGCCCCAAGATCACATAGAGCTTGCTTAGTACAAGTACCCTCTAATGTGCATGGTATCATGAAGCTTCCGGGATCTTTAAGCTTCTCTGGTAAGCTTTTCAGAATGACTGCTGGTGGACGAAATTGTGATCACTTGTTCTTTCTACTTGTAGGATGTTTACTCTGAGGGCATTGTTTATTTTCACAACTCCGTTCAACTAACCAGCAAGTGTACTGGGTCGTCCAAGTAATAAACCTTACGTGAGTAAGGGTCGAATCCACAGAGATTGTTGGTATGAAGCAAGCTATGGTCACCTTGCAAATCTCAGTTAGGCAGATTAAAATAGTTTATGGGTTTTTGAAAAACAGAAATAATGAAAGGGATAAAGATACTTATGCAGGTTCATTGGTAGGAATTTCAGATAAGCATGTGGAGATGCTGTAGAGCCCAAGGACGCCTGCTCTCCTACTGCTTCTACTCAATCCTTCTTACTCCTTTCCATGGCAAGCTTTGTATAGGGGTTCACCATCAACTGTGGCTACTTTCATTCCTCACGGGGAAATATCCTGTGCGGCTGTCACTCGCACAGCTAACCAGTCTGGAGGCATCACCCATGGCTGATGGCTACATCCCATCCTCGCAGTGAAAACTATGCTAACGCACTCTGTCACAGTACGGCTAATCACCGGTTGGTTCCCGCTCCTACTGGAATAGAATCCCTCTTTTGCGTCTGTCACTAACGCCCAGCAGGTTAAAGTTTGAAGCACGTCACAGTCATTCATTACCGGAATCCTACTCGGAACACCACAGACAAGGTGAGACTTTTCGGACCCTCATAAATGCCGCCATCTATCTAGCTTATACCACGAAGATTCTGTTGGGGAATCTAAGAGATACACATTCAAGCTCTGTTGCATGTAGAACGGACATGGTTGTCAATCACGCGCATTCATAAGTGAGAATGATAATGAAGGTAATCTGACTCATAACATTCATCATGTTCTTGGGTACGAATGAATATCTTGGAATAAGAATAAGAGAGATTTGAATAAAAGAAGATAGAAGTTCATTAATACTTGAGGTACAGCAGAGCTCCACACCCTTAATCTATGGTGTGCAGAAACTCCACCGTTGAAAATACATAAGCAAAGAGTTCAGGCATGGCCGAATGGCCAGCCCTCTCTAACGTGATCACAGGATTCAGAATACAATCCAGGATGTCTAATACAATAGATAAATGTCCTATATATACTAGACTAGCTACTAGGGTTTACATGAGTAAGTAATTGATGCATAAATCCACTTCCGGGGCCCACTTGGTGTATGCTTGGGCTGAGCTTAATCATTCCACGAGCTAAGGCATATCTTGGCGTTGAACTCTGAGTTATGACGTGTTTTGGGCGTTCAACTCCGGATCATGACGTTTTTCTGGCGTTTAACTCCAGACAGCAGCGTGTACTTGGCGTTTAACGCCATGTTACGTCGTCATTCTTCAAATAAAGTATGGACTATTATATATTTCTGGAAAGTCCTGGATGTCTACTTTCCAACGCCGTTGAGAGCGCGCCAATTGGAGTTTTGTAGCTCCAGAAAATCTATTTCGAGTGCAGGGAGGTCAGAATCCAACAGCATCAGCAGTCCTTTTGTCAGCCTTCTTCAGAGTTTTGCTCAAATCCCTCAATTTCAGTCAGAATTTACCTGAAATCACAGAAAAACACACAAACTCATAGTAAAGTCCAGAAATGTGAATTTAACATAAAAACTAATGAAAACATCCCTAAAAGTAGCTCAAACTCACTAAAAACTATATGAAAACAATGCCAAAAAGCGTATAAATTATCCGCTCATCACAACACCAAACTTAAATTGTTGCTTGTCCCCAAGCAACTGAAAATCAAATAGGATAAAAAGAAGAGAATATACTATAAATTCCAAAATATCAATGAATATTAATTTAATTACATGAGCGGGACTTGTAGCTTTTTGCTTCTGAACAGTTTTGGCATCTCACTTTTTCCTTTGAAGTTTAGAGTGATTGGCTTCTCTAGGAACTTAGAATTTCAGATAGTGTTATTGACTTTCTTAGTTAAGCATGTTGATTCTTGAACACAGCTACTTATGAGTCTTGGCTGTGGCCCTAAGCACTTTGTCTTCCAGTATTACCACCGGATACACAAATGCCACAGACACATAACTGGGTGAACCTTTTCAGATTGTGACTTAGCTTTGCTAAAGTCCCCAGTTAGTGGTGTCCAGAGCTCTTAAGCACACTCTTTAGCTTTGAATCACGACTTTAACCACTCAGTCTCAAGCTTTTCACTTGGACCTTCATGACACAAGCACATGAATAGGGACAGCTTGATTTAGCCGCTTAGGCCTGGATTTAATTTCCTTGGGCCCTCCTATCCATTGATGCTCAAAGCCTTGGATCTTTGCTAAAATTTTCGCCATTTTTTTTTTGCTGCTTTTTCTTGC
This sequence comes from Arachis hypogaea, assembly GCF_003086295.3. Classification (NCBI taxonomy): domain Eukaryota; kingdom Viridiplantae; phylum Streptophyta; class Magnoliopsida; order Fabales; family Fabaceae; genus Arachis; species Arachis hypogaea. The sequence goes on from NC_092037.1 coordinate 36,139,228, forward strand.
TTCAAGAATCAATTTCATGATGTTTTTCAGATCATCAATAACATTTCTCTTTGTTCATCATTCTTTCAAGAGCCAACAATTTTAACACTCATAAACAACAAGATCAAAAATATGCACTGTTCAAGCATTCATTCAGAAAACAAAAATTATTGCCACCACATCAATATAATTAAATTAAATTCACTAATAATTTCGAAAATTATGTACTTCTTGTTCTTTTGAATTAAAACATTTTTCTTTTAAGAGAGGTGAAAGACTAATGGATTTTATTCATAGCTTTAAGGCATGGTTACACACTAATGATCATGAAGTAGAGACACAAAAACATAGATAAACATAACACTTAAAAACCGAAAACAGAAAGAAAATAAAGAACAAGGAATGAATCCACCTCTAGTGGCGTCTTCTTCTTGAAGGACCAATGATGTTCTTCAATTCTTCTATATCCCTTCCTTGCCTTTGTTGCTCCTCCCTCATAGCTCTTTGATCTTCTCTTATTTCTTGGAGAGTGAGGGCGTGTTCATGGTGTTCCACCCTTAGTTGTTCAACATTATGACTCAAGTCTTCCAAAGAGGTACTAAGTTGCTCCCAATAATTGTTGGGAGGAAAGTGCATTCCTTGAGGCATTTGTTGATGATGAACTTCCTCATGTTCTTCTTGAGGGCCGTGAGGAACTTCTCTTGTTTGCTCCATCCTTTTCTTGGTGATGGGCTTGTCTTCTTCAATGGAGACATCTCCATCTATGATAACTCCGGCTGAATAACATAGATGGCATATGAGGTGGGGGAAGGCTAGCCGTGCCATGTATGAAGGCTTGTCAGCTATTTTGTAGAGTTCATTGGCTATGACTTCATGAACCTCTACTTCCTCTCCAATCATGATGCTATGGATCATGATTGCCCGATCCACAGTAACTTCAGATCGGTTGCTTGTAGGGATGATAGATCTTTGGATGAACTCCAACCATCCTCTAGCTACAGGCTTGAGGTCCAGTCTTCTTAGTTGGACTGGTTTGCCTTTGGAGTCTACTCTCCATTGGGCGCCTTCCACACAAATGTCCATTAGGACTTGGTCCAACCTTTGATTGAAGTTGACCCTCCTTGTGTAGGGGCGTTCATCACCTTGCATCATGGGTAGATGAAACGCCAACCTCACATTTTCCGGACTGAAATCTAAGTATTTCCCCCGAACCATTGTGAGATAGTTCTTTGGATTCGGGTTCATATTTTGATCATGGTTCCTAGTGATCCATGCATTAGCATAGAACTCTTGAACCATCAATAATCCGACTTGTTGCATGGGGTTGGTTATGACTTCCCATCCTCTTCTTTGGATCTCATGTCAGATTTCCGGATACTCATTCTTTTTGAGCTTGAAAGGGACCTCGGGGATCACCTTTTTCTTTGCCACAACATCATAGAAGTGGTCTTGATGGCTTTTGGAGATGAATCTCTCCTTCTCCCATGATTCGGAAGTGGAAGCTTTTGCCTTCCCTTTTCCTTTTCTTGAGGAAACTCCGGTCTTGGGTGCCATTGATGGTGAATGAAAAAAAATAAAAAGCTTAGGCTTTTTACCACACCAAACTTAAAATTTGCTCGTCCTCGAGCAAAAAAGAAAAGAAGAGTAGAAGAAGAAGAAGAGAATTTGGGTAGAGAAGGAGAGGAGGGGGTTCGGCTATATGAGAGAAGAAGGGGTTGTTGTTGTGTGAAAATGAAGAAGAAAGGAGAGGTATTTATAGGGAGGGGGGAGGGTTAGGTTTCGGCTATTTTGGGTGGGAAAGGGTGGGAAATTGAATTTGAATGTAATGGAGGTAGGTGGGGTTTATGGGGAAGAGGAGGTTGATGTGAATGGTGCATGGTGTAATTGGGAAGAGGAATTGATGTGATTGGTGAAGGTTTTTGGGAAGGGTGACATTGAAAATGAGATTTGGATTAGGAGAGTGTGATTAGGATTAAAAGAAAAGGTAGGTGGGGATCCTGTGGGATCCACAGATCCTGAGGTGAAAAGAAATACCATTCCTTCACCCTATAGGCGTGTAAATTGCCTTCATGCATCATTCTGGCGTTCAAACGCCCATTGGTGCATGTTCTGGGCGTTAAACGCCCATGTGATGCTTGTTTCTGGCGTTGAACGCCAGTTTCAAGCTTGTTTCTGGCGTTCAGCGCCAGATTGTCCTCTGTGTGCGCATCCTGGCGTTAAACGCCAGGATGTAGCTTGTTTTGGGCGTTCAGCGCCAGGAAGATGCTCTGTTCTGGTGTTGAACGCCCGCCAGATGCATCTTCTGGGCGTTGAACGCCAGCCCGTGCGTCCTCCAGGGTGAAAATTTTTTTTCTTCTGTTTTTGACTCTGTTTTTAATTTTTCTGATTTTTTTCGTGACTCCTCATGATCATGTACCTAATTAAACACAAAAATAACAAAGAAACAAAATAAAATAAAATTAGATAAATAAAATTGGGTTGCCTCCCAACAAGCGCTTCTTTAATGTCAGTAGCTTGACAGTGGCTCTCAGGGAGCCACAGAGCAATCAAGTCAATGTTGTCTAGTCCCAACACCAAACTTAGAGTTTGGATATGGGGTTTGAACACCAAACTTAGAGTTTGGTTGTGGCTTCACAACACCAAACTTAGAGTCTGACTGTGTGGGCTCTTCTTGACCTTGAACTGAGAGAAGCTCTTCATGCTTACTCTCTTTTGTCACAGAGGGATGGCCATGTGCTTGAAACACAAGATATTCTCCATTTAATTGAAGGACTAGCTCACCTCTATTGACATCTATCACAGCTCCTACTGTGGCTAGGAAAGGTCTTCCTAGGATAATGCATTCATCATCTTCCTTCCTAGTATCTAGGATTATGAAATCAGTAGGGATGTAAAGGCCTTCAACCTTTACTAGCACGTCCTCTACTATCCCATGAGCTTCTCTCATGGACTTGTCTGCCAGTTGTAATGAGAACAAGGCAGGTTGTACCTCAATGATCCCTAGCTTCTCCATTACAGAGAGTGGCATAAGGTTTATTCCTGACCCAAGGTCACATAGAGCTTTTTCAAAGCTCATGGTGCCAATGGTGCAAGGTATTAAGAACTTGCCAGGATCTTGTCTCTTTTGAGGTAGAGTTTCCTGAATCCAAGTATCCAAATCACTAATGATCAAGGGAGGTTCACTTTCCCAAGTCTCATTACCAAATAGCTTGGCATTCAGTTTCATGATAGCTCCTAGATATTGAGCAACTTGCTCTCCAGTCACATCTTCATCCTCTTCAGAGGATGAATAATAGTCAGAGCTCATGAATGGCAGAAGGAGATTTAGTGGAATCTCTATGGTCTCTGTGTGAGCCTCAGATTCCTCAGGATCCTTATTAGGAAGCTCCTTCTTGCTTGGAGGACGTCCCAGGAGGTCTTCCTCACTGGGATTTTCGTCCTCCTCCTCCTTTGTGCATTCGGCCATGTTGACTAAGTCAATGGCTTTGCACTCTCCTTTTGGATTTTCTTCTGTATTGCTTGGGAGAGTACTGGGAGGAGTTTCAATAACTTTCTTACTCAGCTGGCCTACTTGTGCCTCCAAATTCCTAATGGAGGATCTTGTTTCATTCATGAAACTGAAAGTGGCCTTTGACAGATCAGAGACTATATTGGCTAAATTGGAATTATTTTGTTCAGAGTTCTCTGTCTGTTGCTGAGAAGATGATGGATATGGCTTACTATTGCCTAGCCTATTGCGTCCACCATTGTTAAAACCTTGTTGAGGTTTTTGTTGATCCTTCCATGAGAAATTTGGATGATTTCTCCATGATGAGTTATAGGTGTTTCCATAAGGTTCACCTAAGTAATTAACCTCTGCCATGGCAGGGTTCTCAGGATCATAAGCTTCTTCAGAAGCTACTTCTCTAGTACTGTTGGATGCATGTTGCAATCCATTTAGATTTTGAGAGATCATGTTGACCTGTTGAGTCAACACTTTGTTCTGAGCCAATATGGCATTCAGAGCATCAATTTCAAGAACTCATTTCTTCTGAGGGACCCCATTATTCACGGAATTCCTCTTAGAGGTGTACATGAACTGGTTGTTTGCAACCATGTCAATGAGTTCTTGAGCCTCTTCAGGCGTTTTCTTTAGGTGAATAGATCCACCTGCAGAATGGTCCAATGACATTTTCGAAAATTCAGAGAGACCATAATAGAATATATCTAATAGGGTCCATTCTGAAAACATGTCAGATGGACATCTCTTGGTCAGCTGCTTGTATCTTTCCCAAGCTTCATAGAGGGATTCACCATCTTTTTGCTTGAAGGTTTGAACATCCACTCTTAGCTTGCTCAGCTTTTGAGGAGGAAAGAATTTATCCAAGAAGGCAGTGACCAGCTTATCCCAGGAGTCCAGGCTATCCTTAGGTTGTGAATCCAACCATTTTCTAGCTCTGTCTCTTACAGCAAAAAGGGAAAAGCATGAGTCTGTAGACTTCAGGATTAACTCCATTCGTCTTTACAGTATCACAGACCTGCAAGAACTCAGTTAAGAACTGATAAGGATCTTCAGATGGAAGTCCATAAAACTTGCAGTTTTGTTGCATTAATGCAACTAGTTGAGGCTTAAGCTCAAAGTTATTGGCTCCAATGGCAGGAATGGAGATGCTTCTTCCATCAAACTTGGACGTTGACTTTGTGAAGTCACCAAGCATTCTCCTTGCATTATTATTATTATTATTTTCGGCTGCCATCTCCTTCTCTTGTTCGAAAATTTCTGAAAGGTTATTTCTGGATTGTTGTAATTTAGCTTCTCTTAATTTTCTCTTCAGAGTCCTTTCAGGTTCTGGATCAGCTTCAACAAGAGTGCCTTTATCCTTGTTCCTGCTCATAAGAAAGAGAAGAAAACAAGAAAAGAAAGAGGGATCTTCTATGTCACAGTATAGAAATTCCTTTATGTTAGTAGAAGAAGAAAGGGGTAGAAGAAAGAAGAAGGATGGATTCGGATTTGGAGATGAAGAGAGGTGAAGAGAAGTGTTAGTAATTAAATAATTAAATAGAAAAAGAGAGGAGAGGGAGAGGATTTTCGAAAATAATTTTTGAAAAAGAAGTTAGTAATTTCGAAAATTAAAAATAAAATAAGTTTAAAATTAAAATGTAAAACAATTAAAAAGAATTTTTGAAAAAGAGAGGGAGAATTTTCGAAAATTAGAGAGAGATAGGTAGTTAGTTGATTTTGAAAAAGGTAAGAAACAAACAAAAAGTTAGTTAGTTGATTGAAAAAGATTTGAAATCAAAATTTGAAAAAGATAAGAAGATAAGAAGTTAGATAAGATATTTTGAAATCAAATTTTGAAAAAGATAAAGTTTTTGAAAAAGATAAGATAAAAAGATAAAAAGATTTTTTAAGAAAAAGATATTTTGAAAAAGATTTAATTTTAAAATTGACTTAACTAACAAGAAACTACAAGATAAGATTCTAGGACTTAAAGATTGAACCTTTCTTAACAAGAAAGTAACAAACTTCAAATTTTTGAACCAATCACATTAATTGTTAGCTAATTTTCGAAAATTTGATAAAAAGATAAGAAAAAGATTTTGAAAATATTTTGAAAAATAATTTTTGAAATTTTCGAAAATTATACAAAAAGAGAAAAAGATATGATTTTTGAAAAAGATTTTGAAAAGATAAGATTTTTAAAATTGAAATTTCGACTTGACTTGTAAGAAACAACTAATTTTAAAAATTTTTGACCAAGTCAACCCAAAATTTCGAAAATTTGGAGGAAAATAAGGAAAAGATATTTTTTTGATTTTTTGAATTTTTAAAGAAAAACACAAAAATGACCCAAAACATGAAAATTTTGGATCAAGACACAAGATGCATGCAAGAATGCTATGAATGTCAAGATGAACACCAAGAACACTTTGAAGATCATGATGAACATCAAGAACATAATTTTGAAAAATTTTTGATGCAAAGAAAACATGCAAGACACCAAACTTAGAAATATTTAATGCATGGAAAATATGAATGCAAAAGTGCATATGAAAAACAACAAAAGACACAAAACAAGAAATCATCAAGATCAAACAAGAAGACTTGTCAAGAACAACTTGAAGATCATGAAGAACACTATGAATGCATGAGATTTTCGAAAATAATGCAAGACAAATTTTAAAAGCATGCAATTGACACCAAACTTAAAAATTAACACAAGATTCAAACAAGAAACATAAAATATTTTTGATTTTTATGATTTTCTAATTTTTTTGTATTTTTATTGATTTTTTTCGAAAAACATTTTTGGAAAACGAAAAAAAGGAAAGAAAAAATTTTGAAAAAGATTTTTGAAAAGAAAGTTACCTAATCTGAGCAACAAGATGAACCGTCAGTTGTCCATACTCGAACAATCCCCGGCAACGGCGCCAAAAACTTGGTGGACGAAATTGTGATCACTTGTTCTTTCTACTTGTAGGATGTTTACTCTGAGGGCATTGTTTATTTTCACAACTCCGTTCAACTAACTAGCAAGTGTACTGGGTCATCCAAGTAATAAACCTTACGTGAGTAAGGGTCGAATCCACAGAGATTGTTGGTATGAAGCAAGCTATGGTCACCTTGCAAATCTCAGTTTGGCAGATTAAAATAGTTTATGGGTTTTTGAAAAACAGAAATAATGAAAGGGATAAAGATACTTATGCAGGTTCATTGGTAGGAATTTCAGATAAGCATGTGGAGATGCTGTAGAGCCCAAGGACGCCTGCTCTCCTACTGCTTCTACTCAATCCTTCTTACTCCTTTCCATGGCAAGCTTTGTATAGGGGTTCACCATCAACTGTGGCTACTTTCATTCCTCACGGGGAAATATCCTGTGCGGCTGTCACTCGCACAGCTAACCAGTCTGGAGGCATCACCCATGGCTGATGGCTACATCCCATCCTCGCAGTGAAAACTATGCTAACGCACTCTGTCACAGTACGGCTAATCACCGGTTGGTTCCCGCTCCTACTGGAATAGAATCCCTCTTTTGCGTCTGTCACTAACGCCCAGCAGGTTAAAGTTTGAAGCACGTCACAGTCATTCATTACCGGAATCCTACTCGGAACACCACAGACAAGGTGAGACTTTCCGGACCCTCATAAATGCCGCCATCTATCTAGCTTATACCACAAAGATTCTATTGGGGAATCTAAGAGATACACATTCAAGCTCTGTTGCATGTAGAACGGACATGGTTGTCAATCACGCGCATTCATAAGTGAGAATGATAATGAGGGTAATCTGACTCATGACATTCATCATGTTCTTGGGTACGAATGAATATCTTGGAATAAGAATAAGAGAGATTTGAATAAAAGAAGATAGAAGTTCATTAATACTTGAGGTACAGCAGAGCTCCACACCCTTAATCTATGGTGTGCAGAAACTCCACCGTTGAAAATACATAAGCAAAGAGTTCAGGCATGGCCGAATGGCCAGCCCTCTCTAACGTGATCACAGGATTCAGAATACAATCCAGGATGTCTAATACAATAGATAAATGTCCTATATATACTAGACTAGCTACTAGGGTTTACATGAGTAAGTAATTGATGCATAAATCCACTTCCGGGGCCCACTTGGTGTATGCTTGGGCTGAGCTTAATCATTCCACGAGCTAAGGCATATCTTGGTGTTGAACTCTGAGTTATGACGTGTTTTGGGCGTTCAACTCCGGATCATGACGTTTTTCTGGCGTTTAACTCCAGACAGCAGCGTGTACTTGGCGTTTAACGCCAAGTTACGTCGTCATTCTTCAAATAAAGTATAGACTATTATATATTGCTGGAAAGCCCTGGATGTCTACTTTCCAACGCCGTTGAGAGCGCGCCAATTGGAGTTCTGTAGCTCCAGAAAATTCATTTCGAGTGCAGGGAGGTCAGAATCCAACAGCATCAGCAGTCCTTTTGTCAGCCTTCTTCAGAGTTTTGCTCAAATCCCTCAATTTCAGTCAGAATTTACCTGAAATCACAGAAAAACACACAAACTCATAGTAAAGTCCAGAAATGTGAATTTAACATAAAAACTAATGAAAACATCCCTAAAAGTAGCTCAAACTCACTAAAAACTATATGAAAACAATGCCAAAAAGCGTATAAATTATCCGCTCATCAACTGCACTGCATTCTTCAGTGAGGTAAACTTTTTCAGTTTCTCTCCAATCCTTTTTATGACTTAAGATCTCTTTCATGAACTTAGCATAAGAGGGTATTTGCTCAAGTGCCTCTGCAAACGGAATCTTTATTTCAAGAGTCCTGAGATAGTCTGCAAAGCGGACAAATTGCTTATCCTATTCCGCTTCGCAGAGTTTCTGAGGATAAGGCATTTTGGCTTTGTATTCCTCAACCTTAGTTGCTGTAGGTTTATTGCCTACAGATTTGTTTTGAGAAGCCTTTTTAGAGGGGTTGCTATCAGCACTTGTATGTGTCTGATCCCTTACTGGCGTTTGAATGCCAGGGTTGGAAGCTAGATTGGTGTTGGACACCAATTCCTTACTTGTTTCTGGCATTTGAACGCCAGAACTGAGCTTCCTTTGGGCATTCAACACCAACTCCTTGCCTGTTTCTGGCATTTGAACGCCAGAACTGAGCATGGGTTGGGCGTTTAACGCCAGCTCTCCACCCTTTTCCGGTGTTTGAGTGCCAGAATTATTCCTCTCTGGGCTCTTACTGTCCTCAAAGAGATTTTGGCTAGTAGTTTGTTCATTTCTTGGCTTCCTGCTGCCTTGAAGTGAGGTATTTAATGTTTTCCCACTTCTTAATTGAACTGCTTGGCACTCTTCTGTTATTTGTTTTGATAACTATTGTTCTGTTTGCTTCAACTGCACTTCCATATTCATATTAGCCATTCTTGTGTCTTGTAGTATCTCCTTGAATTCAGCTAGCTGTTTTGTTAGAAAATCTAATTGCTGATTGAATTCAGTAACTTGTTATGCAGGACTGAGTTCAGCGGTTATTGTTTTAGCCTCTTCTTTCATGGAAGGTTCACTGCTTAGGTACAGATGTTGATTTTTGGATACTGTATCAATGAGCTTTTGAGCTTCTTCAATTGTCTTTCTCATGTGGATAGATCCACCAGCTGAGTGGTCTAGAAAAATCTGAGCTTTCTCTATAAGCCCATAATAGAAGATGTCTAACTGCACCCACTCTGAAAATATTTCAGAGGGGCATTTTCTTAGCATCTCTCTGTATCTCTCTGATACACCACTATTTTATGGTTTATATTGTGTTTAATTGTGTGGTTTTATCATGATCCTTACTCACTTATTCATTAATTTAGCGTGCATTTATATTTCCTTCCTGAAATTATTACATGGTTGAAAACCGCTTCCTAGAGACTTTTTAATTATGCATTTTAGTTCTCCTTTATCCCATTCGATGCCGTGATCTGTGTGTTAAGTGTTTCAGGCTCTATAAGGCATGGATGAGTTGGAGATTGGAAAGGAAGCTAGCAAAAATGGAAGGAACACAAGAAATTGAGGAGATAACCAGCGAGAAGTGACGCGGCCGCATGGCTCACGCGTTCGCGCGAAAGAGGATAAATCGCAGTGGAAAAGCACAAGTGACGCGGAGGCGTGGACGACGCGAACGCGTGGCAAGGAAAAACGCGACTGACGCGTCCGCATGGACGACGTGATCGCGTGACGTGCGCGATCTGCATAATCTGCAAATTCCGCTGGGAGCGATTTTGGGCCCTATTTGACCCAGTTCTCGGCCCAGAACAGCAGATAAGAGCCAGAGAACTTGCAGAAACCGAAGACAACATTCATTTTACACAGTTTTAGTTTTAGATCTTGTTTTTACTCCTCTTCTAGGTTTTTCTCTCTTCACATTGATAGTTCTTAGGATTTTATTTTTCTATCACTTTTTGCATTGGGATGTTGAGAAGAGTTATTACCTCATCAAGACTTTGTCATTCTAGTTCGTTTGCTTTGTTAATTTTACCATTGGAATATTATTAGGATTTGTTTAATACAAGGATTACTTTTATTTTTTATTTGATTATTTTGATTTTTATTTACAATGTCTTTCTTTAATTCTTTTTCATATGTTATGAATTTTACATTCACAATGAGCGAGTAGTTCCCTAACTTGATGGGGAGTTGATTGAAAGGAACCAATTGAGTTGGAAGGCTTAAAAGAAAGATTGTAATTGGGTTTATTGTTGGATTGCCCTCTAGTCACTAACACCAACCCCTTTTAATTAAGTGGGTTACAACTTGTGAACAGACATAGCATTCCAACCTGTTTGACTTTCCCTTACCTAGTAAGAGATAACTAAACAGGATAACCTTTAATTATCAATTAATCTAGAAAGTAATCCAACAACAGTGGGACTTCCAATTAATCAACTCCTAGTCAAGGCTTTTATTTACATTATTCAAATTCTCCAATTTTATTTCCTGTTTACTCAACTCAACCCTTTTTGAAAACATCTGATTAATAAAAATAACACACTTTTCTGCAACTCGTTGGGAGACGACCTGGGATTCATACTCCTAGTATTTCAATTTTAAATTTCTGTGACATCTTTCTAAATTGATAAGTGGATTTCTGGTGAGTTAAGAACTTTACTTGCAACGTACACATTTTAATAATTTTTAATTCACCAATTTCCGCCGCATCACTCTCCCAGGCATCATAAAGAGATTCATTATCTCCTTGTTTAAAGCCTTGGATGCTCAGCCTTAGCTGTGTCATCCGTTTTGGAGGGAAATATTGATTCAGGAATTTTTCTAACAGCTGTTTCCATGTCCATATGCTAGCCTTAGGTTGGTTATTTAACCACCTCTTAGCTTGGTCTTTTACAACAAATGAAAACAGTAACAATCTGTAGATATCCTGATCTACTTCCTTGTCATGTACTGTGTCAGCAATTTGTAAACACTGTGCCAGAAACTCTGTAGGTTCTTCCTGTGGAAGACCAGAATACTAGCAACTTTGCTGCACCATGATAATGAGCTGAGAATTCAACTCAAAACTACTGACTCCGATGGAGGGTATACAGATACTACTCCCATATGAAGCAGTAGTGAGGTTAGCATATGACCCCAGAGTCCTTTTGGACTGTTCATTTCCACTTAGGTCCATGATGGAGTAAGGGAGATGATGTGGATTTATTTTATTTATTTTATTATATAAAAATTTTTTTCGAAATAATAAAATAAAATAAAATAAAAACTAAAATAAAAAATTTGAAAATATTTTATGAAGATTTTCAAAAAAGTGAGGAGAGAGAAAGTGGTTAGGATATTTTTGAAAAAGATATGATTTAAAAAATTTTGACCAAGTCAACCCAAGTAATTCGAAATTTATGAGAAATTAAAGGGAGATATTTTTTATTTTTGAATTTTATTATGAAAGAGAAGAACACACAAAAGACACAATACTTAAAATTTTTAGATCTAATGCTCCTTATTTTTGAAAATTTTGGAGGGGAAACACCAAGGAACACCAAACTTACAAATTCTAAGATCAAAACACAAAGAAGACTCAAGAACAACAAGAACAAAAGAAAGAACACCAAACTTAAAATTTTTAGAAAATCAAAATAAAATTTTTGAAAACTAAAGAAAAATTAACAAGAAAACACCAAACTTAAATCATGACACTAAACCCACAGAAAAACAAAAAAATTATTAAGAAAAATAATATTTTTGAAAAATTTTTGAAAAGAAAATAAAAGACTCTGACCCAAAAGACAAAATCTTCCTAATCTAAGCAGCAAAATAAACCGTCAGTTGTCCAAACTCCAACAATCCCCGGCAACGGCGCCAAAAACTTGGTGTACAAAATTGTAAAACACACATTTTACAACTCGTACCACTAACCAGCAAGTGCACTGGGTCGTCCAAGTAATACCTTACGTGAGTAAGGGTTGATCCCACGGAAATTGTTGGCTTGAAGCAAGCTATGGTTATCTTGTAATTCTTAGTCAGGATATCAATTATAATTATCAGTTGACTTGCAAATGAACAAGAGAGCATGAAATAAATACTTATTATGCAGTAATGGAGAATATGTTGGAGTTTTGGAGATTCTTTGTCTTCTAAATCTCTACTTTCCCCTCTCTTCTTCTTCACGGACGCAAGGTCCCTCCTATGGTAAGCTGTGTGTTGATGGATCACCGTCGTCAATGGCTACCATCCATCCTCTCAGTGAAAATGGTTCAAGTGCGCTATCACCGCACGACTAATCATCTGTCGGTTCTCACTCATGTTGGAATAGGATCCATTGATCCTTTTGCGTCTGTCACTATGCCCAACCCTTGTGAGTTTGAAGCTCGTCACAGTCATCCAATCCCTGAATCCTACTCAAAATACCACAGACAAGGTTTAGACTTTCCGAATTCTCAAGGATGCTGCCAATGGATTCTAGCTTATACTACGAAGATTCTGATTAAGGAATCCAAGAGATACTCATTCAATCAAAGGTAGAATGGAGGTGGTTGTCAGGCACGTGTTCATAGGTTGAGAATGGGGATGAGTGTCACGGATCATCACCTTCTTCATAGTTAAGTACGAATAAATATCTTAGATAGAAACAAGCATGTTTGAATGGAAAACAGAAGTAATTGCATTAAGTCATCGAGACACAGTAGAGCTCCTCACCCCCAACAATGGAGTTTAGAGACTCATGCCATCAAAGAGTACAAAGTTCAAATCTAAAAATGTCATGAGATACAGAATAAATCTCTAAAAGTTGTTTAAATACTAAAGTTGTAACCTAGGTTTACAAAAAATGAGTAAACTAAGATAGATAGTGCAGAAATCCACTTCTGGGGCCCACTTGGTGTGGGGGCTGAGACTTGAGCTTTTCACGTTCCTGGGCTGTTTCTGGAGTTAAACGTCAGGTTGTAACCTGTTTTGGGCGTTTAACTCCAACTTGCAACCTGTTTCTAGCGTTAAACGCCAGAATGCAACATGGAACTGGCGTTAGACGCCAGTTTACGTCATTTATCTTCGAGCAAAGTATGAACTATATATTGCTGGAAAGCTCTGGATGTGTACTTTCCAACCCAATTGAGAGCGTGCCAATTGGACTCCTGTAGCTCCAAAAAATCCATTCCGAGTGTAGGGAGGTCAGAATCTAACAACATCAGCAGTCCTTTTTCAGTCTGATTCAGATTTTTGCTCAGCTCCCTCAATTTCAGCCAGAAAATACCTGAAATCACAGAAAAATACACAAACTCATAGAAAGTCCCGAAATATGAATTTTGCCTAAAAACTAATAAAAATATACTAAAAACTAACTAAAACATACTAAAAACTACATGAAATTACCCCCAAAAAGCGTATAAAATATCTGCTCATCACTCATATCTTAGGAAAAACGTCACCCAAGCTTGGTGAAGACCGTTGGAAATTCTGACAACCGTTTGAGGAGCAAGCATTCTTGGAGGTTCAAGGATGAATTCAAGCACAAGCCACCTTGACAAGGAGCCTCCCAATAGTCCAACTTAAGGACAATAAATAAAAGTGCTAAGTGGGAGACACCCCACCATGGTAAACTCTTTCCATTCTCTTGTATATATGATCAATGAATTAATTGAGTTGCCATTGTTAGGTAGTTTTCTTTTTTACGTATTCTTGTTTTAGTGTTTTGGTTGTTAGTTTGTTTGAGTAGATTTATGCCTTAAGTTGTAGAATAGTTGTTGTTAAATTGTATTTTGATTGAAGTGTAAGTTTAGTTTGTTTTATATTTGAAAATTTTTTCAAAAACCAAAAGATTTGTTGTTAAATTTGAATTTTGATTACTTTAGAGTGTTTATAGGTTTGGAGAGTGTTAAATTCTGTTTTTATGGTTCTAAAAAAAAAGGGGTCAACCCACGCATAAGCATGGGTGACGCGTACGCGTCGATTGCACTTCCGCAACTCCTAGTACAAAAACCCGAGAGTTGTGCGAGAACTGTGCTGGTTTTGTGCGAATAGCACAATTTCCCATCCACGTGTAAGCGTGGGTGACGCTTACGCGTCGCATGTCCCTGCTGCAATCCACACTTAAGTGTGGGCGACGCATAAGCGTCGCCTCGCGCCCTATTTCTTCTCCTTTCTTCTCCCTTTCTTCTTTCTTTCTACATTTCTTCTTCTTTCTTCTTCCTTTCCTACTTTCTTCTTCAAAAAATAAAAAAATATAAAATATAAAAATATAAAAATATAAAAATAAATAAATATAAATAAATAAATAAATAAAAATTAAAAAAATTCCACTTCTCATTTTTCTTATCTTTCATTTTCTTTTGCTTATTGCATTTGTATACTTTTCATTCATTGCATTCTAATTTTGTTTTTATAGCTTGTTCTTATTTTCTATTCTAAGTTTCTTATTTTAACATTGATGTTAAATTCTCCTACTCAATTGTTGAGAATTTCTTGGATTATTTTGGTGCTTCTTGACTTGTTTGGTATGTTTGGTGATGAAATTTTTAGGTCAATGCTTAATCTTTGATGACTCTTGCATCTTTTGTGCATTGATATGAACTCATATTGTCTTTTATGACCCACTTTTTCTCGCTTGAACTTGATGCTCAACATGCTCTTTATGTCATTTACTTGTGCTTTAACTATACTCTTGTATCAAGTGTAGTGATATGCCATAGCTTATATTGTTTTCTCACTTACATGCTGTAGCTACCATGTAGTTGAGAACCTTACTCTTATTTGGCATTAGCCCTCGCCTATGTTCTATCTGCTTTGATATCTTTGTTGTAGGCATAGTTTTCTTTATTCCTCCCCCCTTTTAGGCTGGCTACCGAGAAAGAAAGGAAAAGCTTTAAAATGAGGGCAACAAACAAGTTCATTCGCACAATCTTTTGAAAGAGCTCATCAGTTGTAGCAACCCGTCCACCTTGCTCTTCTTTGCATGCACCGAGGACAGTGCAATCTTCATGTGTGGGGAGGTCATCCGACCGACCTCTGTGGGTAACCACTTCCTTTTTCAACACCAATGTTAGCTAGTTGTTGTATTGCATGATAGGTTGCATGTTAGTTATAATTTGTACATATTTTACCACTTCTTTCTTATTAGTACTACTTGGTTAGGGTGATGACTTCTTTTCCAAGAAAACTATTTTAGGGAACCCTACTGGTGCACGAAATTGTGATCATCAACAATGGCTCCAATAACTTGGTAGCTCTCACACGTGAATTACACTTAGTCACAACTCCGCACAACTAACCAGCAAGTGCAGTGGGTCGTCCAAGTAATACCTTTACGTGAGTAAGGGTCGATCCCACGGAGATTGTTGGTATGAAGCAAGCTATGGTCATCTTGTAAATCCCAGTCAGGTGGATTTAAATAATTTAAGAGATTATTGGTTTAAATGAAAATAATAAAATAAACAGAAAATAAAGATAGAGTTACTCATGCAATCTAATGGTGGTAATTTCAGATAGGTATAAGGAGATGCTGTGTTCCTTCCGAATCTCTACTTTCTTATTACATTCATCCAATCTTTCTTACTCCTTTCCATGGCAAGCTGTATGTAAGGCATCACCGTTGTCAACGGCTACATCCCATCTTCTCAGTGAAAAAGGTCCAAATGCTCTGTCACAGCACGGCTAATCATCTGTCGGTTCTCAATCAAGTTGGAATAGAATCCAGTGATTCCTTTGCGTCTGTCACTAACGCCCAACCTTCAGGAGTTTGAAGCTCGTCATAGTCATTCAATCCCGGAATCCTACTCGGAATACCACAGACAAGGTTAGACTTTTCAGATTCCTATGAATGCCGCCATCAATTCTAGCTTATACCACGAAGATTCTGATTAAGGAATCCAAGAGATATGCGCCCGATCTAAGGTAGAACGGAAGTGGTTGTCAATCACGCGCGTTCATAGGTGAGAATGATGATGAGTGTCACGGATCATCATATTCATCAAGTTGAAGTGCAACGAATATCTTAGAACAGGAATAAATCGAATTGGAGAGAAAATAATAGTAATTGCACTGAAACTTGAGGTACAGCAGAGCTCCACACCCTTAATCTATGGTGTGTAGAAACTCCACCGTTGAAAATACATAAGTGAAAGGTCCAGGCATGGCCGAATGGCCAGTCCCCATGATCTGAGAACTAAACGTTCCAAGATGTCTAATACAATAGTAAACTATCCTATTTATACTAGACTAGCTACTAGGGTTTACACGAGTAAGTAATTGATGCATAAATCCACTTCCAGGGCCCACTTGGTGTATGTTTGGGCTGAGCTTGATCTATCCATGAGCTGAGGCTTCTTTTGGAGTTGAACGCCAAGTTGTAACGTGTTTTGGGCGTTCAACTCCGGTTTGTGATGTGTTTCTGGCGTTTGACTCCAGACAGCAACATGGAACTGGCGTTGAGCGCCAGTTTACGTCGTCTAATCACGAATAAAGTATGGGCTATTATATATTGCTGGAAAGCTCTGGATGTCTACTTTCCAATGCCGTTGAGAGCTTGGAGTTTTGTAGCTCCAGAAAATCCATTTCGAGTGCAGGGAGGTCAGATTCCAATAGCATCAGCAGTCCTTTGTCAGCCTCCTATCAGAGTTTTGCTCAGGTCCCTCAATTTCAGCCAGAAAATACCTGAAATCACAGAAAAACACACAAACTCGTAGTAAAGTCCAGAAATGTGAATTTAGCATAAAAACTAATGAAAACATCCCTAAAAGTAGCTTGAACCTATTTAAAACTACCTAAAAATAATGCCAAAAAGCATATAAATTATCCGCTCATCACAACACCAAACTTAAATTGTTGCTTGTCCCCAAGCAACTGAAAATCAATTAGGATAAAAAGAAGAGAATATACTATAAATTCCAAAATATCAATGAATATTAATTCTAATTAGATGAGCGGGACTTGTAGCTTTTTGCTTCTGAACAGTTTTGGCATCTCACTTTTTCCTTTGAAGTTCAGAATGATTGGCTTCTCTAGGAACTTAGAATTTTGGATAGTGTTATTGATTCTCCTAGTTAAGTATGTTGATTCTTGAACACGGCTACTTTTATGAGTCTTGGCCATGGCCCTAAGCATTTTGTTTTCCAGTATTACCACCAGATACATAAATGCCACAGACACATAATTGGGTGAACCTTTTCAGATTGTGACTCAGCTTTGCTGAAGTCCCCAATTAGAGGTGTCCAGAGCTCTTAAGCGCACTCTTTCTGCTTTGGATTACGACTTTAACCACTCAGTCTCAAGCTTTTCACTTGGACCTTCATGACACAAGCACATGGTTAGGGACAGCTTGATTTAGCCGCTTAGACCTAGATTTTATTTCCTTGGGCCCTCCTATCCATTGATGCTCAAAGCCTTGGATCCTTTTTACCCTTTCCTTTTAGTTTTAAGGGCTATTGGCTTTTTCTGCTTGCTTTTTCTATTTTTTTGATTGCTTTTTCTTGCTTCAAGAATCAATTTCATGATTTTTCAGATTGTCAATAACATTTCTCTTTGTTCATCATTCTTTCAAGAGCCAACTATTTTAACATTCATAAACAACAAGATCAAAATTATGCACTGTTCAATCATTCATTCAGGAAACAAAAAGTATTGTCACCACATCAATATAATTAAATTAAATTCAATGATAATTTCGAAATTCATGTACTTCTTGTTCTTTTGAGTTAAAAATATTTTTCATTTAAGAGAGGTGAAGGATTTATGGAATTATTCATAGCCTTAAGACATAGTTACTAAATACTAATGATCATGAAGTAGAGACACAAAATATAGATAAACATGTAACATAAGAAACCAAAAAACAGAGAGATAAGAACAAAGAAGTTAAGGAATGAGTCCACCTTAGTGAGGGTGGCGCCTTTTGAAGGTCCAATGGTACTTTTTGAGCTCATTTATGTCTCTTCCTTGCTTCTGTTGCATGATCCCTAGTGATTTTGGTGTTCCTATCCTTAGTTGCTTCTAATAATTATATGGAGGAACATGTATCCCCTGAGGTATCTCAGGGATTTCTTGATGAGGGAATTTCTCATGCTCTCTTGATGTGCAGTCAAATGCTCTTCTACTGAGCTATGGACCCTTGAGATGAATCTCTCCATCTTCCATGACTCAGAGGTGGAAGCTTTTGTCTTCTCTTTTGTCTTCTCTTTCTTTTCTCTTTTTTTTTTGAGGTTTCTCTGGCCTTAGGTTCCATCAATGGTTACGGAAACACAAGAAAAGCAAAAAAGCTATGCTTTTACTACACCAAACTTAGAATGTTGCTCACCCTCGAGCAAAAGAAGAAAGAATAGAAGAAGGAGAAGAAGATATGGAGGAGAGGGAGAGATGTTTGTGTTTTGGCCATGTAGGGTGGGTTTGGGTGGGAAGGATGGATGGATGTGAGTGGTGAAGAGATGATGGGGAAGAGGGATTAAGGTGATTAGGGAAGAAGGGAGAAGGTGAGTTGAGGTAGGTGAGGATCCTGTGGGGTCCACAGATCCTGAGGTGTTAAGGATTTACATCCCTGCACCAATTAGGCATGTAAAACGCCTTTGCATACAATTCTGGTGTTTAAACGCCGAGGTGATGCATGTTCTGGGCGTTCAACGCCCATTTGCAGCATGTTTCTGGCGTTGAACGCCAGTTCCATGCTTGTTTCTAGCGTTCAGCGCTAGCTCTATGCTCTGTTCTGGCGTTGAACGCCAGCTAGATGCTCCTTACTGGCGTTTAAACGCTAGTAAGTCCTTCCTCCAGGATGTGATTTTTCTTCTACTGTTTTTAATTCTGTTTTTAATTTTAGTATTTTTTTTCGTGACTCCACATGATCATGAACCTAATGAAACATAAAAGAACAATAAAAAGAAAAATAAAATTAGATAAATAAAAATTGGGTTGCCTCCCAATAAGCGCTTCTTTAATATCAATAGCTTGACAGTGAGCTCTCATGGAGCTTCACAGATGTTCAGAGCATTGTTGGGACCTCCCAACACCAAACTTAGAGTTTGTATGTGGGGGTTCAACACCAAACTTAGAGTTTGGTTGTGGCCTCCCAACACCAAACTTAGAGTTTGACTGTGGGGGCTCTGTTTGACTCTGCATTAAGAGAAACTGTTCATGCTTCCTCTCATTACCAAATAACTTGGCATTTAGCTTCATGATGACTCCTACATATTGAAAAACTTGCTCTCCAGTCGCATCTTCATCCTCTTCAGAGGAAGAATAGTCTTCAGAGCTTATGAATGGCAGAAGGAAATTTGATGGAATCTTTATGGTCTCTATATGAGTCTCAGATTCTTTTAGGTCTTCAATAGGGAACTCCTTCTTGTTTGAGAGACATCCCAGGAGGTCTTCCTCACTAGGATTTTCGTCCTTCTCCTCCCTTGTGCATTCGGCCATATTGATTACATCAATGGCCTTGCACTCTCCTTTTGGATTCTCTTCTATATTGCTTGGGAGAATATTGGGAGGAGTTTCAATGACTTTCTTACTCAGCTGGCCCACTTGTGCCTCCAAATTTCTGATGGAGGACCTTGTTTCACTCATGAAACTTAAAGTGGCCTTAGACAGATCAGAGACTAAATTTGCTAAATTAGAGGGGCTCTGCTCAGAATTCTCTGTCTGTTGCTGAGAAGATGATGGAAAAGGCTTGTTATTGCTTAGCCTGTTTCTTCCACCATTATTAAAGCCTTGTTGAGGCTTTTGTTGATCCTTCCATGAGAAATTTGGATGATTTCTCCACGATGAATTAAAGGTGTTTCCATAAGGTTCACCCATGTAATTTACCTCTGCTATTGCAGGGTTCTCAGGATCATAAGCTTCTTCAGAAGCTGCCTCTTTAGTACTGTTGGATGCATTTTGCCATCCATTCAGACTTTGAGAAATCATGTTGACTTGCTGAGTCAACACTTTGTTCTGAGCCAATATGGCATTCAGAGCATCAATTTCAAGAACTCCCTTCCTCTGAGGCGTCCCATTATTCACGGAATTCCTCTCAGAAGTGTACATGAATTGGTTATTTGCAACCATGTCAATAAGTTCTTGAGCTTCTACAGGCATTTTCTTTAAGTGAATGGATCCACCTGCAGAATGGTCCAATGACATTTTGGAAAACTCAGATAGACCATAATAGAATATATCTATCATGGTCCATTCTGAAAACATGTCAGAAGGACATCTTTTGGTCATCTGTTTGTATCTTTCCAAAGCTTCATAGAGGGATTCACTATCTTTTTGTTTGAAGGGCTGAACATCCACTCTAAGCTTGCTCAGCTTTTGAGGAGGAAAGAACTTAGCCAATAAGGCCGTGACCAGCTTATCCAAGGAGTCCAGGCTATCTTTAGGTTGTGAATCCAACCATGTTCTAGCTATGTCTCTTACAGGAAAAAGGAAAAGCATGAGCCTGTAGACTTCAGGATCTACTCCATTCGTCTTTACAGTCTCACAGATCTGCAAGAACTCAGTTAAAAACTGATAGGGATCTTCTGATGGAAGTCCATGAAACTTGCAGTTTTGTTTCATTAGAGCAACTAGTTGAGGTTTCAGCTCAAAATTGTTTGCCCCAATGGTAGGGATTGATATGCTTCTTCCATCAAACTTTGAAGTAGGTATAGTATAATCACCAAGCATACTCCTTGCATTATTGTTGTTAGGTTTGGCTGCCATGTCTTTTTCCTGTTCAAAAATTTCAGTAAGGTTGTCTCTGGATTGTTGTAATTTAGCTTCTCTTAATTTCCTCTTCATAGTCCTTTCAGGTTCAGGGTCAGCTTCAACAAGAATGCCTTTTTTTCTTGTTCCTGCTCATATAGGGAAGAAGAGAACAAGAAAAGAAAGAGGAATCCTCTATGTCATAGTAAAAAGGTTCCTTATTGTTAGTAGAAGAAGAAAGGGAATAAAGAAAGGAGAATCCAAACAAAAGGGTAAGGATAGGGGTAGTGAATTGAGATGAAGAGAGGTGAAGATAAGTGTTAGTGAATGAATAAATAAATAGAATAATATGAGAGAAGGAGAAATTTTCGAAAATAAATTTTAAAAAAGAGTTAAATGATTTTCGAAAAATAAAGATAAGAAATAAAATTAAAATTAAAATTTAAAACAATTAATCAATTAAATAAAGAATTTTTGAAAAAGAGGGAGGTATTTTTGAAAATTAGAGAGAAAAGTTGTTAGGTGGTTTTGAAAAAGATAAGAAACAAACAAAAAGTCAAATAGTTAGTTGAAAAAGATATTAAAATCAAATTTGAAAAGATAAGAACATAAGAAGTTAGAAAAGATATTTTAAAATCAAATATTTGAAAAAGATAAAATTTTGAAAAAGATATGATATAAAAGATAAGATATGATAGATTTAATTTTTAAAATTAAAATTAATTACTTGACTAACAACAAACTTCAAATTTTTGAACCAATCACATTAATTGTTAGCATATTTTTCGAAAAAAAAGTTAAAATTAAGAAGAAGATTTTTGAAAAAATATTTTAAAGAATTTTCGAAAAATAGTAAAAAAAATGAAAAAGATATGATTTTTGAAAAAGATTTTGAAAAGATAAGATTTTTAAAATTGAAAATTTGACTTGACTTGTAAGAAACACTAATTTTTAAAAATTTTTTGACTAAGTCAACTCAAATTTTTGAAAATTAGGAGAGAAATAAGGAAAATATATTTTTTTGATTTTTGAATTTTTAATGAGGAGAGAGAAAAACACAAATATGACCCAAAACATGAAAATTTTGGATCAAAACACTTAATGCATGCAAGAACACTATGAATGTCAAGATGAACACCAAGAACACTTTGAAGATCATGATGAACATCAAGAACATATTTTTTAAAAAAATTTTTATGCAAAAGAAAATATGCAAGACACCAAACTTAGAAATCTTTAATGCATGGACACTATGAATGCAAAAATGCATATGAAAAATAATAAAAGACACACAACAAGAAATCATCAAGATCAAACAAGAAGACTTACCAAGAACAACTTGAAGATCGTGAAGAACACTATGAATACATGGAATTTTCGAAAAAATAATGCATAAATTTTAAAAACATGCAATTGACACCAAACTTAAAAACTGACTCAAGACTCAAACAAGAAACACAAAATATTTTTGGTTTTTATGATTTTATGATTTTTTGTATTTTCTTTTGATTTTTTTTTCGAAAAACATTTAGGAAAAAAGAAAATAAGAAATTCAAAATTTTTAATAAGAATTCCAGGAATCTTTCAATATTTGTCTAAAGCCCCAATCCAAGGGTTGGGCATGGCTTAATAGCCAGCCAGCTTTAGAAGATATAAATCAGGCATGCAACAGCTGATATTTCATCCAACTCCATATACATACCCGACCTGTTGACAAGTGGAGGCCTCAATCCAAGGGGGTTTGGATATGGCTTTACAGCCAACCAGGCATCAACATGTTACTTGTGAAACTCTAGAATTCATTCTTAAAAATTTGGAATAATTTTCGAAAACAGATGAGCAATTTTTGAAAGATTTTTGAAAAAAAAATTTTGAAATTAAAACAAAAAGAAAATTACCTAATCTGAGCAACAAGATGAACCGTCAATTGTCCATACTCGAACAATCCCCGGCAATGGCGCCAAAAACTTGGTGCACGAAATTGTGATCATCAACAATGGCTCCAATAACTTGGTAGCTATCACACGTGAATTACACTTAGTCACAACTCTGCACAACTAACCAGCAAGTGCACTGGGTCATCCAAGTAATACCTTACGTGAGTAAGGGTCGATCCCACGGAGATTGTTGGTATGAAGCAAGCTATGGTCATCTTGTAAATTCCAGTCAGGTGGATTTAACTAATTTAAGAGATTATTGGTTTAAATAAAAATAATAAAATAAACAGAAAATAAAAATAGAGTTACTCATGTAATCCAATGGTGGGAATTTCAGATAGGTGCATGGAGGTGCTGTGTTCCTTCCGAATCTCTACTTTCTTATTACATTCATCCAATCTTTCTTACTCCTTTCCATGGCAAGCTGTATGTAGGGCATCACCATTGTCAATGGCTACATCCCATCCTCTCAGTGAAAAAGGTCCAAATGCTCTGTCACAGCACGGATAATCATCTGTCGGTTCTGAATCAGGTTGGAATAGAATCCAGTGATTCTTTTGCGTCTGTCACTAACGCCCAGCCTTCAGGAGTTTGAAACTCGTCACAGTCATTCAATCCCAGAATCCTATTCAGAATACCACAGACAAGGTTAGACTTTCCGGATTCCCATGAATGCCGCCATCAATTTTAGCTTATACCACGAAGATTCTGATTAAGGAATCCAAGAGATATGCGCCCGATCTAAGGTAGAACGGAAGTGGTTGTCAATCACGCGCGTTCATAGGTGAGAATGATGATGAGTGTCACGGATCATCACATTCATCAAGTTGAAGTGCAACGAATATCTTAGAATAGGAATAAATCGAATTGGATAGAAAATAATAGTAATTGCATTGAAACTTGAGGTACAGCAGAGCTCCACACCCTTAATCTATGGTGTGTAGAAACTCCACCGTTGAAAATACATAAGTGAAAGGTCCAGGCATGGCTGAATGGCCAGCCCCCATGATCTGAGAACTAAATGTCCCAAGATGTCTAATACAATAGTAAACTATCCTATTTATACTAGACTAGCTACTAGGGTTTACAAGAGTAAGTAATTGATGCATAAATCCACTTTCAGGGCCCACTTGGTGTATGTTTGGGCTGAGCTTGATCTATCCACGAGCTGAGGCTTCTTTTGGAGTTGAACGCCAAGTTGTAACGTGTTTCGGGTGTTCAACTCCGGTTTGTGACGTGTTTCTGGCATTTGACTCCAGACAGCAACATGGAACTGGCGTTGAGCGCCAGTTTACGTCGTCTAATCACGAATAAAGTATGGGCTATTATATATTGCTGGAAAGCTCTGGATGTCTACTTTTCAATGCCGTTGAGAGCTTGGAGTTCTGTAGCTCTAGAAAATCCATTTCGAGTGCAGGGAGGTCAAATTCCAACAGCATCAGCAGTCCTTTGTCAGCCTCCTATCAGAGTTTTGCTCAGGTCCCTCAATTTCAGCCAGAAAATACATGAAATCACAGAAAAACACACAAACTCATAGTAAAGTCCAGAAATATGAATTTAGCATACAAACTAATGAAAACATCCCTAAAAGTAGCTTGAACCTATTAAAAACTACCTAAAAACAATGCCAAAAAGCGTATAAATTATCCGCTCATCACCTACCAATTTGAAAATTTTTTTGCTGATCTTTCTTGAAGAATTTATTTTGGAACATAGTTTTTGAGCTAAGAACACACAAGCATGTGAGTTTTGATGCTGATTGCGTGGTTACATCATATAACCATTTATTTCTATTCTTGTGTGCATTATTCTCTTTCTATGATTGCAATCTTTGATTTGTTTAATTATTTATGTCCATTATTTTGTGTATACATGTATTTATATGATTGTGGCCATCGTTTTAAATAGCTCACTTACCCAAATAGCCTACCTTTCATAAACCATTTTTAGCAAATTTTAAGCCCATTGAATCCCATTTGTTCTTAATTTTAGCACATTACAAATCTTTAAGCAAAAAACAATAAATGTCCCTTAATTTGGATCTTTGATTAGCTTAGGCTAGTGAGGGTGCATATCATTTGGGTATGGGAACTTGGAAACATTGGTTGAGGTAAATGTGTATTTTGTATTTTTGTTGAAAATCATAGGATTGGGTGCATATTCATGTACTAAATGTAACACCAAATGCATTGATACGTTGTATATACTTTATTGTGAAAAAAATGAATGATAAAGAAAAAAATATGTCTGTAGAAAAAAAGAAATGGAAAAATAAAATAAAGAAAAAATATATATAGAAAAAGAAAGCAATAAAAATGGGACAAAAATGCCCCAAAGCAAAGTAAAATAACAATGCATATGGAATATGAATTAAAGAGAATGCATGAGTATGTAGAAAAGTGGGAATCATGGGTAGCTAGGTATTGTATTAGAATTATATAGGTTGTTATATGTGTTTGGTGAGAGCTTAGGTTAATCAAAGATTCAAATTTCAAGCTCACTTGACAATATGCATCCTTACCTTGACCTTAGCCCCATTACGACCTATGAATAAGTCCTCATGATAAATGTATGCATGCATTGAATAATTGTTGACTGTTAGATGAAAAATAAATCATGGAAAGCATGATTAGAAGAGAATTGAGCGGATCAACCCTACACACTTGAGAGACTAGAGTGGATACACTTCCAATGAGGGTTCAATGCTCAATTCCTTGTTACCGGCTTTCACAAGCTTTCTTCTTACAAGTCTATTTGAACTTCATTTTGATATTTGAATTGGTGGGATTAATGAATTATCATACTATTGAAGAATATGAAAAATTTACGAAGAACACGAAGAACACTTTGAGTGTGATGAAGAATATTGAAGAACACCTTTTAGATCTTAAAAAGGGCAAGGTTGTAATTATTTTGGTGTTTGGGTGGTTATTTTGTAATTTCCAAAAGTTAGGGTGGTTAAAGTAGAAATATTTTATTAAAGAATAATATTTAAGTAAAAATAATAATTTAATAAAAATAATAAAATAATGCGAAAAGGCAGTTTTCTGTAAAAACTTTAGAAAGACAACTTTAAACGCAGAATCTCATAATTACCTTCATAAAACACTTAGGGAGTGGTAATAACATGTTAGTGAGGCAAAGATAAAGGAAAGATAAAAAGTTAAAAAAAAGGAAAAAACCAAGGAAAAGCCTGTAAAGTTTTAATGATAGAAAACCAGAGTCGGCTAGGGTTAGGTATCATATGAAAAGTTAAACTCTTTCAGTATAGACTTAATGAACCTATACTTGGGACAGGCTAACTATTCATACCAAAATTTACATAAGTTTTAAATACTAACGATAAACAAAGAAATTAGAGCAGAGTAAAGAGATACCCAAAAAAGAGTAATCAGAGAAGAGTAAAGAGAAAAAAAGCAGAAAACCTATTGAAAAGTTATTCATTTGTTGCATTAAGGCAACCCCAGAGATATCTACATATTCATCTGCTGCATTGAGGCAGTCAGATAGATGGTGGTGCGACCACTAAAAATGCTTTCCTGCGGTACAGATTCATATTCTATTTCTGTAAGGCAGAGGGGTTATTTCCTGCTACAGAAGTAGTGTGACCACCTGTTCCATTTCTGTAGTGGCAGAGGGATTATTTCTTGTATACAGAAGGTGTGTCAACATACATCCCTGCAGTGGCAGATGTGTTATTTCCTGCGTGCAGAGGACCTTGTGGTGGCAGAGGGGTTATTTCCTGTACACAGGGGTATAGCCAACAGGAAAGCCATATCCGGTTGGTAATGCTGGGTTACGTCTGAAGCGGGTAGAAACCGACAAATGAGCTCATTACCTGCACTAGGGATAGACATGCATCATACTTGGTCGTGCATTTCCTCTGTTATGATTGTTGTATGAATGTATGCTTTATTTGTTTGTATTATATTCTATGTGTTTGTGTTTTATTTTCTTGTATTCTTCTGTTTGTGTTCTACTTTCAGTTTTCTCTACTTTCTCTACTTATATGTATCTTCTATTTACTGCTTCTCTATATTTCCGCTATTTGTCTACTAAATAACACGAAATTAATGAACGTAACTAATAACCTCGACCCTACTGAGAACTCCCCAGTTCTTACCCACTTCTCTCCTTTCCTCCCCTTCAGATGGAGACGGACGTGATATTCTATGAGTTCGAGGACCCTTATATCTACGAGGTTCCGGTACATCACAGTTACTTCATTATGTGATTGGATCCTTGTATTAGATGATATGTGTTACCGCATTGAGCTTTTCAACATCCTCTGTCAAGCCCGTATTTTGACCCTGATGGTCCTTACGACTTTTCCTTATCCTGGTTACACCCTGACGCACCTGGACATCCTTTTCCCGATGGTCCCGGACACCCTATACCAGCTCAACCTTTGAATATGGTAGAACCTGAGCTTATCATACCTGATGAGCCTGAGTTAGCTGGTGATTACTTACTTGTGATTTCACCAGAGTGGGATGGTGCACGAAATTGTGACCTCAATGGTGCCAACAACTTGGTATGCACAATTGTAATCTCAACCCTTTTTTACAACTTCGCACAACTAACCAGCAAGTGCACTGGGTCGTCCAAGTAATAGATCTTACGTGAGTAAGGGTCGATCCCACGGAGATTGTCGGCTTGAAGCAAGCTATGGTCATCTTGTAAATCTTAGTCAGGCGGATTCAAATGGTTATAGAGTTTTGATAATTAAAAGATAAATAAACATAAAATAAAGATAGAGATACTTATGTAATTCATTGGTGGGAATTTCAGATAAGCACATGGAGATGCGTTATTTCTTCTGAATCTCTGCTTTCCTACTGTCTTCATTCAATCCTTCATACTCCTTTATATGGCAAGCTGTATGTTCAGGTATCACCGTTGTTAATGGCTACCTCCCATTCTCTCAGTAAAAATGGTCCAGCTACGGGTTACGTAGGGCTGATCATCTGTCGATTCTCACTTGTGTTGGAATAGGATCCATTGATCCTTTTGCATCTGTCACTACGCCCAATATTCGTGAGTTTGAAGCTCGTCACAGTCATCCCATCCCAGATCCTACTAGGAATACCACAAACAAGGTTTAGACTTTCCAGATCTCAAGAATGCTGCCAATTGATTCTAGCTTATACCACGAAGACTTTGATCTCAAGAAATTGAAGGCTCTGTTGTCAGGAGAGGCAATCAAACGCATGGACTAGAAATCCAAGAGATACACACTCAAGCTATTGCAAATAGAACGAAAGTGGTTGTCAGGCACTCGTTCATAGGTGAGAATGATGATGAGTGTCACAGATCATCACATTCATCAGGTTGAAGTGCGAGTGAATATCTTAGAATACGAATAAGCTTGAATTGAATAGAAGAATAATAGTACTTTGCATTAATACTCGAGGAACAGCAGAGCTCCACACCTTAATCTATGGTGTGTAGAAACTCCACTATTGAAAATACATAAGTGAAAATAGTGTTCATTGGCTTCAGCCTCAGAGAGGGAACCAGAATAACCAAGACGTCTAATACAATAGTAAAAAATCCTATTTATACTAAACTAGTTACTAGGGTTACAGAAATAAGTAAATGATGCAGAAATCAACTTCCGGGCCCACTTGGTGTGTGCTTGAGCTGAGCATTGAAGCTTTCATGTGTAGAGACTTTTCTTGGAGTTAAACGCCAGCTTTTATGCCAGTTTGGGCATTTAACTCTAGCTTGTATCCTGTTTCTGGCGTTTAACGCCAGAATAGGGCAGGAAGTTGGCGTTTGAACGCCAGTTTGCGTCGTCAAAACTCGAGAAAAGTATGGACTATTATATATTGCTGGAAAGCCCTGGATGTTTACTTTTGAACGCAATTAAGAGTGCGCCATTTAGGCTTCTGTAGCTCCAAAAACGCCATTTCGAGTGTAGGGAGGTCAGAATCCAATAGCATCAGCAGTCCTTTTTCAGCCTCCGAATCAGATTTTTGCTCAGGTCCCTCAATTTCAGCCAGAAAATACCTAAAATTATAAAAAAACACACAAACTCATAGTAAAGTCCAGAAATGTGAATTTTGCTTAAAAACTAATAAAAATATACTAAAAAGTAGCTAGATCCTACCAAAAACTATCT
This sequence comes from Arachis hypogaea, assembly GCF_003086295.3. NCBI lineage: Eukaryota > Viridiplantae > Streptophyta > Magnoliopsida > Fabales > Fabaceae > Arachis > Arachis hypogaea. Next base: position 36,167,847 of record NC_092037.1, read on the forward strand.
AAAAACAATGCCAAAAAGCGTATCAATTATCCGCTCATCATGGGACTTTTCCCCCTGAGCCAATCCCAAAATTTCCACAGCCTGATGAGCCAGCACTACCGGACAACAGGGTAGCTCCTATATACGCAAATGGACTTGTGATCGCAAATAGTTTTGTACATAGTGACAGTAGTACTTCTGGTGGGTCTGAGGGTATAGCTGTAACTGCAGACGAGGAGGAGGAGGAGGATCATGAGATAAGGATAGAGTAGGATGAGGAGATGGGCGAGCCTCACACGATCTTCTGAACGGCCACGTGTAGATATAGTCTGACAGAGGGGCATTCTGTTAGTTAGTCTCTCACTTGTGTTAGTACACATGAGAGCTAAGAGCTGTAGAGTAGTTAGGCTAGCCTGGGTGCCAGCTTAGTGGCTTTTTGTATGGGCCAGGCCCTGGGAGTTTCGTGTATATATTAGCTACGTAGGATGACGAGGATGTAAATTGACTTGATCTTTTGTGAACGTTACATGTTTTGTTATAGTTACATGATGTATATTATCAGTTGTGTTATATGTTTCTTTATCCTTCCTTATTATTTCTATCAGTGTGTGCTTATTTATTTTACTCCCTTGCTCACAACGATATAAGTTAAAAAAAAGTTTCTCGTAAAATTGGCAACGTTCTAACAAGGAACAGGCTCATATATTAAATAATAGTTAATAATTAAGAAGGACAAGTTAGTAACACTTAGCTTCTTGTATGACCATGGCATACTAGGAGTTGGGTCATTACAACTAACATGTTATTACTACTCCCTAAGTGTTTTATGAAGGTAATTATGAGATTCTACGCTTAAAGTTGTCTTTCTAAAGCTTTTATGGAAAATTGTCTTTTCTGTATTATTTTATTATTTTTATTAAAATATTATTTTTTATTAAATATTATTATTTATTATTTTATCATTAAATTTTCGAAAATTACCCCTCTTTAACTTCTAACCTTTAAAATTCACTTTTTACCACCTGTAACTTTTAATATTTCTATTTTAACCACCCTAACTTTCAAAAATTACCAAATAACCCCTTAAACACCAAAATAAGTACAACCTTGCCCGTTTTAAGATTTAAAAGGTGTTCTTCAATGTTCTTCATCACACTCAAAGTGTTCTTCGTGTTCTTCATAAATTCTTTAGATTCTTTCTCTGTTTTTACCCGTTTTTCAATCTTTTCAGTAATCGATTTTTACCAAAATTCATAATAAATTTCCAGCCACTAAAACCCCATCTTTTCCACATGATTTTTACACAAATTGAACCCCAATTTAGGGCCTAGGGTTTCCGTTTCCAGCTGCACTCAAGAACACAAATTCATAGATTGAATTTCATCAAATTTCATCAAATTTTCATCAAATTTTAAACAAGAATCAGTCATGCAAATAATCAATTTCAAGCACATCCAAACCATATCATAATCACACAAAGTAAACACAATTAATCAAGATTAAATTCGTTAATCCCTACCTGGTTTTGCTGCTCCAAATTTGGTTATACTTTCAGGTGGTCCTTAAGCACTTTTTTCTCCTAAATCACATCAAGAACAACTTTAAATCCACAAACCCTCAACTGACCAAATCACACTCAGCATGTTAGGAAGGGATTTCTCACCTTATAGTTGCTGGAAATTAACGTTTCTTGGCCCTCAAGTCAAGTTAAGCATGATTCCTAAGGAAGAACATCAAGAAAACACATGTTTAAGCATGTTTCCTTGAAACCGAAGCAAAAGGGAGATGGCGCAGCCAACTCACCTTGATTCCAGCTTTGATAAGTCATATGATCATGTAGAGAAAGAAGAGAGGATCATTTTGGTCGGATTGGAATTTTGATTTGAGTTTTAGTTCAGCAGAAATCAAGCTTTGAAGATTTGGAACTAAGAACTTTTCTCTCATTTTCTCTCTTGAAAATTTCGGCCACAAAGTGAAAATAAACCAGCCTTGGGGGTTTTGGGGGTGTAGGGTGAGTTGTGATTGGTTGGTTTGGAGTTGGATTAAAATAATATTAAAATATCTCAAGTGTATAACTACTAAAACTAGATGTATGGAACACTCGTAAAAACATCTCTAAAAATACTTTTCTGAGCTACTAGAACAAATGACACTAGTAAAATATTTGATATGAGAATAGAACATGTATGATGAGGCCTTATCATGGCTAAAGTCATCAGAGAGTGCTGGCGCTAAGCTACACCAGTAAACTGTGAACCCGGTTAAACCGATTTTCTATTTTTAACTAAAACAGACCAGGTACCCTTATAATATCATTCAAGCATCATATAATACTCATATAATGATAATATTATACTATTATCTCTCTTCTCTCATGAATCAAGTTCGGTTTGTCAAACAGAGACTATTTACAAAAACTAGAATCAAAACTCCTAACCTATACGGTTCAAAAACTAGGTTATTCGTGATTGTGTTGTCGAGCTTGCCTCAGAAGAGGTTCTAGCTTAAGGATGACATAATGATGCCAGGGCATCTAGGCCAGTTTCAATGACCTTTTCTTTACTATTTTAGGATAGTTTCATGCATTTTCTTAGTGAATAAGGCAAGTTTTGGATGAAAATACACTCACACCTTGATTCAAGCAACTATTGTGAACTTTGCATGATTTCATGAGTATTTTGCTAGAATTGCATGATAAATTGAGGATTCATAAGCTCATGACTTTGGCTAGAGCTTTGATGCACTTTAATTGCTTGATTTCAGGGCAATGGAAGCAAGGAAGAAGCACGTTAGTATTCACGTTAACCTAGTTAATGTGAACACTGACGTGGAATGGAAAATCTTGCAAAGTTAATGAGAAAAGTGATCACCAATAACGCCTGCGAACCCATCCAAAGCCCATGTTACTTGCCACGTTAACTAAGTTAACATGGTAGTTAACGTAGAAGAAAAAGGGAACTCCAACGTTAAGAGAAAAAGTGAACACCACTAACATTGGAGAACTTGGCAATGGTCCACGTTAAGAGTCACGTTAACTTAATTAACATGAACTCTAACGGGGAAGAGGAAAACAAAAGCCAATGTTAGTGACACTCACTTTTGTCACTAACGTTGGACCAACTAGCATTGCCTATGTCAACTTTCACATTAAGACCATTATCGTGAAAGTTAACATGGAGTTGAGATCAAGGAGCCAACGTTAGTGACACTCACTTTTGTCACTAATGTTGGGAGATGGCATCACTACTACATTAAGAGCCACGTTAACTTAGTTAACGTGAGTTCTAATGTAGAGAATTTGGCATTTGGAGCGTTAGTGACAAAGGTGAGGTGTCATTAACGCTCTCGAAGGTGAATCACACCTACGTTAAGAGTCACGTTAGCTATACTAACGTGGACTCTAACGTAGGAACAAAGGGGCATTAAGCAACGTTAATGGGAAAAGTGATTCCCATTAACATTTGCAAAAGGGTATAAGCCAACGTTATTGGGAAAAGTGAGTCCCAACAACGTTGGCCAAAATTTGAGAAAGCAACGTTAGTGGTCACGTTAAGACCACTAACATTAGATTTAACGTGGATATATGAGGGTGGAACGTTAGTGGAAAAAGTGAATGCCACTAACGTTCTCGAACCCACAATGGCACTCAACGTTAAATCTTACTAAATACCCAAGCCTAATTCATATTTCTCTGTAAGTTGGGCCCACTAAAGATGAGAACTGCTTCAACTCAAGATGCAGAGCCCACATCCAAGACTTGAAGAACTCACTAGAAGATCAAGAGGAGTAGTATATATAGGAGTAGTTTTGAACTATAGAGGAGCTTGGCACTTTTGGGAACTACTCTCTATAGATTTACTTTTCTGCACTTTTAGCATGGATTCTTCTTTTCTGCCATTTTTCATTTCTAGAGCTATGAACAACTAAACCCCTTTCATTGGGTTAGGGAGCTCTGTTGTAATTTGATGGATCAATTATAGTTTTCATTCTTCTTCTTCTTTCTTTTCTCTTGATCTTACTAGAAAGCTTTCGATCTTAATTCAATTGGTTAGTTGTCTTGGAAAAGAAACTCTCCATAATTGGATCTCCTTTGAGCCTTGGAAAAGGGATGAGGAGATCATGCTAGAAATGCTTTCTCATGTTGGACCAAATTGGGGTTTGGGCGGATATAGTGACATGTAATCCTCCCAATACTTTGATTTGGAAATACATGTGGTATAATCAGTGACCACACTTCATCTCTTCCCATGAGCAATTAAATCAATGAATTGGGCAATTGTTCAAGCTTAGAGAGATTGGATTGCCAAGGAATTGGGATCTAATCACTTAAGATTGCCAAGGAGATCAATGAATGCATTGATTGAGGAAGAGATGAGAATGAACTTGATCCGGAGAATGCAACATCTCCTGAACCCAATTATTACCCCATTTCTGATCTTACCCATTCTCTTTACTTTCTGCCATTTATTTTCATGCTCATTACCCCAAATCCCCATTTAAGATTCTGCACTTTAATTTCTGTTATTTACTTTCCAGTCATTTAAATTTCTGCATCTCAATCTAAATTCTGTTTAGCTCAGCTAGCATATTCTTCTAACTAAAGTTGCTTGACCAATCAATCCTTGTGGGATTCGACCTCACTCTATTGTGAGTTTTACTTGATGACAATTCGGTATACTTGCCGAAGGGAAATTTGTTGAGAGATAAGTTTTCATGCATCAAGTTTATGGCGCCGTTGCCGGGGATTGATTTTGAATCAATAATGATTAAGTTTGAAGATCACTAGATTGAGCATTTTTCTTTTTGTTTATTTGATTCAGTCAATTTTCTCTAGTTCGTTTTAATTTCTTCCTCATCCCCTGCACCCCTTTAATTTTTCGTTCTTTCTTTCTTTTTAATTACAATTTTGCTCACTAACCCACTAACTGTTTGATAATTTGCATCACTTACACTAACAATTACTCTAACATGAATAGTTTCTTTATTTTATCTCCTGTTGTGCAATCTGTCTATTGTATGATAGGGAGAAGAGAAGGAGTTTCAACATCCTTCGATTCAGAACCTGAAAGGACCCTTTGGAGACTAAGAAGGGAAGCAAGAGGGAAAAGAATTATTGGTGCTGAGGAAGAAGAGGAAGAGTATTTTGAACCCAACATGGAAGAGAATTTGGAGAACAATTGATGACAATTTATCATTTACCTATTTTTCTATGCTTTTTCATACAATAAATTGATGATTTGTGCTTAAATAGTGAATGCTTTTGTGCTTAAATGATATATTTTCTTGATCTTTTAATTTTATAAATCTTGTAGGGAATAAGAAGAAAAAGAAGCAAAGAAGCACAAAATAAGCTAAAAAGGAGAAAAAAAGAGCTTTGGGGCACACTTGGAAGTTGGAGCACACTTTGGAGCCTTAGGCCACGCTTTTAAAAGCGTGGCCCATGACCAAATCAAAGAAGAAAGCAACCAGCACGCACACTGCTCTGCCCTTGCCAAGAGCAGGGCAATATCGTGATGCAAAGTGAGGTTGGAAGCAAATTTTCGCTAAGTTAAAATCTGGGCGCTCACAGCATGACCATGCCTACTTCAAAGGGCTATAACTTGAGTTACAGATGTCCAATTGATGTGCTTCCAGTTGCATTGGAAAGCGGACATTCAGAGCTTTCCAACGATATATAGCAATCCATATATGGCGTACAATTGAGGCATGAGTGAAAGGCATCTTTAAGGGCCAAAAATAAGCGAAAATGAACCAAAGTGCTTCCACCAAGGCTCGAAGAGGGAGACACAAGAAAACCAAGGAAGTCTACTGATGAGCGGATAATTTGTACACTTTTTGGCATTGTTTTTAGTATGTTTTTAGTATGATCTAGTTAGTTTTTAGTATATTTTTATTAGTTTTTAGTTAAAATTCACTTTTCTGGACTTTACTATGAGTTTGTGTGTTTTTCTGTGATTTCAGGTATTTTCTGGCTGAAATTGAGGGACCTGAGCAAAAATCTGATTCAGAGACTGAAAAGGACTGCAGATGCTGTTGGATTCTGACCTCCCTGCACTCGAAGTGGATTTTCTGGAGCTACAGAAGCCCAATTGGCGCGCTCTTAACGGCGTTGGAAAGTAGACATCCTGGGCTTTCCAGCAATATATGATAGTCTATACTTTGCCCAAGATTTGATGGCCTAAACCGGCGTTCAAAGTCACCTACAGAAATCCCAGCGTTAAACGCCGGAACTGGCACCTAAATGGGAGTTAAACGCCCAAACTGGCATAAAAGCTGGCGTTTAGCTCCAAGAAGAGTCTCTACACGAAAATGCTTCATTGCTCAGCCCAAGCACACACCAAGTGGGCCCGGAAGTGGATTTTTATGTCTTTTACTCATCTCTGTACACCCTAGGCTACTAGTTCTCTATATATAGGACCTTTTACTATTGTATTTTGATCTTTTGATCATGCTTTGATGATTGAACCCTCTTTGGGAGGCTGGCCATTTGGCCATGCCTAGACCTTTGTTCTTATGTATTTTCAACGGTGGAGTTTCTACACACCATAGATTAAGGTGTGGAGCTCTGCTGTACCTCGAGTATTAATGCAATTACTATTGTTCTTCTATTCAATTCCGCTTGTTCTTTGTCCAAGATATCACTTGTTCTTCAACTTGATGAATGTGATGATCCGTGACACTCATCATCATTCTCACCCATGAACAAGGGTGACTGACAACCACTCTGTTCTACAAGCATCTGAGGCCTTAGTGAATATCTCTTGGATTTCTGGTTGCACGATGCATGGTTGATCGCCTGACAACCGAATGCTCGCCTGACAAACGAGCCAACCATTCCGTGAGATCAGAGTCTTCGTGGTATAGGCAAGAACTGATGGCGGCATTCAAGAGAATCCGGAAGGTCTAACCTTGTCTGTGGTATTCTGAGTAGGATTCAATGATTGAATGACTGTGACGTGCTTCAAACTCCTGAGGGCGGGGCGTTAGTGACAGACGCAAAAGAATCACTGGATTCTATTCCGGCCTGATTGAGAACCGACAGATGAATTCCGCTATGCTGTGACCAGAGCATATGCAATCGTTTTCAATGAGAGGATGGGAGGTAGCCACTGACAACGGTGAAACCCTACATAAGCTTGCCATGGAAAGGAGTAAGAAGGATTGGATGAAGGCAGTAGGAAAGCAGAGAGACGGAAGGGAAGGCATCTTCATACGCTTATCTGAAGTTCCTACCAATGAAATACATAAGTACCTCTATCTTTATCTTTGTGCTTTATGCGTTTATCACTATACCCATTTGAGTCTACCTGACTGAGATTTACAAGATGACCATAGCTTGCTTCATACCAACAATCTCCGTGGGATCGACCCTTGCTCACGCAAGGTATTACTTGGACGACCCAGTGCACTTGCTGGTTAGTTGTGCGAAGTTGTAGTGATCACAATTTCGTGCACCAAGTTTTTGGCGCCGTTGCCGGGGATTGTTCTTGAGTATGGACAACTGACGGTTCATCTTGTTGCTTAGATTAGGTATTTTTTTCAGAGTTCTTAAGAATGAATTCTAGTGTTTCAAGGTGATGTTCTTATCATCACCAAGGCTGATTGATCTTCATCAATTTAGCTCTTGAATGCAATGTCCTGCTGAAGCTTGGCTAGCTATGTCTAATTCCTTTAGACTAAAGCTTTAGACTAACATTGCATGATTCCTGGAATTCTCATTAAGAATTTTGATACCTTTATTTTCTTTTCCACTTAATTTTCGAAAAATCCAAAAAAAAAATTATAAAATCATAAAATCCAAAAATATGTCTTGTTTGAGTCTAGAGTCTCATCTTAAGTTTAGTATCAATTGCATGTTTCTGTTCTTATTGCATTCATGCATGTGTCTTCATTGATCTTCAAGTTGTTCTTGATGATTTCATTGCTCTGATCTTTAAATTCTATTGACTTGAGTGTTTTGTGTTGTTAGTGTCAGTAGTATACAAACTGCTAAGTTTGGTGTCTTGCATGCATTGTTATTTGATTTTAGTTGCATTTTAATTATTCCTTATTATTAAAAATCCAAAAATATTTTTAATTTGTGTCTTTTCAAGTCAATAATACAAAGAATTGAAGATTCAGAACATACTGCAGAGGAATCACACAGAAAAAGCTGGGCATTCAAAAATGCCCAGTGAAGAAGACAGACTGGCGTTTAAACGCCAGCCAGGGTGCCTGGCTGGGCGTTTAACGCCCAAAAGGGTAGTAGTTTGGGCGTTAAACGCCAGAATGTGCACCATTCTGGGCGTTTAACGCCAGGATGGCACAAGGGGGAAGATTCTGTTTTCAAAATCAATTTTTTTCAAGTTTTCAAAGTTTTTCAAAATCAAATCTTTTTCAAATCATATCTTTTCAATCAAATGTTTTCAAAATCAATTTCTTTCCTTTTTCAAAGATACTTACTAACAATTAATGATTTGATTGAACATTTTAAGTATGTTGCCTTTTCTGTTGAGAAAGGTTTAATGTTTGAATCATATCTTTTCTTGTTAGGCAAGTCATTAATTGTTTTCAAATCATATCTTTTAAAATTGTTTTCAAATCATATCTTCTCAATCACATCTTCTTAAAACCATAACTTTTCAATCATATCTTTTTAATCACATCTTTTTCAAAATAAAGTTTTCAATCAAATCTTTTTAATTCTAATTTCAAAATCTTTTTCAAAAATCACTTGATTTCTTTTCCACTCTTATTTTCGAAAATCAATTAAGTATTTTTCAAAATGTTTTCAAAATCTTTTACTTAATTTTCGAAAATTACTTCCCTTCTTCTCACATCCTTCTGTTTATGGACTAACACTATTCCTTAATGCAAAATTCGAACTCCATCTTCTTTGATAAGTTCGAATTTTCTACCTCTGTCTTCCATTTTTCTTTTCCTCTGACACCTCAAGGAATCTCTATACTGTGACATAGAGGATTCCATATTTTCTTGTTCTCTTCTCTTTCTTATGAAGCAGGAGCAAAGACAAAGGCATTCTTGTTGAGGCTGATCCTGAACCTGAAAGGACCTTGAAGAGAAAGCTAAGAGAAGCCAAAGCACAACTCTCTTTAGAGCACCTGACCGAATTCTTCAAGGAAGAAGAACAAATGGCAGCCGAAAACAACAACAATGCCAACAATGCAAGGAAGGTGCTGGGTGACTTTACTGCACCTACTCCCGACTTCTATGGGAGAAGCATCTCTATCCCTGCCATTGGAGCAAACAACTTTGAGCTTAAGCCTCAATTAGTTTCTCTAATGCAACAGAATTGCAAGTTCCATGGACTTCCACTGGAAGATCCTCATCAGTTTTTAGCTGAATTCTTGCAAATCTGTGACACAGTCAAGACTAATGGGGTAGACCCTGAGGTCTATAGACTGATGCTATTTCCTTTTGCTGTAAGAGACAGAGCTAGGACATGGTTGGACTCACAACCTAAAGAAAGCCTGGACTCTTGGGAAAAGCTAGTCAATGCCTTCTTGGCAAAGTTCTTTCCACCTCAAAAATTGAGTAAGCTTAGAGTGGAAGTCCAAACCTTCAGACAGAAGGATGGAGAATCCCTCTATGAAGCTTGGGAAAGATACAAACAATTGATCAGAAAATGTCCTTCTGACATGCTTTCTGAATGGAGCATCATAGGTATTTTCTATGATGGTCTCTCTGAACTATCCAAGATGTCCTTGGATAGCTCTGCTGGAGGATCTCTTCATCTGAAGAAGACGCCTACAGAGGCTCAAGAGCTAATTGAAATGGTTGCAAATAACCAATTCATGTATACTTCTGAAAGAAATCCTTTGAACAATGGGACTAGTCAGAAGAAAGGAGTTCTTGAGATTGATACTCTGAATGCCATATTGGCTCAGAATAAAATATTGACTCAACAAGTCAATTTAATTTCTCAAAGTCTGTCTGGAATGCAAAATGCACCAAGCAGTACTAAGGATGCTTCATCTGAAGAAGAAGCTTATGATCATGAGAACCCTTCAATGGAGGAGGTGAATTACCTAGGAGAATCCTATGGTAACACCTATAATTCTTCATGGAGAAATCACCCAAATTTCTCATGGAAGAATCAAGAGAGACCTCAACAAGGTTTCAATAACAATAATGGTGGAAGAAACAGGTTTAGCAATGGCAAGCCTTTTCCATCATCTTCTCAGCAACAGACAGAGAATTCTAAGCAGAACCCCTCTGACTTAGCAACCATGGTCTCTGATCTAATCAAAACCACTCAAAGTTTCATGACTGAAACAAGGTCCTCCATTAGAAATTTGGAGGCACAAGTGGGACAGCTGAGCAAGAAAATTACTGAACTCCCTCCAAGTACTCTTCCAAGCAACACAGAAGAAAATCTAAAAGGAGAGTGCAAGGTCATTAACATGGCCGAATTTGGAGAGGAAGGTGAGGCAGTGAACGCCACTGAGGAAGACTTCAATGGGCGTGCACTGACCTCCAATGAGTTCCCCAATGAGGAACCATGGGAATCTGAGGCTCAAAATGAGACCATAGAGATTCCATTAGACTTACTTCTGCCTTTCATGAGCTCTGATGAGTATTCTTCCTCTGAAGAGGATGAATATGTCACTGAAGAGCAAGTTGCTAAATACCTTGGAGCAATCATGAAGCTAAATGACAAGTTATTTGGAAATGAGACTTGGGAGAATGAACCTCCTGTGCTCACCAAAGAACTGGATGACTTGTCTAGGCAGAAAGTACCTCAAAAGAGACAAGATCCTGGGAAGTTTTCCATACCTTAGGCACCATGACCTTCAAGAAGGCTCTGTGTGACTTAGGGTCAAGTGTAAACCTCATGCCTCTCTCTGTAATGGAGAAGCTAGGGATCTTTGAGGTACAAGCTGCAAGAATCTCACTAGAGATGGCAGACAACTCAAGAAAACAAGCTTATGGACTTGTAGAGAATGTTCTGGTCAAGATTGAAGACCATTACATCCCTACTGATTTCATAGTCCTAGAGACTGGGAAGTGCATGGATGAGAACATCATCCTTGGCAGACCCTTCCTAGCCACAGCAAAGGCTGTGATTGATGTTGATAGAGGTGAATTGATCATTCAAGTGAATGAAGAATCCTTGGTGTTTAAAGCTCAAGGATATCCCTCTGTCATCATGGAGAGGAAGCATGAAGAGCTTCTCTCAAATCAGAGGCAAGCAGAGCCCCCACAGTCAAACTCTAAGTTTGGTGTTGGGAGGCCACAACCAAACTCTAAGTTTGGTGTTGAACCCCCACATTCAAACTCTAAGTTTGGTGTTGGGAGGTTCCAACATTGCTCTGAGTATCTGTGAGGCTCCATGAGAGCCCTCTGTCAAGCTACTGACATTAAAGAAGCGCTTGTTGGGAGGCAACCCAATGTTATATTTTATCTATTTTCTTTTGTTATTTTACTTTATTTTGTAGGTTGATGATCATAAGAAGTCACAAAATTAATGAAAAAAGCAAAAATAGAATGAAAAATAGAAAGAAAAACAGCACACCCTGGAGGAAGATGCTGTTGGCGTTTAAACGCCAGTAAGCCTAGTAGTTGGGCGTTTAACGCCCAGTCTGGCACCATTCTGGGCGTTTAACGCCAGAAAGGGGCACCAGACAGGCGTTAAACGCCAGGAATGGGCAAGAACCTGGCGTTAAACGCCAGGAATGGGCACCAGCCCGGCGTTTAACGCCAGAATTGGCACAAAACGAGATTTTGCTTGCCATTTGGTGCAGGGATGACTTTTCCTTGACACCACAGGATCTGTGGACCCCACAGGATCCCCACCAACCCCACCACACTCTCTCTTCTTCACCCATTCATCAATCACCTCAACCTCCTCCATCTCCTCCATTTTCTTCTTCTTCTCCTCTATTCTTCCTTCTTTTGCTCGAGGACGAGCAAACCTTTTAAGTTTGGTGTGGTAAAAGCATTGCTTTTTGTTTTTCCATAACCATTTATGGCATCCAAGGCCGGAGAAACCTCTAGAAAGAGGAAAGGGAAGGCAAAAGCTTTCACCTCCGAGTCATGGGAGATGGAGAGATTCATCTCAAGGGATGCACTTTCCTCCACAAGACTATTGGGAGCAACTGAACACCTCCCTAGGAGAATTGAGTTCCAACATGGGACAACTAAGGGTGAAGCACCAAGAACACTCCATTCTCCTCCATGAAATTAGAGAAGATCAAAGAATCATGAGAGAGGAGCAACAAAGACAAGGAAGAGACATTGAGGAGCTCAAGCACTTCATTAGACCTTCAAGAGGAAGAACAAGCCGCCATCACTAAGGTGGACCAGTTCTTTAATCTCCTTGTTCTTTATTTTTCTGTTTTTCGAAAATTATGCTTTATGTTTGTCTATGTTTGTGTCTTGTGATCATTAGAGTCTTAGTGTCTATGCCTTAAAGCTATGAATATGAATCCATCACCTTTCTTAAATGAAAACTGTTTTTAATCACAAAAGAACAAGAAGTACAGGATTTCAAATTCATCTTTAAAACTAGCTTATTTAGTTTGATGTGGTGGCAATACTTTTGTTTTCTGAATGTATGCTTGAACAGTGCATATGTCTTTTGAATTTGTGGTTCATGAATGTTAAAATTGTTGGCTCTTGAAAGAATGATGAAAAAGGAGACATGTTACTGAGGATCTGAAAAATCATAAAAATGATTCTTGAAGCAAGAAAAAGCAGTGAATACAAAAAAAAAAGAAAAAAAAGGAAAAAAAAAACGAAAAAGAAAGAAAAAGAAAAGAAAAAGAAAACAATAAAGTTGTGATCCAAGGCAAAAAGAGTGTGCTTAAGAACCCTGGACACCTCTAATTGGGGACTCTAGCAAAGCTGAGTCACAATCTGAAAAGGTTCACCCAATTATGTGTCTGTGGCATGTATGTATCCGGTGGTACTACTGGAAGACAGAGTGCTTTGGGCCACGGCCAAGACTCATAAAATAGCTGTGTTCAAGAATCATCATACTTAACTAAGAGAATCAATAACACTATCTGGATTCTGAGTTCCTAAAGAAGCCAATCATTCTGAATTCCAAAGGATAAAGTGAGATGCCAAAACTATTCGGAGGCAAAAAGCTACTAGTCCCGCTCATCTAATTTGGAGCTTAGTTTCATTGATAATTTGGAGTCCATAGTATATTCTCTTCTTTTTATCTTATTTGATTTTCAGTTGCTTGGGGACAAGCAACAATTTAAGTTTGGTGTTGTGATGAGCGGATAATTTGTACACTTTTTGGCATTGTTTTTAGTATGTTTTTAGTATGATCTAGTTAGTTTTTAGTATATTTTTATTAGTTTTTAGTTAAAATTCACTTTTATGGACTTTACTATGAGTTTGTGTGTTTTTCTGTGATTTCAGGTATTTTCTGGCTGAAATTGAGGGACCTGAGCAAAAATCTGATTCAGAGACTGAAAAGGACTGCAGATGCTGTTGGATTCTGACCTCCCTGCACTCGAAGTGAATTTTCTGGAGCTACAGAAGCCCAATTGGCGCGCTCTCAACGGCGTTGGAAAGTAGACATCCTGGGCTTTCCAGCAATATATGATAGTCCATACTTTGCTCAAGATTTGATGGCCCAAACCGGCGTTCAAAGTCACCTACAGAAATCCCAGCGTTAAACGCCGGAACTGGCACCTAAATGGGAGTTAAACGCCCAAACTGGCATAAAAGCTGGCGTTTAGCTCCAAGAAGAGTCTCTACACGAAAATGCTTCATTGCTCAGCCCAAGCACACACCAAGTGGGCCCGGAAGTGGATTTTTATGTCTTTTACTCATCTCTGTACACCCTAGGCTACTAGTTCTCTATATATAGGACCTTTTACTATTGTATTTTGATCTTTTGATCATGCTTTGATGATTGAACCCTCTTTGGGAGGCTGGCCATTCGGCCATGCCTAGACCTTTGTTCTTATGTATTTTCAACGGTGGAGTTTCTACACACCATAGATTAAGGTGTGGAGCTCTGCTGTACCTCGAGTATTAATGCAATTACTATTGTTCTTCTATTCAATTCCGCTTGTTCTTTGTCCAAGATATCACTTGTTCTTCAACTTGATGAATGTGATGATCCGTGACACTCATCATCATTCTCACCCATGAACAAGGGTGACTGACAACCACTCTGTTCTACAAGCATCTGAGGCCTTAGTGAATATCTCTTGGATTTCTGGTTGCACGATGCATGGTTGATCGCCTGACAACCGAATGCTCGCCTGACAAACGAGCCAACCATTCCGTGAGATCAGAGTCTTCGTGGTATAGGCAAGAACTGATGGCGGCATTCAAGAGAATCCGGAAGGTCTAACCTTGTCTGTGGTATTCTGAGTAGGATTCAATGATTGAATGACTGTGACGTGCTTCAAACTCCTGAGGGCGGGGCGTTAGTGACAGACGCAAAAGAATCACTGGATTCTATTCCGGCCTGATTGAGAACCGACAGATGAATTCTGCTATGCTGTGACCAGAGCATATGCAATCGTTTTCAATGAGAGGATGGGAGGTAGCCACTGACAACGGTGAAACCCTACATAAGCTTGCCATGGAAAGGAGTAAGAAGGATTGGATGAAGGCAGTAGGAAAGCAGAGAGACGGAAGGGAAGGCATCTTCATACGCTTATCTGAAGTTCCTACCAATGAAATACATAAGTACCTCTATCTTTATCTTTGTGCTTTATGCGTTTATCACTATACCCATTTGAGTCTACCTGACTGAGATTTACAAGGTGACCATAGCTTGCTTCATACCAACAATCTCCGTGGGATCGACCCTTGCTCACGCAAGGTATTACTTGGACGACCCAGTGCACTTGCTGGTTAGTTGTGCGAAGTTGTAGTGATCACAATTTCGTGCACCATCTACCCTCAAGGAGAGCAGAGTGCTCTCTTGGAGGGCAATGTTGTGCTCTCTTCATAAAAATTTAAGGAAAATTGGCGTGGAGTGCTTTCACGAAGGCTTGAACCGGGTACCTCCCCTTGGAAGCTCCACTGGCCCGCTCTCCACAAGGGCAGGGCAATCCCCTGGTGCCTCACTATACTCAGCACGCAACATGCATCCCCACACAAAGCTTCACTACTCTACTCTCCACAAGAGCAGAGCAGCCTCCTGGGAGCAACATATGGGCCAAAATCAACCAAAATTCAATTAAAAATTCATTTTAATTCAATTCTCCACCAAATCAAAAAGCCCACTCAACAGGACTCAAAGGCACACAGAGAAGCTAGATTAGGAATTTCATTTTGTGAATTTGTTTTAATTTCAATTTCATTTTATTTTCATTTTGTAAAAAGCCTATATAAAGGCATCACTCTCGTTTCAGAGGGGAGCTCGATGAAAGGAGGCTGGCTCCACTAGGGAGCATTAGGATTAGAGAGCTCTCTCTCTTCTAGTTTTTCTTTCTTTGAATTTGAACTTTGGATTGAAATTGAAAGGAATTATGTTTTCATTCTCCATATGCAACATCTCTGCTTTGTTCTTCTGCATAATTCAAGAAATTAAGGATTTGAATCAAAACTCTCTTACTGCTTTCATCTTTCTTTCTTCTTCAATCTGCTTTCTACTTTGATCAATGAAGGAATTAAGATCTAGACTTGTTTTCTAGTCTCTTTGATTCCCTGAGATCTTCAATTTTATTTTGCAATTGAGTTGAGTTCTTGGCTACTCTTTTGTTTTTACTGTTTTATTGAAATTGTTGATTCTTCTTCTGGAATTTCATGCATGATCTAAGTCTTCTTGCTAGTTTCCTCTTCTGCTACATTTACTTTTCTGCAATTTCCTTTCCTGCATTCTGCACTTTCACATTTCTGTTCACATTGAGCTTGATTTAATTTCCTGCACATTTACATTTACTGCAATTTAAATTTCTAGTTGCTTAATCTATTGCTTTCTTTAATTTCTAGCACCTAACCCCCTTTACTTTTGATGCAATTTATATTTCTTGCAATTTAAGTTTCAGCTAATTTACTTTCTTGTTCTTTAAGTTTCCTGCCACTTTACTTTCTGCACTTTAAATTCCCTGCAAATTTATATTCTGTTGCTTAACTTCACCCAATTCATTCAATGTTAGCTTGACTAAACTAATCACCCACTAAAGTTTCTTGATCCATCAATCCCTGTAGGATCGATCTCACTCTAAGTGAGTTATTACTACTTGATGCGACCCGGTACACTTGCCGGTTGGATTTGTGTGTTTGGAAAATTCATTTTTCCACAAAAACACCATCAACAATCATGAAGAAGAAGCTCATAATCATGTCAGAGAAGGCCATGCAAACCGTGCTAGGCAAGAAAGGAGAGTCCTAGGCTCCTATATCAATCCTAATCCAGGAAACTGTGGAAGCAGCATTCAGAAGCCCACCATACATGCCAACAATTTCGAACTAAAACCCCAGCTCATCACTCTTGTTCAGAACAATTGTTCAATTGGAGAAGGTGCTCAAGAGGACCCTAATCAACATTTAACCACCTTCTTGAGGATTTGTGACACTGTGAAGTCCAATGGAATCCATCCAGATGTCTATAGGTTGCTCTTGTTCCCTTTTTCACTCAAGGACAAGGCCTCCAAATGGCTTGAATCATTTCCAAAGGAGAGCTTAACAAATTGGGAGGAAGTGGTGAACAAGTTTTTGGCAAGGTTTTACCCTCTTCAAAGGATCAACAGGCTTCGAGCTGAGGTGCAAACTTTCAGGCAACAAGATGGTGAGACACTTTATGAAGCATGGGAGAGATTCAAAGATCTAACAAGAAGATGCCCACCAGAGATGTTCAATGAATGGGTACAACTTCACATCTTCTATGAAGGTCTTTCCTATGAGTCAAAGAAGGCTGTGGATCATTCATCAGGAGGCTCTCTAAACAAGAAGAAAACCATTGAAAAAGCCATAGATGTCATTGAAACAGTTGCTAAAAATGACTACTTCTATGCCTCCGAAAGAGGTAACACCAGAGGAGTAATGGAGCTGAACCACATGGATGCATTGTTAGCTCAAAACAAGATGATCACCAAGCAGCTAGCAGATCTTACCAAGAAGGTGGAGGAGAACCAAGTTGCAGCAGCCATCACTTCATCATCAGCTTAAGAAGGAGTGAATATAGGAGAAGAAGGTGATTGGGAGCAAGCCAACTATGTTGGAAACTCACCTAGACAAGTCCATGATCCATACTCCAAAACTTACAACTCTGGATGGAGAAATCACCCCAACTTTGGATGGGGAAATCAACAAGACCAAGGGCAAGATCAGAGACGCCACAACCTCAACTCCAACAACAATGCAACTCATCAAAACACCTCACAGAGATATTACCAGTATCCATCTAACCAATCTTCTCAACCACCTAATCTCAACCCACCATCAATAACCGGGGAGAGATTATCAAGGATTGAGGCTCTACTTGAAAACCTATGCAAGGAAATTCAAGATAGTAAAGCTTTCCGGGAAGAAGTGCAATCCAACATGCAGAATCAAGATGCCGCCATCAAGAAACTGGAAACACAGATTGAATTCTTATTCAAGCAAGCCCCTGGACACAACAATTGCAGCAATATTAACTCAATAACAAAGGAGGAATGTCAAGCCATCACCCTCAGAAGTGGGAAGGAATTGAAGAAGACCCACAAGAAACCACCAGAGAAGAAATTGGATGAAGAAAACAAGGGACATGAGGAAGCTCAAACCTCAACCCCTAAGTCACATCAAGAAGGAGAAGCGCTCAGACCATGTCTCTCAAGGGCTCCATACCCTCAACAACTGCAATTAAAGAAGAGGGGAGAGGACAACCAATTCTCAAGATTCTTGGAAATCTTCAAGAAACTACAAATAAACATACCCTTTGCTGAAGCAATAGAGCAAATGCCACTCTATGCCAAGTTCTTGAAGGAATTGATGACCAAAAAGAGAAGCTGGAAGAACAATGAGACTGTAGTACTCACAGAAGAATGCAGCGCCATCATCCAACACAAATTGCCCCAGAAATTGAAGGATCCTGGGAGTTTCTGATGAGCGGATAATTTATACGCTTTTTGGCATTGTTTTTAGGTAGTTTTTAGTAAGTTCAAGCTCTTTTTAGGGATGTTTTCATTAGTTTTTATGTTAAATTCACATTTCTGGACTTTACTATGAGTTTGTGTATTTTTTTGTGATTTCAGGTAATTTCTGTCTGAAATTGAGGGACTTGAGCAAAACTCTGAAAAAGGCTGACAAAAGGACTGCTGATGCTGTTGGAATCTGACCTCCCTGCACTCGAAATAGATTTTCTGGAGCTACAAAACTCCAATTGGCGCGCTCTCAACGGCGTTGGAAAGTAGACATCCAGTGCTTTCCAGAAATATATAATAGTTCATACTTTATTTGGAAATTGACGACGTAACTTGGCGTTGAACCCCAAGTACATGCTGCTGTCTGGAGTTAAACGCCAGAAACACGTCATGATCCGGAGTTGAACGCCCAAAACACGTTATAACTTGGAGTTCAACTCCAAGAAAAGCCTCAGCTCGTGGATAGATCAAGCTCAGCCCAAACATACACCAAGTGGGCCCCGGAAGTGGATTTATGCATCAATTACTTACTCATGTAAACCCTAGTAGCTAGTCTAGTATAAATAGGATAAGTTACTATTGTATTAGACATCTTTTGACAGTTTAATCTTTTGACTTTTTAGTCTTTGATCATTCGGTCTTTTGATCATTGAGGGGGCTGGCCATTCGGCCATGTCTGAACCTTTCACTTATGTATTTTCAACGGTGGAGTTTCTGCACACCATAGATTAAGGGTGTGGAGCTCTGCTGTACCTCAAGTTTCAATACAATTAATATTAATTTCTATTCAATTCTCTTTTATTCTTATTCCAAGATATACGTTGCACAACACTTTGATGAATGTGATGATCCGTGACACTCATCATCATTCTCACCTATGAACGCGCGTGACGGACAACCACTTCCGTTCTACTCTAGGCCGGGCGCATATCTCTTAGATTCCCCAACAGAATCTTCGTGGTATAAGCTAGATAGATGGCGGCATTCATGGGGATCCGAAAATTCTAACCTTGTCTGTGGTATTCCGAGTAGGATTCCGGGAATCTGGAAAGTCTAACCTTGTCTGTGGTATTCCGAGTAAGATTCCGGTATTGAATGACTGTGACGAGCTTCAAACTCCTGAAGGCTGGGCGTGATGACAAACGCAAAAGAATCAAGGGATTCTACTCCAACCTGATTGAGAACCGACAGATGATTAGCCGTGCTGTGACAGAGCACTTGGACCATTTTCACTGAGTGGATGGGATGTAGCTATCAACAAGGGTGATGCCTCCAGACGATTAGCCGTGCAGTGACAGTGCATAGGACCATTTCCCGAGAGGATTAAAAGTAGCCATTGATGATGGTGATGCCCTACATATAGCTTTCCATGGAAAGGAGTAAGAAGGATTGGATGAAAGCAATAAGGAAGTAGAGATTCGAAAGGATTCTAGCATCTCCACACATCTATCTGAAATTCCCACTATTGATTTACATAAGTATTTCTATCCCTTTTTATTTTATTTATCTTTTAAATTATCTAATCCAATTACATTTGACCCTATGAATCCACTTAACTGAGATTTACAAGATGACCATAGCTTGCTTCATACCAACAATCTCTGTGGGATCGACCCTAACTCACGTAAGGTATTACTTGGATGACCCAGTACACTTGCTGGTTAAGTTGAACGGAGTTGTGAGCTTCTCTAACAGTGCCTGGAACTCTTTTAGCACAATTTCGTCCACCAAGTTTTTGGCGCCGTTGCCGGGGATTGTTCGAGTATGGACAACTGACGGTTCATCTTGTTGTTCAGATTAGGTAATTTTCTTTTCAAAAATCTTTTTCAAAATTTTTCTTTTCTTTTTCGTTTTTCCAAACTTCATTTTCGAAAAAATTAATAAAAATACAAAAAAATCATAAAATCATAAAAATAAAAAATATCTTGTGTTTCTTGTTTGAGTCTTGAGTCAACTTTTAAGTTTGGTGTCAATTGCATGTTTTTAGAATTTATGCATTAAATTTTCGAAAATTCCATGCATTCATAGTGTTCTTCATGATATTCAAGTTGTTCTTGGTAAGTCTTCTTGTTTGATCTTGATGTTTTCTTATTTTGTGTTGTTTGTTGTTTTTCATATGCATTTTTTGTTTATTGGAGTCCATGCATTACAAATTTCTAAGTTTAGTGTCTTGCATGTTTTCCTTGCATCAAAAATTTTTCAAAATTATGTTCTTGATGTTCATCATGATTTTCAAAGTGTTCTTGGTGTTCATCTTGACATTCATAGTGTTCTTGCATGCATTATGTGTTTGATCCAAAATTTTCATATTTTGGGTCATTTTTATGTTTTTCTCTCTCATCTTTAAAATTTCAAAAATCAAAAAAATATCTTTTCCTTATTTCCCTCCAAATTTTCAAAATTTTGGGTTGACTTGGTCAAAAATTTTTAAAAATTAGTTGTTTCTTACAAGTCAAGTCAATATTTCAATTTTAAAAATCTTATCTTTTCAAAATCTTTTTTCAAAAATTATATCTTTTCATTTTTTTCCATTTTTCGAAAATTTCAAAAATCTTTTTCAAAATATTTTTCAAAATCTTTTTCTTATCTTTATATCATATTTTCAAAATTAGCTAACAATTAATGTGATTGATTCAAAAATTTGAAGTTTGTTACTTTCTTGTTAAGAAAGGTTCAATCTTTAAGTTCTAGAATCTTATCTTGAAGTTTCTTGTTAGTGAAGTAAGTAATTAGAATTTTTTGAATTAAATCTTTTTATCTTTTATCTTATCTTTTTCAAAAATTTTATCTTTTTCAAAATTTGATTTCAAAATATCTTATCTAACTTCTTATCTTCGTATCTTTTTAAAATTTTGATTTTAATTTCTTTTTCAACTAACTCTTTGACTTTTTGTTTGTTTCTTATCTTTTTCAAAACCACCTAACTACTTTTCCCTCTCTAATTTTCGAAAATATCTCACCTCTCTTTCAAAAATTCTTTTTGTTCTAAATTTTAATTTTAATCTTATCTTATCCTTAATTTTCGAAAATTACTAATCCCTTTTTCAAAATTATTTTCGAAATTTCCCCTCTCTCTTCTTACTCTATTTAATTATTTATTTACTAACACCTCTCTTCACCTCTCTCCATCTAAAAATCCGAACCCATTCTTCTTTACTCTTCTCCCCTTTCTTCTTCTACTAACATAAAGGAATCTCTATACTGTGACATAGAGGATTCATCTTCTTTTCTTGT
This sequence comes from Arachis hypogaea, assembly GCF_003086295.3. Taxonomy (NCBI): domain Eukaryota; kingdom Viridiplantae; phylum Streptophyta; class Magnoliopsida; order Fabales; family Fabaceae; genus Arachis; species Arachis hypogaea. Next base: position 36,189,107 of record NC_092037.1, read on the forward strand.
TTTCTCCTCTTTCATATGAGCAGGAACAAGGACAAAAGCACTCTTGTTGAAGTTAATCCAGAACCTGAAAGGACTCTGAAGAGAAAATTAAGAGAAGCTAAGTTACAACAATCTAAAGGTAACCTTTCAGAAACATTAGAACAATAGAAGGAGATGGTAGCTGAAAATAATAACAATGCAAGGAGAATGCTTGTTGACTTCACAAAGCCAACATCCAAATTTGATGGAAGAAGCATCCCCATTCCAGCCATTGGAGCCAACAACTTTGAGCTGAAACCTCAGCTAGTTGCCTTAATGCAACAAAACTGCAAGTTTTATGGACTTCCATCTGAAGATCCTTATCAGTTTTTAACTGAGTTTTTGCAGATTTGTGAGACTGTAAAGACGAATGGAGTTGATCCTGAAGTCTACAGACTCATACTTTTCCCTTTTGCTGTAAGAGACAAAGCTAGAATATGGTTGGATTCACAACCCAAGGATAGCCTGGACTCCTGGGATAAGCTGGTCACTGCCTTCTTGGATAAATTCTTTCCTCCTCAAAAGCTGAGCAAGCTGAGAGTGGATGTTCAAACATTCAAACAAAAAGATGGTGAATCCCTCTATGAAGCTTGGGAAAGATACAAGCAGTTGACCAAAAGGTGTCCATCTGACATGTTTTCAGAATGGACCATATTAGATATATTCTATTATGGTCTATCTGAATTTTTGAAAATGTCATTAGACCATTCTGCAGGTGGATCTATTCACCTAAAGAAAACGCCTGAAGAGGCTCAAGAACTCATCGACATGGTTGCAAATAACCAATTCATGTACACTTCTGAGAGGAATTCCGTGAATAATGGGACGCCTCAGAGGAAGGGAGTTCTTGAAATTGATGCTCTGAATGCCATATTGGCTCAGAACAAAGTGTTGACGCAGCAAGTCAACATGATCTCTCAAAGTCTGAATGGATGGCAAAATGCATCCAACAGTACTAAAGAGGCAGCTTCTGAAAAAGCTTATGATCCTGAGAACCCTGCCATGGCAGAGGTTAATTACATGGGTGAACCTTACGGAAACACCTATAACAATTTAAGTTTGGTGTTGTGATGAGCGGATAATTTATACGCTTTTTGGCATTGTTTTTAGGTAGTTTTTAGTAAGTTCAAGCAACTTTTAGGGATGTTTTCATTAGTTTTTATGTTAAATTCACATTTCTAGACTTTACTATGAGTTTGTGTGTTTTTCTATGATTTTAGGTAATTTCTGGCTGAAATTGAGGGACTTGAGCAAAACTCTGAAAAAGGCTGACAAAAGGACTGCTGATGCTGTTGGAATCTGACATCCCTGCACTCGAAATGGATTTTCCAGAGCTACAGAACTCCAAATGGCACACTCTCAACGGTGTTGGAAAGTCGACATCTAGAGCTTTCCAGCAATATATAATAGTCCATACCTTATTCGGAAATTGACGACGTAAATTGGCGTTGAACACCAAGTACATGCTGCTGTCTGGAGTTAAACGCCAGAAACACGTCATGATCCGGCGTTGAACGCCCAAAACACGTTATAACTTGGAGTTCAACTCCAAGAAAAGCCTCAGCTCGTGGATAGATCAAGCTCAGCCCAAGCATACACCAAGTGGGCCCCGGAGGTGGATTTATGCATCAATTACTTACTCATGTAAACCCTAGTAGCTAGTCTAGTATAAATAGGATAAGTTACTATTGTATTAGACATCTTTTGACAGTTTAATCTTTTGACTTTTTAGTCTTTGATCATTCGGTCTTTTGATCATTGAGGGGGCTGGCCATTCGGCCATGCCTGAACCTTTCACTTATGTATTTTCAACGGTGGAGTTTCTGCACACCATAGATTAAGGGTGTGGAGCTCTGCTGTACCTCAAGTTTCAATACAATTACTATTACTTTCTATTCAATTCTCTTTTATTCTTATTCCAAGATATACGTTGCACAACACTTTGATGAATGTGATGATCCGTGACACTCATCATCATTCTCACCTATGAACGCGCGTGACTGACAACCACTTCCATTCTACTCTAGGCCGGGCGCATATCTCTTAGATTCCCCAACAGAATCTTCGTGGTATAAGCTAGATAGATGGCGGCATTCATGGGGATCCGAAAATTCTAACCTTGTCTGTGGTATTCCGAGTAGGATTTCGGGAATCTGGAAAGTCTAACCTTGTCTGTGGTATTCCGAGTAAGATTCCGGTATTGAATGACTGTGACGAGCTTCAAACTCCTGAAGGCTGGGCGTGATGACAAACGCAAAAGAATCAAGGGATTCTACTCCAACCTGATTGAGAACCGACAGATGATTAGCCGTGCTGTGACAGAGCATTTGGACCATTTTCACTAAGAGGATGGGATGTAGCTATCAACAAGGGTGATGCCTCCAGACGATTAGCCGTGCAGTGACAGCACATAGGACCATTTTCCCGAGAGGATTAAAAGTAGCCATTGATGATGGTGATGCCCTACATACAGCTTGCCATGGAAAGGAGTAAGAAGGATTGGATGAAAGCAATAAGAAAGTAGAGATTCGAAAGGATTCTAGCATCTCCACACATCTATCTGAAATTCCCATTATTGATTTACATAAGTATTTCTATCCCTTTTTATTTTATTTATCTTTTAAATTATCTAATCCAATTGCATTTGACCCTATGAATCCACTTAACTGAGATTTACAAGATGACCATAGCTTGCTTCATACCAACAATCTCCGTGGGATCGACCCTTACTCACGTAAGGTATTACTTGGATGACCCAGTACACTTGCTGGTTAAGTTGAACGGAGTTGTGAGCTTTTCTAACAGTGCCTGTTACTCTTTTATCACAATTTCATCCACCAGTTTCCAAATCCCTTGTATCATTGGGGAAATCACTGTGGAAAAGGCTTTATGTGATCTAGGAGCCAGCATAAATCTAATGTCTCTGGCAATGATGAAAAAAATGAAGATTGAGGAAGCCAAACCAACAAGAATGGCCCTGCAACTAGCAGACAGATCATTCAAATTTCCCCATGGGATAGTAGAAGATTTGTTGGTGAAGGTGGGAGACTTCATCTTTCCAGCAGATTTCGTGGTATTAGACATGGAGGAATGAGCTAAGACTTCCATCATCTTGGGAAGACCATTTTTAGTCACTGCGGGAGCCATTATTGATGTCCAAAAGGGTGAACTTGTCCTTAGATTACATGAGGAGAAAATGACATTCAATGTGTTTAAGGCCATGAGTTACCCACATAACTCATTGGGAGAATGTATGAGGTTGGACTCCATAGAAGCCTTGGTACAAGAAACTCTTGAAGAAGAACTTGAAGCATCAACAGAAGAAGAATTAGCAGCAAACGAAGAAGCTGTAGCTGCTGAAGTACATGTTCAGGGCATGCTAGAAGAAAAGGAGGAAAGAAAAGAAGTGCCCAATATTAAAGCATCCGGTGACTTACCCCCTGGAATCAACAAATATTAAAGAAGGAAACTCATTAATGATGCCAAGTATTTCATTTGGGATGAACCCTATCTCTTTAAGAAATGCTCATATGGAATACTTAGGAGGTGCATCTCAGAAGAAGAAGGACGAAGGGTCTTGTGGAGTTGCCATAGTGCTAGTTACGGAGGTCACTTTGGAGGAGAAAGAACTGCCGCAAAGGTGCTGCAATGTGGGTTCTTCTGGCCCACTATCTTCAAAGATGCTAAGGAATTAGTGAGAAGCTGCAACGAATCCCAAAGGGCTGGCAACCTGCCCAAGAGAAATGAGATGCCACAACAATATATTCTAGAGCTTGAACTGTTTGATGTATGGGGAATCGATTTCATGGGACCATTCCCACCTTCATATTCAAACAGGTTTATCTTGGTGGCAGTAGAATATGTATCTAAGTGGGTGGAGGCAGTGGCGACCCCAACTAATGACAACAAGGTAGTCATAAACTTTCTTCGAAAGAATATCTTCACCAGGTTTGGAGTCCCAAGAGCCCTCATCAGTGACGGAGGGAGCCACTTCTGCAATAGACCATTGGAAGCCCTACTCCTACGATATGGGGTGAAGCATAAGGTTGCCACACCTTATCATCCCGAAACAAGTGGGCAAACAGAGATATCTAACTGAGAGTTGAAAAGGATTCTGGAAAAGACTGTAGGGATATCAAGAAAGGATTGTGCGAAGAAGCTAGATGATGCTCTTTGGGCATACAGGACAGCCTTCAAAACACCAATTGGAATGTCCCCATATCAACTGGTGTATGGTAAGGCTTGTCACTTGCCATTAGAGTTGGAGCACAAGGCCTCCTGGGCCCTTAAAACACTGAACCTAGATAGCACTGCTGCTGGTGAAAAAAGGGTCCTGTAGCTTCAAGAATTGGAAGAATTTAGATCTCAAGCCTATACCAAGATCTATAAGGAAAAAGCAAAAAGGAGACATGACCTCAACTTGGTACCCAGAAGTTTCGAAGAAGGGCAACATGTGCTTCTCTACAACTCTAGACTGAAACTCTTTCCTGGGAAACTTAAATCAAGATGGTCGGGACCCTTTCTAGTCACAAAAGTCTCACCTTATGGACATATAGAAATAATGGAAGAAGGCTCAAAGAGAAGGTTCACTGTGAATGGACAAAGACTCAAACACTACTTGGGCAGCATGGGGGAGACCCCCAAACAGAAGTACAACCTCAACTAAGGAAAGAATCGTCGAGCTAGCGACGTAAAAAAAAGCGCTTTGTTGGGAGGCAACCCAACCTGAGGTAATTCTCTTTTCATAAGTCTTTCAATAAAAATTTCAAGTTGGATTCTCTATAGTGTGAGGAACTAAGTTTGGTGTTACACACCAAAAACAATTCAAGGGTGAATATAGGGCTCTAAGTTTGGTGTTCCACCAAAACTCCAGCTGAAGAGTGCATTGCAACCTTTAGCGATGAAGCATCCCCCTAGCAATTAGAGAACTTACTTGACAGAGGCTTAACCTCTAAGATATAGATTATATTTTTTTAGCTCATAGTTGTTTCTTAATAAAAAGCACACAAGGTTCTTACATGCATCCAATTTGCCAAGTAAGCAAAGAATTAAGTTTGGTGTTCACACACCAAGGTAAGTTCTGAAGCTCACAAACATACATGCATGCTAACCCTCTTCCAAGTGCTTAGAAAACAAGCAACTTTCAATAGTGTTACAAGAATTTAATCAATCTCAGGGAATGAGCATACCCCATCATCTAAGGAAACAGACAGGGATGCAGATATTAGAACGAGAATACCAAGGAAGATATCATAAGGTTCTTTTAACCCATCTCGAATTGTAAAACTCTAAGTGAAAAATGATTGAATAGAACCTGCATCTTTTACTTGTTCCTCTTTATTCACATTTAAATGTGCTAGCTTAATGTCTTGAGTGTTCACTTTCACCTTTCTTACTTGTATGCTTGTCTCTTTAAGTTAATCAAAAAGAAAATGTTATGAAAAGAACAAGAGTGGGGTCATTTTGTGAAGTGCATTCTGAATGTTTGTGGTAGGTTGATTAGTAAGCTAAGTTGGTTCACCAAAGAAGGAAAGAAAGCAACTATCTATCCTAAGTCCTTTGTTTGAACGACATCCTTTGAGACTAGCTAAACAATAAGATCCCAATAAGAAAAGAGAAAGAGCAATAAAAGTGAAAAAGAAAGAAACACAATAAGAAAAAAGAACAATGCTAGTCACCAAGGGTTTCAAAATTGAGGCATATGTCTGTGGTGTTTATATACAAGGGATATACTTGGATGAATAAGCTCTTAGGGGTGCCTTATCACTTGGTAACTTGGATTAACTAATCCGGGATTGTCAGCTGAAAGTCCACTATCAAGAGTAACCTTTGCTACAGAACACTTAGTAACCCAAAGAGGTGCTGGACACCAAGGTCTCAAGAAAGGAAAATAACAAATCATGTGCCTGTGGTGTGTATGTGTGAGGGAAAGAGACTTGAGGGAGTAAGTCCTTAGGGGTGTCTTAACACCTAACACCTTAAAACCAACTGGTTTGGGAGTGTTGGCTGAAAGCTTATCATAAAGAGTCCCCCTCTTACAAAGCACTTAGCAAAAAGAAAAATAAACTTTGAAAAAGAAGGAAGGATCAATAAGAAAAAGTCTCAAAGGATGCAATCAAGAAAGTGACTAAGGAGTTGATAAAGGCTTGAAACCTAAAGGGAAAGAACCTAAGTTGCTATGCATGAAACCCCATAAACCAGGAATGCTACTTTTATTTTATCTTATTGTTCTTTCATTTCATTCTTCTTATGCTTCAGTACTTGCTTAGGGACAAGCAAGCTTTAAGTTTGGTGTTGTGATGCCAGGGCATCTAGGCCAGTTTCATTGACCTTTTCTTTACTATTTTAGGGTAGTTTCATGCAATTTCTTAGTGAATAAGGCAAGTTTTGGATGAAAATACACTCATACCTTGATTCAAGCAACTATTGTGAACTTTGTATGATTTCATGAGTATTTTGCTAGAATTGCATGATAAATTGAGGATGCATAATCTCATGACTTTGTCTAGAGCTTTGATGCACTTTAATTGCTTGATTTCGGGGCAAAGGAAGCAAGGAAGAACCACGTTAGTATTCACGTTAACCTAGTTAACGTGAACACTAACATGGAATGGTAAAGCTTGCAACGTTAATGAGAAAAGTGATCACCAATAACGCCTGCGAAGCCATCCAAAACCCACGTTACTTGCCACGTTAACTAAATTAACGTGGTAGTTAACGTAGAAGCAAAAGGGAACGCCAACGTTAAGAGAAAAAGTAAACACCACTAACGTTGGAGAACTTGACAATGGTCAACATTAAGAGTCACGTTAACTTAGTTAACGTGAGTTCTAACGTAGAGAATTTGGTATTTGGAGCGTTAGTGAAAAAGGTGAGTGTCACTAACGCTCTCGAAGGTGAATCACGCCTACGTTAAGAGTCATGTTAGCTATACTAACATGGACTCTAACGTAGGGACAAAGGGGCACTAAGCAACGTTAATGGGAAAAGTGATTCCCATTAACGTTCGCAAAGGGGTATAAGCCAACGTTATTGGGAAAAGTGAGTCCCAAAAACGTTGTCCAAAATTTGAGAAAGCAACGTTAGTGGTCACGTTAAGACCACTAACGTTGGATTTAACGTAGATATATGAGGGTGGAACGTTAGTGGAAAAAGTGAATGCCACTAACGTTCTCGAACCCACAATGGCACTCAACGTTAAATCTTACTAAATACCCAAGCCTAATTCATATTTCTCTACAAGTTGGGCCCATTAAAGATGAGAACTGCTTCAACTCAAGATCCAGAGCCCACATCCAAGACTTGAAGAACTCACTAGAAGATCAAAAGGAGTAGTATATATAGGAGTAGTTTTGAACTATAGAGGAGCTTGGCACTTTTGGGAACTACTCTCTATAGATTTACTTTTCTGCACTTTTAGCATGGATTCTTCTTTTCTGCCATTTTTCATTTCTAGAGCTATGAACAACTAAACCCCTTTCATTGGGTTAAGGAGCTCTGTTGTAATTTGATGGATCAATCATAGTTTTCATTCTTCTTCTTCTTTCTTTTCTCTTGATCTTACTAGAAAGCTTTCGATCTTAATTCAATTGGTTAGTTGTCTTGGAAACGAAACTCTCCATAATTGGATCTCCTTTGAGCCTTGGAAAAGGGATGAGGAGATCATGCTAGAAATGCTTTCTCATGTTGGACCAAATTGGGGTTTGGGCGGATATAGTGACATGTAATCCTCCCAATACTTTGATTTGGAAATACATGTGGTATAATCAGTTACCACACTTCATCTCTTCCCATGAGCAATTAAATCAAGGAATTGGGAAATTGTTCAAGCTTAGAGAGATTAGATTGCCAAGGAATTGGGATCCAATCACTTAAGATTGCCAAGGAGATCAATGAATGCATGATTGAGGAAGGGATGAGAATGAACTTGATCCGGAGAATGCAACATCTCCTGAACCCAATGATTACCCCATTTCCGATCTTACCCATTCTCTTTACTTTCTGCCATTTATTTTCATGCTCATTAAGATTCTGCACTTTAATTTCTGTTATTTACTTTCCAGTCATTTAAATTTCTGCATCTCAATCTAATTTCTGTTTAGCTCAACTAGCATATTCTTCTAACTAAAGTTGCTTGACCAATCAATCTTGTGGGATTCGACCTCACTCTATTGTGAGTTTTACTTGACGACAATTCGGTATACTTGCCCAAGGAAAATTTGTTGAGAGACAAGTTTTCATGCATCATATAATGACAATGAGGATTAAGATGCTTGATGATACAGCAGAGGTGTTCCCTTTATTGATCTTCTGGAAAAATCTGTGCCTTTAGAAAATATCTCATGTACTCGAAAAACAGGGTTGTTACAGTTTGCACTCTATTCTCTCTCGTGTTTAGTGTTGACCACTCAATTCTCCTCTAATCATGCTTTCTCCGATTTGTTTATCATCTAACAATCAACAATTATCCGATGCATGCATACACCTATCATGAGGTATTTTCATAGGTTGTAATGGGGCTAGGGTCAAGGTAAGGTTATGTATAGCTAAGTGAGCTCAAAATTTGAATCTTTGATTATCATAAGCTTCCCACCTAACCTATATAACAACCTATGGAAATCTAATATAAACCTAACTACCCATTCTCTTTTTTTCAAACACTCACGAATTTTCTTTTCTTTATCATTCCCCATACGCATTGATTATTATTGAACCTTACTTTGGGGCATTTTGTCCCCTTTTATTTCCTTCTTTTTCTTTTTCTTCTCTTTTTCTTTTCTTTCTCTCTTTTTTGTATATTTTTTTCTTTCTTTTTAAACTACAAAAAAAAAATTATATACAAGAGTATCAATGCGTATGGCTTTACATTTAATGCAAGAATATGTACCCAATTCCCAAGATCTTCAATAAACACCCTCTTACCTCAACCAATGTCCCAAGTTTCCCCACACTTGAATGATACATACTCACTAGCCTAAGCTAATCAAAGATCTAAATAAGGACAATTATTGTTTTTCTCTTAAAGCTTGTAATATGAACAAAGGGGTTTATCATAGGCTCAAAGTTGGCTTACAATGGTTGATGAAAGGTAGGCCATTTGGGTACGTAAGCTAAATAAAATAATGGACTCAATCATCTAAATGCATGTCTACATGGAACAATGGACATAAAGAATCAAACAAATCAAATATCACAGTCATAGAAAGAGAAAATTGCACACAAGAATGGAAATAAGTGGTTATAAGATGTAACCACACAATTAGGCTCAAGTCTCAAATGCTTATGTTCTTAGCTCAACAACCATGTTCCAGAATACATTCTTCAAGCAAGACTAACACAAAAAAATTTCCAAATTGGTAGGGTGCCCTATAGATGATTTCTTGGAAAAGAGGTTATCACCCTAACTAACCAAGCAGTCCTAACATTCAAAGAGTGTTCAAAGGCAAAAACTAACCATGCAATTTATCCTAATTAATAAAGGAAAATCAACATTATGGGTGTTACCTACGGAGATCGGTCGAACGACCTCTCCACACATAAGAATTAGCACGGTCCTCTGTGCTATTAGTGAGGCACAAGGGGCGATCGGATTCAAAATTTCCACTATACCTAAGTTTGCTCCCTGTTGCTGCTGCTGCTAAATGCTCAATCATTTTACTCTTTGTGTATTTGACTAAGTGGAACTATTTTCACTTGTCTTGAATTATTATGGACTGCATTGCTTTTTTCTCATTTTTTTTACAGGGTCCCTACTTGATGACAAAAGGGGGAGGAGAAGAGAAAAATGGCTAAATTGAAATTATTATATTTCATTGATTTGTAGCACTATTTTGCAGACCTGTTTTGCTCTGTTTTATGCTCCAATCTGGCTCTGTTTTGAGCACTTTGTGTTAGTGGATTAATTTTGAGTTGAACTTTGATTGTCATTTGCTCAAATGCATGTGTGCTGACTGGACCATTGTGTTTTGGTGAAAAACAAATATTCTGCCTTTTGTATGTTGTTTTCATTTATTTTGCACGATCCCTTTGATGACAAAAGGGGGAGGAATGACCAAAAAAATTGAAATTGAGAAAATAGGGGATGAAATCCTTAAACAGGGGATGAAATCCTTTGTGGATTCATGATCACCCTTGTTTCAATTATTTAAATCAAGAGGCCATTAGAGATGTTACACATTAACCTATTTGGACCAACAAAAACTCAAATTTTAGGAGGGAAACACTATGGCTTAGTGGTGGATGATTACTCTAGATTTGGTTCGGTACTTTTTCTTGCTCATAAAAATGATGCTTTTCATGCCTTTTCAACCCTTTGCAAAAGAATTCAAAATGAAAAAGATTTAAAAGTTACCCATTTGAGAAGTGATCACGGAAAGGAATTTGAAAACCAAGACTTTGAAAAATTCTGTGATGATTTTGGAATTGCTCATAATTTTTCATGGGCTAGAACACCTCAACAAAATGGGGTTGTTGAAAGAAGAAATAGAAGCCTTCAAGAGATGACTAGGGCTATGTTGTGTGAAAATGAGGTTCCAAAATTTCTATGGGCTGAAGCTGTGAATACAGCTTGTTATATTTTGAATAGGACCATAATTTGAAAAGGGTTGAAGAAAACTCCTTATGAGCTTTGGAAAGGAACCCCTCCTAATCTTAAGTATTTTTACATTTTTGGATGCAAATGTTTTGTGCTTAATAACAAAGAAAATCTTGGTAAATTTGATCCAAAATCATATGAGGGAATGTTTGTTGGATACTCCACCACCAGCAAAGCTTATAGAATTTACCTCAAAGAGCATAGAACCATAGAGGAATCCATACATGTATCATTTTGTGATTCTAATTCAATTCCCAGTGCTGTGATAGATAATGATTCAGATTATGAAGATGTTGTCAATACAGAAACCAATGAAGAAAATCCCAAGTCTGTTCAAAATGAAGAATCTGTCCGTCCAATTTTGTCTCGTCAGAATGGAGGAGACATTTCCATTTTGTCTACTGAGCCAGCAAGAGAATCTGGAACAAAGCAACCCACAGAAGCTCATCAAAGCTCAACACCACTCCGAAAGCTAAGAAAATGGAAATCCATGAGGGTTTATCCTCATGACTTTATCATTGGTGATCCCTCTCAAGGTGTAACAACAAGATCCTCAACAAAAAGGCAATCTGAACCTTGTAATTTTGCCCTCTTGTCACAAATAGATCCCAACAATGTAAAACAGGCTCTTGAAGATCCATCATGGGTCAAAGCCATACAAGAAGAGCTTGCTCAATTTGACAACAATGAGGTTTGGGTACTAGTACCTCATCCGGATAGTAAAAAGGTAACGGGTACTAAGTGTGTTTTCAAAAATAAATTAGGTGAGGATGGAAAAGTTGTTCGTAACAAGGCTAGATTAGTGGCCCAAGGTTACGATCAAGAAGAGGGTATAGATTTTGATGTGTCTTTTGCTCCGGTAGCAAGAATGGAAGCAATTAGGTTGCTTCTTGCCTATGCTTCCCACAAGGGTTTTAAAATGTTTCAAATAGATGTCAAATGTGCTTTCCTTAATGGCTTTATTGATAGAGAAGTGTTTGTGGCACAACCCCCCGGTTTTGAAGATAAAAAATTTCCAAACCATGTTTTCAAACTCTTTAAGGCTCTTTATGGTCTTAGACAAGCTCCAAGAGCTTGGTATGAAAGGCTTAGTGCCTTCTTGTTGGAAAATCAATTTCAAAGGGGTACCACGGATACTACTTTATTTATTAGAGCATCTAATGATGATATTCTCTTAGTTCAAGTTTATGTGAATGACATTGTGTTTGGATCGGCCAATTAGTCCTTGTGTGAAGAGTTTGGAAAACTCATGATTAGTGAGTTTGAAATGAGTTTAATAGGAGAGCTAACTTTCTTTCTTGGTCTCCAAATTAAACAAACTCCTAGCAGTACCTTTATTCACCAAGGAAAGTATGCACTAGAACTAATCAAGAAATTTGGCCTAGAAAATTCTAAACCAATAGGAACACCAATGCATCCTAACACTAAACTTGAAAATGATGATAATGGGAAAGATGTGGATGAAACAAGGTATAGAGGAATGATAGGTTCACTCGTGTACCTTACCTCCTCTAGACCGGATATTGTTCAAAGTGTGGGTGTATGTTCAAGATTTCAATCTCACCCAAAAGAATCCCATCTTTCAGCCGTTAGGCACATCATTAGATACATTAAGGGAACTAGTGATTATGGCTTATGGTATCCTAAATCTGATGATTTTTGTGCAGTAAGGTTTTGTGATGCAGATTATGCGGGAGATAGGGTGGATAGAAGGAGCACATCCGGCATGTGTTGCTTCCTTGGAAGCTCACTCAACATGTGGTCAAGCAAAAGGAAACCCACAGTGGATCTATCCACAACTGAAGCTGAATATATTTCTGCATCTGCATGATGTTCAAAACTAATTTGGTTAAAAACGCAGTTGGAAGATTACAAATTAAAGATCGATAGGGTACCCTTATTTTGTGATAATATGAGTGCCATAAACATTTCTAAAAATCATGTTTTGCACTTAAGAACCAAGCACATTGAGATTAAATATCATTTTATTAGAGAACATGTGCAAAAGGGTACTATTGATATTCAATTTGTAAAATCTGAAGAACAACTTGCTGACATTTTTACAATGCCCTTATATGAAGACAGATTCTGCACCTTAAGAAACAGTTTGGGAATGATAGAATTAAGTTATGTTGAAAATTTGTGAACTTTTTGATTCTGTTTGGTTTTGTCTCGTAGGAAAGCAAGAGACAAATTTCAGGATGTGTTGAACGGGCCATGATACAGGGGGAGACTGAACTGAAGTTAATTATTTTGGGCCCCACCAAATCTCTTTGACCTCACTCTGACCCGTTCTTCATTTTTTTAATCATACTTTTGGGAAGTTGTCATATCAAATCTTGTAGGAAGGAGTAACTTGTCATATGGTATGTTTTTGACCTGCTTGATTGAGCATTTTAATGCTGATTTGAGTAATGAGCCTGTTGAGAATAAAGTATCCACAATCAAAGGTGGTGGTGTACTACAACATGCTAAAGGTAAAGAAGTTCTTTTGGAGTTTGCTACCATATCTAAGCAAATGGTAAAATCTAGCAAAGAAGCTAGAAAGCTTGCATTGCAAAATGAAAAGGCTTGGCTAAAATCTCATGAAAGGATAAACTTGCTCTTAAAGCATTTGGATTCAGTTGATGAGGACATGGCTCCTTTCGAGAAAGAAGATGATGTTCTGGAATCTAATAAAGAAAATTCTGATGCCTAAGTTTGCTCCCTGTTGCTGCTGCTGCTAAATGCTCAGTCATTTTACTCTTTGTGTATTTGACTCAGTGGAACTATTTTCACTTGTCTTGAATTATTATGGACTGCATTGCTTTTTACTCATTTTTTTTGCAGTGTCCATACTTGATGACAAAAGGGGGAGGAGAAGAGAAAAAGGGCTGAATTAAAACTATTATATTTCATTGATTTGTTGCACTATTTTGTAGACCTATTTTGCTTTGTTTTATGCTCCAATCTAGCTCTGTTTTGAGCACTTTGTGTTAGTGGATTAATTTCGAGTTGAACTTTGATTGTCATTTGCTCAAATGCATGTGTGCTGACTGGACCAATGTGTTTTGGTGAAAAACAAATATTCTGCCTTTTGTATATTATTTTCATTTATTTTGCAAGATCCTTTTGATGAGAAAAGGGGCAGGAATGACCGAAAAAATTGAAATTGAGAGAAAACAGGGGATGAAATCCTTTGTAGATTCATGATCACCCTTGTTTCAATTATTTGTTTTGGTGATCTGCTTGATACATTTGATGCATTTGATTTACTTATGTGGATTTGTTTGCTGCATCATGGATTAGAAATTATTTTTGGTAGTTCCTTTAAGCTTTTATATGAAAATAAATTATGAGAGTTGTTGTGTTTTGATATGATCATTCTTGATTAAAAAATGTTTTCCTTGCTATGATAATTTTGCTCTAATATGTTGACTGGAAAATATTTTCAAATGACTTGAACAACAATTTTTTGAAACATCAAAATTATCTTTAATTGATATGTACTCAGTTGATGTGTGTGTGTTTGAGCAGAAAATCAAATTATTAATAACAAAGAAATTTTGTTTGTCATTCAAATTCTGCTCATAAATCAAGCTATTCAACAATTACACATGTTGAATGAACATAGTTGCCTTAGGCTTGATAAAATTGTTACAGGTAAGAGCTCCCCTTGGTAAAATAGCATACATTGAGGGGGAGCTATGTAACAAGTAGGAAAGAAGGAATCCAAGTATTCAAAAGGGAGTACTTTATTCTTCAATTTCTTTCCATTTCAATTTTTAATAATGTTTGTCATCAAGGGAGAGATTGATGAGTTTGAAAAACTCTAATTTAATTTGATGATGGTCAAACATTATTAATATGATTAATTGCAAAATTATTAATATGATTTCAATTAATATATGCTAACTAATTAATTTTGCAATGCAGGTTTAATTGGGCCGAAAATTAAAGAAATAAACAGCAAGCCAAAATTGATTAAAAATATTCAGCATTGATACAAAATTTCTTTGATCCTTGTGGCTGAATTATTGTTATGTCATTGGGCCAGAATTTGTGATACAAGCCCAAGTTAAATTCTTGCTCCAGGACCATTAAGTTGGTCCAAAACCAACATTGAGGGAAAGCAAATATTTTGCTTCATGCTTCCAACGGATCTCCTTTAATCATGTGATGGAATTCAAATTTTATCAAGAAGAGTTAATACTTGTAGTGGAAACATGAGAGAGATTATACAATTGATTTGATGGCCTCATTAATGCTACACGCCACCAAGAAAGAAAGGGGAGTAGGAATTAATTCAGCTTGTTTTAGTGTGTTCAAATCAATTACATGTTTTTCTTTCTACTCTATCTTCTCTCTCATCTCTCTTCTCACTTTCGGTCACTTCCATCACAGCAACCATAGATGCTTTTTCAAGCTATCAAGATGAAGCTAGAAGCAAGCTAAAGACCATCACAATGATGGCAAGAAAAAGAAAACAAAAAGTATGTTGTGGCTAAGATCTGGAAATATTTGGTGAAGAGATCTCAGCTTCTCCATACCAAAAATGGATGATGAAGATTTCGATCAGTAGAGGAAGATTTCTTGGAGGTATGGCTCGTCTCTGCTTTTGGGTTCACTCATCACAGAATGTAGCTAGGGTGGCTACGTGAAGGAGGAAGCAAAAGTGGAGCAGGAGGAGCTATCATCATCAAGCATGCAGCAAGGGCTAGGAGTTCATCTTGGAGTGCAAGGCAAGATGGAAGGCTCAGATTGATGATTATTGGTGACCAAGGAAGAACCAGAGGTAATTGCATGTTGGTTATTGCATTCAGTTACTTCTTATCTCTCTCTGACCGAACTGATTTGCATGAAGAAGAAGAAGATTCGCTTGGTTCTTTTGGTTTCAACCGTGGAGGCTTCTCCCTCTATAAATAGGGAGAACAGCCAGGGCTTGAAGCAAGGAGTGAGAGTGCAAGGCACAGTGTTCACATAGCTACCTAAGCTAACAGAAGTTTTTCTCCTTCAATGTATTCTATTTTGTAATTTTTTGTTTAATTTTGTCTGTCTTAAGTCTCATGGAAAAAGGCAAACAGTGAGGTTTGTATGAAAAAGTCAGAGCAGAAAAAGGCAGAGAGTGCAAAATTAAAAGAAAAAGCCATAGATGTCCTTAGAGGTCCTTTGTACATCTGTGTTGTGTTTCATGATTCTATGGGAATCCCCTTGTAACTTGGGTTAGCACTTTATAGTTGAAAGCTTGGCAGTGACCAAGTCGAGTTCAGTTTTGGGTTTAGATTCTGGACTTGTCCCGGATAGGAAAGGTAGTTCTTAGGGAGAATTGGTGTTTGTAATCAAAGATGATTATAGTGAAATTCCATCATTGTTGTGATGGAGATTGGATGTAGGCTGCACTACACTTAGTAGCTGAACCAGGATATATCTGGGTGTAATTTTCTCTCTCTTCTAGTCCATTTCTTTTTCTGCTGTTGATGAGCGGATAATTTACACATTTTTTGGCATAGGTAGTTTTTAGTATGTTCTAGCTACCTTTTAGTATATTTTTGTTAGTTTTTAGGCAAAATTCATATTTCTGGACTTTACTATGAATTTGTGTGTTTTTCTGTGATTTCAAGTATTTTCTGGCTGAAATTGAGGGAGCTGAGCAAAAATCTGATTCAGGCTGAAAAAGGACTGCGAATGCTATTGGATTCTGACCTCCCTGCACTCGGAATGGATTTTTTAGAGCTACAAGAGTCCAATTGGCGTGCTCTCAATTGAGTTGGAAAGTAGACATCCAGGGCTTTCCAGCAATATATAATAGTCTATACTTTGCACGAAGATAGATGACGTAAACTGGCGTTCAACGCCAGTTCCATGTTGTAGTCTGGCATTCAGCGCCAGAAACAGGTTGCAAGTTGGAGTTCAACGCCAGAAATAGGTTACAACCTGGCGTTCGACTCCAGAAACAGCTCAGGCACGTGAGAAGCTTATCCCAGCACACACCAAGTGGGCCCCAGAAGTGGATTTCTGCACTATCCATCTTAGTTTACTCATTTTCTGTAAACCTAGGTTACTAGTTTACTATTTAAACAACTTTTAGAGACTTATTTTGGATATCTCATGACATTTTTGGATCTGAATTTTGTACTCTTTAACGGCATGAGTCTCTAAACTCCATTGTTAGGAGTGAGGAGCTCTGCAGCGTCTCGATGAATTAATGCAATTATTTCTATTTTCCATTCAAACACGCTTGTTCCTATCTAAGATGTTCATTCGCGCTTCACTATGAAGAAGGCGATGATCCGTGACACTCATCACCTTCCTCAATCCATGAACGTGTGCCTGACAACCACCTCCGTTCTACATTAGATTGAATGAGTATCTCTTAGATTCCTTAATCAGAATCTTCGTGGTATAAGCTAGAACATTTTGGTGGCCACTCTTGAGGTTCCAGAAAGTCTAAACCTTGTCTGTGGTATTCCGAGTAGGATTCAAGGATTGAATGGCTGTGACGAGCTTCAAACTCGCAATTGTTGGGCGTGATGACAAACACAAAAGAATCAATGGATTCTATTCCGACATGATCGAGAACCAACAAATGATTAGCCGTGCTGTGACAGAGCATTTGGACCATTTTCACTGAGAGGATGGGAAGTAGCCATTGACAACGGTGACGCCCTACATACAGCTTTCCATGGAAGGAGCCTTGTGTGTGTGAAAAGGACAAGGGAAAAGCTGAAATTCAGAGGACAAAGCATCTCTAAAACTCCAACATATTCTCCATTACTGCATAATAAGTATTTATTTCATGCTCTTTTACTTTTTACAATTGAAACTAAAAATTATTATTGATATTATATCCTGACTAAGAATAATAAGATAACCATAGCTTGCTTCAAGCCAACAATCTCCGTGGGATTCGACCCTTACTCACGTAAGGTATTACTTGGACGACCCAGTGCACTTGCTGGTTAGTGGTACGAGTTGTGAAAAGTGTGATTTACAATTTCGTGCACCAGCTGCACAGGAGATAAAACTGAAAAATATCTCATGCCGGGTTACGAGATAAAAAGAAAACGTTTTGTGGCTGAGTACGAGACAAAAATAAAAACGTCTCCAGAAGTTGTTTCAAAGACCATCAAGAGTTATTAAGTGAAAAAGGGGCTAAGATTCAACCCCCCTTCTCTTAGCCACTGAAACCGTCATAAGATTCCCACCTAACCTATATAACAACCTATGGAAATCTAATATAAACCTAACTACCCATTCTCTTTTTTTCAAATACTCACGCATTTTCTTTTCTTTATCATTCCCCATATGCATTGATTATTATTGAACCTTACTTTGGGCATTTTGTTCCCTTTTATTTCCTTCTTTTTCTTTCTCTTCTCTTTTCTTTTCTTTCTCTCTTTTTTTTGTATATTTTTTTCTTTCTTTTTGAACTAAAAAAAATATACAAGAGTATCAATGCATATGGCTTCACATTTAATGCATGAATATGTACCCGATTCCCAAGATCTTCAATAAACACCCTCTTACCTCAACCAATGTCCCAAATTTACCTCAATAGCCTAAGCTAATCAAAGATCTAAATAAGGACAATTATTGTTTTTCTCTTAAAGGCTTGTAATGTGCTAATATTAGGAACAAAGGGGATTATCATAGGCTCAAAGTTGGCTTACAATGGTTGATGAAAGGTAGGCAATTTGGGTTCGAAAGCTAAATGAAATGATGGACTCAATCATATAAATGCATGTCTATATGGAATAATGGACATAAAGAATCGAACAAATCAAAGATCACAGTCATAGAAAGAGAACATTGCACACAAGAATGTAAATAAGTGGTTATAAGATGTAACCACACAATTAGGCTCAAGTCTCACATGCTTATGTTCTTAGCTCAACAACCATGTTCCAGAATACATTCTTCAAGCAAGATTAACACGAAAAAATTTTCAAATTGATAGGGTGCCCTATAGATGATTTCTTAGAAAAAAAGTTATCACCCTAACTAACCAAGCAGTCCTAACATGCAAAGAGTGTTCAAAGGCAAAAACTAACCATGCAATTTATCCTAATTAACAAAGGAAAATCAACTTTATGGGTGTTATCTACGGAGATCGGTCGAACGACCTCTCCACATATAAGAATTAACACGGTCCTCTGTGCTATTAGTAAGGCACAAGGGGCGGTCGGGTTCGGAATTTCCACTATCCCTTTCATGAATGGCATCCTTACTTGAGTTGGAAGTGGATGTGGAGATCTCCAGTTCCTCCATAGATGGGGTCATAAAACTCAAAAGCATCTTCACATACGTAAATCAGCGTTGGTTTTGCCGTTCATATCGGTCCATCTTCTTATAGAGATCTACAAACAGTTGGTGGTCCAATCTTTGTTGTGGTGTGGATGAGGTGGTAGGAGTGTCGAAGGGATGAGCCATGTCAAGGCTTATGGTGTTCGCAAGAGGTAGTAGATATTTTCTGCTTGGGACAATATCGCCCTTGGCCAGAATCATTGCTTTCATGTCTTTGGCCTCGTGGAAAACACCAGTAGCAGCAACTAAATCAGAGACCAAGGCGGGAAATGGAAGGTTGCCCTTGGCATGGACCCGACCCATCGCTTGTCGAATAAGGAGAGGGATGTTGACCGGCCTCTCCGTAGGTATGCACCAGACTAGTAAGACTAGGTCTGTGGTGATCAACGACTCGTGAGTGCTTGGGAGAATGTAATGAGATAAGATTTGGGCCCATGCCCGAGCCTCGACAGTGAGAAAACGTGCATCAATGCTCTTAGGGCGGGGCCTGAATCTCCCTTGGGTCCAAAATGCCTCCGGTTCGGCAATGACTTTAAGAACAGAGTGCCAATCAAAATCAAAACCAAAAGCATCACGGTGACAGAGGACCTCATGGTAACCATCTATCTCATCCGCCACTGGTAAGACTTTGATTATCCTTTGAATGGCTTCTTCCAAAATGTTGACTTGCTTTGCACGAAGACCGAGTCGAGAGAACGTGAGTGGTTGTTGGAGTAGAACTCCACCACCCAAGAAAGGTTAGCCTCATGTGGTCTTCTCATGAGAAATTCCCATTGCCGCCACTCAATGTGGGGCATCACAAGCTGAACAATGTGCTCCGGAGGGGTCAGGAGATGCTCAAAATGATAATTCCTTTCAACTATAGCGGGGTACATGAGCTTACAATAGCGGTTAGGAAACCTTGTAGGGTTCCTTGCAGGGTTGCCCTTCTTTTGCTCGTCAACATGAATGATGCTTTTCGCTCTCTTGGAGAGGGGCTTAGCTTGTAGTATATTGTGCGCTTTAGCGATTGATCTTTGAGGTGCCCTTTTGGCATACGGCTTCTTCGACACCTTCTCCTTGTCCTTTTTGATGGCCATCCTAAAAAAGGGAGAAAAAGAGAGAAGACATTAAACTCAAAGAAATAACACTTAGAGAATAACATGCAAGTGAGACATAACGCCACAATAGTAATGGTGTCTTGAAGACATGACAGCTGCAACATGCAAGCAAGACAACAATTGAAACATGGGGCAAGTCACTAGAATGATGTGCATGAGTGAGAAGGGCATGCAAAAAGGAATGAGAAGAATAAACTCAAGCATTAGTGACAACACAAAGTATGATATGCAAGAGACATAATAAGCATAAGTTAGTCAATCACCTAATCAAACTCAAGACAATAAGGCACGCAAAAGGATTAAAGTGGAGTTAAAGAAGGTGGAAACATAATTCTTGCAATATGACATAAGGAAGCAAGTCATGGGATGAGCATATGAATAGTAAAGATGAGGTGCAATAAGCTCAATGCACAACAAGAAATCAAGTGTAGTGAAAGAAAAAGACAAAATTGGAAGCATAGTGTCAAGATGAACTAAAAATGTCATAGGTGCTTTTAAACAAACACTTGGTGTGCAACATTCAAACAACAAGCGTATGCGTCAATGTACACGCACGCGTAGAAATGGTTGTGCGAAGGGCACAATGGTAGCATACTTCTCGCACAACTCTGGGGTTTTTGGACCAAGAGTTGCAGAAGTACCATCCACGCGTACGCGTGGATGACCCCCCCTTTTTTTTCGTAACCATGAAGAAATGCATTTTCAAAAATACTCAAAACTCTATGCAAAACTCAGAATGAAGTGTTTCCTTCAACATTATCAATCCAAACCAACCAAGATCAATGACAATCTTCATGAATATTTTAACCAAATCAAACAAAAGCAAACCTATCTCGACAAACTCTAAAACTAAGCAATCATAAAATCAAGGAAAGAGTCTAAGAACTACATGCAAGAGATACAAAAAGGAAGATCTTACTGATGAGCTATATTTTGTCGGTATAGAATTCTCCAATGGAATTACGTCGTGAGTATAGTCTAAACCAACAAACTATAATACATCTAACATAGAAAATGTGTGTCCACAATTCAAAATCAATAACCGAGAGTATTAGTCACGAGTCATTCTCCCTAGGAGTTGCCCTAAGATGCACATCATTGGTTAGGAGTTCTCTTGGTGTTTGAGGTTGAATACGAGAAATATAAACAAGCTTGCATAAAGGCAATGAACAAGTAAACTAAGGGACACAAGAAGTTGAACTAAACAAAGGTGAATGACAATCAATCAATGTAAAAGCCTTGGCTAGGGTTGGGAATTGGAATTCCTATCCTCGTTGCCTCCAACAATTGTGATAAGAATTGGTTATTGCTCCACTTAGTTAACCTCTAACTATGAAAGAAAATCAAGTGGAAATAATCAATTTGAGTCCACAATTCTTAGTCACGTTCTAAGGAGAGACTAGAGTTAGTGTCATTCAAGTCAATTAGCAATTTCCAATTATCAATCAACAAAAAGCTTTGACAATTCAAGTGTCTCCAATTATCCAACCCCTAAGCCAAGAGTGAAAATCTACTCCATAGCTATAGTTGACATTTTCTCAAACAATTGGTGAGCAATAACGGAAGACAATGTGAAATTGAGAAGGGAATTTGAATTCAAGCAATTAACAACAATCAAGTAATCAACAACAATGAACATGAAATTCCTCAATGCATTAATAGAAATCAAAATAACAAGATCCAAATCAAAGATCCACAATGCTAGAGCAACAAGAACACTAAATTGAGAGTAGAAGAGTGAGATCTACAAATTAGAACAATGTAGAGTTGAAATTGAATTCAGATCTAACCAAAGGATCCAAGTGAAATTGGAATTGAGAAAGCCGAAACCTAGAGAGAAGTTAGAGTTTCTCTCTCTAGAAACCTCCAAAACTAACTACCAAAAATATCTAAATGTGTGTGATGTGTGAATCCCCCTCAATCTCTGGTCCTTAAGACCTTTTCCCTCCAAAATTCAGCTCAAAACTGGGCCTGGAACTCCTCAGAAGTCGCTAGTCGCAATTTTACTAAAGAGGTCACGTGCCGAGCGTCACGCGTACGCGTCAGTTATGCGTACGCGTCGATGGGATTTTTTCCCAGCCACGCAAATGCGTCCCTTTTTGCGCACCAATCCAGATCCAAGCTTCCATGGGTGCACGTTGGCTACGCGTGCGCGTCGATGCCAATGCTCCAAAACTCCATTTTTCATGCTTCTTCCACTTATGCATGCTTCCTTTCCCTCTTCTAGACCATTCTTGTCCCCTATAAACTCTGAAATCACTCAACAAACAGATCACGGCATTGAATGGTAATTAAGGGAGATTAAATTATAGCTTATTTAGAGCATAAAAAGCATGTTTTCAACCATTAAGAAAAATTGGGAAGGAAACATAAAACTATACATTTTATATGGATAAGTGTGATAGAATGTTGATGAAACCCGCTAAATTCTACACAAAGTAAACCCTAAAATTGGGGCTCATCAGCGTTCAACGCAAGTTCTTCACCCTCTTCCTAGCGTTGGACACCCAAAAGGGAGCAGCTGGCATCCAAGGCCCAAAAAGGAGTCCAAAGCTGGCGTTCAACGCCCAGGAAGGGTACTAGACTATGGAGTCACCCTTAGCTCAGCCCAAACACTCACCAAGTGGGCCTAGGAAGTGAATTTTTACACTACAAGACTATTCTATCTTATTTCTGTAATCCTTAGTTATTAGATTAGTATATATAGGAGAAGATCACCCAAGTTTAGGATCTTCTACCTCATCTTTGCCCATTTGAATATATTACTTTTCTGTAAGCTATGGGTCACTAACCTCCTAGGTTAAGGTTAGGAGCTTTGCTGATTCTTATGGATTAATAATATCACTATTCTATTTCAATCTACACTTGATTCCATTCTAAGATGTATTTTCATTCTTCATCCTAATGAACTAGGAGTGTAACTTGACCTTCATCCCTATTCCACATGGGTTCGTGCAAATCCTTGACGGGATAGTACTGTACCACAAGCTTGATTATACATCTCTTAGACGGCTAATCCACGACTTCGTTTGGGACTTGGAGATATCAGTTCAGCCGAGGTATGGGGCCATTAGAGCCTTTGTGGTATAGGCTAGAATCAGGAAGCAGCATTCTCTGATTCGGAAGATTTGACCTTGTCTATGGCACTTTGAGTAGGATCTCCAAGGGATGGACTGTAGGAACTTCATCCCCATTCAGATTGAATGACTATTGACCTGGCGTTTAATCTGAAGCAGAGTAGATTAATGACCACTGACCTGACATTAATCACTTATAGCCTTCGATGAAATGAATCATTAGAAGTTGAAGTAGACAGTGAGAAAAGTTGATCTAGAAGGAGAAAGCATCTCCGAAGCCTCAACTGTTCTCCTATCATTGATTTCACACCAATTAAGTAATTTTATCTTTATTCTGTTTTTATGCATGTTTCCACAACAACTGTATTTTCTATCCGTCTAAATAAGACCTACAAGATAGCCATTACTTGTCCAAACCAACAATCTCCGTGGGATCGACCCTCACTCACCTGAGGCATTACTTGGATGACCCGGTGCACTTGCCGATCTATCTGTGCGAATATTGCGAAGTCAATTTCATGCACCACCTATCTCTCAAAGTTTTCAGAAATAAAGCCTCTAAGGCAACAAAGTTAAATATACAAAAGATGAGAGAATAGCAACAACATAAACAAAGTAGAATAAAAGATAAGAAAGATCATCTTTTGCTCTGTCACCATGTCTGCAAAATCACCATGGTGGGTTGCGACCTCGTCTGAAAAATAACAGTATATAGTATGAGAACCGGAGGTTCTGAGTATGGTAACAGTGCCCAATATGTAAGATATAAGGTTTCGGTACGCCAAAGGCAATCCTAGAACTTCATCTATATAATTATTCAAGCTTAGAATGAATAAATAGCTTAAACCATAAACAGGACATTCTAACTTAAGGGATTTCTGACTAACATAGCACCGTTGTCTCATAGCCTTCGCCAGCCTAACCTCCATGCAATCCCACCGCCATCGCCTACTGAACCTCCTCAATCCCAATAGAAAACACAAGTAATGCAAACAACTAAAGCACGAGTAATATATATATACAGCAAGTAAACAAATAGCAAGTAGACATGTGATTCATTTACACATAATTGAAGTTAAGCAAAGCAAACAAGCATATAAAATATGCATATGATAAATGTCTGTCCTATTGGCTCATGCTATCACTTGTTAGTCTATAAATGCCGACCTGACACATCCTCCCAGATGTAGCCTGTCTGCCACGCTAGGGATATAGTGCTCTGCACACTCTTGCAGTAGAGAATCTACCACGTCAGGGATATAGTGTCCTGCACACTCATGCAGCAGATAATCTTCCACGTTAGGGATATAGTTCCCTACACACTCATGCAGTAGAGAAAGTTATGAGAACGAGATATCACCCCGGCCCTCACATCTCAACGAATGCGGGATTAAACACCATCCTTATGCCGGCGCTGCTACCTCGACAAGCAGAATTAACCAACTGTCCTTGCCAGGCGCATAGCATCTCAACAGTCACATCATAAATTATTCCAAGGATATAGTGCCTAGCATACTATCATTCTACGGTACCTAGCACACTCTTAATACCAGTAAGTTCATCATTCCTTTTTAAGTTCCCAACTCATAATCTCCTCAAAGACATAGTTCACAGCTCAACATACATTAATTTCATCCACAACCGTCCAAAACCTAAGTCATCGGCTCTAAAGTCATATAGAATTTAACCAATCTAAGTCATAACTCTTTTTTATTAGTCTTAGGACCTAACTGCTAGATAATAGACTGAAATAGTAATAAAAGAAGTTTAGAAAGCTAGAAAACCCTTGAAAATAAAGAAAAAAACATTTTTCAGCAAAACAGAGATTTTGCGTACACACACCCCTGCCGTGCGTACGCACACGTTAAAAAAAAGTGTGTCTGCGTACGCGGCACCTTGCTCGCGTACGCGAGTTTTCCAACCAGAATGGAATGCTTGCGTCGCGTGCACTGGGTCGCGTACACATGCTGTAATAAACTTAGAAAAATCTTAAAGTTGCAGAATTTTTTATTTTTGCACCGAAATTCTGAGGTTCATAACTTCCTCTACAAAACTCCATTTTCCTCAAATCTTATATTATTTTAAAGCTCTTGAAACCATATTTAATTTAAAATAAAAATCATTCAATTTGAATGTTTGAGGCTTAAGTTATAATCTGCCAAAGTTCACCAAAAATTTAGTTTACATAAAAACATCAAAGTTCTCTAGTTTCTAAATTCCAAAACCAAACCAAACCAAAACCTACCTAATTTCATTAGAAAACACTATCACATACTACACACTTTACCATTCTATTGAACTTTGATGGATGGATTTCACTCCCCACATAAAAATGATGAATCCGCTCTCTTGGCAAGCGCACCAAAATTATCGTCAAGTAATAACCCACGGTGGAGTGGGATCGTATCCACAGAAATTGGTTGATTTAAGCAGCTTTAATTAATTGGTGAATTAGTTAAGCTAAATAGAATAGATTGTGATTGCAGAATTATAAATGAATCAAAAGTAAAGAAAAGCAGTAAAGTACAAAAATGGAAATGGCAAGAATATAAAGGGTAGAAGTTTAAATGACATAAATGTAAATGGGAATAGGGAATCGTAGAATGTAAAAGAAAGCTATAAAGAATGTGAAAGATGAGGATAGGGGAATTCATTGAGATCAGGAGATGTTGTCTCTTTGGAGTAAATCCAACTTATATCCTCTTTAATCATGCAACTCATTGACCTTTTAGCAATCATGATTGATTGAGTCCCAATCCCTTGGTAACTCAATCTCTCAGATCTTGATCAATAGCCAATTCCTTGGTCTAATTGCTCATGAAGAGAGATATGCTTGGTCCCTGATTATGCCACACATCATCATAGGTCTAAGTAAAGGGAGGATTTTATGTCACCATATACAGAAACCAAAACCCAGATCCTACTCAAGTGTGAGAAGGAATTTCTAGCATGGTTTCATGTTTCCTTTTCCAAAGTTACCATGAAACCCATTTTGCATTCAATCTCTTTCCCAAGATAATTGAACACTAAGCATGAAGAACGAAATTCCTTCTAGCAAATCAAAGAGAAAATAAAGAGAAGAAGAACTTTACTATCATCATCAAGTACAACAGAGATCCCTCTCTCAATGAGAGGAAGTTCAGCTACTCATAGCTCAGAGAAAAGTACTCAAGATGAAGAAGATGATGAAGTAAAAAGTAAATCTAAAAGCTATGCTTTACACTTATCTTTCTAACTGCTTGAACCCCTTTCTCAGTACTTCTTGGGGTTATTTATACAATCCCTAGCTCTAAAAATAAAAGAAATACAAAAGTGAAAAGAAAAATACAATTTGGAGGGAAAAAGAACTCAATAAACGTGATCTCCCAGCTGGCGTGTGGCTGGCGCTTTAGTGGCATGCCACGCCTTCCTCTAATTCTGGCTTGGCGTGCCACGCCTAGCTCGTCAAGTGGCATGCCCTCCTTCATTAGCATCCTTGGCATGCCATGCCTTCGAGCCTAAGTGGCGCGCCCAGGGTCTTTTAATCTGTTGTGTAGCCTGGTGTGCCACGCCTTCGACACGAAGTGGCGCGCCCAGGCCTTCTCCCTCTTCTTCTTGCTTCTAGAAAATTGAACTAGCATGGCACGCCCAGGGACTGGCGTGCCATGCCCATTCTGTGTGCTTAATCTATCTCTCTGAAAAGTTGAACTAGTGTGGCACGCCCAGGGTCTGGCGTGCCAAGCCCAATTGTGCTTGGCTCCTTCGCTGGTGTGCCACGCCCAGCATTCAAGTGGCACGCCTAGCTCCTCTTCTTGGTCGATTGGTGATGATGGCATGCCACGCCTGAGACTCAAGTGGCACGCCTGGGTGGAGAATGGTGGCTGGCGTGCCACACCTTCGACACCAAGTGGCACGCCCTTATGGTTGGCCTCCTAACTCCCTCTCTAGAAGATATAACTAGCGTGCCACGCCCATCATTTTGCCTTGGTTCCAGCAGCTGGTGTGCCACGCCATAGTGAGACTTTTGAGTTGGCGTGCCACGCCGTTGATACCAACTGGCATGCCTAGCCTTTGTTTTGGCCTTCTTGTACGCTGGCGTGGCACGCCTGGATGCTCAAGTGGCACGCCTAAGTGAGGGTGAGGGCTTTGGCGTGCCACTCCATCGACCTCAAGTGGCACGCCCAGACCTATTTAGCCTTCAGCCCTTTCTCTAGAATCTTGTACTAGCATGCCACGCCATGCTGCTCAAGTGGCACGCCCGTTCATTTATGGGTTCCTTAAGCTTGGCGTGCCATACCTGGCTCCTCAAGTAGCATGCCCAAGTGACTTTTGAAGCTGGCGTGCCACGCCTTCGACACCAAGTGGCACACCCTAGTGATGATTCTTTCTGGAGTGATGAATTGGCGTGCCACACACATGGCTCAAGTGGTGCGCCCATAGTAAATGGTGGGTTAGTGGTGCACGAAATTGCAATCACACTTTTGCAATTCCGCACAACTAACCAGCAAGTGCACTGGGTCGTCCAAGTAATACCTTACATGAGTAAGGGTCGATCCCACGGAGATTGTCGGCTTGAAGCAAGCTATGGTTATCTTGTAACTCTTAGTCAGGATATCAATAATTGTCAGGGTTGATTGTAAAAAGCAAAAGAACATGAAATGAGTACTTGTTTTGCAGTAATGGGGAACAGGTTGAGGTTTTGGAGATGCTCTGTCTTCTGAATCTATGCTTTCCTACTGTCTTCTTCTTCAAACACGCAAGGCTCCTTCCATGGCAAGCTGTATGTAGGGTTTCACCGTTGTCAATGGCTACCTCCCATCCTCTCAGTGAAAATGTTCAACGCGCTCTGTCATAGCACGACTAATCATCTGTCGGTTCTCAATCAGGTTGGAATAGAATCCAGTGATTCTTTTGCGTTGTCACTAATGCCCAGCCTTCAGGAGTTTGAAGCTCGTCACAGTCATTCAATCCTTGAATCCTACTCAGAATACCACAGACAAGGTTTAGACCTTCCGGATTCTCTTGAATGCCGCCATCAATTCTAGCTTATACCACGAAGATTCTGATTAAGGAATCCAAGAGATATCTACTCAATCTAAGGTAGAACGGAGGTGGTTGTCAGGCACACGTTCATAGTTGAGAATGATGATGAGTGTCACGGATCATCACATTCATCAGGTTTAAGAACAAGTGATATCTTAGAATGGAAGCAAGCATGATTGAATGAAAAAACAGTAGTAATTGCATTAATCCATCAAGACACAGCAGAGCTCCTCACCCCCAACCATGGGGTTTAGAGACTCATGCTGTAGAAGATACAATGAGAAACGTGTAAAGTGTCATGAGGTACAGATACAATGTCAAAAGATCCTATTAATAGTGAACTAGTAACCTAGGGTATACAGAAATGAGTAAATGACGTAAAAATCCACTTCCGGGGTCCACTTGGTGTGTGCTTGGGCTGAGCATTGAAGCTTTTATGTGTAGAGACTTTTTTCTGGAGTTAAACGCCAGCTTTTATGCCAGTTTGGGCGTTTAACTCCAATTCTTATGCCAGTTCCGGCGTTAAACGCCGGGAATTCTAATGCTGATTTGCAACGCCGGTTTGGGCCATCAAATCTCGGGCAAAGTATGGACTATTATACATTGCTGGAAAGCCCAGGATGTCTACTTTCCAACGCTATTGAGAGAGCGCCAATTGGGCTTCTGTAGCTCTAGAAAATCCACTTCGAGTGCAGGGAGGTCAGAATCCAACAGCATCTGCAGTCCTTTGCAGCCTCTGAATCAGATTTTTGCTCAGGACCCTCAATTTCAGCCAGAAAATACCTGAAATCACAGAAAAACACACAAACTCATAGTAAAGTCCAGAAAAGTGAATTTTAACTAAAAACTAATAAAAATATAATAAAAACTAACTAAAATATACTAAAAGCATACTAAAAACAATGCCAAAAAGCGTATAAATTATCCGCTAATCAGTTAGGCGTGCCACGCCCAGCCTGGCGTGCCACGCCCCTTTAAAGGCCTTTATTATTGCTCTCTGGAAAAATGTACCGGCGTGCCACACCCAGCTTCTGGCGTGCCACGCCCATGTAAATGCTTGAGAATCCCCTCTGGACTTCAGTACTGGCGTGCCACGCCCAGCTCCTAGCGTGCCACGCCAGTGCCTTTTTGTGGCGTTCGCTTCAAGTGGTACGCCAGTTTCACATGCCCAGCTTGTTTTGTTGTTTTCTTTCCATTTTTGATGTCTTTTTCACCTGAAATTCAGCATAACCCATTTCAAAGCAATGTACCATAATATTCATCAAATATTGCGTGAATTGCAATGATCAAATGAGATTATGCTCTTTTATGGTCCTTTTTATGCAAGAAAAAAGGGTAAATGATGCAAGTCATCACACTTCAATCAACTCAGCCTCTATTTCACTCAATTGTTCCACCATAATGCACAAAAAAAATCAACAATTCATAAATCAAGATCCCTACCTTAACAATTTTATATAATTTAACTCTTCATAAGCATCATTCACCCCCATTCAATATCCACACCAACCACAAGATTCAACATCCAATATCGTCATCAACATTTATCATCAAACATTATCCCTCACCATCAAAATTTATCAAATTAAGCACAATCATCAAAATCATCATACATCATCGATCCAACAATCATCATCAACCATTTCAATCCTATCCTATGGTCCACTAGCCTAAGTGTCCAAAAATATTACATATTACATAGAGGAAATCGAAATCATACCTTGGTCAGTTCCCAATATGATCAAATACCAAAACTCGATTCCAACAAGCTTCTGTCAAGTTCCAATCCTCCAAAGCCAAACCAAATGCCACAACCAACTCCAAAATTACCAAATTCAAGCTTCATACATACAATTTTACTATAAATTAATAACTAAAGCTCACAATACACTAAACTACAAGGATATAGAGGTTCCTTACCTTACCCAACGGTCATCGAAGCAAAGTCCAACTAGAGTTTACCAAAACAATCAAAATAAAAAAACTTACTCAAAAACCAAACACAAAATCGAAGAATCATTAGGGCTGGAAACTAGAGCTTGAGTTTTGATTTCTTACCAACAATTCCTAGATATAAATGAAGATCTCGACAAGAGCTTCGCGTGGCTGCAAATGGCTCATCAATCGGAGCTTCGTAGCTTAAGATATGGCGAAAAGAAGGAGGAGATAAATAATGCAACTCTCTTCTTCCTCTCTTCTCTCAACTCAGCGCCCCTTTCTTTATATTAGGGTAAAATGTGCTAAAATTCTCATAAAGGGTGTTTATATATGTTTTAGGTCCGTCTAACTAAACTCTGGGCCAAAACCTTTAAGATTAGCACCCGATGTTCAATTCTAAATTATGTTTGCCTTTACAAAACAATAAATTCAATTTTTCAAAATCTTATTTTCTCAATACGCGATACCGGGAAGATTAGAGGCGGCACTACCGGCTTGAGTACTGGTATGCATTTTTACAAAAAATTAGCAAAAGATACATTTTCCCACAAAGAAAAATCTATTGAATTCAAATTTCACCTTTATATTTTCTAATTATTATTTCTAAGTTTCCAAACTTATTTTGGTCCATTAAATTATTATTTTATTAAAGCGGTTATTCCGGTTATGACATTGTACATAATTTATGATTTTTACTTTTGCAACATCTTAACTTGAACCATTTTCAAACACTTTAAATCTTACCTTAACACTTTGAGAGAATACTCACTTTTTAATTTTATAAGCAATCAATAACCATCATCAAATAATCCTTAATTATTCATTTCCAATTATCAATTATCAAACCTATCAATTAAACATCTAAGACGCAGTTTACATAATTCATTTTAATTAAATCCTTACAATTTTTATAAAAATTTTGGACATAACCTCCTCTAAAAAATAGACTTAAACCAAGCTTACAGGTGGTGGCACAAATTCCCACACTTTGTAAACTGAATCAGCAAGTGCACTGAGTCGTCCAAGTAATACCTGAGCGAGTCAGGGTCGATTCCACGAGGAATGTGGCTTAAAGCAAGCTATATTTATCTTACAGATCTTAGTCAGGTGAGTAGGAGATGTTGGTATGTTTGTTTAATTGCATAAAAGGAATAATGAGATCTAAACTAGGTTGACCTGTTTATAATAATAAGAGGATGGTTAAGTCTTGGAGACTCTTTATCCTTCTGGATTAACTCTGGTCTTACTGTCTTCTTCAATTTTGAATGATTTCTTCTATGGCAGGCTGTATATGATTGTCGCCGGTTGCGAGGTCGCTGGTGCGCTATAACTGGGTATAGCTACGATTAAGGGAAATTGCACAATCGGCAAAATTCCTTCCGGCAAGTGCACCGGTTATCGTCAAGTAAAAACTCACAATAGAGTGAGGTCGAATCCCACAAGGATTGGTTGAATGAGCAATTCGAATTTGAAGTTTGATTAGTTGAGCGGAATCAAGAATTGGGTGTGAACTGCATAAAGTAAATTGGCGGGAAATGTAAATTGCAAGGTATTGAAAGGACTGAATCTTAAATTGCGAGAATTAAAGTGCGAGAAGCTAAATTGCTGAAATTAAAAGGGATGGGGGTGATTGCATGAATTGAAAGTGCAGAATGTAAATAGAAAGGGATAGATCAGAGATGGGGAGTTCATTGGGTGTTAGGAGATATTGAGATCTCCGAATCAAAACATTTTATCTCTTCCTCAACCAATGCATTCATTGAATTTTGCTTGGCAATCTTATATGATTGGATCCCAATCCCTTGGCTCACCAATTCTCTCTAAAAACAAACAAATTCCCAATCCCTTGGTTTAAATGTTCATAAGAAGAGATGAAGCTCGATCACTGATTATACCACACAATTTCATGGACCACAATTTGGTAGGATTACATGTCACAATATCCATCCAAACCCCAATCCAATTCACTGTGAGAAAGCTTCTCTAGCATGAATCCATCATTCCTTTCCCAAGGTTCCGAAGGATTCCAATTATGGGTAGTTTCTTTCCCAAGACAACTACCCAATGGAATTAGATCGAGAAGCTTTCTAACAAAATTCAAGAGAAAAGATTGAAGAAGAAGATAAAACTATTATTAATTCATTGAATTACAATAGATCTCCCTAACCCAATGAAAGGGGTTTAGTGAGTCATAGCTCAGAATTCAATTACACAATAGGAAAAGTTCTAAAGTGTCAAAAGGTTGCTAACTAACTTCAATTCTATCCTATTTATACACTTTCTAAATTGAGCTTCTGTTGTGTTTCTTGGGCTTTGAGGCCTTTCCTTGATTTCCTTTTGCTTTAGGCTTGTGGTCCATAATCTTGATGAGGCTGTGATCCAATTCTGTAACATTCATTGAGCAAACTTAGTGATAAACAAGTAATGACACCAGACTCAACAATTTGAAGTTCCAGACTCATCAATTTTTCAGGCCCAATCCCATAAACCATGATATTCAATGGGGTTTCATGCCATAATCAGTTTAAGTTAATCTTCGTGCTCAATTGCTAACTTAAACTTCAATATAATTGGCCCAGAAACCTTTTCAAATGGTGGTGTTTAAGTTCAAGTTTAAGTTTCAGTTTAAGGTCAAACTAAAACTTAAACGTGGAATTGGAAGAAAGCAACCCAGGGGTGTGTATTGTCGAGCACGTTTAACCTCCAGTTTAAGGTTAAACTGGAGGTTAAACTTGGAAATGAAGAAAGCACACCCTGGAGGCAATTTGGGTCGACCACGTTTAACCTCCAGTTTGAGGTTAAACTGGAGGTTAAACTTGGGAATGAAGAAAACACCCTGGAGGAGAGAAGCCATCGAACACGTTTAACCTCCAGTTTGAGGTCAAACTGGAGGTTAAACTTGGAAATGAAGAACACACCCTGGAGGCAGAATAACCATCGAACACGTTTAACCTCCAGTTTGAGGTCAAACTGGAGGTTAAACGTGGAAACACTTCCCTTTCTTGAGTCGTCACTTTGTTCTCTTGTCAACCTTGCCAATTTGATGCCAAATATGGACTATTATACCTCGTTGGAAAGCTATGGATGTCTACTTTCCAATGCAACTGGAAGCGCATCATTTGGAGTTCGACAACTCGAGTTATACTCCATGGAAGGTGAAGAGGTCAGCTGGCCTGATTGCATGTTGGTACTATGCTCTTCTATGCACATTACGGGGCTGTTTTCTCCCTCAATTTTTAGTATCCACCATGCATGCCATATATGCTTGGAAAGCTCTAGATGTCTTCTTTCCAATGCATTTTGAATCACCTCATTTGGAGTTTTGTAGCTCAAGTTATTTATGTTTGAAGAAGGCATGGTCAAACTGTTCCATATAACACGTTTAAGCTCCAGTTTAAGGTTAAACTGGAGCTTAAACGTGGAAATGCTCCTGGTGCCTTTCTTACTTCTGGCGTTTAACCTCCAGTTTGAGGTCAAACTGGAGGTTAAACGTGGAAATGCTTCTTGGTGAGGAGAAAGTGTCGAACACGTTTAACCTCTAGTTTAAGGTCAAACTGGAGGTTAAACGTGGAATGCTCCCTTGGTTCAAATCATCATTCTGGCGTTTAACCTCCAGTTTGAGGTCAAACTGGAGGTTAAACGTGGAATGTTTCTTAGTGCCCTTTCTCATTCTGGCGTTTAACTTCCAGTTTGAGGTCAAACTGGAGGTTAAACGCCAGTTACAGCATTCCCTCTCTTCTCATGATTTTGGCGTTTAAGCTCCAGTTTAACCTTAAACTGGAGCTTAAACGTCCCATTTGATTCTTAAACTTCCTTTATTGATCTTTGTTGCTTCCTTGCCTAGCCTCTTCTTCCCTGAAATCATCCAAACAATTGCATCAAAGTCTTGCAAAATTTCATGAGAAATCATCCATTCATAGCATTCAAGTAATAACACTAAAAACTCATGGAATTTGCATCAAAATCATAATGTTTGGATGATTCATTGCTTGTTGTTCATTTAACCATTCTTGGTTACTTTAAGCTCAAGAAAATGCATAAAACAACTAAAACTAACAGAAAATGCTAGTGAAACTAGCCTAAGATGCCTTGGCATCACAACACCAAACTTAATACTTGCTTGTCCCTAAGCAAGTCCTGAGTTATTTGAGAAGAAAGTATGAAACAAAAGGCAATTACATTGGCTATATTAGCAAACATTTGAAGCTCATCAGAAGGGTTTTATGCAGAAAGTTGCAGCATCACTTTTTCATACTTATCAAGTAGGATTATCACTTTTTCATTGCATCCATCAAACACTGCTATGGCCTCTTGTTATTCTTATGTCCTTGGCACTTTTTCCTTTCTTTGTTTTTCTTTTTCTTAGAGCTCTTTGCTCCTTGTTTGCTCAGTGTCATGTATAGCACAAGCCTTTGGCATTTTTCTTTTTCTTATCAGTGCATTACACATATCCACTACAGGCATTTTAGTTCACATTTCTTCTTGAGACATTGGTGCCCAGCACCTCTTTGTGTGACTAAATGTTTTGTATTTAGGTTGCTCTTGATAATGGACTTTTGGTCGATAATCCCGGGTTAGTTAACCCAAGTTACCAAGTGTTGAAACACTCCATAGAACCTATTCATCCAAGCAGATCCTAGTACATAAACACCACAGGCATATGTCTCAGAAGTTCAAACCATTGATGCCTAGCTTATTTTCTCAATTTTTTTTTTTGCTTTTTAGTTGCCCTTTTCAGTGGCTTTTTCTTCTTCTTTTTCTTTCTTTCTCATGGCCAAAGACATTTATTCATCAAGATCCATAGACAGTATTTAACTTCTACACAAAAATGATAATTCTACACTCAATTTCCAGTGAGCTAACTAAACAATCAAGCATGCATACCACCACTTAATTCTACTTGATTTGTCACTAATTGAGCGAAATTACCTTTGTTCAAACTTTTCTTTTATTTTTGGAAACAGAACAAGCATGGCAAGCATTTGTTTAAGTAGGTGAAGTTATATCCAAACAATCTAGGCAATTCACTTTATTCAAAGCAGTAAATCAACAAACATACTAAAAACTTCACATTCTAGAAAGATTCAACAATTACAATTTAAACCAGAACAAGCATGCTTTTGTTTGCCTTTTAAAGAATAGTCAAGGAACAACACCACCTTGTGAAATTTCTTGTTTTCTCCTTGTTGCCAGGAAACAATTTGATTTCTCCTTCTTCTCCCAGTTGTTGCTTCATGTTCTTTCTAAAATCCTTGTTTCCTTCCCTGCAATTAGTGATGAAGTTGCTTGCTTCTCAAGCACTTGAGTGGTTAGCTCAATGATGTATGGGCAAGTGTCTGAGTCTTAAGTTGGTGTGTGAACACCAAACGTAATCTCCTACTTACTCCTCTGTTCTTTGAATTCTTGAATTCTCCTTGGCGTGAAGTTGTTGCTAAGGATTTTAAGCATTTCTGTGATTGCTTAGAATAGTTATTCCTCTCATATAATTCAAAGGTTGTTGTGTTCAATTGATCGTTATGGTGGAACACCAAACTTAGAGTTACACATTCCCCTTTGAATTATTGATCCACAAATTCATTGTTTGGTGTGAAACACCAAACTTAATTCTTTGCAATGCACAGAAACTACTTCATCCTTTATTGAAACAAATAAAAGACACAGTAAAAGAGTGTTACCTCAGGTTGGGTTGCCTCCCAACAAGCGCTCTTTTAACGTCATTAGCTTGACGGTTGTCCCTTGTTAGGGTGGATTGTAGTGCTTGATGTCTTCTCCTCTCACTATGGAAACATCCCCATTTGATTCCTTCATGATTTCCAAATGTTCCATTGAAAGAACTTTCCTGATTGTGAACACTTGAGGGAGTTGGGAAAGAATGGGCTTGAGGTCAGGTGGAATTGGCAAATAATGACTTAGTATCACTTTATCTCCAGGAGAGAAGCCTTCAGTGGGAATTTTCTTGTTTCTCCACCCTCTTGGCAATTTCTTTACAATTCTTCCCTCTCTCTTGAGGATTTCTTCATTGACCCTTATGCTAGGAGGACCCTGCTGAGCTGTTTCTATTGATTCTTGTGGCTTTAGCTCCTGCACTTCTGGTTTGCCTTCAAAGGATTGTTTTAGAGTTCCAGTTGCTAGATTGCTCTCCTCCAAACACAGATTGCTATAATCATCCTTAGGCGTTTCAGGTTCTGGTTCAGGCTCAGATGTAGGTTTGAAAACATGAAAAATGAGTTGTTCATCCTGTATTCTCAAAATTAGCTCTCCTTGTTCTACATCTATGAGTGCTCTAGCAGTGGCTAGAAATGGCCTTCCCAAAATGATAGGGTGTAGATAGCTTTCCTCCATGTCTAAAATGACAAAGTCTGTGGGGATAAAATAATTTCCCACTTTCACCAACACATTCTCAACTACCCCTTCAGCTTGCTTTTGAGTTTTGTCAGCTAATTGTATGATTACATCCGTGGATCTCACCTCATTCAGTTGTAGCTTCCTCATAAGAGTCAGAGGCATCACATTTATGCTAGCTCCTAGATCACAGAATCCTCTGTCAATTGTTGTTTCCCCTATGATGCAAGGAATATGAAAACTTCCTGGATCTGCTTTCTTAGAGATCATATCCTTCTTGATGAGTGCACTGCATTCTTTGTTCATGATTACAGTTTGCCTCCCTTCAAAACTCTTTTCTTGCTCAGCAATTCTTTCAAATACTTGATATGTGTAGGCATCTGCTGGAGAATCTCAAGAAAGGGAATATTGATATGGAGAGACTTAAATGTCTCTAGGAACCTTGAGTATGTTTTCCCTTTTTCACCTCCTCCTAACCTCTGAGGAAATGGTGCTTTTGGTTGGTATGTTTCCAGCGTGCCTTCCTTTTGCATATCCTTAGCTTGCTCTGTTTCACTTTCCTGCTTAGCTTCTTCCACACTTTCTTTCAAGATTTCTGGCTCCTTTTCTGAGGTTCTGATTCCTTCTTCTTCTGAGACTTCCTTCAATGTGGTGATGGCCTTGCATTCTTCCCATCTCACTCCCTTTTGTTCCCCTTTAGGATTCTTTTTTGTGTCACTAGGGAACACTGCAGTTGACTTGGGGGCCTGTTGATGCGCTATAACTGGGTATAGCTACTGTTCATACCCTGTCCGAGCTCCTCCAAATCGGCAAAATCCATGAAAGGTCCGACCTCGTCCCAAGGCCCACACCTGAGGTCGGACCTCGGACAACAAAGCTAAAAAGGCCCATCAAAAGGAACGCAGCCCAAAAACTAAAAGGCCGAAAAGGCCTAGAGAAAGGCGGTTCCACAAAGATAGGGATAAAACTCCCAAAAGATAAGATAAGATAAGAATATCTTATCCAGGGAAGATCACAGCCAACTACTATAAATACACTGGAGCACCCAGGTATAACTCATATTCTAATTCTACTCAATATCTGCTTGGACCCATGCTAACTTAAGCATCGGAGTGTCATTGCAGGTACAACCACCAACCACTCCACATATCAAGCTCGGGTCCCTGACCCCCACCTCGGGCCTCACCAAGACGTCCGAGCTACTCGTTTCAGGTAACCCCCGGAACATTGGCGCCGTTGCCGGGGACCTGGAAGTCATCCCTCTACCATGGCGGACGACCCCTCCAACAATGACCGCACGGCATCAGAACAAGAGGAGGAAGTTGACACCGGAGAACGACCGGACAGCCCTCTATCACCACGCACTCCAGGAGGAAACAAACAGAATCGCCCAAAGACGTCACTCCCAAACAAAGATCCACGAAATCCCAAAAAAGAAAAGAGCTCGGAAATTCTAGAAGCAGTCCGGGCACAACAAAACCGACTAAAACAACTCGAAGAGGACATAAAGAAGCAAAAAGAAACTGAACAAGATCTGAGAAAGGAAGCTCGCAAGCGCAGAGAATTAGAAGAAAAACTGCAGAAAATAGAGGCCAACCTGAAAGATCGGTCAGACCGCGGCCCCACCCCCGAAGGCAACCATGATCCCTTCACGCAAGAGATCATGAAGGAGAAGGTACCGCGAAACTTTAAACCACCCGATATGGATCTCTACGACGGCACCACCGACCCAAGTCACCACCTCAGTAACTTCAGAAGCAGAATGTACCTAGTCGACGCCTCCGACGCGATTCGGTGCAAAGCCTTCCCCACCACTCTCACCAAATCAGCCATGAAGTGGTTCGACAACCTGCCACCTAGATCAATCACCAGCTTCGAAGACCTAACCAAAAAATTCCTAACAAGATTCTCCATTCAAAAGGACAAGGCAAAACATGCCCCCAGTCTACTCGGGATCAAACAAGGTAACCAAGAAACTCTCCGAGAGTACATGGAGCGATTCAACAAAGCCTGCCTGGACATACAACACTTGCCCACTGAAGCAGCCATCATGGGACTAGCAAACGGCCTAAAAGAGGGACCGTTTAGCCAATCCCTATCCAAACGATACCCGACCTCCCTATACGAGGTGCAGGAACGGGCAGAAAAATATATCAACATGGAGGAAACCTCCCAGCTAAGAGACTCTTCTAGGAAGGAATCAACCTACCCGTTCCGAGATCGAGATCGGGAACAGAAGAAGAAAGAAGAATCCAACTCGGACAAGCCACGGAAGTATCATAGCTACACTCCCCTCCGAGTTTCCCTGGTAGACGTCTACAGAGAAGTATGCCACACCGAAAAAATCCCACCGCCCCGACCTCTAAAACACAAGAGAGCAGGGAGAGATCGGTCCGAATACTGTGAATACCACAAGCTCTACGGTCATTCTACTAACGACTGCCACGACCTAAAAAATGTTATAGAAAAGCTAGCCAGAGAAGGAAAACTCGACAGATACATAGCAGAGAAGGAAGAAGAGACCAAAAAGAGAAGGAGGGGAGATAACGAAGATCGGGCTGAGCAAACCCCGCGAACCCCTGAAAGGCACGTTCACATGATAAATGGAGGTTTTGCAGGCGGAGGAACATCCAGATCCTCGCGAAAAAGACACCTCAAAGACGTCTATCATGTCCGAGAAGACAGCCCCCTGCCCGAATTACCTACTATCTCGTTTACCCGAGAAGATGCTCAAGGGGTAATACCCGGGCACGACGATCCAATGGTAATCACCATCATCCTAGCAAACGCCAACCTACATCGAACCCTGGTTGACCAGGGAAGCTCAGCAGATATCCTGTTCAAAACAGCCTTCGACAAACTCGGACTTGAAGAAAAAGAGCTAAAGGCCTATCCCACCGACTTATTAGGACTAGGGGACACCCCGATCCATCCCTTAGGATACATCTCGCTACATACTACCTTTGGAAGAGGCGAACAATCTAGAACATTAAGCATCGACTACATTATAGTCGACGTCACTTCAGCATACAATGCCCTCATTGGGCGACCAACCCTAAACAGACTAGCAGCTATAGTCTCAACCCCACACCTCTGTATGAAGTTCCCTACCACAAAGGGAATCGCTACCCTAAAAGGCGACCAAAAACTAGCACGGCGATGCTACAACGAAAGCCTGAGCCTAAAAGGGAAAGAGGTCAATACAATAGAACTCGGACGAGTTCAAACCCGAGAAGACCTCCGGCCACAACCAGAGGGAGAAACCGAAAAAATCCAAATCGGGAACACACCTGAAAAAATAACAAACGTAGGAGCGAACCTCGAAGCAGGCCTAAAAGAGGAACTCATAACCCTCTTAAAAGAGAATTCCGACCTCTTCGCCTGGAAAGCCTCCGACATGCCAGGCATAAGCCCCGACCTGATGTGCCATAAGCTATCAGTATACCCGGGGTCCAGACCTGTCCAACAAAGACGCCGGAAACTCGGGCCTGAGCGCGTGCAAGCAATAGAAGAACAAGTACAAGCATTACTAGATGCAGGGTTCATTCGAGAAGTAAAATACCCCCTATGGCTCGCAAACGTGGTCCTGGTAAAAAGCCCAACGGAAAATGGAGGATGTGCGTCGATTACACGGATCTCAACAAAGCCTGCCCCAAGGACCCATATCCACTACCAAACATCGACGCCTTAGTAGACGCAGACTCAGGCTATAGATATCTCTCCTTCATGGACGCATACTCGGGATACAATCAAATCCCGATGTACGGACCCGACCAAGAAAAGACCTCGTTCATAACCCCAAGGGCAAACTACTGCTACGTAGTAATGCCCTTCGGGCTGAAGAACGCAGGGGCAACCTACCAGAGGCTAATGAACAAAGTGTTCTCAGAGCACATCGGACTACAACTAGAGGTGTACGTCGACGACATGCTGGTAAAGACACAAGAAGACGGAAACTTGCTGACCGACCTCACCAGTGTCTTCGGCACCCTCAGAAAACACAACATGAGACTCAACCCGACAAAGTGCACCTTCGCCGCAGAAGCCGGAAAATTCTTAGGCTTCATGTTGACTCAAAGGGGCATCGAAGCAAACCCGGACAAATGCCAAGCGATACTCAATATGAAAAGCCCGACCTGTGTCAAAGAAGTACAACAGCTGAATGGAAGGCTGGCCGCCCTATCAAGATTTTTGGCAGGATCAGCGATAAAATCACTACCTCTCTACTCACTCCTAAAGAAAGGGAAACCCTTCTCATGGACCCCGGAGTGCGAAAAAGCCTTTCAAGAATTCAAGGAATTCCTCGGGCAGCCACCAATCCTAACCCGACCTTTAAAAGGGGAAGAGCTCGTATTATACCTCTCGGTCGGACATCGGGCAGTCGCTTCAGCATTAATACGGGAAAATGACCAAGGAC
This sequence comes from Arachis hypogaea, assembly GCF_003086295.3. Lineage (NCBI taxonomy): Eukaryota > Viridiplantae > Streptophyta > Magnoliopsida > Fabales > Fabaceae > Arachis > Arachis hypogaea. The sequence goes on from NC_092037.1 coordinate 36,229,898, forward strand.
AACACCCCGTATACTTTGTGAGCAAGGCACTGCAAGGGGCCGAATTAAACTATCAGAAAATAGAAAAATTCGCCTACGCCCTAATATTCACAGCTCGGAGGCTCCGTCCCTACTTTCAAGCCCACACCATCAAAGTCCGGACAAACCAACCCATGAGACACATCCTGCAAAAAACAGACCTGGCAGGACGAATACTACAATGGGCGGTGGAACTGTCCGAGTTCGACCTCCACTATGAAGCCCGGACTGCCATAAAATCTCAGTACCTAGCCGACTTCATCGCAGAATATACTGAGACCCCTGGAACCCCACTCTCGTGGAATCTGTATGTCGACGGGTCCTCAAACAAAACAGGAAGCGGAGCCGGGGTTATACTCGAAAGCGACCAAGGAACACGGATAGAACTATCCCTAAAATTTGAGTTCCAGGCCTCGAACAACCAAGCCGAATACGAGGCCCTACTAGCAGGTCTAAAGCTAGCCGAAGAGGTCGGAGCCCAGAGAATCACGATCTTCAGCGACTCCCAGGTCGTCACATCTCAAGTAAATGGAAGCTACCAGGCCAAAGACCCAACTATGAAAAAATACCTGGATCAAACACAGGCACAATTACGCCACTTTTCAGAAATACAAATCCAGCACATACCTCGGGAACAAAACGCCCGGGCAGACGCCCTCTCAAAGCTCGCCAGCACCAAGCCCGGAGGCAACAACAGAAGTCTCCTCCAGGAAACTTTACAATCCCCCTCCGTGCTAAGAGAGGAAGAAACGCTGAATATATCCAACCAACAGCAAGGATGGATGACCCCCATACTCAGCTACTTGAAGTCGGGAACTCTTCCCGCCGAAAGAAAGGGAGCTAAAAGACTCACGAAAGATGCCCAAAATTATACACTAATTCACGGCGTATTATACAGAAGAGGATTCACAAATCCCCTCCTTCGGTGCGTCCCGACCTCAGAAACAAAGAACGTCCTCGAAGAAGTCCACGGAGGCATGTGTGGGAACCATCTCGGAGCTCGGGCATTATCTAAAAAGGTAGTCCGAGCCGGCTTCTACTGGCCGACCTTGCAGAAAGACGCAACGGAATTCGTGAAAATATGCCCCCCTGCCAAAAACACGCCAATTTCCACAAGGCACCACCAGAAGACCTTATCAGCATCACCGCACCATGGCCCTTCGCAAAATGGGGACTTGACCTACTTGGCCCGTTCCCACAAGGACCGGGGCAAGTCAAATACCTCATAGTAGGGGTCGACTACTTTACAAAGTGGATCGAAGCCGAGCCCTTAGCCACCATTACGGCTCAGAAAAGCCACAAATTCCTATACAAAAACATTGTCACAAGGTTCGGAGTCCCCTACTCCATCACAACAGACAATGGAACACAGTTCACGGACACAAGTTTTCAAAACTTGGTGGCCGAACTAAAAATCAAACAGCAATTCACATCAGTCGAACACCCACAAGCCAATAGACAAGCAGAAGCTGCAAATAAAGTCATCTTGGCCGGGTTAAAATGAAGACTCCAAGAGGCCAAAGGGGCATGGGCCGAGGAACTCCCCCAGGTACTATGGGCATATCGGACAACCCCACACTCTACAACGGGAGAATCCCCATTCCGACTAGCTTACGGGATGGAGGCAATGATTCCTATCGAAATAGATGAAGGGTCGCCCAGAGTCATCTTCTACAACGAAGGAGGCAACCCACAGGCACAAAGGGAAGAACTCGACCTCCTCTCCGAGGTCCGAGAAAGAGCCCGAATCCGAGAAGAAGCCTTAAAACGGCGAACGGCCCTCAGATACAATCAAAAGGTAATAAAGCGAAGTTTCTCCATTCACGACCTGATTCTAATCCGAAATGACATCGGAACACAAAAGTCGGGAGAAGGAAAGCTAGCCGCGAATTGGAAAGGGCCCTACAAGGTAACAGAAGTCTTAGGGACGGGCTATTACAAAGTATCCGACCTAGAAGGCAATGAGCTGCCCAGGGCCTGGCACGCCTGTAATCTAAGACGGTACTACAGCTAGAAAAAACTTAACCCAAGGTGTACTCTTTTTCCCTACAAGGGTTTTTTAATGAGACACCCGGTTAAGTAAGACACCCGACCTAGTCAAGGGTAAACATTCTGTAAATATTCCCTCTTTTAATACTAATCAAAATTTTCTATTTTTCCCTCATGATGAAACAAATCCTAGAAAAGTACCCCGCCAAGGCGCATTAATTTATGCTCGGCAAAACGCGAAAAATCATTTGCCAAAAGGCCACACAAGGTCGGCAAAGATAAAGCGACGAGGTTCAAATTAATGTGAGAAGTTATAAAGTAACTCTGAAAAGGCTCAAAAAGCCAAATAAAAAGAGATTAGAAAAATAACTTAAAAGGACCTACCATCGACAAAGTCGGACCCAACGAAAATGAGGTACTCAAGCACCCGAGGTCCGAGAAAAACTCGGACCCAAGAAAGAAGCCTTAAAACGGCGAGAACCAAGATTTCGAAAAACGCTTACTAAAAAGTACAAGCGATAGAACGAAATCAAAGGAAGTCTCGACAAACGCTTACTAAAAAGTTGCCTTACAAAAGCAACTAAAAAGTACAAGCGAAAAGAACAGGAAGTTTCAAAACGCTAGCTAAAAAGTTGTTATCCAAAAACAACTAAAAAGCACAAAAGCGGAAACAAAAGGTCAAAACGCTAGCTAAAAAGTTGTTATCCAAAAACAACTAAAAAGCACAAAAGCGGAAACAAAAGGTCAAAACGCTAGCTAAAAAGTTGTTATCCGAAAACAACTAAAAAGCACAAAAGCGGAAACAAAAGGTCAAAACACTAGCTAAAAAGTTGTTATCCGAAAACAACTAAAAAGCACAAAAGCGGAAACAAAAGGTCAAAACGCGAACAAAAACGCCGCATAATAAAGTTACCACAAGTAGCTAAATAAAGCAAAAGGTGTCCAAAAGCGTTCACAGAAACCATCCAACAAAAAACCCACAGGCCGGGCAAACCACTAAAAAAGATTACAGAGGATCAAGGTCCTTTCCAGACTCCACATCAACAGCAGGCTGCGGAGGAAACATAGATATCGGGACTGCATCAACGGCAACATCATCCCGACCAGATCTATCCCCGACCAAAGGTGAAGTCGGGTTCTCAACCGGAGCTTTGGGGTCGGACATCGGAACCTCATCCTCGGAAGGAGCAGGAACAATCTTCCCCTCCACAACAACGTTGTCCGTACTGAATAAGCTCAGATCCAGGTCAGGAGCAAGAACCCGGACCTGAGCCTTCAAATTCTCAAACATGGCATCCATACCCTTGGCCACATGACCTTCCAGCTCGTAAAACTTGTCCTGTGCAGATTGCAACTCCTCCTTTGTCTCCACAAGCTCGGTATATAGCCGAGTATAATTCTCTGTAGCCGCCTTCGCCATCTCCTCAGATGTCTTCGCTGCCGCCACAGCCGCGGTAGCTTTAGTTTTCTCTTTCTCCAAAGAGGCCTCCAGCTCAGTAATCCTGGCAGCCTTCATCTGACTAATCCTATCAAGCTCGGACTGAGTCCTCTCAAGTCGGGAGTTGGTCGCCCCAAGGGGGGATTTCTTGAACTCCCGGGCAATAGCGGCATGAAGACTAGCCATCCGGACACAGCTCTGCGCCATATACTGAAAATGATGCTCCATAGAAACATCATCAGTGGAAATAAAGGTCTGAGGGAGAATATGCTGCTCAATCCAACCAAGAGCGTCAAAGTCCTTATCATTGAAACCGGCAAGCTCTTGAGAGGTCTTCTGCTTCTTGGGAGGAGGACCCGAGAACGGAGGAGGAGAAGAGGTAGCAGGCCCAGAGGTCGGAGGATCCTGACTTATAGCTCGGAACTGGGGAGTCGGAATAGTCTTCGACCGAGTCTGAACACCCACAGTAGTCTTCTGCGGAGAAGATCGGGCAGAAGCATCCCCGGCCTCGAGATTTCGAGCAGCCACCGACTTCTTCGTCCGACGAAGAAACTTCATGGAATCCGCCTGAGAAGACATCTCTGCAGAAATAAAAAAGAAAAAAAAGAGATCACCACAACAGAAATTCTACCGAAAACAAGCAAAACCCAAATACTAAAAAGGATAAATCTCAAAGAGGTCGGGAACTACCTAACTCGGAACGGAGAAGGCTTGGATCTCCCAACATTTTCTTCGTGTCCAAGTGAGGTGCCCGACCCCATAAACTGCTCACCACACCCACAAAAGCCTGCTCCACCTCATCTAGACTCTCAAAAGTATACTTAGCAGACACTATATTCTCCTGCCAACAAAGAGGAAAAGAAGGCTCCCCACTCTCATCTAGAAAGAAAGGTCGGACGTCACCAACAGCCCGGACCTTGAAATAAAAGTTCTTAAAATCGTGAAAAGACTCATCATACAGGGTACAGAACTTCCTCCCCTGGTTAGCCCTAAAAGAGACCCAAGACACCTTCCCTCCGCCCGACCCCGGCTTCGTCAACACAAACAAATAGGAAAAAAGAGAAATAGAGGGAGAGACACCCAAAAATTGACACAAAAGTTGGAACAGCTTTAAAAATGCCCAAGAATTCGGATGAAGCTGCGTAGGGGCAAGGTTACAAGACCATAACACCTCGGACTCCAGGTCGGTAAAAGGAAGTCGGACACTCAGCTTAGAGAAAAAGCAATCATAAGCATAAAAGAAGAGCTTCTCGGAACTATCTAAAGGCGGGAAGCACACTCTCTCCTCGGAATCCGGGGCTACTAACTCATAATCCCTCTCAGATTCTCTATCTTCACATATGCTACATTGCCTACGAAACCTAGCTAAATACTCAGAATCTACCACAGACGGGACTCTTAGAGGAACAGGATCTACCCAACCAAGACCACTCGGAATCTTGGTCGACATCGCTTGAAGAACCTTTCGAGACATAAAAATTCTTGCCTACAAAGAAGAATACAACAGCAAGCAAAAATCACATAAAAGCAGGCAGCGAAAACCCATTCAGCAAAAACAAGAAACAACAATCTTTGAGATGAAAATGCAGCAACCCGGAACAAAATACCAAAAGAAAAGAGCCCCCCAATATATACAAACAGACAAAGCAATGGCGGCGCCTCTTTTCGGGGCAAACCAGGCATAGAGAAAACAGAAAACAGAAGCATACGTGCACAAAGAAAAGAAACAGGAACAAACCTGGAAGAAAGAAACGAAGACGATGAACTCCGAAGCAAGGAGAACAGAACGGCGGCGCAGAGGAAACCCCGGAAGAACACGCAGAAGGACTCGGAAAAGAAGAAAAAGAAAGAAGAAAACGTCGCTCGAAAAAAGAAGATGGCGAAACTCAGAAAAACAGGAAGGGAACAGAATAAATGAAAGGGGAGAAGGGGCAAATAAATAATGCCTTCACAGAGCCCGAACGAAAATCGAGAAGAAACGGTAAAATGCAATAAATGCTGAAACGGCCATTTTTTGAAATTTTGAAAAACTACTATGCCCGAGCTCAACCTCTCAAAAAGGACGAACTCGGGCAGGGGCACTGTTCATACCCTGTCCGAGCTCCTCCAAATCGGCAAAATCCATGAAAGGTCCGACCTCGTCCCAAGGCCCACACCTGAGGTCGGACCTCGGACAACAAAGCTAAAAAGGCCCATCAAAAGGAACGCAGCCCAAAAACTAAAAGGCCGAAAAGGCCTAGAGAAAGGCGGTTCCACAAAGATAGGGATAAAACTCCCAAACGATAAGATAAGATAAGAATATCTTATCCAGGGAAGATCACAGCCAACTACTATAAATACACTGGAGCACCCAGGTATAACTCATATTCTAATTCTACTCAATATCTGCTTGGACCCATGCTAACTTAAGCATCGGAGTGTCATTGCAGGTACAACCACCAACCACTCCACATATCAAGCTCGGGTCCCTGACCCCACCTCGGGCCTCACCAAGACGTCCGAGCTACTCGTTTCAGGTAACCCCCGGAACAGCTACGATTTAGGAAATTGCACAAACGGCAAAATTCCTTCCGGCAAGTGCACCGGTTATCGTCAAGTAAAACTCACAATAGAGTGAGGTCGAATCCCACAAGGATTGGTTGAATGAGCAATTCGAATTAGAAGTTTGATTAGTTGAGCGGAATCAACTTTGGATGTGAATTTGCATAAAGTAAATGTGGCAGGGAACGTAAATTGCAAGGAATTGAAATTGCATAAACTTAAATTGCGAGAATTAAAGTGCGAGAAGGTAAATTGCTGAAATTAAATGGACTGGGGTGATTGCATGAATTGAAATTGCAGAATGTAAATGGAAAGGGATAGATCAGAGAGATGGGTTCATTGGGGTCAGGAGATATTGAAATCTCCGAATCAAAACATTTTCATCTCTTCCTCAACGAATGCATTCATTGAATCTTGCTTGGCAATCTTATATGATTGGATCCCAATTCCTTGGCTCACCAATTCTCTCTAAAAACAAACAGATTCCCAATCCCTTGGTTTAAATGTTCATAAGAAGAGACGATTGCTCGATCACTGATTATACCACACAGTTTCATGAACCACAATTTGGTAGGATTACATGTCACAATATCCATCCAAACCCCAATCCAATTCACTGTGAGAAAGCTTCTCTAGCATGAATCCTCCATTCCTTTCCCAAGGTTCCGAAGGATTCCAATTATGGATAGTTTCTTTCCCAAGACAACTAACCAATGGAATTAGATCGAGAAGCTTTCTAACAAAATTCAAGAGAAAAGATTGAAGAAGAAGATGAAAACTATTATTGATTCATTGAATTACAATAGAGCTCCCTAACCCAATGAAAGGGGTTTAGTGAATCATAGCTCAGAATTCAATTACAACAGTCTGAAAAATTCTCAAAGTGTCAAAAGGTTTAAAAAAAAAAAGTCCCCTACTAACTTCAATTCTATCCTATTTATACACTTTCTAAATTGAGCTTCTGTTGTGTTTCTTGGGCTTTGAGGCCTTTCCTTGATTTCCTTTCGCTTTAGGCTTATGGTCCACAATCCTGATGAGGCTGTGATCCAATTCTGTAACATTCATTGAGCAAACCTAGTGATAAACAAGTAATGACACAAGACTCAACAATTTGAAGTTCCAGACTCATCAATTCTTCAGGCCCAAATCCCACAAACCATGATATTCAATTGGGTTTCATGCCATAATAAGTTTAAGTTAATCTTTGTGCTCATTTGCTAACTTAAACTTCAATATAATTGGCCCAGAACCCTTTTCAAATGGTGGTGTTTAAGTTCAAGTTTAAGTTTCAGTTTAAGGTCAAACTAAAACTTAAACGTGGAATTGGAAGAAAGCAACCCAGGGGTGTGTATTGTCGAGCACGTTTAACCTCCAGTTTGAGGTCAAACTGGAGGTTAAACTTGGAAATGAAGAAAGCACACCCTGGAGGCAATTTGGGTCGACCACGTTTAACCTCCAGTTTGAGGTCAAACTGGAGGTTAAACTTGGAAATGAAGAACACACCCTGGAGGCAGAATAACCATCGAACACGTTTAACCTCCAGTTTGAGGTCAAACTGGAGGTTAAACGTGGAAACACTTCCCTTTCTTGAGTCGTCACTTTGTTCTCTTGTCAACCTTGCCAATTTGATGCCAAATATGGACTATTATACCTCGTTGGAAGGCTATGGATGTCTACTTTCCAATGCAACTGGAAGCGCATCATTTGGAGTTCTACAACTCGAGATATACTCCATGGAAGGTGAAGAGGTCAGCTGGCCTGATTGCATGTTGGTACTATGCTCTTCTATGCACATTACGGGGCTGTTTTCTCCCTCAATTTTTAGTATCCACCATGCATGCCATATATGCTTGGAAAGCTCTAGATGTCTTCTTTCCAATGCATTTTGAATCACCTCATTTGGAGTTTTGTAGCTCAAGTTATTTTTGTTTGAAGAAGGCATGGTCAAGCTGTTCCATATAACACGTTTAAGCTCCTGGTGCCTTTCTTACTTCTGGCGTTTAACCTCCAGTTTGAGGTCAAACTGAAGGTTAAACGTGGAAATGCTTCATGGTGAGGAGAAGGTGTCGAACACGTTTAACCTCCAGTTTGAGGTCAAACTGGAGGTTAAACGTGGAAAAGCTTTTGTGCCTCCCTTAGTTCAATTCATCATTCTGGCGTTTAACCTCCAGTTTGAGGTCAAACTGGAGGTTAAACGTGGAATGCTTGTTGGTTCCCTTTCTCATTCTGGCGTTTAACTTCCAGTTTAAGGTCAAACTGGAGGTTAAACGCCAGTTACAGCATTTCCTCTCTTCTCATGATTTTGGCGTTTAAGCTCCAGTTTAGGCTTAAACTGGAGCTTAAACGTCCCATTTGAATTTCAAGCTTCCTTCATTGATTTTGTTTCTTCCTTGCCTAGCCTCTCTTCCCTGAAATCATCCAAACAATTGCATCAAAGTCTTGCAAAATTTCATGAGAATTTATCCATTCATAGCATTCAAGGAATATAACTAAAAACTCATGGAATTTGCATCAAAATCTTCATGTTTGAATGATTTAAGACAAGCATGACTATTCGGCCCAAATGATTACTTAAGGCTCAAGAAAATGCATAAAACAACTAAAAATAAAAGAAAAAGGCTAGTGAAACTAGCCTAAGATGCCTTGGCATCACAACACCAAACTTAATCCTTGCTTGTCCCCAAGCAAGTTCTGAATTATTGAGAAGAAAGAATGAAACAGAAAGTAAATTTATTAGCCATATCAGTAAGTAATTGACATTGATTAATGGGGTGTTCATGCAGAAAGTTGTTGCAGCATCACTTTATTGTTTCTTAGGTAAGAATGTCACTTTTTATGTTTCCACTAAAACACTGCTATGGCCTCTTGTTATTCACATATCCTTGGCAAGTTTCTTTTCTTTGTTTTTCTTTTTCTTTGAGCTTATTTGCTCCTTGTTGCTCAGTGTCATGTGTTGCACAAGCCTTTGGCATTTTCTTTTTCTTATTAGTGCCCTACACATATCCACTACAGGCATTTTAGTTCACATTTCTTCTTGAGACATTGGTGCCCAGCACCTCTTTGTGTAACTAAATGTTTTGTAGCTAGGTTGCTCTTGATAATGGACTTTTGGTTGATAATCCCGGGTTAGTTAACCCAAGTTACCAAGTGTTGAAACACTCCACAGAACCTATTCATCCAAGCAGATCCTAGTACATAAACACCACAGGCATTTGTCTCAGAAGTTCAAACCATTGGTGCCTAGCTTATTTTCTCAATTTTTTTTTTGCTTTTTGGTTGCCCCTTTTTCAGTGGCTTTTTCTTCTTCTTTTTCTTTCTTTTTCATGGCCAAAGACATTTATTCATCAAGATCCATAGACAGCATCCTAATTTCCACTAAAAGTGACAATTCTAACTTTATTTCTTAGTGAGCTGACTATTCAATCAAACATGCATACCACCACTTAATCTTATTTGATTTCTTACCAAATGGAATTGAGTTACTTTTGTTCAAACATTTCTTTTATTTTGGAACAGAACAAACAGGGCAAGCATACATTTAAGCAAGTGAAGTTTATCCAGACACTTAGACTATCACTTATTTGGAAATTAAACAAACAGACAAACAAAAACTGCAATGACTCAAACGTAAAGCAGGGGTGCATGCAAACTTCCAATATCAGCAATTCAAAGTACAAGCAATTAAGTGACAATACAACCTTTTTGCATCTTCTTTGTTGTTCATCATCCTTCCTAGCCTTGGTGTTCTCTTTGATGATGATGTATATTCCTTCCATGAGATTGATTGTCTTCCTGCAAAGCTATTAGAAGTTGCTTGTTCCCCAAGCACTTTGAGAATTGGTTAGCATGCATGTATGTTTGTAGGCCTCTGAACTTAGATTGGTGTGTGAACACCAAACTTAGTTCCTTGCCATATGCAGCAATTTGGATCATATGCAGAAAACCTCATGTGCTTTTATTAAGAAAATAACTATGAATTAGAAAAAGAAACTATGAACTAGAAATTAAACTATTGTTTAAGTAGTTTCCCTGATTGGTTGGAGCTAGTGACTAGTCATGTTGAGGTAGAAATGTGCTTTTAATGCAGTTTTTGGTGGAACACCAAACTTAGAATCTCACATTCACCCTTGAATTGTTTTGGTGTGCAACACCAAACTTAGCTCCTTGCAATACAGATAAATCTACTTAACTCTTTTATTGAAATAACTAGAAAAGAAAAACTACCTTTGGTTGGGTTGCCTCCCAACAAGCGCTCGTTTACTGTCATTAGCTTGACATGCTGTTCCTGACTTTCTTCCTCTTCCTCCAGTTTGTTAAGAGGAATGACTTCAAGTGGATAAAGGAGCTAGTTAGTGCCCCTTGTTGTGAATGCCTCTTTCCAGCAAGCTTTCCCTTGTGATTGGCTTGAGTGAACTTGCTTGTTGGCTCAGGAGTTGGATTGTTCTTCGACCTTCTCTTCTTCATGGATATGGTCCTTTGTTTCTCGGTCACAATCCTCATTTTGGTGCTTGTTTCTACTGCCTTCACATCCTTGATCTCAGAACTTGGTTGTTGTTGGACAGTTGGAGTATCCTGTTCATCAAAGCTTCCTGAATTTGTGGTTCAATGAACCCTTCCTCTTTGCAACTCTCAGTTTCATTGGAGTGTGATCTCCCTTGATTGACTTTCTCCCTTTCTTGTTCTTCTGATTCCTCCTTGGGTTTGCCATGGTATCACTAGAAGAATTGTGGGTAGGGATTTGCTTTGATAGATATCCAATTTGTGCTTCTAGCTTTTGAATGGCAGCACCTTGATTTTGCAAGTTGGATATCACTTCTTCCTTAAAGCCTTTCAAATCGGCCACATCTCTGCCCATAGTTGCAAGCATTCCTTCTATCCTGGTTAACTGATCATGAATTGATAGATATCCAATTTGTGCTTCTAGCTTTTGAATGGCAGCACCTTGATTTTGCAAGTTGGATATCACTTCTTCCTTAATGCTTTTCAAATCGGCCACATCTCTGTCCATAGTTGCAAGCATTCCTTCTATCCTATTTAATTGATCTTGAAATTGTTGGTTCGGATTAGGTTGGGCAGGTTGATTATTTTGGCTGTGATATGGTGGCTGGGAGTATGTGTTTTGTGTGGGCTGATAGGGTCTTTGGTTGGAGTTTTGGTAGTGGTATGGCTCTTGTGTGTAGTGGAATGAGTCTTGTGGATAGTGAAATGAATTGTATGAATTTGAGAAGGAATTTTATGCTGAGAAATGCTCAAGTGATGAAGAATTTGGATATGTAAAACTAGGAGATGAGGTTGGATAATTAAGAGGTGATGGCTCTTGATGAATGGGGTGTGAATAAGTGAAATCTCTTTGGTTTTGATCTTCCCAGCCACAACTTGAGTAGTGATCAATTGCACCAAAACATGGACCATTTTGTGGCTCTTGGAAGTACCCCGTTTCCTGTTCCTGATGCTCCACCCACCATGAGCATAATAACATGAATCATTCTGTGGTGGTGGAGAGTTTCTCATGAATTTTTATTGACCAAAAGATGATGGATACTCCTTTCTTTTTTGCAATGTGCTCAGTCTCAAACAATACTCATCCAAAGATAGTGGAAATCCCATAGTGAGGCAATATCACAAACAGCTAGTGGTTAGTATGCTAACAAGTGAATAAGCAAAGAAAACAAATTAAAATTTGCAGAAATTAGCAGTAATAAACTGAAACAAAAACTATTAACAAAAGAAAAGAAAAATTGCTCAATCTAGTTAACTTCCAATTGTAGAATTGTCAATCGAAAACCAATCCCCGGCAACGGTGCCATAAACTTGATGCGCTATAACTGGGTATAGCTACGATTTAGGAAATTGCACAAACGGCAAATTCCTTCCGGCAAGTGCACCGGTTATCGTCAAGTAAAAAACTCACAATAGAGTGAGGTCGAATCCCACAAGGATTGGTTGAATGAGCAATTCGAATTAGAAGTTTGATTAGTTGAGCGGAATCAACTTTGGATGTGAATTTGCATAAAGTAAATGTGGCAGGGAACGTAAATTGCAAGGAATTGAAATTGCATAAACTTAAATTGCGAGAATTAAAGTGCGAGAAGGTAAATTGCTGAAATTAAATGGGCTGGGGTGATTGCATGAATTGAAATTGCAGAATGTAAATGGAAAGGGATAGATCAGAGAGATGGGTTCATTGGGGTCAGGAGATATTGAAATCTCCGAATCAAAACATTTTCATCTCTTCCTCAACCAATGCATTCATTGAATCTTGCTTGGCAATCTTATATGATTGGATCCCAATTCCTTGGCTCACCAATTCTCTCTAAAAACAAACAGATTCCCAATCCCTTGGTTTAAATGTTCATAAGAAGAGATGATTGCTCGATCACTGATTATACCACACAGTTTCATGAACCACAATTTGGTAGGATTACATGTCACAATATCCATCCAAACCCCAATCCAATTCACTGTGAGAAAGCTTCTCTAGCATGAATCCTCCATTCCTTTCCCAAGGTTCCGAAGGATTCCAATTATGGATAGTTTCTTTCCCAAGACAACTAACCAATGGAATTAGATCGAGAAGCTTTCTAACAAAATTCAAGAGAAAAGATTGAAGAAGAAGATGAAAACTATTATTGATTCATTGAATTACAATAGAGCTCCCTAACCCAATGAAAGGGGTTTAGTGAATCATAGCTCAGAATTCAATTACAACAGTCTGAAAAATTCTCAAAGTGTCAAAAGGTTTAAAAAAAAAAAGTCCCTACTAACTTCAATTCTATCCTATTTATACACTTTCTAAATTGAGCTTCTGTTGTGTTTCTTGGGCTTTGAGGCCTTTCCTTGATTTCCTTTCGCTTTAGGCTTATGGTCCACAATCCTGATGAGGCTGTGATCCAATTCTGTAACATTCATTGAGCAAACCTAGTGATAAACAAGTAATGACACAAGACTCAACAATTTGAGGTTCCAGACTCATCAATTCTTCAGGCCCAAATCCCACAAACCATGATATTCAATTGGGTTTCATGCCATAATAAGTTTAAGTTAATCTTTGTGCTCATTTGCTAACTTAAACTTCAATATAATTGGCCCAGAACCTTTTCAATGGTGTGTTTAAGTTCAAGTTAAGTTTCAGTTTAAGGTCAACTAAACTTAAACGTGGAATTGGAAGAAAGCAACCCAGGGGTGTGTATTGTCGAGCACGTTTAACCTCCAGTTTGAGGTCAAACTGGAGGTTAAACTTGGAAATGAAGAAAGCACACCCTGGAGGCAATTTGGGTCGACCACGTTTAACCTCCAGTTTGAGGTCAAACTGGAGGTTAAACTTGGAAATGAAGAACACACCCTGGAGGCAGAATAACCATCGAACACGTTTAACCTCCAGTTTGAGGTCAAACTGGAGGTTAAACGTGGAAACACTTCCCTTTCTTGAGTCGTCACTTTGTTCTCTTGTCAACCTTGCCAATTTGATGCCAAATATGGACTATTATACCTCGTTGGAAATCTATGGATGTCTACTTCCAATGCAACTGGAAGCGCATCATTTGGAGTTCTACAACTCGAGATATACTCCATGGAAGGTGAAGAGGTCAGTTGGCCTGATTGCATGTTGGTACTATGCTCTTCTATGCACATTACGGGGCTGTTTTCTCCCTCAATTTTTAGTATCCACCATGCATGCCATATATGCTTGGAAAGCTCTAGATGTTCTTTCTTTTCCCTCATATGGTCTTATTTTGAACTTCACTTTCATAACATTTGCTGGTTTTTTTTTTTTAACTCAAGTCACTAGGTTTATGTTTTGAAGAAGTGTCAACAGCGTACATAGCACTAGTTCCACTATAACACGTTTAAGCTGACCTGGTGGCCTTTCTATTTAACTTCTAGGCGGTTTAAGCACCCTCCCAGTTTGAGCCAGTTTAGGCTTAAACTGGAGCTATAAACGTCCCATTGAATTTCCAAGCTTCCCTTTATGAATTTTGTTTCTTCCTTGCCTAGCCTCTCTTCCCTGAAACTCATCCAAACAATTGCATCAAAGTCTTGCAAAATTTCATGAGAATTTATCACATTTCATAGCATTCAAGAAATTATAACTAAAAACTTCATGAATTATGCATCAAAAATCTTCATGGTATTGAATGATTTAAGACACATTGAACATACTTGAATATCGGCACCAAATATTAACTTAAGGCTCAAGAAAATGCATAAAACAACTAAAAATAAAGAAAAAGGCTAGTGAAACTAAGCCTAAAGATGCCTTGGCATCACCTGTTGGAAAGTTCTCCTACCTCGAGCCTCCATGCCACTTGAGTTTTTTCGCCATGGTTCCTTAAGGATCGATCATCAACATCCGTCCCTAAAAACTTTTCACTCACTTATGTCTTGACCCATGTTTTACTAACCTTCCTTCTATCCTGTTTGAATTGATCTTGAATTGTTGGTTCGGATTAGGTTGGTCAGGTTGGTTATTTTGGCCATGATATGGTGGTTGGGAGTAAGTGTTTGTGTGGCTTGGTATGATCTTTGTCGGAGTTTTGTATGTGGAATTGTTATGTTGTTGTGGTTGTAAGGTTGTGCGTTTTTGTGGTTGGCTTTGCTGGTTTCCCACCCAAAAGTTGGGTGGTTTTTCCATCCTGGGTTGTAAAGTGTTTGGAATGTGGATCATATGATTGCCTTTTGTTGGTTTCCACGTAGTTGGCCTCTTCCACATCACCTCCTTCTCCTCTGATTGTGTGTGTATTGCAGCCACTTGCTTTGTATCTAATTTCCTGGTGAGCTCTGCTTTGCTTGGCAAAACCTGTTTGGCTAGAATTGCATCAACATGGTTAGCTCATGACTCCCTTAGTGTTGTGCCTCTCTGAAGCATGTAGACCATTCTCAGCCACTGTCTCAATCACTTCAATGGCTTCTCACAGTCTTTTTCCTTTCAATGATCCTCCTGATGAATGGTCTACAGCCTTTCTTGATTCATAGGAAGCCCATCATAGAAAATATGCAATTGCACCCAGTCAGGGAACATGTTTGGTGCGCATTTCCTTGTCAACTCTTTGAACCTCTCCCATGCCTCGTAGAGCGTCTCACCATCCTGTTGTCTAAAAGTCTGAACCTCAGATCGAAGCCTATTGACCTTTTGTGGGGGGTAGAAACGTGCCAGAAACTTGCTCTCCACCTCATCCCAGGTTGTTAGGCTGTCCCTTGGGAATGATTCCAGCCACTTAGCTGCCTTGTCCTAAGTGAAAATGGGAACAAGAGCAGTTTATAAGCATCATCCTGGACTCCATTGACTTCACAGTGTCGCAAATTTCTCAAGAATTTGGTGAGATGTTGGTTTGGATTTCATTAGCACTCCCACCAAATGAACATGGTTTTCCACCAATGATATGAGCTGTGGTTTGAGTTCAAATTGTTGGCCTGAATGGGTAGTTTCTGAATGCTACTACACAATTCCCAGAGGTTGGGTTTATGTATGAACCAAGAACCCTCCTCTCAGGAATGTCATTGTTTCCATCAACCCTCTCA